>NC_138772.1:465325804-465925804 GCF_965119305.1 Pelophylax lessonae
GACTGTGTGAGTCAGGGACAGATCGGATATTCAGCTATGCTGAACACTGCGATCTGTCACTCCCTGTCACTTAGGAGATCCGCCCGCTTTGTTTACACAGGCGGGCGGATCTCCAAACTAGATTCCCCGACGATCGGGGAAGAGTGGCGGCGATCGCCGCTGCTCCTCCCCTGGCCCGACTCCCGCTGTGACTGAACACAGCGGGAGCGAGCCTCCGGCGGTGAGCGCGCGCCGCCCACAAGGGGCGGAGTCCAGCGACGTAGGTCTACGTCGCTGGATGATAACGAGCCACATTGCTGCAGTAGCAGCAATGTGAGCGGAGGCAAAGTGGTTAAATATTCTTAAAGAAATCCTTTAACTTTCAAAAAGATATAAGACAGGGGTGCTTAACCTGCAGCCCACAGGCCGCATGTGGCCCAAGATGGCTATGAATACAATACAAAATACAAAATCATAAACTTTTTTTTTGTAAAAAGGTGTTTACACTTGGCGAACACATGCGGCTAAAGAAAAATTTGACAGCGTCTCTTTACTGGACTTTTGTAAGTTTTATCCTCCAAAAGAAAAATACGCCCTATTCATGCCATCAGTTTTTGGCAGCACCTATAGTTGTGAGCAACTATTTTCAAGGATAAAACACACGAAGGGCAAAATTAGAAACAAAATATCTGATGAGCTATTTGAAAATTCATTAAGAATTGCTAATCCATCCATCAAACCATACATTGATGCTTTGGTTTATCAAAAACAATATCAGATATCACACTAGTCTTATGTTGTACTCTTTTACTTTTATAATAAAAGATATATAAAAAAAAATTACTCACATAGGTACATTATCGCTGTCAGTGATTGATAACTTGTGATCTGCCAACATTTTTTTTGCTCATCAGCTCACCTTTTTATTAAAGTTTTACTAAACCCTGGACCCTGCATTCACTATATCTGTTCTCCCACAGTACACAGAACATGGAAATGCAATTATTTTAGTAAATAAAAACTGCAAAATACCTTTTCTTATCAGCAGTATATAGCAGTCTTGTGACTTCTATAAGTGTCTGGTTTAAGCTTGTAGGAGGAGTTTTCATTCTACTCTTACTGCCCTATGAGGCTGACCCTCTGTCTGGACAGTGCTGATTGGCCCTGTGCTGATCACATGCACTCTCCCAAGAAAAAAAAAAAAAAAACCTCTCTAGCAATACACATTAAACTGAGCATGTGCAGCCTGACTACAAAGGCTCTGTCTTTTCCGGACATGTTTTGGAGTCAGTCAAAGAAGGGGAGGATCTGCGCATACAGGATCAAACAGCCTTTTTTACACAATGCAGAGAATTAACCCCTAAGGTTCCACAGTGAGTATAACAAGCATGCTTTACTGCTTATACAGACTGATTTTACTGTTGTGGGTTTAGTAACACTTTGATGTATTTTATGTGTGGCCCAAGACCATTCCTCTTCTTCCAGTGTGGCCCAGGAAAGTCTAAAGGTTGGACAACCCTGCTATAAGAGGTAAAATGCTTACCTCCTTACAGCCTTCATCTGTGTCTTCAGCATTCAACATGTCCTTCTCTGCACTCTGTAATTTCACCGCAGGACTTAGCAGTGATATAGGGGTCGGAGGAAGGGGTTTCTGGGTTTCTGACACTCCTGGAAGTTTTAAATGTGAAGACAGAGAAGGGGGCTGCAGCTCAGGAATAGAGGTGAGTATACTTCCTTTCTTATATTAGGGAACTCTAATCTGGATTTATTTTTAAGATGACATGGAGACATTCATCCTCAACATTTACAAGTAATGAAGGAGCTCAAGTCAGGACGACTTTTCTCTTAATGTGCTTTGCTCTGTGCAGTAATAAACCCAGAAGCAAACATTAATTATATTGCAGCTTACTAATTCTTAGATGTGGTGGCTGCATTTGTTATCTTTTTTAGGCTTTCTTTTATTTTCACCTCATGATCCAACCAGTAAGTCTGTTGTTTTTCAACAGAGCAAGCTCTCTTGCAAATGTATCAGTTAAGAGTGTTAGGACACACCACTTACCACTGCCAGAGATGCTTACAATGATCAGTTTTTTTAATTGTATGTAAAACCTTCATACCAAAAGGAAAAAAAAACTGTTGCTGTAGCTTCAGTGTAACTGCAGTTTGAGTTTGGCTTCAATTTGTTAGTGTATCTAAATTTGCTAGTACATCTAACACTTCCCTCCCCTCAGACTGACAGTGCTGCTGCCTGTGCTCCTTTATCCAGAGTGAAGGCACTTTAATAAAGGAGGTGTGTTACTGGTCAGATCATCAGGTGAAAACAGGAAAAAAGCCTAAAAAAAGAAAATGAATGCAGCCATCACATCGAATGACTGGTAAGCTGCATAGGCCTGGTGTTCAGGGGGTGTGCCAGGGCACACCCTAATCACTCTGCAGGGTGCCAATTCCCCCTGTGTTGCGCCCCGCACTGCAGTGCTGCTGGCTTTCCTCCTCTTTCCCCCCAGCTGTTGCGGGGGATATTTCAGGATGGAGAGTGGGCTAATCAATATGTCAATTACCTCCCCCTTCCATTTCAAAATGAACACAGTAAACACGCTCACTGTGTTTATTTTGTGAATGAACAGGAACAGCGTTGGCTCGCGGCTTCAGTTCCCCGGCGTGGCGGCGCCTTCTTGAGTCCTCCTCAGTCCTCCCGGCTCCCGCCTCCTCCCCAGCATGGCATGGGGTTTGCCTCTCGGCCAATCAGGAAGCGCGTATAGGACCCACTTCCTGATTGGCCAGGAGGAGGATCCGTGTGACAATAGCACATTTTCATTCGCTATTGTCACACAATGGGTGGGCTCGGGGCGCACTGCTCTGCCCCCCGGGTCCACCCTTTGCTGAAGCCTATTAGAGCCTCTGGCTCTAATCAGGTGACTAAAAAAAAAAAAAAGCCCATTGAACTCCATGCGTCCGGCGCCCCGCATGTAGATTAGGGGGCCTGACGCATGGATGGGGGGGCGGCGCCCCTGCGCCCCCAACACACCGGCCGCCACTGAACAGGAAGCTGCTCAGCACAGAGGACTTCCTGCTCATTTACTGTCCAGTGCAGCTGAGGATGCAGAGAAAGGCATTTTGTGTTTGAGCTTTGGGGTGCTGCAATGTATTACATTTTTGGTTTTGATACCGCTTAAGAGATTAGAAGGCTGACAAGTCACTACTGATAGGGGAAGAGAAGGTACAGAGGAAAGTGAAGGTAAAATCGAGAAGTTTGGGCTTCAAATGGAGTCTATGGGATGTTACTGTGCAGGCTTGGCCAGCCCTACAGACAATGCAGAAGGCTACCTGAATTTCTTTCTTTAACCCCTTTTGCTGCCAAGTCCTGCTCCCCAATTTTACCATTTTGACTAGACCATTTTTGCTATTTTCACTTTTTTTTGTCATTTTCCACTATTTTTTTATTTGCAGCTTTTTCTGAAAGCACAGGACCAGTAGAATTACTAGAGATACAGTTGATTCTGTACATATCGTGATAGTTTTGCAAATGTGTATCAAAATAATATTTATGATAAAACTTTGCAAAAAAAAAAAAAAATATTTATTGTTGCACACAAGCACCATTTTAGTTTCACAATTCCTGCAAATTGAGAATCTAAAACTGCATTAAAAAATGTGTAAATTTTAAATAGTGCCTTTTTCTGAAATGGTGAAAATTGATGGCATGCATAGATGTGTGCATGGGGTGCACCCTAATCACCCCCCAGTGCGACCCCACCCATGCTCTAGGGGACCTGGGCAGCAAGGAAATTGGAAATGGGCAATGTGGGCAGGGGAATAGGTAATCAGTGCAGCGTGGGGGGGGGGGGGCACTTATAAGAACAGATCCTGTTGTGTGTCTCTCCCTGAAGCAGCTGCAAGCCGGCTTCTCTTCCTCCTCCTCCTCCCACCTGCCAGCTTTCAGCTGCCGCTGGGAAAGACACACAATGAGATAAATTCTTGTAAGTCCCCACCCCCCCCCCCCCCCCCACAGCAACGATCACCCTTCACATCCAGGATTCAATCCCCTTGCTGCCCGAGCCTCCCTGTGTGCAACCTGTGTCACCTGAAGTGCTACCGGCTTCCCTCCACTCCTCTCCTGCCAGCTGCTGCAGGCACACAGAGTTGGGGGATCTTCAGGGCAGAGAGCAGAGAAAGGGGCTGGTGGATTACATTTACCTGCCCCTTTCTTTTGTGAATGAACACACTGAGTAATCAATAAAGATCACTCACTGTGCTCATTCATAACTGAAGCATTGTAAAGTGTGTTCATTCACTGTCACAGTGCAACTAAGGCTGGCCAAACATTATACAATTTTCTTACAATTTTATGTACAATTTTCTTAAAATTTGCCTTCAACTATGTAGTACAAATGCCTGCCTAATTGGATTGGAAGTGTTGTTTAGTATTGACCGCATATTATAGGGTAAATCTAGCAGAAAATTGAACATGTATGGCCAGCCTAAGGCTGTAGAGACAGGGAATGAGGAATTATTTTCTCAGCCCCTTTCTTTTCTGTTTTTTTTTGCCTTCCACTGGATCAAATGTGGGTATGGGTTTTTTTATTTTGTTTTCCCCTTTTTATTGATTGAACTAGATAGACGTGTAACATCAGAGGTTTCATAAAGGAGACCTGTAACCAGAGGTGTTGTTAGGCTGCATTATATTTTTAGACTTTTTTTCCCTTTTATTTTAACCTGGTAATCTGCCCAGTAACAAACTTCCTGTCTCTAAATGGCAATGCACATTTGTTTCCTATTGCACTGGGATGCCATTCAAAAGGAATGGCACTTCAACTCACTGCAACTCACTGCACTGCAGGTTGTGAATTGCTAGAATGCATAGTTGTAAAGCCAGCCTCAAGGGTTCCAGCCTTACCCCTTACTGACAACCCCCAACCCAGGTCTTTTAGGGGACCTTAACTCTGGAGGTGTTCCCTTGGCTTCCTGATTATGTGATCACTGTGCTTGGCTGTCCCAGTGGTCGCATGATTGGGAGCCCATCCTAACAGCTCCCGATGTAAACAGAGACTGGGAGCTGACAGCTCGATCACAGTGCTGAGGGTGTGCAATTGAGCACAAAACAGTAGCATCCAATTTGCTCCAGCAAGGGAAAACCTTCCTTCTTGATCCCCCCAAGAGGCAATCGAATGATCCCTGGATCAACTTTACCTATGAATGTCAGTATCTGAGATTATGTACATTTAGAAAAGAATCCAGGCCTTTTTAAAAGCAATCTACTGAGCTGGACAGAACCAGCTCTTACTGTGAAGAAGCCTTTCCATATTTGGAGATTAAATCTCCTTTCCTCCAGATGTAAAGAGTGCCCCCTTGTCCTCTGTGATGACCTTAAAGTGAATATCTCAACACCAAGTTCACTTTATAGACCCCTTATGTATTTGTACATGTTGATCATATCCCCCCTTATCTCCTCTTCTCAAGAGAGAATAAATCCAATTCCTCCAATCTATCCTCATAGCTGAGCTCCTCCTGGGCTCTTATCAGTTTTTTTCTTATCCCTTCTCTGCACTTTCTCCAGTTCCCCCGATATCCTTTTTGAGACCTGGTGCCCAAAACTGGTCTGCATATTCCAGATGAGGTCTTACTAATGATTTGTACAGGGGCAAAATTATATCTCTTTCTGGAGTCCAAACCTCTCTTAGTACAAGAAAAGATTTTGCTCGCTTTGGAAACCGCAGCTTGGCATTGCATGCTATTATTAAGCTTATGATCCACCAGAACACCCAGATCCTTCTCCGCTATGGATTCCCCCAATTCTACTCCCCCTAGTATATGGGATGCATGCATATTCTTAGCCCCCAAGTGTATAACTTTACATTATCAACAGTAAACATCATTTGCCACATAGTTGCCTAATGAAACAGTGCATGGAGGTCGGCTTGTAAGGGAGACATCCTGTAAGGACGTTATTCCACTCCATAGCTTGGTGTCATTTGCCACGACTGGAATGGTACTTTTAATCCAAGACCCTATATCATTTATAAATATATTAAAAAGTAAGGGTCCCAACACTGAACCTTGGAGTACACCACTGATAACCTTAGACCAGTGATGGCGAACCTTGGCACCCCAGATGTTTTGGAACTACATTCCCCATGATGCTCATGCACTCTGCAGTGCAGTTGAGCATCATGGGAAATGTAGTTCCAAAACATCTGGGGTAACAAGGTTCGCCATCACTGCCTTAGGCTATCCAATGATGGCAAACCTTGGCACTCCAGATGTTTCGGAACCACATTTCCTATAATGCTCATGCACTTTGCAGTATAGTTGAGCATCATGGGAAATGTAGTTCCAAAACATCTGGAGTGCCAAGGTTTGCCATCACTGCCTTAGACCATTCAAAGTAAGAATCATTAACCACTACTCTCTGAATACGGTCTTTTAATCAGTTTTCTATCCATTTTCAAACTGATCTTTCCAAGCCTGTAGACTTTACCTTACACATTAGCCGTGTGTGGGGAACAGTGTCAAATGCTTTTGCAAAATCCAAGTATACTACGTCCACAGCCACCCCTCTGTCCAAGGTTTTACCTCTTCATAAAAAGAAATCATATTTGTCTGACAACTTCTGTCTTTCATGAATTCATGCTGTCTGATGCTTAAAGTATAATTAAAGGCAACATCTTTCTTACTTGTCTTGGACAGAGTGGGGAGGGATTAGAACACCTGTCAGTTTTTATTGCTGTATGTGCCCCCATAAAGGAGACTCACTCTCTCTATATATCCAGTTTACCATTATTATAAGTGAAAGAAAAAGAAAATCTCAAATTTCGGGTTGTCCCTAGAAAAGTAATAGCGGAGAATTCTTCCTATTGGGACACTAGTTTTGGTGCTCTGGGTGTTCCCAGGGAATTCCCCTAATTTTTAGGGATTTCCTCTCACTTGTTGTTTGGCTATGAGACAGGAAGTGAAGGGAAATCTCCGCAATGGGACACAAACGGCAAAAAAAAGACCGACAGGGGTTACCACCCTCCCTTGCTACATCCAAAATAAAAAAGTTTTGCCTAGAATTCTACTTTAAAATATTTTTTTCCCAGCAAGAACTCATCTACGTGGTCTTTTATTAAACTCTAAATTATCTTCCTAACTATAGAAGTTAAGCTAACAGGTTTATAGTTACTTGGTAAAGGCTTTGATCCCTTTTTAAATATAGGCACCACATTGGCCTTAGGCCAATCCAGTGGTACCATTCCAGTCCTTAAAGAGTCCCTAAAAATTAGAAACAATGGCTTGGAAATGACAGAGGTCAATTCTTTAAGGATTCGTGGGTGTATGCCATTTAGTCCAGGTGCTTTATCCACCTTTATGCTGTCTAAATATTTCTGGACCAAATCAATTATGAGCCATTGTGGATCATTTGTAAATGGCCTACATGCTCAGACCTGACCTTTTTACTGTTAATATATTTTTGAAGAATTTTTGGGGGTTTGACCTACTATCTTTTCCAATATGTCGTTCGTTTTGAACTTTTGCGGCCTTAATCTTCAGTATATTTTCATTTTTATAGTTTTATAGTTTTTGAAAAGCTTTTTGTTATTTATACCTTTTCTAACTTTGGCCATGATCCACATAGGTTTTATTTTTAGCATTTTAAATGTATTGCCCATGGGAATATACTTTGCAGTGAGTTTGCATACAGTCTTTTTGAAGTATTTCTATTTCTGTTCTATGTTCATCGATGCCAATATTCACCCATGATGTCTCCCCTTTGGTCTTCCATTTGTGCTGGACAAAACAAACAAATACCACAGAATCCTTGGTCTCCTTCTCCCCCAGTGCAGAACTTGGATTTGCTCATGAATGGCCACTTAAAGCATTATGCCCTTTAACCCCCCTGGCGGTCTGATTATGTCAGTATTTTTGAATGTCATAGCGGTACATTGTTTTGCATGGAAATCTGTTGTTTTTTTATTGTAGGCCTGTAATTCTTAGGAATAACTCACTTAAATCTGTCCAAACAAGAGTCTAGTGGACATCCCGGGTATGATAAATATATTAATAACAATAATACATTTTATTTAATGATGTAATCAAACTAAAAACCCTGAAATCTGCCCAAACAAGGGTGCAATATTACTTACCACTGTAATACTAGACACTGCATATTGGCTTAGTAAACATCCCGGGTATGAAAAATTTTGAAACATGGGACTGCACAAAGTCCGACTTAACATTTGGGACAATGGAACCTGATTTCCTTTCTGATTTTCCTTCCACTGTCATCTCGCTTCAAGCAACAAACCACACACATCCTTGTAGGTGACGAATTTTTCACGGTTGGTGGGATGTAAGTGACAACCCATCAGGCGTTCCGGGTTGACAACACCAACAGCACGACGTCCAGCTATATTCACAGCCATTGATGGTGTTTGTGTTGGAGATACAACAACTTTAAAGCTTAGCCTACTACAGATTAACTGCAGTTCACAAATAGGACACTAGATGTCGCTAATGCTCAGTGATATGCTATGCATTATCTACGATGTGTTGTAATATCCTGTACACTGCACTGAACTTGTTGGTTATCTCTTCCTGTCTGTTGTTCTTATTACAATGAGGTGACATCATTGCTTTCTGTGTTATGTTCCAATAAAGAAGCCAGTTCCTGTTTACTCCACAATGTCTGATCTGAATGGACTCCGCTGCACCCAGTGATCGCACTCTGCAACAGGTTATGGGCCCAGGATCCGGATAAAGATCGACATAAGGAAGCTTTCCAGTGACATCTCCAATAGACAAGTAAGACTGTTTATATATAAAAGAGGGGAAAATGTCTGGAAACTCAGAACTTAAACTCTCAGTGGCCAAGCTGAACAATGACAATTATCAGCTATGGAAGTTGCTATTATCTAGAGATGACTTGTGGGAGGTTACCACTACAGAGAGGCCACAGGACAATAATCAGGACTGGGACAAGAAAAACAGACAGGCACGGGCCACCATAAGCTTACTAGTGGAGGATGATCAGTTCATACATATACGCCATGAGGACACAGCGAAAGGCATGTGGGATGTGCTGAAAAGACTGCATGAAAGATCCAGTTTAAACAGCAAGCTGTTTCTACTGCGGAAACTTTACAGAATTAGACTTAGCAGAGAACAGGACATGCAGGAGCACATAAACGCAATGCTGGAAGTGATTGCGCAACTCAGATCAATCGGGGAGAATATAACAGACAGCCACGCTGCAGCCATGTTGTTATGCAGTTTGCCCGATACATATACTGCACTGATCAATGCACTGGAGACACGACCTAAGACAGATCTGACGCTAACATTTGTAAAAAACAGGCTCATAGATGAGTATCAGAGAAGAAAGGAATTAGTGCATGACTCCACAGAAACCGACACCAGAACCGCTCTTAAAGCTACAGATGCAAGGTTACACAGGAAAGAGACCAGAGTGTGTTTCAGATGTCACAAACAGGGACACATAAAGAAAGACTGTACGATATGGAAAGCAGAGCAAATAAGACAGCATCCCTCTTATGCTAAACAAAAGGTCAAAGCCATAATCAATGATCCATGGGAAGGAAACTGGAATGCCACTTTTAAAGTGACAGGCAACAATAAATGTCAAGGCTGGTGCATCGATTCGGGGGCAACCAGTCACATGACGAGTGATAGAAGTTTTTTCACAGAACTTGATCTGAACAATAAAGAAATTATTTATCTTGCAGATGGAAGCAAAATACATGCAGAAGGATATGGGCATGGGACCCTTGTATGCCCTGATGATGCGGGACACAATCTAGCCATACCAGTGAAAGATGTGCTTTATGTTCCTAATGTAGAAGGAGGACTCTTATCTGTGAAGCGTCTAACAGCCAGAGGACTCACTGTAAAATTCCAAAGTGACAAGTGTTCAATCCTAAACGGCAACCAGACAATAGCAAGTGCCAAGCTGGATGATCATCTATATCACCTCGAAACAGTGAAGGAAAAGGTGAGACTATGTACACACAAGCACAATGACTGTATACATATATGGCACAGACGTCTAGGTCACAGACACCCAGAATGCATACAGTAACCACAGAGGAGAAATCTGACAAGGGATCTAACAATATCCCCTTGTCTAGTTACTGTTAAATGTGAATGTTGCATTAAATCCAAAGCTACAAGAGCAACACTTCCCAAAGTCAGTCAGAAGAGAGCTTCAAGACCACTTGACTTAGTTCACAGTGACGTGTGTGGTCCCCTAAACCCACCTACACCTGGAGGCAAAAGGTACATAGTGCTTTCATAGACGACTATTCAAGATACACAGTCACCTACCTAATGCAACACAAGAGTGAAGTTTTTGACAAATTACAAGACTATATAATAAAGACCAGTAACAAGTTTCAGAGGAAGCCTCTCATACTTCGGAGTGACAATGGAGGTGATTTCACAGGATATAAGATACAAGAGTACCTAAAACAGAATGGAATAGAACATCAAAAGACAGTCCCATATACACCAGAACAAAATGGAGTAGCTGAAAGAAAGAACAGAACTCTGACTGAAATGATCAGATGTATGCTGACAGACTCTGGACTACCACAAAAATATTGGGGTGAAGCAGCTATGACAGCTACATATTTGCAGAACAGACTTCTTTCCAGAACAATAGAGAAAACTCCATATAAACTTTGGCACAATGAGAAGCCAAATGTAAAACACCTAAGAGTTTTTGGATGCAAAGCATTCATCTACATACCTGAAGAAAAACGCACCAAACTCCAAAACAGAGCATTTGAAGGTATCTTTGTAGGATACAGTGAAAATGTCAAAGGTTACAGAATCCTTAATCCCAAAACAGACAAGGTTACCATTAGCAACAGCATAACTTTTGTTGAAGATTTCAGAGACAATGTAATGACAACAGTAGAAGAAAGAATAGAAGGGAAAACTGACATTGACCAGCCCATCTCTGTAACTTCTGAACAAACAGTTGAAGTGAGTGCAGACTCTACCAGTACTGAAGAGCAGATACAAGAAGGCTCAGACACAAAACTGATACGTTCAACAAGAGAAAACAAATGTAAACCACCTGTACGTCTCTCATACAAAGCAAGTACTGCCAGTATCAATGAACCTGCAACCTGGGAAGAAATATCTCAGCTTTCAGAACAAGAAGCAAGTAAATGGATAAAGGCTGCTGATGAAGAGATTAAATCCATGCATGACACTAAAACATGGACACTTACAGAACTACCACCCAGAAGGAAAGCCATAGGCTGTAAATGGACTTTTAAAGTGAAATACAATGCAGATGGCACAATTGAGCGATACAAAGCAAGACTAGTAGCCAAGGGCTATTCTCAAAAATACGGAGAGGACTATGACGAGACATTCGCACCAGTAGTCAAGCACACTACAATACGGACTTTACTGACAATAGCCGTCACAAGGAAAATGCAAGTGAAATATTTTGATGTGAAAACCGCGTTTCTACATGGCGAGCTAACAGAAGAAATTTACATGGAACAGCCGCCAGGGTTCAAAGATAAACAAAGGCCAGACCTAGTATGCAAACTTTGCAGGAGTATATATGGTCTAAAGCAAGCAGCCAGAGCGTGGAATATAAAAATAAATGAAGTGCTTACACATCAAAACTTTCTGAGGAGTAAAGCGGACCCCTGCTTATACACAAAGAAATTGTCAGACAGATGGGTCTATATGCTTATTTATGTGGATGATATCCTGATTTGCTTTGAGCAAGAAGGGGATGAAGCAGAAATCTTAGAAAAACTAAATCAGAACTTCAACACCAAAAATCTTGGCAACATAAAGAATTACCTCGGCATCCAGATCGAGAGAGAGGAAGATGGCAGCTTTCTTCTGAACCAAAGACACAAAATACAAGAAATAATTGAAATATTTGGAATGGAAGACGCCAAACCAGTAAAGTCTCCAATGGAAACCAACTACCTGAAGGGGATGAATTGCCAAGATAACCCATTACCTACTAATACTCAATACAGGAAGGCAATAGGGAAATTGCTGTATCTTACCACTGCTACAAGGCCGGACATTGCAGCAACTGTTGGAATCCTATGCAGAAAGGTTTTGATGCCAAGTCAAAAGGACTGGAATGCTGTAAAGCGAATCATTCCCTATCTTAAAGGGACTTTGCACTACAAGTTAAAGTTACCAGCAAGTGATGAAAGCACCTTAACAGGATATGTGGATGCTGACTGGGCAGGAGACACCAGCGACAGGAAATCTACCAGTGGATACTTATTTTTTCTGTCAGGAGGTGCCATCAGTTGGACTAGTAAAAAGCAACTCTCTGTTTCACTGTCGTCTACTGAAGCAGAATACGTTGCTGCAGCACAGGCAAGCAAAGAAGTTATATGGCTGAGACAGCTATTAACAGATTTGGGTCAACCACAGTTGGGACCAACAGAAATCTATGAGGACAATCAAGGATGTCTTGCACTTGCGCACATGGAAGGACTTAATTCAAGAACCAAGCACATTAATGTGAAGTTCCACTTTCTTAGGGATCTTCAAGAGCAAGGTCTTCTTGAGTTACTTTATTGCCCAACCGAGGATATGACAGCAGATATCCTTACAAAGCCTCTGACCGCTGAAAAACACTCAAGGCTTATGAAGAAGATGGGTTTAATAGACTAAGCCTTAGCTGTTGAGAAGGGGTGTTGGAGATACAACAACTTTAAAGCTTAGCCTATTACAGATTAACTGCAGTTCACAAATAGGACTCTAGATGTCGCTAATGCTCAGTGATATGCTATGCATTATCTATGATGTGTTGTAATATCCTGTACACTGTACTGAACTTGTTGGTTATCTCTTCCTGTCTGTTGTTCTTATTACAATGAGGTGACATCTTTGCTTTCTGTGTTATGTTCCAATAAAGAAGCCAGTTCCTGTTTACTCCACAATGTCTGATCTGAATGGACTCCGCTGCACCCAGTGATCGCACTCTGCAACAGTTTGGTGGTTCGCAGAAATACGTTCGGCAACTTTCCAAAGGAAGTCAAAATGAATCACAGGAACATAAACATGTATACAGGCGCATTAGTCATACCATTAGCCAGAGTCCATATGGATCAGTCTTCCCTGCTTTGAATAAGGAGCGCGGCTGCCTCCCCCCGGCAGTACGCACACTCGGAAACGCGTCGCACCTCTTATGACGTCATCTCTATCCGACGGTGAACCAAGCCTCGTTTCCACTGACGGATTACGAGCCTCTCTTCCTGTCTTCAGCTCCGCTGCATTGCCGGCCACAGCGAGGAGGTCTCTATCCCAGTAGGATGGCTACACAGACCGGATGATCACGTCCACTACACACCTCCTCTCGGAACCATCGGAATGGGTTTTCTCATACGAGCATTTTATTCAGATGTGAGTGCATAATTTTAACAATAAATGTGTCTATAGTCTACACTTAGAGGCGCCTCTGTTTTTTTTTTTTTTTTTTAAATGAATCACAGGCTTATCACTTTTTTTTTTTAACAGAATGTAGGCATTCCACAAGCATTCCTCAAGAAGATGTCTGAAGATCTTCTTGTAGTATTTATTTAGCTGTTTCCTCATTGCTGGGTAGAATGTCATTGTTCTGTCTCTAGGACAGAGAGCTAAACCTTCCTGCTCCTTAAACTTCAAATACCATATTTCTTTGATCTTAAATTTATTAGAACAAGCCAGGTGAAACTACAAATGGATAAAAATAAACATCAATCAGTACAATATTGCATACAACAAAGAAACAATGATCTATAATAGAGGATGGGATAACAAGAACTCACTTTTTAAGCTCTCTCAGGGGTGACGGGGAGAGATTGAGAAAACATGTCTTGCTGCCCTGCTGTATCTTCTAAAAATGGTGCCCTGCTTTCTAACAACTTTATTAAACACGTTCTGAGTTTACAATATGTAGTTATTGCAGAACTGAAGCTATACCAATAAAGAACAGTAGGTGGAGCCTGCGCTCTGCACATAACTAACTTGTGTGAATCAAGAAAACCCCACATATTATTTTAAGCAACATAAACACAAGTAATCAGAATTGAAATTTGGGGGACAGAATAGTCATTGCTTGGTCAGCTTTGTCAACACCTCCCATGGTGTTATTGTAGTCTATCACTACTTGTGGCTTCATGAATTCTTTCCCAACTTTCATGCGTACCATAACAGTGGAGGTATTATGAACTGTACTCATTAGGCACATCTTTCTTGTCACGCCATCACAGTGCCATCATTTTCCCTTTCTGTCAGGCAACTATTTCTCCAGTCTTCAGCTTCTTATTGCCAAACATTGGCGGCATGTTGCGCCGGTTAGCCCTGACTGTTCCATAGGTATCTGTTTTGTTTTGTAGAAGAAACTCATATGGTTCAGGAGACATATAAAAGTTGCCAGGAGAAGGCAGTGATTATCGCTAGTGGCTATAACACTTGGTACATTCAGCCTGTCCATTAACACTTTTTGGGGACCAGTGACACTAAAACAGTGATCAGTGCTAAAAAAATATGCACGGTCGCTGTACAGTGCTTGTGTACTGTGTGGTAGGTGCTTTTACTAGGGGAAGGCATTGATCCATGTTCCTGCTTTGCAGGAAATCAATGCCTTCCCCACTGACAAACTGGCGATCTGCCTTGTTTACATAGGCAGATCACTCTTCTGACTCTCCGCCTAATGATCGGCAGGTGCCGGCAGACATTAAGTTCACAGTGCCCGCAAATCAGCTCCCGCTGTGTATAATCACATGCACACCCCAGACCCGGAAGGTGCAGGATCACGTACTGGGTACATGATCCTGCAAAGCAGAGCCGCCTTGCTGCTGTATATGTAAGTTATATTGTCGGCAAGCGGTTAATAACCACTGGGTTTTTATTTATTTTTTTTAACACACATTTTTCTTTGTTTCTGTTATAAAATTTTGCAAGTAAATAATCTTTCGTCATGAATTTAGGCCAAAATGTATTCTGCTACATTTCTTTTGTGAAAATTACCCAAATCAGTCTATATTATTTAGTCTGTAGGAAAGTTATACAAACTATGGTATATATCTGAAAATTGATCAATCCTTATTTACTGGCTGCCTTTCTCATTTCTTGAGGTCCAAATATGTCAGGAAAGGCTGTTTTTGCGGCTCATCTTCTGGCAGCATTTTTGTGCGGTGAGAAAGCATTTCTTCGGACTGGTGAGAGGAGATTTACATTGGCTTTGGTGAGAAGTTCAGCATGTTGGTAGAGGAAAATCTTTTGCATGCACTATATTGGATTGTCATGTTTTGACATTGGACATGATTTATGGACTTCTCAGGAAGTAAAATTTATTATAATTGGGGACATACTCAACATGGTTGGTTTATGTTAAAGGAGTTGTAAAGGCAGAAGTTTTTTTTTAATCTTAATGCATTCTTTGTATTAAGATAAAAAGCCTTCTGTGTGCAGCAGCACACCTAAGCCCCCCTAATTCTTACCTGAGCCCCCTCTCTATCCAGTGATTTTTACGAGTCCCTTGGCCGTCTGTGACTCTTCCTCCTGATTGGCTGAGACACAGCAGCTGCGCCATTGGCTCCTGCTGCTATCAATCAAAGTCAGTAAGCCAATCAGGAGAGAGGGAGCAGGGCTGAATGGCAGCTCCGTGTCTGTAAAGACACGCAGAAGCTGCAGCTCGGCTCGGGTGCCCCCCATAGCAAGCTGCTTGCTGTGGGGGCACTCGACAGGAGGGAGGGGCCAGGAGTGCCAAAGAGGGATCCGAGAAGACAAGGATCTGGGCTGCTCTGTGAAAAACCAACTGCACAGAGGAGGAAAGTATAACGTTTGTTATTTAAAAAAAAAAAAAATTCACGAGACTTTACAATCACTTCAAACATATGTTAATGGATTCTAAGCAAGTGATATTTATGATAATTTGTGATATATTTAACACATTTTATGTTACAGTTTCGCACTGCAATTATATCTGAGTTTGCCTAAAAACATTTGTTTTTGCCGCCATTCGCACAAAACAAATGTACCACCAGATTTACAGAACAAATAGCTCTGCCATTTTCTTTATAAATAAATCCCTTAGTTTACAGTGCATAAGTCTCCTTATTATCCATTATGTTAAGCTACTTTCTATATGGATCCAGTGTTTTTTACCAATTCTGGTCAAATGTTCTTAAAGTGTTACTAAACCCAGGAGCCTGCATTCACAATATCTGGTCTCCCACAGTACACAGAACATGAAAATGTAATTATTTTAGTAAAGATAAACTGCTAAATACCTCTTTTCATCAGCAGTTAGCGCAGCCTTGTGACTTCTATCAGTGTATAGTTAAAGCTTGTAGGAGGAGTTTTCATTTTCCCATGACTGTCTTATGAGAATGCAGGACCCCTGACCTTCTGGCTGGTCAGTGCTGATTGGCCATATGCTGATCACATGCACTCTTCCAAGAAAAAACAAAAAAGCTCTCTAGCAATACACACCAAACTAAGCATGTGCAGCTTGTCCCTTAGCTCTGTAAATATCAGGAGATATATTGCAGACAGTGGAAGAAGGAGATGATCAGAGGAGACAGGATCAAACAGCCTTTATACACAATGCAGAGGATTAACCCCTTAGATTCCACCGTGAGTGTAACAAGCATGCTTTACTGCATATACAGACTGATTTTACTGCTGTTAGTCAAGTAATACTTAAAGGCTATTTTATGTTAAGAACAAATGTTAAGGAATATTACAACAAATAGAAACTTACATTTCACGCATACTACAAACATTACAGGGATTATTTCTGACTTTTTTTTGGGAATGCTAAAATATTTGCAATGTTTTTATAAATGGACCGTATTTTGACCATCTTGAATGTTGAAAGCTGTTTTCCACTCATCTCCCACTTTGATGTGGATGAGGTTGAAAGCGCAACAAAGATCTATTCTCTGTATTTTCTTAGCAGTAACTTTATTCAAGCCCCAGTGATCTATACAGGGGTGCAGGAAGCCTGCACTGACAGCTGCAGTAGACTTGCTAATTAAACCCTGTTCAAGGTTTTCTTTGATGTACTCCACTTGTTTACAGAAGACCTCTGCAAAATCTCAAAAGGTTTTGGAAGGCCGGGCAAAGGAGCATTTTCATCAACGCAGATAGAATGGGCATGGACATTGTTGGCACAGCCACAAAATGCCAAACAAAAGCCAATTGAAGAATGTCACCAGAAAGCCAAGCTACCACTGGACATTGTTGGCACAACCACAAAATGCCAAACAAAAGCTGGTCGACCAATTTGGGAATGATAAAAAATTCTAAAATAATTGTGAGAATGCCTACTAGTAAAAATAGTGGCCAGGTCAAATGATGTTGCTCCA
Organism: Pelophylax lessonae; assembly: GCF_965119305.1. Classification (NCBI taxonomy): domain Eukaryota; kingdom Metazoa; phylum Chordata; class Amphibia; order Anura; family Ranidae; genus Pelophylax; species Pelophylax lessonae. Next base: position 465,343,132 of record NC_138772.1, read on the forward strand.
AACCTTACTGTACCATTGACAAGCAAAACAGGAATGATAATCTTTACAGGAACCAGCAGATTTCAGACTGAGAACTTAGACTAGGGTTTGGTTTATAAAGTTAGCAGTGGCTGTGGAAGCTCTGTAGGCAAAGGGTCTAATTAGGTAAAAAAACAGCTGAACCATGTAGGTAACCTTTTTAAACATGGTGAGACATGGAAACACTCCCCTTATGCTCTATGCAAAGGCTTTTAAGTGCTTGAGAAGGCAATTATTCATGTAATGGACATTACTTTCACAATATAAGCATAGTTTCCATGCTTTATGACCTATGCACTCAGAGGCTTAATGTTTAGGTTGGTCCATCTCCATGATTACCACCAGAGGATCAGGAATAGATGATCAGGGCAGAACTGAGTGGAGCTACAGTAGTGAAGATTGAATAGCAAACTCCAGTTACAACTACAGGCAGTCCCCGGGTTGCAAACAAGATAGCTTCTGTAGGTTTGTTATTAAAGTAATACTAAAGTATCCTTTTTATGCCTAAAAATAACAAACATGTCATACTTACCTGCTCTGTGCAGTTGGTTTTGCCCAGAGCAGCCCAGATCCTCCTCTTCTTGGGTTCCTCTTCGTTGCTCCTAGCCCCTCCTTCCTGTTGAGTGCCCCAAAAGCATTTGGGGACACCTGAGCTGCGCCACAACTCCCTGTGTCCATTCAGACACGGAGCCGAGGCCTGACCCCGCCCCCCCTTTCTCTCCTAATTGGCTCACTGACTTTGATTGAGTGCAGCGGGAGCAAATAGCACTGCGCTGCTGTCTCAGCCAATGAGGAGGGGAGTCCCGGACAGCTGAGTCTCTCCTGCAACATCGTTTGATTGAGACGGCGCTTAGGTAAGTATTATGGGGGCTGAGGGGGGCTGCTGCACACAGAAGGTTTTTTTACCTGAATGCATTCAGATAAAAAACCTTCTGCCTTTACGACTACCTTAAGTTGAATTTGCATATAAGTTGGAACAGGTACATTTATTCATTGTAACTCCAGACAAAATTTTTTTTTTTCAAAAACAATTCTGTATAGTATAGGGAAGGGTTAACACCCCTGTAAAATTTATTTTGCTGTCTGTGCCCCTGGTCAGAAGATTTCACCTCACTTTCTGTCTCTGTGACATTTGGATTTTGAAACATTTGGGTTGTTGTGGAAACCAGGATGTGTGATAAAGTTTCAGTGGAGACACCTTTTTCCCATGATGACTCTTACTGGTGTGAATGTCCCTTCCTAAGGGTAGATTTCCTCTCACTTCCTGTTGTCTCCATCCATTTGTAAGTAGGAGTCATTTGTAAGTCGGATGTTTGTAACTCAGGGACCGCCTGTAGTGAGAAAAGCCTTGTAAGGTCATCATACCCATCAGGAAGTGTGGCTTGATCTATGCTGGATTATGTGATGTGAGAGTTTGAGCCTTAACCACTTGCCGACCGCTCACTCGAGCTCTACTGCGGCAAAGTGGTTAGTTATCGTCCAGCGACGTAGACCTACGTCGCTGGACTCCTCCCCTTGTGAGCGGCGCTCGCGCGCCGCCGGAGGCTCGCTCCCGCTGTATTCATTCACAGCGGGAGTCGAGCCAGGGGAGGAGCTGCTGCTCTTCCCCGATCGTCGGGAAATCGAGTTTGAAGATCCACCCGCTTGTGTAAACAAAGCGGACGGATCTCCTAAGTGACAGACAGTGACAGATTGTAGGATTCAGCATAGCTGAACATGCGATCTGTCCTTGTGTCACTCAGTCACCTCCCCCCACACATGTTATTAACCACTTGCCGACCGCCGCACGACTATCTACGTCGGCGGTCAGCCCCTCACAGGCAAAGTGACGTAGGGCTACGTCACTAGCTTGTGAGGGTCTAGGGAGCGAGCGCGCGCCCCCGGAGGCGCGCTCCCGCTCCCGAGTGGTCACGGACCCCCCCGCGCGTGTGACCAGCGGACCCGATATCCGCCGGTCACTCGGCGATCGGCGGGGGGAGAGGGAGAAAGGCAGGCAGCTTGTGTAAACAAGCCACCTGTCATTCTCCTCGGTGTAAAGACACTGATCACACGGATCTACTATGTAGATCCGTTGATCAGTGTCCTTACAGCTGAAGCCACAGCCAATCACAGTAGAAAGCACGCCCCTAGGGACACACACAGCCCCTCCCTCCCAAATAAAGTTAACCCCTTCACTACCAGTGTATTTTTACAGTAACAGTGCATATGTATAGCACTGATTACTGTAGAAATGTCACTGGTAACCCCAAAAGTGTCAAAAATGTCAGTCAAGGGTCCGATCTGTCCGCCACAATGTCGCAGTCCCGCAAAAAAAATCGCAGATCGCCGCCATTACGCGTTAAAAAAAACAACAAAAATGACAAAAATCTTTCCCTTTGTTAGTAAACGCGATAACTTTTGCGCAAACCAATCAAAATACGCTTTTTGCGATTTTTTTTACCAAACATAGGTAGCATAAAACAAATTGGCCGAAAATGTTAAAAAATTTTGATTTTTACATTTTTTTGGGGGGGAATTTCATATAAAAAAAATATGAAAAATATTGCTATTTTTGCAAAATTGACGCTCTTTTTTTGTTTATAGCGCGTGATCAAAAAATCGCACAGGTGATCAAATACCACCAAAAGAAAGCTCTGTTTGTGAGAAAAAAAGGACGCCAAATTTGTTTAGGTACAGCGTCGCACGACCGCGCAATTGTCCGTTAAATTCACGCAGTGCCGAATCGCAAAATACCCCCTGGTCGGAATGGGGGTAAAATCTTCCGGGGCTTAAGTGGTTAAGGTCATCACAGAGGACAGGAGGGCACTCTTTACATCTAGAGGAAAAGAGATTTCATCACAGTAAGAGCTGTGAAAATGTGGAATAGACTCCCTCCAGAGGTGGTTCTGGCCAGCTCAGTAGATTGCTTTAAAAAAGGAATGGTTTTTTTCCTAAATGTACATAATATACTCACATTTATAGGTAAAGTTGATCCAGGGAAAATCTGATTGCCTCTCGGGGGATTAGGAAGACATTTTTTCCCCTGCTGTAGCAAATTGGATCATGCTTTGCTGGGGTTTTTCGCCTTCCTCTGGATCAACTGTGGGTACAGGATTGTGTATATGGCATTGTATGATTCTTTCTTTTTTTTTTTTTGGTTGAACTAGATGGACTTGTGTCTTTTTTCAACCTAACTATATAACTATAACGATGTCCGCCGGCCACTCTGCGATCGGCGGGGGAGAGGGAGAAAGTCAGGCAGCTTGTGTAAACAAGCTGCCTGTCATTCTCCTCGCTGTATGAGAGCTGATCATCTGGATCTACTATGTAGATCCGTTGATCACTCTGCATACAGCTGAAGCCCCAGCCAATCACAGTTAGAATCACGCCCCTAGGGACACACACAGCCCCTCCCTCTTAAATAAAGTTAACCCCTTCACTACCAGTGTATTTTTACAGTAACAGTGCATATGTATAGCACTGATTACTGTAGAAATGTCACTGGTAACCCCAAAAGTGTCAAAAATGTCAGTCAAGGGTCCGATATGTCCGCCGCAATGTCGCAGTACCGCAAAAAAAATCGCAGATCGCCGCCATTACGCGTTAAAAAAAAAAACAACAAAAATGACAAAAATCTTTCCCTTAGTTAGTAAACGCAATAACTTTTGCGCAAACCAATCAAAATACGCTTTTTGCGATTTTTTTTACCAAACATAGGTAGCATAAAACAAATTGGCCGAAAATTTTAAAAAATTTTGATTTTTACATTTTTTTTTGGGGTAATTTCATATAAAAAAAAGGGAAAAATATTGCTATTTTTGCAAAATGGACGCTCTTTTTTTGTTTATAGCGCGTGATCAAAAAATCGCACAGGTGATCAAATACCGCCAAAAGAAAGCTCTGTTTGTGGGAAAAAAAGGACGCCAAATTCGTTTAGGTACAGCGTCGCACGACCGCGCAATTCTCCGTTAAAGTCACGCAGTGCCGAATCGCAAAATACCCCCTGGTCGGAATGGGGGTAAAATCTTCCGGGGCTTAAGTGGTTAAGCACCAGGCATACATTAACCCCTCCCTCTCCAATAAAATGAATCCCTTCCCTGCCAGTGTCATTTTTACAGTAACAGTGCATATTTATAGCACTGATTACTGTAGTAATGTCACTGGTACCCCCAAAAGTGTCAAAAATGTCAGTCAAGGGTCCGATCTGTCCGCTGCAATGTCGCAGTCCCGCAAAAAAAATCGCAGATCGCCGCCATTACTCGTTAAAAAAAACACACCAAAAATGACATAAATCTTTCCCTTAGTTAGTAAAGCAATAACTTTTGCGCAAACCAATCAAAATACGCTTATTGTGATTTTTTTTACCAAACATAGGTAGCAGAAAACAAATTGGCCAAAAATTTAAAAAAAATTTTGATTTTTACATTTTCTTTTGGGGGAATTTCATATAAAAAAATGTGAAAAATATTGTTATTTTTTCAAAATTACGCTTTTTTTGTTTATAGCGCAAAAAGTAAAAATCGCACAGGTGATCAAATACCACCAAAAGAAAGCTTTGTTTGTGGGAAAAAAAGGACGCAAATTTCGTTTGGGTACGGCGCTGCACGACTGCGCAATTGTCCGTTAAAGTCACACAGTGCCGAATCGCAAAAAGTGGCCTGGACGTAAGACAGCAAAATCCTCCGGTGGTATAGTGGTTAAGGGGACATAGAACCTCTATATACAAAACATTTTTTTTAAGGTGATGCACTACTTCGGGAGTGCACTTTACTTGTGAGTGTAATTTACTTTCTTGCTTTTAATAACGTTTATATGGTTTTTATGGTATTACACTATCCAAAGCTTTCTTTTCTCTGAGCGGAGGAGTCCTGGAGGTAGATATGGTACTGGAGAGATTATATCCAAGAAGCAATGAGGAGGACCGTGGAAGAGCAGTGGTGCCCTGGAATGAATCCCTAAGGCTGCATTCACATGTCAGTATATGGATCGCGGGCAGAATCGCCGCGATTCCGCCCGCGATCCGGAAATCATTGCAAATCGCGGGGCGCCTGTGCGTTGCCCGTGATTTGCAATAGCACCCCAAACGCTGAGCGATGTTGCAGCGATTTCTGCCTGCTGAATCGCTGTAACATTGCGCAAAAAAAGAATCGTGGGACGCATTACGCCCAAAAAAGTACAAGAGCTTCTTTGGAGCGTATCGCGTCCCGCAATTTTTTTTGCGCGATGTTACCGCGATCCGGCAGGCGGAAATCGCGGCAACATCGCTCAGCGTTTGGGGTGCTATTGCAAATCACGGGCAACGCACAGGCGTCCCGCGATTTGCAATGATTTCCGGATCGCGGGCGGAATCGTGGCGATTCTGCCCGCGATCCATACGCTGACATGTGAATGCAGCCTAAAAGGGAAATGCACATCTGACCTATTCTTATAACAAAGAGGACCATGCAGTAAGCGGAGGAACCCTGAAAGCTGCTGTGGTATTGGATAGACAATATGTAAGAAATATAACAGACGTATGGCGATATGTTTGCCATCTGTCCAGTGGATTGGATCGGATGAAAACGGACAGGCTATCCATTTTCATCCAATCTCCCCATAGTGGAGAGCGGGACTCTGAGAGGTCTGTCTCTGCACAGTGAGTGGAGACAGACCTCTCATCCACCTGAGCAAGCAGAGTCCATGAAAGCGGATCCGCCCCAGGTGAAGGGGGCCTAAAGAGGAATGCGCATCTGACCTATTCTTAAACAAATAGGTTGGGGCATGTAAGCGGACTGGCTTCACGGAGCTCCCGCTGAAGATCCATTGACCGATACTCACTCCAGCCGTTAATCCAAATGTACCCGTCAGTATTTTGACCAGCTCTCTGAGAGGAAACAAATAGGTCCATTCATTAAGGTGAGACGGGGGGTTTGTGTAGTGGTGAGACTCTGCACTTTTTTATTCATTCTAAAGGTTATATGAAGATTACGCAAATCACAGTATCTAACGGAAACATGTTGAAGGGACAGCACTATTCAATGTTGTTTTTTTGGTCATTAGAGCTTATTCACCATTTTACTAATTCTTAATCTTTGGTGTTTATATCATGTGATGGCTTGTCTGGACACTGATTATATATCAAGGAGGCTAGGGAAATTATAACGTTTTTTTCATTTGCGTTATATCTTGCTTATAAACTATAAATGCATAAGATATACATGTGTGATGTCGATATTTGAGTGAGTATTGTGTTGTGCAACACTTTCTTTTATCAGATATCCAGTCAAAGCTCATGGAGGCAGTAGTCTTTTTTAATCAGAAGCTGCATTGTGACATTCAGGTTTTCGGGTGGAAAATAGTTACAAGGGTTACATAGTTATATAGTTAGGTTGAAAAAAGACACAAGTCCATCTAGTTCAACCAATAAAAAAAAAAAAAAAGAAAGAATCATACAATGCCATATACACAATCCTGTACCCACAGTTGATCCAGAGGAAGGCGAAAAACCCCAGCAAAGCATGATCCAATTTGCTACAGCAGGGGAAAAAATGTCTTCCTAATCCCCCGAGAGGCAATCAGATTTTCCCTGGATCAACTTTACCTATAAATGTGAGTATATTATGTACATTTAGGAAAAAAAACATTCCTTTTTTAAAGCAATCTACTGAGCTGGCCAGAACCACCTCTGGAGGGAGTCTATTCCACATTTTCACAGCTCTTACTGTGATGAAATCTCTTTTCCTCTAGATGTAAAGAGTGCCCTCCTGTCCTCTGTGATGACCTTAACCACTTAAGCCCCGGAAGATTTTACCCCCATTCCGACCAGGGGGTATTTTGCGATTCGGCACTGCGTGACTTTAACGGACAATTGCGCGGTCGTGCGACGCTGTACCTAAACAAATTTGGCGTCCTTTTTTTCCCACAAACAGAGCTTTCTTTTGGTGGTATTTGATCACCTGTGCGATTTTTTGATCACGCGCTATAAACAAAAAAAAGAGCGTCAATTTTGCAAAAATAGCAATATTTTTCATATTTTTTTATATGAAATTCCCCCCCAAAAAAATGTAAAAATCAAAATTTTTTAACATTTTCGGCCAATTTGTTTTATGCTACCTATGTTTGGTAAAAAAAATCGCAAAAAGCGTATTTTGATTGGTTTGCGCAAAAGTTATCGCGTTTACTAACAAAGGGAAAGATTTTTGTCATTTTTGTTGTTTTTTTTTAACGCGTAATGGCGGCGATCTGCGATTTTTTTTGCGGGACTGCGACATTGTGGTGGACAGATCGGACCCTTGACTGACATTTTTGACACTTTTGGGGTTACCAGTGACATTTCTACAGTAATCAGTGCTATACATATGCACTGTTACTGTAAAAATACACTGGTAGTGAAGGGGTTAACTTTATTTGGGAGGGAGGGGCTGTGTGTGTCCCTAGGGGCGTGCTTTCTACTGTGATTGGCTGTGGCTTCAGCTGTAAGGACACTGATCAACGGATCTACATAGTAGATCCGTGTGATCAGTGTCTTTACACCGAGGAGAATGACAGGTGGCTTGTTTACACAAGCTGCCTGCCTTTCTCCCTCTCCCCCTGCCGATCGCCGAGTGACCGGCGGATATCGGGTCCGCTGGTCACACGCGCGGGGGGGTCCGTGACCACGGGGGAGCGGGAGCGCGCCTCCGGGGGCGCGCGCTCGCTCCCTAGACCCTCACAAGCTAGTGACGTAGCCCTACGTCACTTTGCCTGTGAGGGGCTGACTGCCGACGTAGATCGGCGTTAGGCAGTCGGCAAGTGATTAACCACTTAAGGACCGCCTGCCGCACATATACTGCAGCAGGCAGCCCCTCCTGCCTGAACCGACGTAGCTCTATGTCGTTCACACACCTGCAGCTAGGGGGCAAGCGTGCGCCGCCGCCGGTGCGCTCCCGCCCCCACTCGGCAGCGGGTACTCCGATGCGCGGGGCTGGCAACTCCAATTGTCGCCGGGCACCCACGATCATTTCCCGCTGAGAGAGAAGGACGGTCAGCTGTTGTAAACACAGCTGACCGTTCTTCTCTCTGGAATGATCACAGAGTGCCTGTGATCCTTCTATGTAGGATCACAGGTCTATGTGATCATTTCAAAAGCCCAACCCCCATACAGTTAGAAACACACCCCTAGGCTTACATTTAACCCCTTGATCACCCACTGTGTTAACCTCTTCCCTGCCAGTGTCATTATTACAGTAACAGTGCATATTTTTAGCACTGATTACTGTAGTGATGTCACTGGTCCCCCCAAAAGTGTAAAAAATGTCAGTTAGGGGTCCCATCTGTCTGCCGCAAATTCGCAGCTCTGATAAAAATCGCAGATCGCCACCATTACAAGTAAAAAAAAAAACAATAAATATGACATACATTTTTCCGTTGATAGTAGACGCGATAACTTTTGCGCAAACCAATCAAAATACGCTTATTGCATTTTTTTTTACCAAAAATATGTAGCAGAAAACAAATTGGCCTAAAATGTTAAAAAATGTTTATTTATTTATTTATTTTTTGGGGAATGTTATATAGCAGAATGTGAAAAATATTGTTTTTTTTTTTCAGAATTGTCGCTCTTTTTTTGTTTATAGCGCAAAAAATAAAAATGGCAGAGATGATCAAATACCACCGAAAGAAAGGTCTATTTGTGGGAGAAAAAGGAAATCAATTTTATTTAGGTACAGTGTCGCATGACAATGCAGTTGTCTGTTAAAATAACGCAGTGCCGAATTGCAGAAAATGGCCTGTTCATTAAGGGGCAAATCCTTCCGGTCCAGAAGTGGTTAAAGTGAATAACTCAACCCCAAGTTCACTATATGGACCCCTTATGTATTGGTACATGTTGATCATATCCCCCATAATCTCTGCTTTTCAAAAGAGAATAAATTCAGTTCATCTAATCTTTCCCCATAGTTGAGCTCCTCCATGCCTCTTATCAGTTTGGTTGCCCTTCTATGCACTTTCTTCAGTTCCCCGATATTCTTTTTAAGAACTGGTGCCCAAAACTAAACTGCATATTCCAGATAAGGTCTTACTAATGATTTGTACAGGAAAATCTTTAAAAACCTCAGACAGGCCCAAATGTAACTAAGAGCAGACAGCAGGTCATTCCACAGGGGACTTTCCTGTTTGCTGTACCAGGTTGGGGCCCTCGGACACACCTGTGCAGATGGCAGCTGAGCAGGGATAAAACCACAGCGTAGTATGAAGTTGACAAGCAATTTCATAAACAGGGACAGGCCAAAGGTCAGGGTAGGCACAAGTGTAGTCAAAATACAAGCCGAAATTGGTAACCAGAGAAACAGGAATCAGGAAGTAACAAAGACCCGAGCTTTGGCCTAACAAATAAATACCGCTTTAAGCCCCCGTTCACACTGAGGCGACCTGTCAGGCGACCTGGTCGTCTGACAGGTCGCCGTAGGTCGCCTTCCATAGAGAAGCTGCGGACCCATTCTAATAGGAACGACACAAGTCGCTCCGACTTAGAAAAAGGGTCCGGAGCTTCTTTGGGGCGACCCGGAGCGACCTGCATAGACTTCAATGTTATGAAGTCCGTGCCGGCCGCTCCGAGGTCGCGGGGCGAGCAGCGCGGGCCGCGACCTATGAGGTCGCCCGGCACAGTCGGGTCGCTGCAATGTGAACGGGGCCTCATTGCTATGTTTTTATACCCACCTAAGAACTCTTTTTCTGACATTTGTTGTTTACGAGTAAAAATCTGTATTTTTTGCTAGAAAATGATTTAGAACCCCCAAACTCTATATTTTTTTTTAGCAGTGACCCCTAGAGAAAAAAAAAATGGCTGTCGTTGCAATTTTTAACGTCACACAGTTTTTGCACAGCGGTTTAAATACACTTTAATAAACGAAAAAAAATAATAATAGTATAAACCCCAATTTTTTTTTTTGTATAATATGAAGGATGATGTCTTGCTTTAAAGTTGCATGCACTCGTGCAATGGCGTTAAGCTACGGTGCCTAAAAGTCTGCTTTAAAAGTTTGTACAGGTTACCAGTTTAGAGTTACAGAGGAGGTCTAGTGCCAGAATTATTGCTCTCGCTCACAAGTTTGTGGCGATACCTCACATATGTTGTGCAAACACCGTTTATATATGTAGGTGTGACCTTTACCATCACAGGAGTGAGATCTTTCTCTGATTCAAACCCCCCTCTGCTACTCTTTCTCTCCCCTGATGTAGTAGCTCTGAGCTCAGCAGTTGAGAGCTCACTCCTATGATGGTGGAGGTGAGCAGTGATGACTAGGCCTCACTTAGCAACGTCCTGGGAGTACTTAGCAACGTCCTGGGAGTATTCCAGTCAGGCTTCATAAGGTATGTCAATGGCATACACCTATAGCAAGGGCATTATTTAACTTTAGTCAGAGCTGCACAGTTTGTTTTTATCTACAGATGCCCCTGATCAGCATAGGCAGTTTTGTGGTAAGGCCCTTTCACATGGGCTTTCCGATCCAGTCTGCCTGTCAGTTTTTCAGGCAGACTGGATCGGATGCTCCATGCAGCTCTATGGAGCAGCGGATGTCAGCGGTGACATGTCCGCTGACACCCGCTCCTATCCGATCTGATCCTGTCAGTGAAATCCCTATTTACCATCCGTCTGGAGGATCGTATCGGATAAGATCCGATGAAAACGGACAGGCGATCCGTTCTCATCCGATCTCCCATAGAGGAGAGCGGGGATCTGACAGCTCTGTCTCTGCAAAGTAAGCAAGAGAAAAACGTACTCTGCCGGGCGCACCGCCCATGTGAAAGGGGCCTCAAGGTGAACTATCCTTTTAAGCTGGAGTGTTCCTGGCCTAAATATAGTGGGCATCAGCTACAAGATGATAAAATGATTGCATTTGGGTTTAATATTTCTACTGTAAAAATATTGGTGGCCTGTGTTCACTTACTTTTTAGGCTGTATTTTTTCCCTCTTTACCTCCTCTGGACCGCCCCACACATATATACTACAGCAGGGCGACCCTCCTGCCGCAAAATCCCGCACTGGGTCTGGAGCACACGTGCGTGCCGTCGGCGACTCACTCCCACTGTGATTGCTGTTCGCCAGCACCCCATGATCGTTCTCAAGAGAGGCAAAATGCTAGTCTGCCTATGTAAACAAGGCAAATCGCCATTCTGGGAGAGGGAAAGATGGAGATCTTGTTTTTCTGCTAATTAGAAACACGGATCTTGGTCTTCCCCCAGTTAAAGCACCCCCTCCCACAGTCAGAAAGCACTACAAGGGAACACATTTAACTCCTTGATCGCCCCTGATGTTAACCCCGGATCGCCGCCATTACTAGTAATAAAAAAAATAAAAAAATTCAATAAAAATATACCATAGTTTGTAGACGCTATAACTTTTGCGCAAACCAATCAATATACGCTTCTCAATTTTTTTTTACATATTAAAACATGTAGCAGAATACATATTGGCCTAAACTGATGAAGAAATTCAATTTTTTACATTTTTTATTGGGTATGTTTTATAGCATAAAGTAAAAAAATATCAAATACCACCATTAGAAAGCTCTATTGGTGAGAAAAAAAAAAAAAAAGAAATCAATTTTATTTGGGTACAGTGTCGAACGACTGCACAATTGTCAGAATAAAATAACGCAGTGCCATATTGCAAAAAAAAGGGTGGGGGGGGGGTAAACCTTCCGGGGCTAAAGTGGTTAAAGCATAAGTTCACCTTTGAAATATGTTGGATGTTCCACCTGTATTTAGAGAGGTGTACATGATGGATGTTGTACAAGAGGCTGATAGGGCGGGGGCACTTTTTTAAGTTCAGAAAAGTTAACACATCTCTATTTTCCATAACTGGTGATCTAAACATTTAAAAAGTAGTTCAAAACAGCACAATATAGCTTTTGTTTTACTAAAATAATTCCCCAACTCAAGCCAGAGAACTTGTAGAAAATAGTCTCTTCATTCAGATACACCTAGGGCTCATAGAACAGCCTCATGTCTGATTATAGCCCTGTCTACAGCAATCAAAGTGAGAGAAAGGGAGAAAAAAATGCTATTGTGTGCTATAGAGTTACTATTGTGTGAAGAACAGTGCTTCTAGCACTTTCCTTTTAAAGTTGTTATAAGAGCCGGTTCACACAGGCGCGACCCGACTTTGCCGGGCGACCTGGGAAGTCGCGGTGCACAGCTCGACCTTGGAGCGGCCGGCACGGACTTCATATCATTGAAGTCAATGCAGGTCGCTCCAGGTCGCCCCAAAGAAGCTCAGGACCCTTTTTCTAAGTCGGAGCAACTTGTGTCGCTCCTATTAGAACGGGTCCTGTGCTAATCTATGGCAGGCGACTTGTCAGGCGACCAGGTCGCCTGACAAGTCGCCCCAGTGTGAACTGGCTCTTAAGCTTCATGTTTGTATTTTTTTATAAAAATAACAAACATGCCTATAATTTCCTGCTCTGTGTAAGGCTGCATTCACATGTCAGCGTATGGATCGCGGGCAGAATCGCCGCGCGATCCGGAGATCATTGCAAATCGCGGGACGCCTGTGCGTTGCCCGTGATTTGCAATAGCACCCCAAACGCTGAGCGATGTTGCCGCGATTTCCGCCTGGCGAATCGCGGTAACATCGCGCAAAAAAAATTTTTTTTTGCGCTATGTTACCGCGATTCGGCAGGCGGAAATCGCGGCAACATCGCTCAGCATTTGGGGTGCTATTGCAAATCACGGGCAACGCACAGGCGTCCCGCGATTTGCAACGATCTCCGGATCGCGGGCGGAACACGGCGATTCTGCCCGCGATCCATACGCTGACATGTGAATGCAGCCTAATGGTTTTGCTTAGAGCAGCCTCAATCCTCTTCTTCTGGTGTCCCCCACTGGCGCTCCAGGCCCCTCCTCTATATCGGGTGCCCCAGGGGAAAGCTGCTTTCCCTGGGAGCACTTGTGCATGCTCGCTCTTGAGTCCCGCTGCTGCATCCATTGACACAGACAGCGGAACTCACCCCCCTGTCACCGAATTTAATTGACAGCAGTGGGAGCCAATTGCTCCTGCTGCTATCAATTTGTCCAATGAGGAGAGAGACAGCAGCGGGATCTCGTGCACATCGCTAGATCGGATCAGGCCCAGGTAAGAAAAAGGGGGGATCTGAGGGGCAGCTGCAGCACAGAAGGTTTTCTATGCATTAAAGCGGAGTTCCGGCCTCGGAAACGTTTTTGAGATAAAAATACCCCCGGGACAGTCAGGGCTAGTGCATTTTATAACGTATAGCCCCTGAACTGTCCCAGGTCGCACTTACCTTTTAGAAGAAATACTTACCTTGAAAATTTCCTCTCCAGCGCTGCCATCTCAGGTGTGGGCAGCTGAAGCCAGGGTGTCCTCTTCGGTCTCAGAATGCCCTGCACCGGCCCCGCTCGTCACTTCTGGGGCAGGCGCATCATCCCTGCACAGCTTCTGGGCATGCCCAGAAGCTGTTTAGCAGGGAATGACGCGCCTGCACTGGAAGTGCAGAGCGGGGCCGGTGCAGGCGCATTGATTCCTGGGAGCGATGACGTTCAGCTCCCAGGAGTCTGTTTAGCAGGGAATGACGCGCCTGCACCGGAAGTGACCAGCGGGGCTGGTGAAGGCGCATTGATTCCTGGGAGCAATGACGTTCAGCTCCCAGGAGTCAAGGCAAGCAGGAAGAGACGGCGCGGGCCGCGGCCGCAGAGGGAGGAAGTAGAAAAAAGGTAAGTTTATTTTCTTCAATAACAAGGTAAGTAATTGAAAAAAAAAATCGGGACTATCCATTTCTTTTTTAGGTGATGTTCAGCAAGTGGATGGCCCAAAGTGGTTTTTGAGGCCGGAACTCCGCTTTAAGGTGAAAAACCTTAAGGCTTTAGAACCACTTTAACCACTTGCCAACTGCTCACATTGACAGTACTGCGGCAAAGTGGCTCGTTAAGGTCTGGCCACGTAGACCTATGTCACCAGATTCTCCCCTCTCGCTCTGGCTGTATTCAGACACAGCGGGAGTCGGGCCAGGGGAGGAGAAGGTGGTGATCACCGCTGCTCTTCCCCGATCGTCGGGGATCGAGTGAGGAAATCCTCCAGCTTGTGTAAACAAAGCGGGCGGATCTCTTCTGTGACAGACAGTGACAGATTACAGGATTCAGCATAGCTGAACCTGCGATCTGTGTCTGTGTCACACAATTCTCTCCCCCCACACACGTCAGTAAGCATGAGGCACACATTTAACCCCTTGATCACCAACAGTGTTAACCCCTTCCCTGCCAGTGTCATTATTATAGTAACAGTGCATATTTATAGCACTGATTACTGTAGTAATTTCCCTGGTACCCCTAAAAGTGTCAAAAATGTCAGTTAGTGGTCTGATCTGTCCCCTGCAATGTCGCAGTCCCACAAAAAAAATCGCAGATCGACGCCATTACTAGTAAAAAAAAAAAAAATAATAAAAATGACAAACCTTTCCCGTAGTTAGGAAAATGCAATAGCTTTTGCGCAAACCAATCAAAATACGCTTATTGTGATTTTTTTTACAAAAAATATGTAGCAGAAAACAAATTGGCCTAAAATGTTAAAAAAATTTTGATTTATACATTTTTTTTCTGGAATGTTATATATCAGAATGTAAAAAATATTTTTTTTTTTTAAATTGTCGTTCTTTTTTTCAAAAATTAAAAATCGCAGAGGTGATCAAATACCATCAAAAGAAAGCTCTGTTTGTGGGGAAAAAAAGGACATAAATTTAATTTGGGTACAGCGTCGCTCGACTGTGCAATTGTCCGTTAGTAAGTAACGCAGTGCCGAATAACAAAATATAGCCTGGTCAGGAATGGGGTAAAATCTTCCGGTCTTAAAGCGGTTAAAAATACGCTCATTGAGAATTTTTTTGTCAAAGACATGTAGCTAAACACATTTTGGCCTAAATATATGACAAAAATTTAATATATTGGATATTTTTTAACTGTCAGAATAGAAAATGTCAATTTTTTCGCCAAGTTTTCGCTCTTTTTTTATTAATATCGCAAAAAATGAAAAGCGCAGAGGTGATCAAATACCAGCAAAAGCAAGCTCTGTTTGTGGCAAAAAAAGGACGTCAATTTTGTTTGGGTACGGCGTTGCATGACCGTGCAATTGTCAGTTAAATTCGCGTAGTGCCAAGTTGCAAAAAGTGGCCTGGACGTTAAGCAGGAAAATCCTCTGGGGCTAAAGTGGTTAAGGTCGTTTGACGAAGCAACTTTGATTATTGTTAATGTGATAATTCTCTAAAAATGTCTCACTAATATTACATAAGTGATAGCTTAAAGGGTAACCCCACTTTCATGGGGAAAAAAATAGCAAATAAAAAAAAATATATATATATATAAAATATAGCATATAAAATTGGGACACAAGTCATATTGTATGTGAATGTTATTAAAAAAAAATGACCTTTCCTTCTTTTCAATCTTTAGCTCTGTAATTATCTGTACAGTGCAATGCAATATGGCTACATGGATGTGTTCTGTACACATGGGAGTGTACAGTATGACCCCCAGAAACATCATTTCCTGCTTGTGTGATTGGCTCTCTGATTTTCCCAGAAGTCTGCACTAAGATACAAGTCAGATTTCAGGCATCCCCTGCAACAAAAATGTCATTGGTAAGATACTCCCAATAGAAAATAATGTCTAAAGGGATACAGACCCTGCAATTTTCCTCATTTGAGCCCTGATTCTGCAGCAGCTAGTTGATGATTATGAAACTACTCCCATTAGACTCACTCACAGGGGCACAGAGGAACAGTGATTTCTTCAAAATAAAAGTTATAAAAATGGAGGATTCTGCAAAAAAGTTTGTTAAAATCCTTGCAATGTACAGAGATCACCAAGAGGGGAATATTTTTTCTCAACAAAAGTGGAGTTATGCTTTAACCTTCCACATGTGTGCCTGACAACTTTATTCAAGTAATAAAGGAGATTTGCAGGGAAATTGGAAATCTTTGTTTTTTTAAAGCTTGGTTGCCGGGTGTGGCTTCATCTTTGCTTTTACGTAGTTAAATAGTTACTTAGTTAGTCTTGTTAAAAAAAGACACACAAAAAAAAAAAAGACACAAGTACATCCAGTTCAACTAATAGAAGGGGAAAAAATATTCAATCCTACTGTATATACACAATCTTATACCCATTGTTGATCCTTAGGAAGGCACAAAAAAGAAAAAAAAACAATAAAGCATTTTTCCAAAATTTTCCAGCAGGGGAAAAAATCCTTCCGGATCCCCCAAGAGGCAATTGGATATTCCCTGGATCAACTTTACCTATACATTTTAGTTTTAGTATCCAGTTATATTATGTGTATCTAGGTAAGAATTCAGGCTTTTTTTTTAAAAAAAAAAGAACAATCTACAGAGCTGGCCAAAAGCAACTCTTGAGAAAGTTTATTCCACATTTTCACAGTTGTGAATAAGTCTTTCTGTATTTTGAGAATACATTTATTTTCCTCCAGACGTAAAGAGAGCCCCCTTGTCCTCTGTGATGACCTTAACCGCTTGCCGACTGCCGCACGACTACTTACTGCGGCGGTCAGCCCCTCACAGGCAAAGTGACATAATACTACGTTGCTTGCCTGTGAGGCTCTAGGGAGCAAGCGCTCGCCGCTGGAGGCGCGCTCCCGCTCGGTCTCGGACCCCCCCGCGCGAGTGACCGGCGCCCCCCGATGTCCGCCGGTCACTCGCGATCGTCGGTTACATCGGGAGAAAGGCAAGCGGCTAATGTAAACACAGCCGCCTGTCATTCTCCCCTGTGTAACAGCACAGATCATACGGTCCTGCTATGTAGGACCGTTGATCTCTGCTGTTACACACACAGCCACATCCAATCACAGTTAGAATCACGCCCCTAGGGACACACTTAACCCCTCCCTCTCCAATAAAGTTAACCCCCTTCCCAGCCAGTGTCATTTTTACAGTAACAGTGCATATGTATGGCACTGATTACTGTAGTAATGTCACTGGTAACCCCAAAAGTGTCAAAAATGTCAGTCAAGGGTCCGATCTGTCCGCCGCAATGTCGCAGTCCCACAAAAAAAAATTGCAGATCGCCGCCATTACTCGTTAAAAAAAAAACAATAAAAATTACAAAAATCTTTCCCTTAGTTAGTAAACGCAATAACTTTTGTGCAAACCAATCAAAATACGCTTTTTGAAATTTTTGTTACCAAACATATGTAGCAGAAAACAAATTGGCCTAAAATGTAAAAAAAAATTGATTTTTACATTTTTTTGGGGGGGAATTTCATATAAAAAAATGTGAAAAATATTGTTATTTTTGCAAAATTGTCGCTCTTTTTTTGTTTATAGTGCATGATCAGAAAATCGCACAGGTGATCAAATACCACCAAAAGAAAGCTCTGTTGTGGGGAAAAAAAGGACGTCAAATTAGTTTGGGAACAGCGTCGCACGACTGCGCAATTGTCCAGTAAAGTCACGCAGTGCCGAATCGCAAAATAGGCCCTGGTCAGGAAGGGGGGTAAAATCTTCCGGGGCTTAAGTGGTTAAAGTGAATAACCCAAGGGGGCAAATCCTTCCGGTCCAGAAGTGGTTAAAGTGAATAACTCAACACCAAGTTCACTATATGGACCCCTCATGTATTTATACATGTTGATCATATCCCCCCTTAATCTCCTCTTCTCAAGAGAGAATAAATTCAGTTCAGCTAATCTATCCTCATAGCTGAGCTCCTCCATGCCTCTTATCAGTTTGATTGCCCTTCTATGCACTTTCTCCAGTTCCCTGATATTCTTTTTGTAAACTGATGCCCAAAACTGAACTGCATATTCCAGATTACTTTATTTATTACAGGTACTTATATCATCTTAACCAATAAGAATATCATCAAAAAGTTAATATTTCAGTAATTCAATTCAAAAAGTGATATATTTCAAGCATTTATTACTTTTAATTTTGATGATTATGGCTTGCTGCTAGTGAAAACCCAAAATTCAGTATCTGAGAAAATTAGAATATTAAATAAGACCAATACAAATAAGGATTTTTAATACAGAAATGTTGGCTTACTGAAAAGTATGTCCATGTACAGTATAGTATGCACTCAATACTTGGTCAGGGCTCCTTTTGCATGAATTACTGCATCAATGTGGCATGGAATGGCGGCGATCAGCCTGTGGCACTTAGGTGTTATGGAAGCCCAGGTTTCTTTGATAGCGGCCTTCAGTTTGTTTGCATGGTTGGATCTGGTGGCTTTCATCTTCCTCTTGACAATACCCCACAGTTTCTCTATTAATTATAGAATAAGTATAAGAATTAGGGGAGGTAATAACCCTTGTTTTAGTACAAGTGGTCAGTGGCAAAAGGTCCATCACCATTGAACAACCATCACCATTGAACAATATTTTGATGTTGAAAGACAATTTACATTAAGTTTCCAATTTGTATTTAGAATTAGTTTTGATCTGTGTCTCACAGAATGTACATCTAACAGGAGAGTATATGAAAAAAGACGAACTGTAATAACACCATTATAGAAGGCTTCAGGTAGTTTGAGCAGGTAGTATGATTTGCAGTCTTTTCTGATCTTAGGTGAATTTCTAACATTCCTTCTGTTAAAATCTCATACCCAATGCTAAATAAACATGTTTGTAAAAGCATGCTTATTAAATGAGAGATCCACTACCCTTAGATTTCTGATATAGGCATCCTACAAGGAGCCACCCCTTTACATTAAGAGGCTAGGCTTGTCAAACCAGTCTGACTTAGTAGGTTTCTGCTGCCGAGCCACTAAAGGAGAAGTGATGACCAAATATTCATAGCAGAGGAGGTAGCTGAGAGATCACCAGTATGTGAGTATAACAGATAGATATAATATAGATGAGAGCCGAGAATGCCTTGACTGAGAGTTTAATGATAATGGTCCTTGCTGATCACTAATGAAATGTTGACATCGGGCATTGCAGAAAAGTCTAAAGCTTTTTAGTCCTGGTCTGTAATTTGTAATGGGATTACAAATACCTAGCTGTAATGGAACATGAATGAAGCAGCAATGCAGTACTGGACCCGGGCCAGAGAATTATACATTGCGGCTTTTTGCTAATGAATTTCATATTCCACATGATGGAGCAGGCTAGACCTGTAACATTTAACTATATTTTGTTTCATTCAACAGTCCTGTGTAAAATGTTATGTCACTATACTTGTTATAGACCAGACCAAGCAACCTGTTGATACGATTTAGATACTGCTATAGAAAGTGCTGTCTACCTGTAATGTACTACTACCTACCTAACTGCCTTCCAAAAATGCTGGTATCCTGGCTGTCTTTTTCTCAATAGATCCTGAGTCACTGAGCTGGAGTAAGCATGCAGTGTTAGAAGTGGCTGCATCTTTTTTGTGTAGGTTTTAGTCATCTAAAGTATTTCCTAAAATGTCCCCCCCCCCCCCCCATACATTACAACAGTCAACAATGACCAATTCAAATATACGGCTTTGTTCACACGGATGGCAAGGGCGATAAAATCAGGTGGCTGTGTTTTATTCACCTCCTGACAACTCCAAATCTACATAGTAGCTGGAAGGGTGAGTTGACATTGCCACAGCCATGATGCTTCCATTATGGCAACTTAAACTTGGCATGTTGAGTCTGACAGGTGGCACCGCCATTGAAGTCAGTGGGACCATGACCCAACTACATGCCAAAGTGGCTATTGCAGTTGCAGCATGGTAGTTCCATGTAAAATCCCCATTAGAATACAAAAGAATCCCTTTAGGGATCAGAAAAAAAAAAAAAAACAGGCAAGACCACAGCTATCAACAGTTGTCTGAAATGCAATCAACCGCAGATAGCTTTTCAGAGGATGATGAAGTCTGTTTTCCATGCAAAGGTAGCATTCAGTTTAAAATAGAAATGAAAGGCAAAACATTTTTTGTATAGATATATATAAAAAAAACATTATAAATACCTTTTTTGCCCTTTTTTATAAGGGGTCACATTTCCTCTGTTCTCACTTTCATAAGAGCAGGGGGAGGAGAAGCAGCAGCACACTGAGCTTGACAGTGAATGGCTGTGCAGCAGGGGTGTAATAGGACAAGTCTGATCATTGGAGGAGATCAGGCTGAATTCACAGCACAGCTAGAGAACTGACCACGGTGTCCTCTTCTGCTTACTGTGGTCAGTTTTTATTAGGAAAGCAGAGGGGCTGGCAGGAACACCTGAGATTTCACACAAAGGAAGCAATACAAAGAGAACAGGATACATTCTCATAGAAGTACATGGTACAGCAGGCACGTATCAGGAATATGAAGTGTTGGGGTAACAAACGCTTTAAAGTTTATTAGTGCTTTTTTCATCAATTTTCCCTGTCTCTATTTCAAACTCCTAAAAAGTGGTGGGACATAGTAAACAATGGGTCCAGTTCTGCACGGTAATCTAAAGGGGGCATATAAATGGATCAGGTTGCAGTTTTTAATCTAATTGGGTTTTGGAAATAATGCTTTAGTTCATCTTAATTATAATAAAAGCACAATTTCCTAAAGGGTTACAGGACCAAAATCCCAAGATTTGAATTGGGTGGCTTGTTAGTGTGTACAATAAATGCCCAAATCTCTGTGTCCAAAATACTGTGTTATGATTGGCTTGGATGATTGGATGTGTTCCTTTTCTCACTTGCGGTATTAGTTTACATCATTAGAGATTTGACCAATTAACATTCCAACAAACTTTTACTTTTAATATGCGCTTAAGCTACAATTATATTTAGAGTACAGGGAATGTACAGTTTAAAATATTTTAAACAAAAGACTTGGCAACTGGGTGCCAGCAATGAATAAAAAATGAAAGGGCAAGCTGTAAGCTTTTACACTTTTAGTCTCTGTTCTGTATTCTAAGGCTATATGTACACGGGACGTTGTAAAAAGTCCTTTGAACGCTGGAATTTAAAGGACGTTTAAAACGTCCCTTGTGTCGTGTTTGCAGCCGCGTTCAGCAGGCGTTTAGTGGGCGTTTGCGCTCAGAACCGTTTCTAGCGGTCAAAAAAGCATTCCCCTTTAAAATGGAAAAACGCGAGCGCTAAACACGGGTGATCGCGTTCGGTGGCGTTTTTGCGTTTGAAACACCGGTAAACACACGTTCTGAACATCCTGAACGCAAATAATTGCTTTCCAAAAAACGACACTGAACTCAACTGCCTCTAAATGACTGTAAACTACCCTGTGTACAAGGACAGATAAGATAACATAGAGGTGGGTTCAGGAGCTTCTGAAAAAAACGCCCAACTGCTCAAAAATGTCCGTTTACAAGTTGCAGTGTACATGAGGTGAATGAGATGAATATAGGGGAAAGCTATGCTTGTCCTGGGTCCCCCAATGTTACTGGGGTGTGTGGAAGCAATGTGGAAGCTGCAAAGCCCATCCAGCAATCGGCTTGTCTAATATACACACACTCCTGGCAGCTGCAGCCTCTAGGCGTGTGTGTAAAACCCCCTGCTGCTACCAAAGTAGTTTTAAATACGGTGGCAGCAAAATATTTAACAGAAGCTGAAAAACAACAGATTTACTGGCCGAATTACTAGGTAATACATTAAAGCAGTAGTAAACCGATTGAAAAAAAAAAAAAAGAGGCACCGGCAGTTTGCATACTAGCACATTATAACGGACTTATATGAAAACTAAGCCCTCTAGTGGCGCGCTGTCACTGCTGAAGGCGCTTCCATCTTTACCTGGTCTTCTTCCTGGGTTCGCAGTCTTCGGCGATATGAATGGCCAAGCTGGCGATTATGTAGCCCCTGCGCATGTGCGCATGAGTCTCTATTTAGGGCACAGGTATGCCGTTTCTTCAGTGACGTCACAGGCTCTATCTAAAGTAAATATCTCCTAAACGGTGCATGACAAAGAGATGTATACTGAACCTCTAGGTATGCCTTAGTATAGGCTTACCCATAGGTAAACATCATACATGGGCATTTACTCCCACTTTAAGTTACATAGACTGCTGTGTTAATGCTACCGACAGACTGTACTATTTATACGTTTCGTTTCTGATTTTAGCCATAGTGTCACTTTAAATTCAACAGCAGCTCACATAAAACTATAAAACTTCAAAAGAAAACAACCTGATCTTTCTTTTTTGGCAATTTTATGCTGACTGATGAGGATTTAAAACTCTTAACTCCTGCCTTCCATACCCTCGGTGCTAGGAGGGTCATATTCGTGCTTAGCAATGTCCAGTACGGATTACTAGCTTAGTTAACTTGAATGTAAATTGAGTTCAGTTGATGTTCTTCTACAGACTATAGCAGTCTTAAGCCCCGTACACACGCACAGATCGTCGTCATACAAACGTCGGCTGACGAAAGATCTGCCGATTGTACGCGTGTTAGTATGGTGCCTCCGACAGCTGTCTGCACACAATCCGCGGACAAGAGTCTTTCTTGCAAACATGAAAATTTTTGTCTGCAGACACCAGAACGGACGATTGTTCGCCTGTCAGTACAGAAATCAGCCGACAGACCGCAGATTTGCAAGACTGGGCATGCTCAGAAAATAAAAAACACAGGGAAAGTTAACCATTACATGACATAACTTCTGCAGTCAGCTGAAGTCTGCGGACAAAATTCTTGTGCTGTCCTTGTGCTGTCTTTGCACTTTTCAACAGACACCGACATCCCGGGGAGAAAAGACGAACATTTGTATGACGACGATCTGTGTGTGTGTACGGGGCTTTAGGCTCCATGCACACAGGGCGTAAAAAAAAAAAAAAAAAAAACGAGCTGCAGAGCCTATCCTAATGCCAGGAAAAAGCAGCTGTAAAAATGTGCTTTTAGTAGCTTTTTCCTTTGGCGTTATTGCACGTTTGGCCACGTCGGGTTTTAGCAGCGTTTTTTCTGCCTCCATTCAAAACCCGGCTTTCAGCCCATTGATTTGAATGGAAGTCACATAGCAAGTCAGATCAGGATGAGAATCTTGAGGGGGAACTCCACGCCAAAATGGAAAAAATAAAACGGTGTGGGGGTCCCCCCCAGGTTCCAAACCAGGCCCTTTGGGTCTGGTATGGATTTTGATTGGAGCCCCATGCCAAAAAAACAGCATGGGGTCCCCCCCAAAGTCCATACCAGACCCTTATCTGAGCATGCAGCTCTGCAGGCCAGGAAAGGGGAGGGGGCGAGCGAGCGGCCCCACCCCCCCACCATTCCAGGTCACATGCCCTCAACATGGGGGAGTTGGGTGCTTTGGGGCAGGGGGGGCTCTGCATCCCCCCACCCCAAAGCACTTTGCCCCCATGTTGATGAGGACAAGGGCCTCTTCCCGACAACCCTGGCCGGTGGTTGTGGGGGTCTGCGGGCAGGGGGCTTATCAGAATCTGGAAGCCCCCTTTAACAAGGGGGCCCCCCAGATCCCGGGCCCCCTCCCTATGTAAATGGGTATGGGGTACATTGTACCCCTACGCATTCAACACATAAAAGGCTGTGTATGTAAATAATGACAGGAGACGTTTTGAAAAGTTTATTAAAAATCTTCATCCAGTCTTCTCCCCTCCGCTTTGGTCTTCTTCCCTCCGCTTTGGTCTTCTCCCCTCCGCTCTTCTGCTCTTTTGCCCTCCGCCCTTCTCCCCTCCGCTATGCTTCTTCTTCTTCCTCTGGTCTTCTTCTTCCTTCGGTCCTCCTCCGACGCTGTCTCCGGTGATTATGCCGGGTCCGTTGTATGCAACTTATTATATAGCCATTAGGGGGCGTGGCCTCCCGATTACATCATTGGGAGACCACGCCCCCTTATGTCACAGATGACATCTGTGGGTACCATTGATTTTCACATAAAAAAAAATGTATAAGGTGGCTTAACGCTGTATAAGCAACGCTATGCAATGTTATTCAGCCTTTAGCAGCGTCAGATGTTTTTACAGCTTGATGCTACAGCTCCAGAATGCACTGGTCCTGGGTTTTTTTTTGCAGCTATTAAACGCCTATGCCACTTGGAGCTCCTAAAGGCTCTATGTGTGCATGAGGTGTAAATAGTAACTATCTGATGTCATAAGAAATATCTTGCTCCTCAGCCCTTTGCAACTTTGAATGTGAGTATTTTAACATGTCCTTTTTTTCATAATGTTAAAGCGTTACTCCACTTTTGTTGAGAAAAAAAAACATTCCCCTCTGGGTGATCTCTGTACATTACAAGGATTGTAACAACCTTTGTTGCAGATTTCTACCTTTTTGTTATTCTGAAGAAATCAGTGTTTGTTCCTCTGTGTCTCTGTGCTAAGTGGGTCAAATGGGAGTGGTTTCATAATTATCAATCAGCTGTGCAGCTCTAATTAGGGAAGCTGCTGGGTCTGCATCCCTTTAGATGTGTTCCTATTGGGAGTATCTCACCCAATAGGCGGACCTTCAGAGTTCCTTGCTGGGAATTTGCCGGAAAGTTAATCCCCCGCGCACATGCGTGGGATGACATCATCGCGGCTCCGGCCACTCACGGGGCCGGAGCCGCCGAACCCAGAAGAGACACCGAGGGATCATGTCCGCTCCCCCACAGCGCTGTCTGGGGGTCCGTGTCGGGGCTTCGTTCTAAGGTAAGTTTTTCATTATGAGCTAGTATGCAATGCATACTAGCTCATTATGCCTTTGTCTTGCAGGGTTTTTTTTTTGTTCCTTTTTTTTTTGAGTATACTACTGCTTTAACCACTTGCCGACTGCCGCACGACTATTTACGTCTGCAGTCAGCCCCTCACAGGCAAAGTGACTTAGATCTACGTCGCTAGCCTGTGAGGGTCTAGGGAGTGAGCGCGCGCCCCCGGAGGCACGCTCCCGCTCCCGCGTGGTCACGGACCCCCCCGTGCGTGTGACCGGCGGACCCGATGTCCGCCGGTCACTCGGCGATTGTCGCTGCAGAGGGAGAAAGTCAGGCGGCTGATGTAAACAAGCCGCCTGTCATTCTCCACTGTGTAGAAACAGTGATCACACGGTTCTACTATGTAGGACCGTTGATCACTGTTCCTACAGCTCAAGCCACAGCCAATCACAGTTAGAATCACGCCCCTAGGGACACACACAGCCCCTCCCTCTCAAAAAAAGTTAACCCTTCACCCATATGTATAGCACTGATTAGTGCAGTAATGTCACTGGTAACCCCAAAAGTGTCAAAAATGTCAGTCAAGGGTCCGATCTGTCCGCCGCAATTTCGCAGTACCGCAAAAAAAATCGCAGATCGCCGCCATTACGCGTTAAAAAAACCCAACAAAAATGACAAAAATCTTTCCCTTAGTTAGTAAACGCGATAACTTTTGCGCAAACCAATCAAAATACGCTTTTTGCAATTTTTTTTACCAAACATATGTAGCATAAAACAAATTGGCTGAAAATGTTAAAAAAATTTGATTTTTAAATTTTTTTGGGGAATTTCATATAAAAAAATGTGAAAAATATTGCTATTTTGGCAAAATTGACGATCTTTTTTTGTTTATAGCGCATGATCAGAAAATCACACAGGTGATCAAATACCACCAAAAGAAAGCTCTGTTTGTGGGAAAAAAAGGACGTCAAATTCGTGTAGGTACAGCGTCGCACGACCGCGCAATTGTCCGTTAAAGTCACGCAGTGCCGAATCGCAAAATAGGCCCTGGTCAGGAAGGGGGTAAAATCTTCCGGGGCTTAAGTGGTTAAGATTTGTGCATAACATTTCCAAACAGAAGCTTAAGGGTGCTTTAGTGACTTACAGCAGGGGTGTCAAACTCAATTTCATCATGGGCTGCATCAGCATTATGGTTCCCTTTTAAAGGGTTGGTTGTATCTGTAAAACTAGATGTTCAGAGCACCCCACAGCCCTTATACCAGATGCCAAAAGCCCCCTACCATCCCTTACATCACAGTGCTCCTCCTCTTACCTTGTGCTGCTGCCAGGAAGAAGCTTGGGGCAGAGCTCGGAGCCAGAATGTACAGGGTCTGGAGGAGGACCAGAGGAGGACTGAAGTCAGCTGCCAGTGTCTACTAAATGGTGATACCAGGGGAGGCAGAGATGAGGGGGTGCTGCGGCTGCACAGAGAAGAGCAGGATCTCATGGAGGAGTCAAGTCCTCCTCTCTGCTCTTGACTTTCAAGACAAGGTGGTGGTGGTGGAGATGAGGGAGGTGCTGCAGCTGCAGGAGAGGTGCAAAAGCCACATGAAATAGCTTGGCTGGCCTGATTTTGCCCACGACCCTATTATTTGGCTGCTCAAAGCTTGCCAAAACTTTTCTAAAAGCTTGCTGTTCACACTGCTCTTATGCAAGCTGAGGCCTGTGTGAAACAGACCTAAGGGATTTTGTGCTTAATTTCCTTTCCCTGTGACACCATACAAAAAACGGGGAAAACAGTTGTCAACAGGCCAGAAAGGCACAGCCAGTGATATTACCATTGTCAGAAGTTCTAACTATTCTTCATTCTACAAAACTTTAAAGGGATTTCATATACGGTAATTTCCTGTATTGCATGGCATGCTTAGTACATTAGTTAATTTACTGTAAATACCCTTTCTGGCTCACGATTTAACTTCTGTCAGAGGGTAATTAGCTGCTCAAACAAACTTTTCCCTGTAATATATAATTATCTAATTGATCATAATCCTGTACAACATTACTAAAAGAGCAATGCTGAAACACTGTCATTTCCTTTTAATTACAGCATTGTATATCAGTAGCTAATACCACTTACTGACTACTGAGATTCTTGAAAACAGAAACTTTCTTTACATTGAGCTGTTATGGCCAGGCCAAGGGTAGGGGAGATCTCACAGGGGTCATAGATAGCAGTAAATATCTAGCACGGCATTGTTATAGTCAGTGCTGTATTTTGGCCTAGGCCAACAAGGCCCAGGCCTAGGGCGGCACTTTGCAGGGGGGCAGCAAAAAAAGCCGCCCCCCTCCACCTGAGACTCTATTAGCCACTGGTTGCTAGAGCCACCTCCCTCATTCCCCCCTCTCTCTCATCCCCCCTCTCTCTCACCCCCCTCTCTCTCACTTACCCCTCCTCCCCCTCTCTCTCACCCCCTCCTCTCTCTCTCACCCCTCCTCTCTCATCCCCCCTCTCGCTCTCTCTCTCATCCCCCCCCTCTCTCCCCACCCCCTCTCTCACCCCCCCCTTTCTCTCTCCTTCCCTCCTCAGCCACCCCCTCTCTCTCTCCTTCACCCACCCCCCCCTCTCATGAGATCTCAGGGGTTAATGCTGGGACTTGTAGTCCTTCAATTTTGGAGGGAGCCACATCAGTTCAAAAAGAAGGAGTGGGGCAAATTTACATAGGAGGGGGAGGGGGGGGAGCACCCAATTTTAGTCTTGCCTAGGGCAGCACAAAACCAAAATACACCACTGGTTATAGTAGCAATAGGTAACTGACAGGGGTGGTCGTGGTAGTGGTAAGTACAGCATCTGTGGGAAGAGGGCTCTTGACTAGGAACTGTAATATTTCACCCCAGGATGGTGCAACCATAGAGGAAAACAATGCTGCATAAAATTGTTGGAAGGCCTATATAAACTTAGTGTGGGCATACATAACTGTACCCTGCACCCTAGTATTAGCATCAATATTGCCTTTTGTGTTCTTGCCACCATGGCCACCATGTGTCCGGAGTTTTCTCCTTCCTCAAAGTATGTTTGTTGGCTAAAGAAGCTTTTGTTTTCTGCGGTGGTGAAAGACAAGTTCTTCTACATAGATTGGGCCTCCAGCCATTTGGAGTTGGGGTAGGGTTAGTTAAATAATCTACCTCTGCCTTTTTCACCTCCTGCACAAAATTTTTTTCCCAGGATTTGGCGTTGGATATAGCTGATATCTCCTTATTGATTTGTACCTCAAGAAAGCTTTAAGAGTGTCCCACACCACTGCTGTCGGGGCAGAATATGAATTATTGGTGAGGAAAGCCTCAAGTAAATCAGGAACAGGATAATTTTCTAGAAATAGCGAAAGCCAGTACAGGTTAACCCTCCATAGGGAGCATTTGTATGGCCCCCAAGTAGTCAGCTTCAACCAAAATGGTGACTGATTAGAAATGTGATTGGAAATGTTTCTTTGTTAATAGTGGGAGGAGGCTAACAATGGAAACAGGGGCATTGCCAAAATCAAGGTCAATCCTAGAAAGACCCCTATCGTTAAAATCTCCTACCACCAATAAGGAGATATTTGTGTAGCATTACCCCTGCAGGGGTTGCAGTGGACTGGGTTCCGCACTTCTGCACAGCCAGGCAACAAGCATTTACCACACTTTCTCCAGACACGAGGAACAGTCTTTGAGCTTATTTTTATTGTTGTTTTTTAGGGGTAATAACTTGGATAGGGAATGGAATTATGGGATGACCAGTTTGACTTGCAACAAAACAGGGACAACTTCCTCCCTATGTACACAATCCAGAACTGTCCTCTTCCTGAACACTGACAGTCTCTGATAATAAAAGATGTGAAAGCCCCTTAATGACTAGGAACTCTCAGTCCCTTAGAAAGTAGTACAAAGTGTTATTATCTCCAACTCCCCTGTAGACACTGACCCCAACTCTACTAACTGCAGGAAAGACAAGCCCACCTGGCAGTTTCTTCACCAGCCCACATGGCTGCTTCTTTACCAGCCCACACGACTGCGCCAAAGATCTCCCAGGGCAAGAGAAAGGAAAGATTAAGATCAAACCTGTCTTCCAGAAATTCTTGCTACATGTGGCAGTTCCTCCATTTGTCCCTGAGTGTGCTGATGTACTCACACTGTCCTCCTTGCTCCCACTCCTTCTTAGGTAAGATTCTTTTCAAACTGCACTGCTGTCAGGATACCCTCAAGCCAGCCCAAGCTCCAGCTTGTCTCAAGGCAGAGCCCTTCCCCCAGACTAGGGGCTCTCCTCCATTGCCACCGACAGCCTCTTCCATCTTCACCTGACTCCCCCGCGGGCCTGACTCATCCATTTTTAAGGGCTGGCTCAGCCACCCTGCCAGGCCCACTGCCTAGGGATTGGCCAAACTCACCTAAGTTTGCAGATCAAAACTCCTGGCCTGCGCCCTCCAGCTTCTAGAAATTTCTCCAAACGTCAAGAACCAGGGGTAGGCACCAGAGACCTGCCTGTTGAGTCATACAGCCTAACCTACAGTAAACCCAGTACCCAATTAAGACTCACAAGTTATCTATGAGCCAAAACATAAATTTGCCTACACTCACACTAATAACACACTAGGGGGTGCTATATTTGAATAGGTGGCCATAAAGCAAGCCAAATGCTTAGAGTTTCTGCAGAGAAGGGTAGAAGTATTTAAATGTTGGCTAGACCATCAAGTTTACATAGAAGAAAAATATATTTGCCACTCAAGTCAGTTAAAGATTTCATACAAGTGAATTGCACCTTTTGAGAAATTAGTATACTAACTCCCGTGAGAAGGATGAGTATGTAGCGTGGTATTACTGGCTGTATTGTTGAGTAGAGACTGAAAGATAGGATAAAGAGTCAAGTTTTAGATGCATTTATTGAAGACAGACCACAGGAGGCCCATTTCGTTTCAATGTTTTAGGAAAGACAGACACTTACCCTCACCCTCCTAATTTTCCATGACAAAATAGTATGACAGTTAGCCATAACAATTAAAATACCAATATGTGAACAGGTGAGTGTACCGAGACAAGACACAATATGAAATTCTCTAAGCATGGTTGAGATCAATTCCTGCCAGGAGGAACCGGAGGTACGGGACAGGTCCGTATACCAGGTGGGTGCCAGAAATTCACATGTTGTAAGATAACAGAGGCCAGTAACAGAGGCCAGATAACAGAGACTAGTAGAAAAAAACTGAGGAATAAATTGTAGACCAATATGGTCAAGTCAGTTAAGAGAGAACTACAACAGAAGCTGAAAAGCGTCAAATAGGACCTCTTATGGGGGGTCAAATGTACCTTGCCTGCCCGGGAGGAATTACCACACCATCATAGCACTAGAATAAAAACTCTTGTAGGTAGAAACTCTGACATAAAGGCTTTCCCAACATGGGGACAGAAGACAGGAGGCTGATTTACTGTAGTGTTGTATAAACTGAGAAAAAACAGGTTTTAACCTGACATTCTGCTGCACCTTCCTTGAGCAAGCATTCCTCTCTATAAAGCCAGTGTATCACTGAAATGGGATTGTCAAAGAAGTGTGTTTCCCCGTTTGCAATCGGCTGAAGCTGGCCTGGGTACAGCATAGCATATTTAATGTTCAGAGAACTAAGGCGCTGACATTGGAGGTCAGCAGAGAAGTTG
Organism: Pelophylax lessonae; assembly: GCF_965119305.1. Classification (NCBI taxonomy): domain Eukaryota; kingdom Metazoa; phylum Chordata; class Amphibia; order Anura; family Ranidae; genus Pelophylax; species Pelophylax lessonae. The sequence continues at coordinate 465,373,305 of NC_138772.1, forward strand.
GGGAATAGAGATATTTTGGAGTTATCAACAATGAGTTCACCCCCCATGGTTCTGACCTTAGGATTTAGGATCATGTCTCTGTCTTTATAGTTCAGGAGCTTGAAAAGGAACAGTAATGGAGAATTACCTGGCAGTGGAGGTCGTGCCGGGACTCTGTGGGCACATTCCACATTAAAACATTGGTGAAAAAGAAAGAGTCCTTGCCAAATACATTACCAGCCAGTTTTCTATAAAAGCAATAGGGTTCTTTTCTTGAGCCCTTTCTGAGATACCAATGGCTCGGATATTATTGCAGCTCAGCCTGTGTTCTTTCAAGCAGGCAGTCTGACCAGTAGTTACAGAGTGAATGTAGCTCACATCTCTTTGCAGTGGCTCACACTTATGCCTCGTACACACGCAGCGATTATCGGCCGACCGATCGGCCGACTTTTGTCCAGAGTTGTGTTTTGTTGGTTGGAATGTGCCTAGACTGCACACAAATTTTTTCGGCCAACAAAAATCAATTTCAGAAATGATGTCATGTGCTGGTTTACTTTCCATGTGTTTTTTTCTTCTCTGAGCATGCCCAGTCTTGCTCACCAGATTTTTTTCGGACCGAAAAGTCGGAGTCGGTTGAAAATCGGCCGATCGGACGTTGGCCGAAAATTCACGGCCAATTCACGGCCAACTATCGACGCGTGTGTACGAGGCATTATTCTCCAGTACTAAGATGCCCTTCCAAGGCAGCCGCACAATCTCTTGATTTCTGCATATCTTGAGGAACTAGATAAATTGCCACTTTAACTTACTTTGTTACACTAGTTAAAGTGGTAGTAAACTCTTGTTTGTTTTTACCTACAGGTAAGCTTATAATAAAGCTTACCTGTACATAAAATAAATATCTCCTTAACGTGCACCGTTAGGATACAGTCTAGCAAGCAGCAGCTGGTGATGTAGTGCATGTGTAGAGCAGAGAGCCTGGTCACATTAGTGCACTATTACATCTTTCTGAGTAATATGGATGACCAACAACCTATTGGAGCTATGGCCATGTGATACAGCAGTGCATAGTTGTTAAAGAAATGTAAGGAAAAAACGATGGAGAGAGAAAACCACAAGAATACCTATAATATGGTCAATCAGGACCCATCACTATCAGCGTCTCCTTTAAAAAAGGCAAGTAAAAGAACATACGTACCTAAAACTGACTAAATAATGAAAGTTATATATATATATATATATATATATATATATACAGGGCTTTTTTTCAGCGTGAACGCGGGGGAACGCAGTTCCGGCACCTCCAGCGCTGAATGTATGTAATAGTAAGGGGTGCTGGGGTGTGCTGCAGGGTCTATTGATACTTGCTGTGAGGGGATCTACTCTAACTGGAGGGGATATATTTTAGCAAGGGAGTGTATTGTTGCTGATGGGGGATCTATTGTTGCTGGGGATGGGTTCTATGTTGCTTGGGGGTCAGTTTTTGCTGGGAGAGATCTACTGTTGAGGGAGGGGTCGATTGATGCTAGCTGTAGGGAGATCTGTTGTTGCTGCCGGAGTCTATTGTTCCTGGGGGGGGGGGAGATTTTGTGGTCCATTGTTAGGAGGATCTATTGTTGCTGGCTGCAAGGGATCTATTTTACTACGTTTCTTGTTATCACTCCCAAATTATATACAAAATTACTTAGCACCACAAAATGATATTTGGTTCTGTATTGTCTAAAAGGGCAGTATTGGGAGGTGGGTAGGGGGTGGAACCAAGGAATGGTGCTCGGAGGTGGGACCAAGGAATGGTGCTCGGAGGTGGGACCAAGGAATGGTGCTCGGAGGTTTGTAGGGCCGGAGAAAAGGAGTACCTCGTAAAGAGGGGAGTTCCTGCACCTATTGTCTGAGAAAAAAAGCCCTGTATATATATATATATATATATATATACATATATATATATATATATGTGAAAGTCATGGTGCAAGCAATGTGATAAGCATATGACTTTGGTGAGCTCAGTTCTTGAATCAAGCTAGGCTGAAGTTCTTGTCACTACGTATAGTTTTGTAATGATATACAGAATTTAAGTTAAATTTTACTTTGTGTCAATGACATATGACTTGAAAAGCCAAACTCATTTCACTATTGGTGCAGTTTCTCAGAAGCTTAAAAAAAAAAATTTCTATAGGCAAATGTCTTCTGACGACCGATCTATATATACTATTTATGGATCCACATTGCACATACTCAGGGAAATGGTATTGATTTGCCATAAGGTATATAAATAACTCTTAGAATGTACTGTAGATGTTATAAATGGAGTATAATATGTATGCTTACTAAACACCTTGTAAGAAAAAAACTCTCAAACGACAATCATTTATTTGCATCAGAGTAAATGGTTTTGTTTTTTTCTTTGCAGAAGAAACCCAGACATGGGAGTGTGTACCTCCAGCACTGCGCAGTGCCAGCCTCGTCAGTCCCCGATTAATATTCAGACTAGAAGAGCCAAGTATGATTCTTCTTTAACGCCCCTCTTCATCCAGTACGATCCAAATACTTCCAAAAGAATCATTAATGTCGGGCATTGCTTCAATGTGGAGTTTGATGACTCAAGTGATAGGTCAGGTAGGTTTAAAATGCCATAATAAACAATGAATATGTAAGTATTTCTTTTTTAGCTGTTATATGTTTAATTACAAAAGTTGGCGATGTCAATCCATTATCATTATGTTAAACCTGTATTTCTCAAATGTCTGCATGACTGACTCACCGGTTTATATATAGTTTGTTGCACATGTCCTTCTGCCTGATTTCTCAGGAACACAGACATCCAGGAAGTCATTTACGAAAGAACTGATTTTTTTGTGCTAAGCCTAATAAACCTGCACCAGCTTTCATCAGCCAGTAATAGAAACCTATATATTAAAATTTGTGTTGCATGTGCTTAGCTGTTTGAAGGACAGGCTATGGCTCCTCAAGGGTCTATTCATACCAGCTGGTGCATGGTATGGTGTACATAGCATCTGTGCACCGGTGTTTGTTGTGCACGGGCGCTGTGATGTATTGTTACAGTTATCATAGCACTTTTATGTGCAGCAGAAATCATAGTTGCCAACATTTGAAAAAAATTTCCAGGGACACTTTGCAGCACAGCTATCAATTACTTACCACACCCATGTCCCTGAAGCTCCGCCCACTCTGCATAATTACTCTCCGCCTACTTATCAGATTATAGGGTCTACTTCATAAAGAGAGAATTACAGGAATTTGAAAAGGGAATTGAAAACTTAAGGCCAAAGTAGCAGAGTTGGAATAATTCTCCCATTCAGCTGCACTACTTCTGCCTAAAGTTTAAAATTCTCATCACAATTCCCTGCAATTCTAAAGTGTCAGCTTGTCGGAAGGTGCTCTGTCTCCCCCTGCTGGCGGATTTCGGAAAATGCACCATGCTGTCACCCTGCTTCCGGTGACATGTTAAATTTGCAACAGGCGGGAAGAGTGAGCGGGCACCCAGAGAGAGACAACCTGCTGCCAGAACTACAACACCTAGCTGGGGTGAGAGCGACACTGTGTGGAACAAAATTGAAAATGATTAACAGGGACAATGTAAATTACCCGGGACAGGCTCCTATTTGCCGGGATTGTCCCGGGGAAAACGGGACAGTTGGCAGGTATGCAGAAATGTGCAATGTGTTGTCACAAGATGTAAACCATTGCTTAGCATTTATATGTCTGCCTGCATCATTGCAGCCTTATGGACTCTTATCAGAAGAAGTGTTTTTGGGTACCCTTTCAATAAATTCAGTATAGAATAAGTAGTCCCTGAGATTGGAGATACACTATATTACCAAAAGTATTGGGACACCTGCCTTTACACTCTCATAAACTTTAAAGAGGAAGAAAATGCACGTAAAAAAAAGAGAAAAAAAACCTGTAAAGACAAAGGCATAATGAGCTAGTATGCATCACATACTAGCTCATTATGAAATACTTACCTAAAAACGAAGCCCCCCGAAGTGTCACCCGCTCAGCAACAGGGCGGCCGACATGTCCGGCCGCCCTGCTTCCTTGTTCGCGTCCTCCGGCCATCTGATTGGCCGGAGGCGCGATTACATCACTCCCGCACATGCGCGCGGGAGCCGCCGTTCACGGCATAGGGTTCTGAAGGAATGGCACGGATGGCCGTTCCTTCAGAGCGCATGCGCCGATGATGTCATCTGCTGCATGCATTGTAAATATCTCCTAAACGGTACATGTTTAGGAGATATTTATAGCACCTATAGGTAAGCCTTAATATAGTCTTACTTATAGGTAGATGTAAAAAAAGTGGGTTTACAACCTCTTTAATGGCATCCCAGTCTTAGTCCGTAAAGTTCAATATTAGATTGTAAGCTCTAAGGAAAAGGGCCCTCTGATTCCTACTGTATTAAAGTGTATTGTATTTGTACTGTCTACCCTCAAGTTGTAAAGCACTGCGTAAAATGTCAGCGCTATATAAATCCTATATAATAATATTGAGTTGGCCCAATCTTTGCAGCTATACAAGTCTCAACTCTTCTGGGAGGGCTGTCCACAAGGTTTGGGAGTGTGTCTATGGTAATATTTGACCATTCTTCCAGAAGTGCATTTGTGAGGTCAGGCAATTATTTTGGACGAGAAGGCCTGGCTTGCAGTCTCTGCTGTAATTGATCCCAAAGGTGTTCTATTGGGTTGAGTTCAGGACTCTGTGCAGGCCAGTCAAGTTCCTCCAACCCAAACCCGCTCATCCATGTCTTTATGGACCTTGCTTTGTGCACTGATGCACAGTCATGTTGGAACAGGAAGGGGCCATCCTCAAACTGTTCCCACAAAATTGGGAGCATGAAATTGTCCAAAATGTCTAGGTATGATGACACCTTAAGGGTTCTCTTCACTGGAGCTAAGGAGTCTAGCCCAACCCCTGAAAAACAACCCCACGCCATAATCCCCCCTCCACCAAATGATTTGGACCAGTGCACGAAGCAAGGTCCATAAAGACATGAATGAGCGAGTTTGGGGTGGAGAAACTTGATGACTGGCCTTCACAGAGTCCTGACCTCAACCCGATAGAACACCTTTGGGATGAATAAGAGCGGAGACTGCGACCCAGGCCTTCTCGTCCAACATCAGTGCTTGACCTCACAAATGGAAGAATGGTCAAACATTCCCATAGATACACTCCTAAGCCTTGTGGACAGTCTTCCCAGAAGAGTTGAAGCTGTTATAGCGGCAAAGAGTGGGCCAACTCAATATTGAACCCTATGGACTAAGACGGGGATGCCATTAAAATTCATGTGTGTGTAAAGCCAGAAGTTCCAATGCTTTAGGTAATATAGTATATATGGATCATTTTACTAAAGGAGTAGAGCATGTTAACATTGCAAAGTATATTTTTACTTTGCTTAGTGAGTGAGGTATAACTAAATGAAAACTAAAGAGTAATTACAGACATGGCTATATTATACATTGTTACATTGGTTCAGGTTTAGGGTTGCCACCTTCTCTTCAAGCCAAACCTGAACACTTTAGCGGCGCACTGTAATTTTTTTGCAGTGGACTCTGGTGTAACGGGGATCACTGATGTAAGGGGGTTTCTGCTTACCAAAGCCCCCACTTACATCGGACGTCCCAGCATTTCCCCTTTAGCCCCCGTTCACACTAGTGCGACTTGTCATGCGATTTGACAGGTCCAAATCACACAAGTCGCACCCTATTGTCGGCAATGGAACTGTTCAAATTGGTGCGACCCCGACTTTGCAGGCCCTTACCGATTTGAAAATAAAATCCTGGACTTTTTTTTGCGATTTTAGGTGCGACTTGCAAAGACATCTATGCATGGCGTTTCACAGATGTTAGCCAAGTCACATCTGAAGTCGCACTGACCTGCAGCTTTGAAATCGTGCGACTTCATGTGAATGTATGTGTATAATATAGCCATGCCAGAAATTATCGTTTAACTTTGCAAAGAATACTCAATATTGTGCACAGAAAATAAATAAAATAAAAAAAAGTAAAATTTAAAAAAAAAAAGGATTTTTTCTTGCACATAACTGGATTAAAAACTCAGCAGAGCTCAGGGTAGAAAAAAAAAATCAATGATTTTTTTTAAAATTGAAAAAATCTATTTTTTTTTTTTATTCAAATCGTATCTTTTTTTATTTAAATCTGATTTTTTTTATCAAGTTTATTTTAATAAAATGCAAATGTAAGGATAGTTTTCTATATAAGATACATTATTAATTTAGTTTATTCAGCTTAGTTATATAGCATGAGGCTGTATATTCTGCAATATTTACATTTTTGGTAAACTCATTCACTGAATCCAAACTCTGCAATATAACATGCACTGCAATAGAATACACAAATAACATGCACTGCATTGATGCATTCACACAATTTCACAGTAACCATAAGATAAAACAAAGTTCAGGAATATTCCTTTATCCCATTGTTTTGCAAATCTATGTACACTACAAACTGTATGATTACATTGGTTCTGATATCGCTATTTTACAAACTAAATATAAAGATTCTAACTACCAGCAAGAATAAGTCCTTACATTTAAAGAGCACCTGTCATTTCAGATCCATCATGGCAGCGCTTGTTAGTGGGCATCCACTCACCTGCTGCTGCCACGTTCCTCACCTTGTTGTGTCACTGCTGCATCACCAATAAAGTGAATTGGACTGTCGGTGAGTCAACAGTGGGTCAGAGGAGGATGACAGTTGCCCTTATGATTTAAATCAAGTTGATTTAAATCAATCCTTTTTACTAGTGATTTAAATCCTGATTTAAATTGACTTGATTTAAATCAAATCCACCCTGGCAGAGCTTCAACAAAAATCTTATTTTTTTTTAATGTTCTTTATAGATGATTGGGTATTCTTTGAAAGGTTAATTTTCACTAAGCTTTCCTCATTCATTAGGTCACGTGAAAATGTAATTTGCATAGTAAACATGCTCTTCTTGCATACACTACTTTTGGTGTGATCTATTGTGATCTCAGCATAGGAATCACACAGGAATAATGACTGCATTCCCGTGTGAATCAATGTGAATCAGCCCTTAACGTTTGAATCTGATTTAATGGGAAAATATCTACAAACCTTAGGGCCCATTCACACCAAAACGCAGCATGCTACATGGAGTTTTGTGCATTGTGGTGGTTTTAGGTAGCCCATATAAATTAAATGAGCTGTCAATGCATAAAAAAAATAGATCCATACAAACTTTTGATCCAGCCATCAGCCAATTTACGTGACCATTCCTGCCTAAATGTGAAAGGGAGCTCGAGCCTTGCTAAACAGGAGAATATCTTTTATTTCATACAATACTCCTCTATAGGGAATAAATGTTAGGAGCTGTGTAAAAAGGTCCTGACCAGATGGTATAAAGTCCCGTTGGTTCTATGTAAAATATTTCCCCATCTAACATCAGTCGGCACTGCGGTAAAGAAGTTGGCATACTTCTTCATATTTTATGGACATGTGATAAATGCTAGGGTTTTTGGTCCGGGTGAGGACCATCATTAAACAGTTGATTGACTGTGACCTTGGGAGTGATCCAGCAAAATCCCTGCTAGACATAGATACAAGAAAACGATGCTAAGTCATCTTATGAATGCAGCAAAGGCATGCATTCCTGCCCTCTGGAAACAGGAGATCCCCGACACGTGCACTGTGACTTTCTAAGATTACTGAAAGACACCATATGGAAAGCATTCCTGCTACGCTTAAAGGGAAGAATGAAAGGTTTAGGCGCACATGGTTCTATTGCACAATGTTTACATGCTCTTGGAGCTCTTGGGTATACATGATGTTGCTGGCCCTACACCTTATGTTTGCAGATACAGCGTGAAAGGCAACATACCGGGATGCCCCCTTCCTTCCCCCCTTCCTTTGTTTGTCTCCCCTTTTACTTTTCCCTATCTTTATGTCTGTGTTCTACTTCTTTTCAGTTTCTCCTTTCAAGTTTCAAGGACTGAGTGGGAGTCTGAACGCCAACTTTGCCTATTCATGTTTAAACATTGAAGAAAAGCGGGAATGATATCTTGTTTTCTCAGGTTGTTTACTTGAACAGGAATGCTTGTGTATTAGGCCTTCTATATGCTTGTACAGTAAACCCCCCTCCATTGCGGGGGTTACGTTCCGGACCCAGCCGCGAAAAGTGAAATTCCGCGAAATAGAAAAACCCTATTAAAATGCATTGTAGGCATGATTTTTTTACTGTCACTGTACGTGTAGAAGCATTTTAAGGTCTTTAAACACACTTTTAAAACAATAGAAACTCATTTAAACACATAAAAGATACTTAGAGACAGAGCAAGAGCTATGAAAAACACAAAAATCTTTCATTTTTAATGATTTATATAGTAAAATAACATTACAAAAAAAACCGCGAATTACCGGGACCGCAAAAACTGAACCGCGATGTAGCGGGGGATTACTGTACTACGTTGGTGAAACTGGACTTTCTATCCTGTCATGTTGAAATTCTTGTAAATAAAGAGTAATAAAAAATAGACCGTGCGTGATTTTTATGCAGCATAGAGCAACGCAACACACAGAGCATACAGTAACCACCTGTGTGTTTTATAGTGCAATTAATTATGCATTGCAATGCATCACAATACATGTTGTAATTCTGGTCATGACATGCATCATAATGCTGTAAATGAGCCCTTAGTAAGAACATTTTGAAACATGAGGTCCTAAATAAATATCATTTTTAGACAGGGTTTTATTTATAGATTAAAAAAATATAAAAGTGTAAAACTATCAGCGCAATAGTGATAAAAAATGATATAAATTAAAATGACTCGTGTTGTATTAATTGATACCGTGCTCACAGTGTATAAATCTTAGAGTGTCTGGCTGCGAACACAAAACAGTGTTATTCACTCCACAATCAAAATCTAAACCTAAAGACAGTGCTGCGCCAGAAAAAAACACAACAATAAATTAAACAATATAATCAATATAGGTGCTTCCAGTGTCCAAAAATGTGATAAATTGGATGAGTGACTCGTGAGAGCAAATCTTCACATCTGTGATCCCCACTGCAAATCCGTGATGTGCTCCACTTCACCGCTACCAGAAAACAAAGCCTCTCACCTTAAACACTGACCCAAGAATCAACCCGGGCCAGACACAGCTTTACCCCACAAGGGTCAAAAGGTAGTGTAGAGGATCTTCATTAGGACATCTACGAGTATTCCCAAGGCAGGTTCAACTCTCCCCAGAAATAGATACCGGCCATAGAAAGGAAAGGCACAAAGAATCTAATGCTCTAAGATCAGATAGTTTTCCAACAGAATGCACAAGTATCCGTGCTTTTAGCTGACCAATTTTAGATAAAACGGTATTTTACGCCGATCCTCAATATTAGAGGTTTTTTGCTGTATTCTTTTCCACTGATGTTGAATATAATATGTTTTCTATGATGAAGCAGCTTCTGTGTATATAGAATACCTCATTAAGGGTCTGAATCTGACAGTGGAATCCGAGATGACGAGGTGGGCCTCTTTAACAATTCCCATCCAAGCACCCCTCTTAGTGGAAAAAGGGACTTTCAGGGACAGTGGAAAATCGCAGATGCCAGGGAGCTGGAGTAGGGAACTTGGGCTTGGAAAAGCAGAGATCCACCCACTGGCAGTATGGAAGCAGGTCACCAACCTACTCCAGCATCTGCGATTTTCCATTGGTGACATTTGGTTCTGATTGGCAATACATCAAGCAGAAAAATAAGAAGTTACACCCATCATATTTAAGAAGTAGACACACTCAGCCTACGTGTGAGAACCTCTCTGGTGTCCTGTTGCAGTGGAATTCAAAGAACTGGTTTTAGCTTAGAATAAAGTTTCCTGGAAATAACTGACATTTCACATATTGATTTGTCATGATTCTAAGAATTGCACTTTATTTTAGCCTTAAATATGATGCTTCATATCTGTTACATGTTCTCTAAAATGTGTGCTGCTGTAACAGAAGCGATTGATCTTTGTCTCTTGTAGTACTGAGTGAAGGGCCACTGACTAGCCATTATCGCTTACGGCAATTCCATTTTCACTGGGGAACATCAGATAGAGATGGATCTGAGCATGTAATAGATGGCCAAACGTATCCTGCTGAGGTAAGATGGTTCAGGTATGGGGAAGAAGTAGGGGAAAAATAACTAGAGATATTCTCAAGGTGGACTTTACTGGCACAACCACATGACACAATGTCGTAAAAAACTATAAATTTTTACTCAAAATATATGAAAAGAATTTGACATTTTAAAGACACATATACAAAAAAGCATTGTTGTATAAAAAATGTTATGCAAGGAGAGTGACTCAAGTAGTTGTATGTGACCTTCACCATACCACACCATACACGATGCTACACATAACCAGAAACCATTTGTTCCAGAATTAGAACCACATGGTAACAGAGGTTTTTTGATGATATATTTCCAACGGTGGTGGTGGATTCACTGGTACACGATAATGTTTTCTTTTTTTTTCCCCAAAAATAATGTTTTCTACATGTTTGGCGCTATTGCGCTTCTTCTGGAGAATATCGCAAACGTAATTCTCAATAGAAAAGAAAGAAAGGGGAATATGCATAAGGATTCATGCAAAATAGCCCAAATGAAACAATGCTCTAGTAATGCACACAGGTGTGCGGAAAACGCCGCACCGGAGTGCGCATACATATAACCTTATCTAATCTCTTACCGATAATCGATCACATGTTGCAAATTACATTCGATAATCCAAAAACAAAATCAGGTAGAAAGCTACAGCGGAGGATCACCGTGCGTCAGAGCCCAGACTAGATGGCGGTGGGGGGATATTTAAGGTGGATCTTCACACCTATACAAGTATATAGACATATATATATATATATATGTAAATAAATAGTCCACTAGCATCCATAAGGATTTGTAATTAATTAGTCACACAATACTCAATATAAAATGTATATATATATATATATATATCTCCTTACCAGGATCCAGTATGGGAACAGGAATATTATAAAAGTTACATGGAGGTAGCAGAAAAGGGGTTTCAGGCAGAACCAGACTGGGCAAATCTCTGTCCCTCCAATTATCAAGTGGTCATTTTTCATCTTCAAACATTGTCCTGTTTCAAAACAGCTCCACTCTAGATCTAGAAAAGTTGGAATCATATCAGTAGTTTTTACGACATTGTGTCATGTGGTTGTGCAAGTAAAGTCCACCTTGAGAATATCTATGCAATTAGGACGAGGCACAGATGTACCCTAGTGTCCATAGTGCCATCATATGGTGACACTTTAAATCTTATTCTTGATGGGGAAGAAGTAAACTGGCCCTATTGCTATTATTAATGTTACAATAGAGGGGTCCACAGGTATGATGATAACAGTAATACTAACAATAATAATAACGTATTGTATTGTAGTACCCTAATATACAATATTGCATTTCAAACTAAGTATAATTTATTGTTTGTAACCAAACTGTACATGGATAGAATTCTTTCATATAAATAATTTGTACATATATTGTTTCTTTTTTTTTTTTTTTTTTATTCACCAAGCTGCATATCGTTCACTGGAATTCAAAAAGATATTCATCCTTTGAGGAAGCCACTAAACATCCGGACGGTTTGGCTGTAATAGGAGTGCTATTAAAGGTATATATAACTTAATCTGTTTGATTACTGACACTAAACTAGACATATGGATGTACTCTTGCACAGCTAAAGTGTTATCTCTCAAAGACTACAACGCTAAGACCTATCTTATAGTCTTTGCATATATGAGCTATAGTAATTATAGATTAGGCATTACTCCCTATGGTTGGCCTGGCATACGTGCAAGGACTGGAACACAGACTCTGGGCCCTGAAAGATATAAATAGTGCCTGTTCTGCTTCGTCAATCGAAGCACTGAAAGTGTGATCTCTATAACTGATCCAGATGTTGTGGGGTAGCTTAACTTATAGTCTCAGTATCTTGGCAGACAGTTACTTGATCTAAATGACATCTTGCAGGTCGTAAAGGCTTTAATCCAAGACTTGTGCAGTTTATAACAGATAAACATCAGATAGGTAAACAAATCTTAAGGGTTGATCTACTATAGGCAAAAAGACTGTGCTCTTTGCAAAGTACAGTTGCACTCTACAAGAGCAGTTGCTCCAGAGCTTAGTAAATGAGCAAATGAGCAGAAGCTCTGCTGATTTCCATCATCCAATCATGTGCAAGTAAAATTATTTTCCTTGCACGTGATTGGGTATACTTTGCAAATGCAGCTTTACCTCATTTACTAAGTCCTGGAGCAACTGCACTTAGCAAAGTGCATAGTCTATTTGCCTTTAGGAAATCAATCCCATAGTGTGTGTAGTTCCTGCAGAATACAGTACATGTGGCAAATGAAAGCTAAAGCATGAAAAAGAAGGGGGAGAGTAATTACATAGAGCACCTCCTAGCAACAGAGTGGAAAGGGGAAAAACGATTACAGGCAAACACAGAGGGGACATCGGTCAGAGGGACATCGGTCCCGAAGAGGAGAGGAGCATCTGTGCCCACCAGTGCCACCTATCAGTGCCAACTAGTGCCCACCAGTGCCACCTACCAGTGCCCATCAAGTGCCACCTATCAGTGCCCCATCATCAGCGCTGCCTATCAGTGTCACCTACCAGTGCCTATCATTGCCCATCAGTACCAGCCATCAGTGCCATCTATCAGTGCCCCTCAGTGCCACCTATTAATGCCCATCAGTGCCCTAAATGCCATCTATCAGTGCCACCCATCAGTGCCCATCAGTGCCACCTATTAGTGCCCATCAGTGCCCTAAATGCCACCTATCAGTGCCACCTATTAGTGCCCTTCAGTGCCACCTACCAGTGTCCTTCAGTGCCGCCCATCCGTGTCACCCATCAGTGCCACCTATCAGTTCCCACCAGTGCCGCCTTATCAGTGCCGCCTTAGTGCTCATCAGTGTCGTCTATCAGTGCCCATCAGTGTCGCCTATCAGTGCCCATCAGTGCAGTCTATCAGTGCAGCCTATCAGTGGCCATCAGTGCAGCCTCATCAGCGCACATCAATGAAGGAGAAAAATTACCTGTTTTCAAAATTTTATAACAAACTATATAAACATCGTTTGATAATAATGCAATCAGATAGCAGCCATCTGAGCATCTAAGTTACTGTTAAAGGTGCCAATCCTCAAATTTTGCATAGAATTTATTGGAAGGTTGGGAAGGAAGGATTTTCCGGCACATAGATTCTTTAAAAAATCAATTTTATTCAAATAACATAACACAAAAAGCAATCATGAGAAACACACAAAACATATAAACAAACAAAACAGAAAATATTGATTAAAAATTGACTGGAGCCAAAATGGGTTAACCAGTCAAAAATGAATAACATACAGCAGTTCTATTTGATGTAATCATACACATATTCATATTATTAGTCACAAAATGCGACTACATGTACATATTTATATACTTAGAAACGTGATGACAGAAATTAGTAGTACGCTTGATCAGGTTGCTCTACATGTTTCGCCTCATAAAGAAGCTTCATCTGGAGCCTGCTTGTGATCAAAGAAAATGGTTCTGTATAATTGTTATGCAGGACAACTGTCACCGCAGACAAATGGTAATGAATAACGAAGGGACAATCATGGATAGGTACAGAGCTCGGTATATATAGAGAGAAGATTAACCCAGGGGTAGTGGAGCCTGGGAGCCACCAAACAAATTGTACTATGGAAGCATCTCTCCATATATTACATGGAGGAAGGCCATGTGGATATGCCAACAGGTGTTAGTATGTCAAAATCCTTTCATTGGCTCTGTCCTAAAGTTCCATGATGTCTCCTCCGGATGGGGAACCGCCGCCATGAATGGCGGCGGTTCCCCATCCGGAGGAGACATCATGGAACTTTAGGACAGAGCCAATGAAAGGATTTTGACATACTAACACCTGTTGGCATATCCACATGGCCTTCCTCCATGTAATATATGGAGAGATGCTTCCATAGTACAATTTGTTTGGTGGCTCCCAGGCTCCACTACCCCTGGGTTAATCTTCTCTCTATATATACCGAGCTCTGTACCTATCCATGATTGTCCCTTCGTTATTCATTACCATTTGTCTGCGGTGACAGTTGTCCTGCATAACAATTATACAGAACCATTTTCTTTGATCACAAGCAGGCTCCAGATGAAGCTTCTTTATGAGGCGAAACATGTAGAGCAACCTGATCAAGCGTACTACTAATTTCTGTCATCACGTTTCTAAGTATATAAATATGTACATGTAGTCGCATTTTGTGACTAATAATATGAATATGTGTATGATTACATCAAATAGAACTGCTGTATGTTATTCATTTTTGACTGGTTAACCCATTTTGGCTCCAGTCAATTTTTAATCAATATTTTCTGTTTTGTTTGTTTATATGTTTTGTGTGTTTCTCATGATTGCTTTTTGTGTTATGTTATTTGAATAAAATTGATTTTTTAAAGAATCTATGTGCCGGAAAATCCTTCCTTCCCAACCTTCCAATAAATTCTAAACTATATAAACAGTTTTTTTATTTATTTTTTTCAAAATTTTCGTTTTTTTTGTTTGTTCAGCGAAAAATAAAAACCCCAGTAGTGATCAAATACCACCAAAAGAAAGCTCTATTTGTTCGAAAAAATTATAAAAATGTCATTTGGGTACAGTGTTGCATGACTGCGCAATTGTCATTCAAAATGCAACAGCGCTGAAAGCTGAGAATTGGCCTCGGCAGAAAGAGGGTTTAAGTGCCCAGTAGACAAGTGGTTAAAAAACAAAAAAAAAACAAAACATTATCATGATAGCTCGGGTCTCACACAGTAGTCATCCTGCATTGAGAAGATCTTATATTTGTTACTGCATTTTTCCCAGATTGTTTGTGGAGGTTTAGGCCTTATATAGAGAAAATGGTCCTCTGCTTAGGTTGGGGATTGTCCTCTACTGGTCTGGTAGAGGAAAGAAGAGGCAGAAAGTTGGAGCATAGGGTTGGAGGGAGGGAAAAGGGTAAGAAGGTATGTGCTTGGCGAATTTATCTGTAAAATGTTTTATGTTGTAGTCTCAGATCTGCAGTAACAGTTATACCTTGAAGAAGCTGTTTATCAACAGACATATTCTAAAACAGTACACAGTTAAGCCGGTCATGACTTGGAAAGAAAATTGGTTGGTATATCAGGGGACTGAACAAATTTCAATTGATATATGGACAGGCTGGTTGATCTAGTCCAGTGATGGCGAACCTTGGCACCCCAGATGTTTTGGAACTACATTTCCCATGATGCTCTGCGGTTGACTGCAGTGCAGTTGAGCATCATGGGAAATGTAGTTCCAAAACATCTGGGGTGCCAAGCTTTGCCATCACTGATCTAGTCGATCCATCTTTTGTACAACGCCTGTTGGAAAATTTTCTCTCGATCATAGCTGCGTATTCTGAGGGTGGGGAAGTTTACACTCTGTCAGGCCCCTTTCACACAAACATTCTGATTGGGTTCGCCTGTCCGTTTTTCAGGTGGACCCTATTAGAACCTCCATTTTCTTCTATTGAATGGCGGATGTAAATGGGCATGTGTCTCCATTTATACCTGCCTACATCCAATCCAATCCGCTAAAATCAGATGGATGGGGACCGGTCCCCCTTCCATCCAGAAGAACAGGTGGCAATTGGGGGTTTATAGCTGACCGTCCATAGAGGAGAGCAGGCTGTCATACGCCTGCTCAGCGGGGATCAGAGGTCAGATCCCCTGCTGAACAAGTGGATCGCAGGCGTTTGAAAGGACCCGGAGAATACAAAGGCTCAGTGGTAGTGATTCCCCCATCCACATCAAGTGTGTGGATGGGGAGTCAAGTCATTTTCTTTTGTTCAACCCAATGGTAGAACGAAAAAAAAAAAAAAAGACTAATGTATGGCCAGCTTGACTGATTTGACCTTATTTGATAATGGAGGAAAAAAGCATTAATCTGGTAACCGCATTGATTCAAAGAGGGATCAAAGTGCACAACATAAAAAAATCATTTTATCATGCAGAAAAAGTAAACATGTTGGTAAAACATTAGTTAATTAAATTGATGACTTTTATCTGCAGATCATAGTTCAGATTGGGTCATTTTTTTATGTTCTTTCATGTGCTTCAGTAATGATGGCTATCACACTGCTTTAATTACAACCAGTGTCTGTATCTGTGTTTTATTGCAGATTGGAGAACCAAATCCTGTACTACAAAATATAATTGTTAACTTGGACAAAGTAAAAACAAAGGTATACAGTATAACAGAAACACCAGATGGAACAATCATACTTTAGTCTGGCTGCTAAGAACCACATTCCCCATAAGGCACATATGCATATGCACAGTATCTGGAGCCTTCCAAAATCATAGGCCTAATGAAAATGAAAAATTCTTACATTTTTTTAACAGTCCATTTTATTTATCTTTATAAAAGGAGGAAAGGTTCATTTTTTAAAGTGCTTTTTCTTGCACTAAAGTCGAATTCACAGTTGCACAACCTTTGCCCCAGGAGGCTTTGCTACTGCCATGTCATGCCTGGTGACCTGTGCAAGCTTACTGATTTTGGAACCCTATGCTTAGCTCTTAACTGTCCTTGATTTGAAGCAAAGTCCCTCTGTCCCTCTTTCCTCCTCATGTGTCCCTCATTTTGGTCTAATCTATATAGTTATATTCTAAATTTCTGCAACTGTAAATTTTAAAAGCCAGTATATAGAAACAGTAGCAATTTAAAAAAAAAAAACACGTGGGGGTTTAACTAATATTTTATTTTGTTTAATTCTCCTTTAAGAGGGCGTGGCAAGGGTTTGTCTTATACCTACATACTTTTGCCTATAGGTGTCCCTCGTTCCCATCTCAAAAGGTTGGGAGGTATGCCTTATATACATTGAGCTTAGAGTCAAATATTGAATAAAAAGTAGTAGTTGCTTTTGTTTTATGAGCTAAGTTCACCTTTCCAAAGGTTATATAGTTAAGTGAGGCTAAAAAAAGACACCAGTCCATCCAGTTCAACCTATGATGAGTGTGTGTATAAGTGTTTATGTCAATAGTACATTGTATACCCCTGTATATTGTGGTCGTTAAGGTGCCCATCTAATAGTTTTTTGAAACTATCAATGCTCCTTGCTGATACCACTGCTTGTGGAAGAGAGTTCCACATCCTTACCGCTCTGACGATATAGAACCCTTTATACAGTCAGTGGCGTAGCGTGGGTTGTCAGCGCCCGGGGCAAGGTAAGTAATTTGCGCCCCCTACACAAGTCTACTAGACCACTACACTGACACCTACACTGACCTAGCTGACCACTACACAGACCTACCTTATTCCTACACTGACCTACCTGATTACCATACTGAGACCTACACAAACCTACCTGACCACTACACAGACACTTACACTGACCTATCTTATTCCTACACTGACCTACCTTATTCCTGCACTAACCAACCTGATCACTACACTGACCTACCTAATTTCTATACTGACATCTACACTGACCACCTACCTGATCACTACACTAACCTACCTAATTACTATACTGACACCTACACTGACCTACCTCACCACTACACAGACCTACCTGACTATTTAACTGACCACTACACTGACCTACCTAATTACTATACTGACAATTACACAAACCAGGAATAGCCGAACGTGTACAGCCTTTCCCAAGCGGAAGCGGCACATGCGCAGTGACATGTTGGCGCCGGGCGGCGCCATTTTGAAATCTAAGGCGCCTCAGGAGCACGTCGGGCCGGCCGGGAACATTTTTTTTTATGACTGTTTAAGTGACACTGGCGCGGGATGCGCCCCCCCAGATTTTGCGCCCGGTGCGGCTGGCCCCCCCAGCACCCCCCACGCTACGCCACTGTATACAGTATAAGGTTAAACAGCTTTTCTTCTAATTTTTGCGAATGGCCGCGAGTCCTTTTGTATTCCTTTTCACTGAATAGTTTGTTCCCTATGCTAGGGTCACCAGTATGGTATTTGTACATTAATATCATATCCCCTCTCAAGCATCTCTTCTCCAAAGAGAATAAGTTTAATGCTTGCAGCCTTTCCTCATAGCTGAGATCCTCCAGTCCCTTTATTAGCTTTGTTGCCCTTCTCTGGCACATCCTTCCTGAGGACCGGTGCCCAGAACTGGATGGCATACTCCAGATGCGGCTGGACGAGAGTCATGCCTAAGGCCTATGTAGGAGGCTGAAACACGTACATTTTTAGGAATTGATTCCTTTTTATGATTTGATGGATTCAATGAAGATATCAATTTTATTGAAAAAAAAAAAAGAATGATACCAGTTCTAAATGAACTAAAACACCAAGCTATGCAGTAAAAGTGAATACATGTACAAGTTTTAAACCATGTGAAAATAATTGCACAGTTCTGTGAAGAAGATGAATGATGAAATAATATCATATATTAAGAGTCCCATGACTAAAAGTAGTTGGGTCACCGTGAATCCACCACTAAATTGCCGTTGATGTTGATCTAAAGAGGACTGCTGTAATATATTCCCCACTGCGCATGAGCCCATACCATGAGAATGGGGGGGACAATCATTTTTTGGTGAGTTGCCAGCTGATGAGAGTGGTTGTCACATTAGTGGTGGATTCACAGTGACCCAACTACTTTTAATCACAGGACTTTTAATATATGATATTATTTCATCATTCATCTTCTTCACAGAACTGTGCACAGAGATCTGTTGGACTGTTTTCTTTGAAGATTGTTGATTCTATATAATATTGACAGAATGTCATTTCACAACAATTGTTATTTTCACGTGGTTTAAAACTTGTACATGTATTCACTTTTACTGCGCAGCTTGGTGTTTTAGTTCATTTCGAGCTGGTATCACTCATTTTTTTTTTCAGTTATTTGATTTAAACTGCTGCATCACACACACACACATATATATATATATATATATATATATATATATATATATATATATATATATATATATACACATCTATTTATATATTTTGTGTATTCACTGATACATGAGGAATAGTGGTCATGGTAAAATATTTGAGCACTATATCCTTTTTTTATTATTTTAGCGCGAGAGATTATATATTTATACTTATCAATTTTACTGCCAAGAAGTCCTGGTGCCAGATTTTTACTCTGTTCATTGGATTTTGGATGTTCAGTACTACGTGAGCCTGGGCACAGATGTCTTGATCTCATCTTGTCTATCCTTATGGGATTTTGGGGTTGTAGCACTTTCTTTGTTGCTCTAGCATTAATTTCAATGCCACTTGTTCACATCTGAGCGTTTTGTAGCAAATCTCCTGTCACTCAAAAAAGTACATGAGCTTCTTTTAGGCAGATTGGAGAAAGATTGGCGTCATAGACTTCAATGAGAATGTCAGAAAAACGCTCAACATTAGCATTTTTCAAGCATTTTACAAGCATGTTGTCACATGTTTTCTGGCAAAACAGCAGCTCTCCACTCCTAATCTCCTCTCCCTAGTGCTTTCTATTGGCTAAAATAAAAACATCTGAAGTTTGAATACACATGTAAAATACTTGTAATATGCATCTAAAACATTTGTAATATGCTTGCAAAGCTGTCAAATAGTTATAGGCCAAACAACCCCCTGTTCGGTTCGCACCAGAACATCTCAAACAGGGGAAAAGTTCTAGCGAACATTCAAACTCTATTAAAGTCTATGGGACAAGAACATGAAAAATCAAAAGTCCTCATTTTAAAGGCTTATAAGCAAGTTATTGCCATACAAAGTGTACGGGGACCCGCGTACTGCCCTGAGGGACATGCACCAATGCAAAAAATATCATTTTTACAGGAGCAGTGATTTTAATGATGCTTAAAGTGAAACAATAAAAATGAGAAATTCCTTTAAATATTGTGCCTGGGGGGGGGGGGGGGTCCCCTTAAAGTGCCTGTAAAGTGGCGCATTTGTATGATGTATGTAGCCTGCTGCAGCAATACTGACATTTCTAAAGGAAAAAATGTCATTAATACTTGCTCGCGGCTGTAATGTATTGTCTGCTCCTGGCAATACAGATAGAAAAAAATGGCATAGGGTCCCCCCCAAATCTATACCAGGCCCATTGGGTCTGGTATGAATTTTAAGGGGAACCCCACGCCAAAATTAAAAAAAAAAGGCATGGGGTCCCCCCCAAAATCCATACAAGACCCCTATCCGAGCATTCAGCCTGGCATGTCAGGAAAGGGAAGGGGACGAGCGAGCGCCCCCCCCCCATGAACCATACCAGGCTACATGCCCTCAACATGGGGTGAATGGGTGCTTTGGAGCAGAGGGGGCTCTGTACTCCCCCACCCCAAAGCACCTTGTCCCCATGTTGATGGGGACAGGGGCCTCTTCCCAACAACCCTGGGCTGTGGGGGTCTGTGTGTGGGGGCCTTATCGGAATTTGGAAGTCCCCTTTAACAACGGGGCCCCCAGATCCCAGCCCCCCCCTATGTGAATAGGTATCAGGTATGTCGTACCCCTACCCATTCACCCAAAAAGTGTACAAAAAAATAAACACTTAAGACAAGTCCTTTATTCAAAAATAAAATTTAAAAAATAGTGTCCCCCAATGTAAATCCGTCATCAATCATGCCGCCCGTCACACCCGTCGATCCGAAAAAAAAAGCTCCTCTCTCGGTGAACGCTTCCCACTGACTGCCTATTCATGGTTTGACAGTTCTTAAAAAGGGAATGGGCAGGGCAACGCCAGTGGAGTCACCGGGTGGTCCCGCCCTTGTGATGTCACGGACTGTTGCATGCTGGATCGGTGACGTTGCAAGGGGCGGGGTTGTCAGGTGATGTCACCGGTGTGGCCCTGCCCATGCCCTATATAAGAATTGTCAAACTGCGAATAGGCAGTCCGTGAGAAGTGTTCACTGAGAGCGGAGCTTTTTTGCTTTTTTTCCTTTTTTCTGGTCGATGGGTGCGGCGGGCGCCGTGATTGACAATGGATTTACACAACTTTTTTATTTTAAAATAAAGGATATGTCAAAAACTGTTTTGTGTGTTTATTTTTTTTACACTTTTCTGGTGAATGGGTAGGGGTACGATGTACTTGATACCCATTCTTATAGGGGGGGCAGGAATCTGGGGGCCCTTTTGTTAAAGAGGGCTTCTAGGTTCCAATAAGCTCCCCACCCGCAAATCCCCACAACCACAGCCCAGGGATGTCGGAAAGAGGCCCTTGTCTCCATCAACATGGGGACAAGGTGCTTTGGGCGGCACCCCAAAGCATCCCCCCTATGTTGAGGGCAAGCGGCCTGTTTAGTATGGGGGGGGGCGCTTGCACATCCCCCCCTTTCCTGGCTTGCCAGGCTGCATGCTCGGATAAGGGTCTGGCATGGATTTTGGGGGGGAACCCACGCAGTTTTTTTTTAATTTTGGGCTGGAGTTCCCCTTTACAATTATTTTTTTTTTAATTCAGCTCTCAGCAGGGAAGCCTTAACAACCTATTGACTGTGCGCTTGCAGGCTAACATCCCACTAAGTGCCGAGAAAGTTCAGGTGTTAAGCGATTACCTAAATGGGCGATGGTTAGGCCAAACTTATGCTCGACCCAAACCGTTCACCCACCCCTAGTGGTGCCTGAACTCAAACTCCTCACAGTTACTCTTGCTGGGTGCAGGAACAGGCCCTGCTGTTAAAAATTAGAAACAAAAATTAAAATTACATGTACTTGTCATACAGGTGCAGAAAAAGTGTGCCTTGGGTGTTGGTGGTGCCTGAACATTGTAACCCCTCACAGTTACTTTTGCTCGGTGCAGGAACAGGCCCTGCTGTTAAAAATTAGAAACAAAAATTGAAATTACATGCACATGTGATACAGGTGCAGAAAAATTGGGCTTTGGGTGGTGGTGGCTGTAAACCAAAAACATTGTTGGAGTCTAGCATAACAAAGATTCAAGAAAAGGATAGATAGCATAGGCAGTCTACAAGGTATCCCAGATCCCTAGCAAATTCAATCAGTTACATCAGCATCAGGGGCTTGATAGCTGCTGTTGATCCAGGACTGAATCATTTTGATAAATGTAAGCCAGTCAGCAGAGTCTTTGGACAGATGCACTCTTTTATCCATCACAAAACCTCCAGCAACACTGAATGTCCATTCGGAAAGCACGCTGGAAGCAGGATAGGCCAGTAGCTCCATTGGATATTGAGCATGTTCTGGCCAGTGGTCCAGCCTCAAGACAACAGTAACCCAGTAGATGCTCAATTGGAAAGGTCTCCAAGTCTGCTCTTGCCCCTAAACCCAAGAGCCCTGGGCGCGGAGGACTAAATTGTT
Organism: Pelophylax lessonae; assembly: GCF_965119305.1. Classification (NCBI taxonomy): domain Eukaryota; kingdom Metazoa; phylum Chordata; class Amphibia; order Anura; family Ranidae; genus Pelophylax; species Pelophylax lessonae. The sequence goes on from NC_138772.1 coordinate 465,395,630, forward strand.
TAAAGCCATTGGTCAGCCTTCTCCAACGCTCCTCCTTTGACCAAATGAAGCCTCAGAAACATGTTTTCCAGGAAATGGTAACCTCCCAGTGTCTGGAAAGGTGTTACACAAATTTTCCTTCAAGACATCCTCAAGATGTTTCATCCTCTGCTCCCTCTGCGAAGGCAGGATGAGCTCTCCAACTTTACCCTTGTAAGGTGGATCAAGAAGGGTTGCCAACCAGTAATGATCTCTCTCCTTGATACCACGAATCCTCTGATCCTTTCGCAGGCTTTGCAGCATCAGGGAGCCCATGCAGTGTAAGTTTGAGGAGGCATGAGATTCTGAGTCCTCTGGGTCGCTAAGGATCACATTGTCAGGAGCAACCTCACCCCAGCCACGTACAACTCCTGGGCTTTCTGGGGAATGAAAACCATCCCTTGAAACTGCTGTATGTTATCTTCTACATCCATGCTGCTACAATCCTCCTCCTCCTCCCCCTGTGTGTTTTGTGGCCCCATAGGAATGGTATCTGCATAAAGGGGGCGTTGTGAGGAAAGGAAGTCCTCCTCCTACTCCTGCTGTTCTGCCTCAAATGCCCTGTCCATGATTCCACTAAGCCTGTGCTCCAGCAGGAAGACTAGAGGGATAATGTCACTGATGCATGCATCATCGCGGCTCATCATCTTTGTGGCCTCCTCAAATGGTGACAGGGCAGTGCATGCATCCTTTATCAGCAGTAACTGGCCTGGCAAAAACAAGCCAAGCTTCCCTGAGCTTGTCCTTGTGCCATACTCACACAGGTACTCATTGCGTGTGCAGCCGCTGCAGCATTGCCAATGTTGAGTTCCACTTGGTGGGCATGTCAAAAATGAGGCGGTTGGTGGGCAGGTTGTATTCCCGTTCAATGTCAGCCAGCCGAGTACTGGCATTGTATGACCACCAGAAATGGCTACAGACTTTTCTTGAGGACATCCTGCCTCGTTGGAGGCGTTCCATCTCCTCCTCACTCTCGTCCTTTATTCTCTCTGGCGCCCAAGTACAGTCAGTGACCTCATCATCCCCTTCCTCTTCGTCACTGGAGCAAACTTGGCAGTATGCTGCAGCTTTGGAACATGACTGCTAGTTTCTTGTCCATCATTGTCACCCCCTTCTCTCTTGGCTCATGTTGTTCCCTTCCTCAACCTGGGAACCAATATCGGAGCATTCAAGTTGCTGCGCATCCTCCAGCATCATGTAACTGACACTATGATCAAATAATTCAGGTGACTCCTCTGTGCATGATGGTGGGGCTATGCAAAGAGTAGCTGTGGACAAGGAGCCTGTGGAATAGGCTGCTTTGGCAGCTGTGGTGGAAGGCAAACAAGTATGAGCCTGGGTGACAGAGGATGAGGAGGATGAGTTATCCACTCCACCAACTCTTCTGCATGTTGTGGCTCAATAACACGGCCAGCACCGAAAAAAAGGACAAGCGTGCCCGCCTGCAGAGGATACACCATGTCTGCGACCATCATTTTTCACTGTGGACACAGAGGCTGCTTGCCCTCTTTTAGTGGCCTGTGAGCATCTGCCTCTCCTTGTTGGTCTTTCGGACATGATGGGGGAGGGGTATATAACTTTTTATTGTAGAATGTGGAATGGAAATTTGGTGCTTGGGTGCAATACTTTTGTGCTTGGTGCACTATAAACCATTTTAATATTGTATTTTATTTTTTGGGGGGATTTTTATATATTTTTTATCATAGAGTGTGGGAAGTGAATATGGTGCTTGGGTGCAATACGTTTGTACTTAGTGCACTATAAAACATTTTATTATAGCTTTTTTTTTAATAAAGAAAAGCTTAATAAAAAAAAAAAAAATGGAAACCCCTGCTGATGCAGAAGGAATAGCACCTACAACGCAAAAGGGGGAACTAAATTATGCCCTAAATAAAATTAGTGCTGCTGCGCCCCCCCAAAAAAAACTCTGCTGATGCAGAAGGAATAGCACCTGCATTGCAGAAGGTGGAACAGCAATTATACCCTAAATATTATTAGTGCTGCTGTTGTGCCAAAAAAATAATAAAAAACACTGCTGATGCAGAAGAAATAGCACCTGTAATGTAGAAGGGAGGACAGCAATTATTCCCTAAATATTATTAGTGCTGCTGTGCCACGTAAAAAAACAAAACAAAAAAAAAAACGTCACTGATGCAGAAGGAAAAGCACCTGCGATGCAGAAGGGGGTGGGGGACAGCAATTATACCCTAAATATTATAAATAAATATTATTAGTGCTGCTGTGCCCACGAAAAAAATTCAAAATAAAAAAAAACACTGCTGACGCAGAAGGAATAGCACCTGTGATGCAGAAGGGGGATGGCAATTATGCCCTAAATATTATTAGTGCTGCTGTGCCATAAAAAAAAAGAAAAAAAAACCCACTGCTGATGCAGAAGGAATAGCACCTGCAATGCAGAAGGGGGGACAGCAAATATGCCCTAAATATTATTAATGCTGCTGTGCCACAAAAAAAATTCAAAATAAAAAAAAAACACTGCTAATGCAGAAAGAATAGCACCTGTGATGCAGAAGAGGAACAGCAATTATGCCCTAAATATTATTAGTGCTGCTGTGCCACGAAAAAAAGAAAACAAAACAAAACACTGCTGATGCAGAAGGGGGGACAGCAATTATGCCCTAAATATTATTAGTGCTGCTGTGCCATGGAAAAAAAAAACACTGCTGACCCAGAAGGAATAGCACCTACGACACAAATGGGGGGACAGCAATTATGCCCTAAATAAAATAAATGCTGCTGTGTCATGAAAAAAATAAAATTAAAAAATCATTGCTGATGCAGAAGTAATAGCACCTGCGACACAGAAGGGGGAGTACCAATATTGCTGCAACAGAACCTGATGCTGCAAAAAAAAATAAATAAAAATAATTGAAAAAAATATATATATATCAATGGAAAAAAAAAAGTGATCAGTGTGGTGCAACAGACGTGTTTTATACACCAACACTTCAGTGGCCCCACTACACTGTGTTACACAAGAATCACAGCACAGCATTACACTGACTGCACCACACTGTGTTACACAAGATGAATCAGTCCTACACTACACTGCACTGACTGCATTAAACATCAAGCACAATCCACTAACTACCAGCCTAATCTTCACTCCTAACACACTATACACGGCTGCCGTGTAAGCAGCAGCCTTATATAGTGTGCGGCTTGGACTTAGCCCCTGAGCCATGATTGGCTAAAGGCACCCGGCCTTTGGCCAATCATGGCTCTCACAGGACATTGTGCTGTGAATGGCCGAGGCATACAGGTCAGGTGCATGCTATGGTCAATCACAAGCACTTAAGGCACTGCAATCGCGCAGTGCATTATAGCCACTTTAGCCCTGGAGGCTTGGCTGCTCAAAGACCAGGCCCTATTTTGTGATTCGGCACTGCGTGACTTTAACGGACAGTTGTGCGTGCAGCGCTGTACCCAAATGAAATTGACGTCCTTTTTTTCCCACAAACAGAGCTTTCTTTTGGTGGTATTTGATCACCTGTGCGATTTTTTATTTTTTGCGCTATAAACGCGATATAAACAAAAAAAGAGCGACAATTTAAAAAAAAAAAAAAATAACGATATTTTTCACATTTTTTATATGAGAAAAAAAATGTAAAAATCTAAATTTTTTAACATTTTAGGCCAATTTGTTTTCTGCTAAATATTTTTTGTAAAAAAAAAATTTCAATAAGCGTATTTTGATTGGTTTGCACAAAAGTTATTGCGTTTACTAACTATGGGAAAGATTTGTCATTTTTATTGGTTTTTTTTTAACTAGTAATGGCGGCGATATGCGATTTTTTTTTCTTGTGGGACTGTGACTTTGCGGTGGACAGATCGGACCCCTGACTGACATTTTTGACACTTTTGGGGGTACCAGTGACATTACTACAGTAATCAGTGCTATAAATATGCACTGTTACTGTAAAAATGACACTGGCAGGGAAGGGGTTAACTTTATTGGTGATCAAGGGGTTAAGTGTGTCCCTAGGGGCGTGATTCTAACTGTCAGGGGGCATGGCTAGTGAAGTAACCACAGAGAAATGCGATCCTATATAGCAGGATCGCATAGCCTCTGTGCTTACTTCAGGGAGAATGACAGACGGCTGTGTTTATATCAGCCGTCTGTCTTTCTCCCTCTCCTGCGGGAGATTGCGAGTGGCCGGTGGCCATCGGAGCCGCCGGTCACACGCGCTGGCTCCCCAGGGAACGAGCGGGGGCGGGAGCGAGCGACATAGGTCTACGTCGCTTTGCCTGTAAGCGGCAGAGTGCCGTAGTAAATCCTGCCGGTCGTAAAGTGGATAGGGCACTCATCGGCGGACAAACTTCCTGCCAAGCGCAACGGGTGTTCATGTGTTCAGCGAACACATGAACACCCGCTGTTCAAGTTGAACTTACGTTTAACTGGAACATCAAGCCCATCCCTACTTTCAAATAAAAACGCCTGAAAATTGCTCTGCTCAGGTGTGAACCGGGCCTAAGATGCCTCTAAGATCATTCAGAGTTAATTTACATGTGCATTTGACCTGCAGATGATCTTCTAAGATATAATTAGTTTGTGAGGGTGGTGGATGGTTGACTCATGAGCCTCATCAATATAGCTACTTTTAATTTGGGCTGTACTAGTCACTAATAAATTTGCATACCAGTAAAATGTATTATCATCAGATGTTGTAATTTCTATTAACAAGTGTTGTGACTGTTCTTCCTAGAATAAAGAATGCCCTTTTGCGAAATTTGATCTGTCAGATTTGCTACCTAAGGAGAGAACCTACTGGACATACCTTGGATCTCTAACAACAAGTCCATACTCCGAATGTGTGACCTGGTTTGTCCTCCAGGAGGCGATCACCATCAGTTCAGAGCAGGTAGGAAGATCATGATCTGTAGCACACTTCTGGGGAGGGGATTATGAAAAATGGCTCTCCCCAAATAGCATATTTTGCTAAACCTGTAGGTAAAACAGGCAAACTTTGCTAAATGGAAAAGTGGGATTGATAATAATGTTGGCAATACCTCCACCCAGGAAAGGGCCTCTGTGAATAGAGAGGAGTACCCTTCCTGGGAAAATGAACAGAAATCTAAACAAAGTAATTAGGAGCATAGTAATTACTGCAGTCAGATATAACATTAGCCATAAACATATAGATGTACACCAGTATAGAAATAATACAATCTTTATATAGGAAGAAATTAATAAAAGCCAATAGACAACAAGAAGAGATCAACAACACCCAATATTCATACAGTTATTATCAGCAAAGGGCCCAATATGAGTCCTGGTGGAATTTCTGGTGGAATTGTGCACATATACCCTGGTATATATAGTTAATAATAGATATACCTTTAGATAGCTGTTGCAGCAAAGTCCTGTATTATCAGCAAAGGACCCAATAGGAGTCCTGGTGGAATTGTGCACATATACCCTGGTATATCTAATTATTAACAGAGATACCTTCAAATAACTGTTGCAGAAAAGTCCAGTTGTAGGGGCCCCTGAGGATTATGCAGCATCTGTCTTTGTGCCGGAGACTTGAAGACAAGATATGCGGTAATGAGGAGACCCTCCAGCTGTTATCCAACCAGCATGGAACGCAGTCCTATTTATCTGACACTGTGCATGTTAAATAATAATAGGACAGAGATACTCTGTTTATCATGAGGATTCACCAATACACTCTAGAAGCTATGGGCAAATGCAGTTAAACTATTAGAATGTAGAAACACTTGCATAATCGTCTCTTCTGTTCTGGTAATAGTAGCATGGACAGGGCATGTGGCTGAGACCTTCTCTCACTCCCACCACTTCCTTCTTCCAGGATCTTTTCCCAACAACCTCTGAGTCAGGAAGTGACATACATAACTATACATTACAGTGTGATACTAAGAACTAAAAGTAGTGGGCAACGTTTCCCTACGTATACATAGTCAGTACTTTGAGGAAACCACTGCCAACCATCTTCTGAAAATGCTAGTTACCAGATGGTCATGATGATTTATTAATGATTTTGTTTTTTTCTGAGCCACTGAATGTAGCGTGTGGCAAATTAGGTCAGAAATCTAGATATCTATATAGTACTACCCCCGCAGGAGCCGCTTGAATAATTGTGCCCAAGTCTCTCACTGATTAATCCACAGCCAGTCACAGGGTATTTTCACACAGCCAGGTGCACACACTTATAGTTACATAGTTTGTGAGGTTGAAAAAAGACATCAGTCCATCCAGTTCAACCTATGATGTGTGTGTGTTAGTACATTGTATGCCCCTGTATGTTGTGGTCTTTAAGGTGCCCATCTAATAGTTTTTTGAAACTATCAATGCTCCCTGCTGATATGACTGCTTGTGGAAGAGAATTCCACATTCTTACTGCTCTGACAGTGAAAGAACCCCTTACGTATTTTAAGGTTAAACCGCCTTTCCTCTAGTTTTAGTGAGTGGCCACGTGTCTTATTGTATTCCCTTTCTCTAAAAAGTTTGTTCCTTATGCTAGGGTCGCCAGTACAGTATTTGTACATTGATATCATATCCCCCCCTCAATCAGCTCTTCTCCAGAGAGAATAGGTTCAATGTTTGTAGTCTTTCCTCATAGCCGATGCCCTCCATTCTCCTAATTATTTTTGTTGCCCTTCTCCGGACTCTCTCTAGTTCCAGCACATCCTTCCTGAGGACCGGTGCCCAGAACTGGACAGCATACTCCAGATGTGGCCGGACCAGAGTCTTGTAGAGCGGGAAAATAATCTCTTTATTTCTGGAGTGAATCCCCTTTTTTATACATGCCAGTATTCTGTTGGCTTTGCTTGCAGCGGCTTGGCATTGCATGCCACTGCCAAGCCTGTTGTCTACTAGGACCCCCAGGTCCTTATCCTTCTTAGATTCATTCAGAGGTTTCCCCCCTAGTGAGTAGCTTGCTTTCGTGTTTCTGATGCCCAAGTGCATTACTTTACATTTTTCAACATTAATCCTCATCTGCCATGTAGTTGCCCACCCCGTTATTTTGTTCAGGTCCGCTTGTAAGGTTTTCACATCCTGCATAGAAGATATTGGCATGCTTAGTTTAGTATCATCCGCAAATACCGAGATTGTGCTAGATATCCCCTCCTCTAGATAATTTATGAATAAATTAAACAAGATTGGTCCCAGGACAGAACCTTGGGGGACCCCACTTTCCACACCCACCCAATCTGAGTACTCCCCGTTTATCACCACCCTCTGGACTCTCCCCTGGAGCCAGTTCTCTATCCAGGTACTCACCCTATTGTCCATACCTACCTTCCTTAGTTTGTACAGTAAGCGTTTGTGGGGAACTGTGTGAAAGGCCTTTGCAAAGTCCAGATACACCACATCCACAGGCTTACCTTTATCTAGGTGGCAGCTCACTTCATTGTAGAAGGTTAATAGATAGACTCTTCCACTCGTCTCCAATAACCAGTCTAGGGGATGTGTTTTTGTATTTTTTTTTTGGAGAACTTGGATAGGAGAAGGGATTTAGTAGGATACTCCAAATTAACTATTAACATGTGAGGACAACTTCTCAACAGAACTGTGTAGCAGACTGTCAGTAGAACTATGCAGCATGCTGTACAGAGTAAAGCAAGTCCATTTTGAAGCAGAAGGAATCTAGTGGACTTTGCTTCTTCAAGACACTAGCCAGTGTCCGCTTTAGCTTACACCCAGTTTGCTGACTTCTAGCTCAAAGAGGGGGACTTTAGCAACAGCAGTCTCTGGGATCCCTTTAGGGGGTATGTACTCACAAGGCCCTGGCCACAGGCCACCTTCCTCTGTGATACCAGACAGGATCCGTGGACATCCCTCCCAGCCCTCTCCCCACCTGGACTACCTGTAGAGGTGGGCTGGACTGGAATTAGAGCTCATGTGCTTCTCAGATTTAAATGCAGTCACCCAGCATACCTTGGGGCTCATCCCCTTCTAATTGGTCAGGGCTGTATAGACATCCAATGCTCTCATCTGCCAGGTATCCACCCACTGTCCAGTATACCCCATAGCTATTGGATCAGTGTGAAACATCAAGACAGCATGAGCAGCACCAGAGCACACTGATCAGCCTCTGCTAAACAATCACAGCTCTCTGTTAAGCAGACACCACATAAATTTGCCTGACTGTTTTCCTGTTAGGCAGAGAAATCAAAAACTATATACACTCACTCTATCACCTAATCTAGGAGGCTGCTAGATCTATATATGTGTTTGATCAGTAATTAAGGAAACCAGTGAAGAAACTTTATTAGCATAACTAACAGGCAGCTACTATTTTTAGAAGGTGACAACAATTGCAATCTAAATATGACTTTAAAGTTTTGTGATTTCCATGTCAAACCAATGGTCTTGATACTTTTGATTTGATTTACTAAAGGCAAATAGGCTGTGCACTTAGAAACGGGATTTGCACTTTGCAAGGAAATTTTCCCCAGAGATTGGTTCCACATTGATGGGTATTTTTTGCAAAGTGAAATTTCACCACATTCACTAATCTCTGGGGAAAGGTCTCTTGCCCTTATCAACTTTCCTTACAAAGTGAATGGCCTACTTAACTTTAGTACAGCCGTGGCCAAAAGTTTTGAGAATGACGCAAATATTAATTTTCAGAAAGTCTACTGCCTCAGTTTTTATGATGGCAATTTGTGTATACTCTAGAATGTTATGAAGAGTGATCAGATGAATTGAAGTCCCTCTTTGCCATGAAAATTACCTTAATCCCATAAAAAACAATTCTACTGCATTTGTAAAGAAGGCTTCAGGGTGCACAAGAAAGTCCAGCAAGTGCCAGGACCATCTCCTACAGTTGATTCAGCTGCAGGATCGGGGCACCACCAGTGCAGAGCTTGCTTAGGAATGACAGCAGGCAGGCGTGAGTGCATCTGCATGCACAGTGAGGCAAAGACTTTCAAAGGATGGCCTGGTGTCAAGAAGGGAAGCAAAGAAGCCACTTCTCTTCAGGAAAAACAGGGACAGACTGATATTCTGCAAAAGGTACAAGGATTGGACTGCTAAGTATTGGGGTAAAGTCATCCCCTTTCTGATTGTTTGGGGCATCCGGAAAAAACATTGTCCGTAGAAGAAAAGGTGAGCGCTACCATCAGTCCTGTGTCATGCCAACAGTAAAGCATCCTGAGACCATTATTGTGTGGGGTTGCTTCTTAGCCAAGGGAGTGGGCTCACTTACAATTTTGCCTAAGAACACAGAAATTAATAAAGAATGGTACAAAAACATCCTCCGAGCCATCCAAGAACAGTTTGGTGATGAACAATGCCTTTTCCAGCATCATGGAGCGCCTTGTCATGAGGCAAAAGTGATAACTAAATGACTTGGGGAACTTGGGAACTTGGGAAACAGAACATTGAAATGTTGATACCATGGCTAGGAAACTCCCCAGAACCTAATCCCACTCAGAACTTGTGGTAAATTCTCAAGAGGCAGGTGAACAAAAAAGTTCTCACAAATTCTGACAAACTCCAAGTGTTGATTATGCAAGAATGGGCTGCCATCAGTCAGGATAAGGCCCAGAAGTTGATTGACAGCATGCCATGGCGAATTACAGAGGTCTTGAAAAAGAAGGGTCAACACTGCAAGTATTGACTCTATGCATAAACTTTATGTAATTGTCAATAAAAGCCTTTGACACTTACGAAATGCTTGTAATTATACTTCAGTATACCATAGTAACATCTGACAAAAAGATCTAAAACACTGAAGCAGTAGACTTTGTGAAAATTATTATTTGTGTCATTCTCAAAACTTTTGGCCATGGCTGTAAATCAACCCCTTTGAGTTACTGACGCTGGATAAGCATCCAGACCCAGAGTTCTAACTTAGTCACTATGCATACTGGTTCCAAGTTAATGATTCGAAATGTACTAAAGCCAAAGAGAGCTAGGCAACTAGAATTTTCAGACAGCAATGGCAGCCTGCATTTTTCTTTCCACACGTTTCAGTGATGTAAGAATGGGGGAGAAAAAACCCTCAGACATCTTAGGTCCCCTTAGAAATGACCAATGTCTAGTTTTATTTAATTATTTTGTAGCAGATTGTTTTAACAAATATGGAAATATTGATTCCTTGACATAGTCATCGTAAAGCTTTGAAACCACCATCCTTCCTTGGCATTGGCCAGCTTCCCAGTCCTTGGGAATCTTAGCATGAACCCCATTAAATTAACATTTTGGAAACATTTTAAATGAGAGTTATTATTTCTCTAATCTCCATCCACAGCTTCAGCACTTCCGAGGTTTGCAATGCTCATCAGAGAATGAGGATGAAAAATTTATACGAGAGAACCATAGACCTCTCCAGCCTATTGAAAACAGATTGGTAAAATCATCGTGCAAACATATGAATCATAAACCTTAAATAGACCTCTACGGGAGCTGCTGCAACATGAAGATAATCTAACCAAGTCAGCTTCACTAGAAGACTAACGGCATGCAATACTAAAAGCAATGGCTTCTCTGTTCATCTACTCCCAGATGTTTTCTTATACATTTACAATATCATTGTAAAATAACAATTCTGTGCCACCATCAGTTTATCCAGTGTTCGCAGTAAATCGCCTAGACTTGATACCTGAGAAGCAATAAACATTCAGTATCTCACAAAAGTAAGTATACCCCTCACATTTTTGTAAATATTTTATTATAGCTTTTCATGTGACAACACTGAAGGAATGACACTTTGCTACAATGTAAAGTAGTGTATAACAGTGTATATTTGCTGTCCCCTCAAAATAACTCAACATACAGCCATTAATGTCTAAACCGCTGGCAACAAAAGTGAATACACCCCCTAAGTGAAAATTTCCAAATTGGGCCCAATTAGCTGTTTTCTCTCCCCGAAGTCATGTGACTCATTAGTGTTATAAGGTCTCAGGTGTGAATGGGGGAGCAGCTGTGTAAAATTTGGTGTTATCACTCTCACTCTCTCATAATGGTCACTGGAAGTTCAACATGGCACCTCATGGCAAAGAACTCTCTGAGGGTCTGAAAAAAAGAATTGTTGCTCCACATAGAGATGGCCTAGGCCAGGGGTGTCCAAACTATGGCCTCCAGCTGTTCAGGAACTACAATTCCCATTATGACTAGTTATGTCTGTGAATGTCAGAGATTTACAATGCCTCATGGGAATTGTAGTTCCTGAACAGCTGGAGAGCCATAGTTTGGACACCCCTGGCCTAGGCTATAAGAAGATTGCCAAGACCCTGAAACTGAGCTGCAGCACGGTGGCCAAGACCATACAGCGGTTTTACAGGAGCCGGTGTGTGAAGTTGTCACCCCGCCGTGTCCCCTGTCTGGAGCCTCACACCAAATCCAAACATCCATGGAGTGATCCAGCCATCAGCCTGGTGGAGATCTTTAGTGGTGTCAGAGAATTCATTTTCCTGGGCACATATCCTGTGTGTCATATCCCTCTTAATGAACCTTCTGCCCAGTGGAGACCTGGAGTGGTATTGGAGAGTTATCCCCCTGAGTATATAACTTATGGCTTGATATCCCCCTCAGTGAGGTACGTGAGCACTGCTTGGGGGGCATGCCGGTGTGATGAAGGTGCACGATCATGTAATTAAGAGCACGGAAATATTGTATACAGGATATCTTCACAAAAGATTTTACTAGCAAGCTGGACTGTTCCTCTTCATTTACATTTATATATATATATATATATATATATATATATATATATATATATTTTATGACACAATATGGACTATGTGTTATAGTTGCAGAGCGCTGTTAGTGTTTATATGTGATTTTATTATATATACACACCATTGGTTTAACAGGACAGGTTCCACTCAGGACAGGCCTCACCATAGTCGACCAAAGAATTTGAGTGCACGTGCCTAGTGTCATATTCAGAGGTTGTCTTTTGGAAATATACATATGAGTGTTGCCAGCATTACTGCAGAGGTTGAAGGGGTGGTGGGGGTCAGCCTGTCAGTGCTCAGACCATATGCCGCACACTGCATCAAGTTGGTCTGCATGGCTGTCATCCCAGAAGGAAGCCTCTTCTAAAGATAATGCACAAGAAAGCCTGCAAACAGTTTGCTGAAGACAAGCAGAGTAAGGACATGGATTACTGGAACCACGTCCTGTGGTTTGATGAGACTAAGATAAACTTATTTGGTTCAGATGGTGTCAAGCGTGTGTGGTGGCAACCAGGTGAGGAATACAAAGACAAGTGTGTCTTGCCTACAGTCAAGCATGGTGGTGGGAGTGTCATGGTCTGGGGCTGCATGAGTGCAGCCAGCACTGGGGAGCTACAGTTCATTGAGGGAACCATGAATTCCAACATTTACTGTGACATACTGAAGCAGAGCATGATCCCTTCCCTTCAGGGACTGGGCCGGAGGGCAGTATTTCAACATGATGACGACCCCAAACACACCTCCAAGACGACCACTGCCTTGCTAAAGAAGCTGAGGGTAAAGGACATGAACTGGCCAAGCATGTCTCCAGACCTAAACCCTATTGAGCATCTGTGGGGCTTCCTCAAATGGAAGGTGGAGGAGCGCAAGGTCTCTAACATCCACCAGCTCCATGATGTCATCATGGAGGAGTGGAAGAGGACTCCAGTGGCAACCTGTGAAGCTCTGGTGAACTCCATGCCCAAGAGGGTTAAGGCAGTCATGGAAAATAATGGTGGCCACACAAAATATTGACACTTTTGGCTCAATTTGGACATTTTCACTTAGGGGTATACTCACTTTTGTTTAGACATTAATGGCTGTGTGAGTTATTTTGAGGGAACAGCAAATTTACACTGTTATACAAGCTGTACACTCACTACTTTACATTGTAGCAAAGTGTCATTTCTTCAGTGTTGTCACATGAAAAGGTATAATAAAATATTTACAAAAATGTAAGGGGTGTACTCTCTTTTGTGAGATACTGTACTTTGGACTTCTTGCTGCCAAGTAGCTCTATTTATTTTTGGCAAAAATGGTTCTGTATATACTGTATAACAAACTTAACTTATTGTTGTATTGTGGCCTAATTTCTTGCTACATTAATTACAATATATATTTTTTACATTTTACATAAGAGCTAATTTAAGATTAATTTATTACATTTTACAAGGGTATAAAAAGTAGTGAAGTAGACTGAAAACATTTCCACTGGGTAGTTTTTCTTTTACAATGGGCAACTTAAGTCTATATAAAAAATTTTTTTTACCGGCCAAACCACAGCTGGTAAAAGACCTGCCGGTCCTCAAATCTCCACCTTGCTTAGATCTGCCACAGTGTTTGGTTGACTTTTAAATAATCTTTTCAGGCAGTTAAAGTACTATTCCCTTTTCTTTAAAAAATAAAAATGCCTGGAAATCTGTGTTATATTTGCCATGTTGGTGCTGGGAACGACTTACTGACACTCACTAGTTAATCCCAGTCTAAATGTCACAAACATTTGCTTGCTCCAATCAGGTCATGTATGGTCAAGTTTGGTAATGAAGTGCATGATCTCATTCTCTGTATTTGGTCTTATCTGACGCTTCTGATTACAATCTAGGGACATAAGATGCACATGTTCAAGGGAACAGTCTCTTTTTTTCTATATGGGCAATTCCAAAACATTTTTAATTTTTAAAAATAATAATAATGATACTCCTTTACCCTGTTGCAGTTATAAAGACTAACCAAAGTGCAGTCTAGTTCATCATGCCTTGTGGCAAGATGATCACGCTGGGCACTTGAGTGGCTAATTTCTAGGCAAGTGCTGTGAAATAGGAGGGAGGTAAAGTCCCTACATATTTGTAAGCTCTTACAGGATTTGCCTTGAACAGTGCTTTTTCATTTACTCCACTTCAAGAACAAAAAGGTGAATATAATTTAATTTAGGTGTGGGGGCTGCTGAGGGGGCAATTGACTGAACCTATTACTTTGCTCTGGGCAAATGTTAATTGATGAAATCCACCACCAAGCACCAACACTTAGCATACGCTTCTTACAAGATAGCATGGACCATAAATTATAATAGTCATAAAAGCACAAAATAAACTGGCATCTGAGATAGGCGGTGGCTGCTCAGCAGCAGCTCCAAATGGATCGGGAATAAAAAAAATGAACAAGCATAAAGAAGCCTGCTAACATTTAAGTCCTTTTATTTAAAATATATAAGAAGTACCTTCGATAAGTTGTAAACAGGCACAAATGTGTCAAAAACCAGCCGTGAGTAACAGCCAGGCAAGTGTGATGTCTTCAGTGACAGCTAATGCTGATGTGTTTTGTCATTGGTGACGTCTTTCCAGGGGCGGGCTGAACGTCAGATACCAATGTATTTCTTTTTATAGTTCATTGGTAGTGACACTTAATACATCTCCCTAGTCCAGAATCCCATGCTTGGATGATTGGAGGTGTGTCACTTTTCTATATATTATAAGTAATATTGGGGGATGGTGTCTGACTTTTCAAAGTTTGAGCTCCTGTACCAACATGCTAAATTGGATCATTTCCACTTTCTGTAAGAACAGAATCTTGGTCACCTCCCAGGTGTCTAAGGTAAACACACGGCAGATGTTTATACACTTTTAGAAACCAGCTAAAACAGAGTATTTATTTTGATCTTTGAGAATGAATTGCTTCAAAATACAAGCAGCTACAAAGGCCAGTGATGGTTTGTTTTAAAGCTTTTTTTTATTTGCTTTGTTAAGCTATGTTTACACTTATTTATTCTCTGAAAAGCAATCCCCTGAAGGATGGCTTTTCAAAGTGTAGTTAAAGAGGAAGAAAACTGGAAAAAAAATTGTTATGACCTGCAAATTAAAGTCATATTGTGCTAGTATGCAACGAATACTAGCACATTATGAAAAACTTACCTGCAAATGAAGCCCTCAATTGATGCCTTGTCCCTGCTGCAGTCCGCATCCATCTTCTCCTGTCTTCCTTCCGGGTCCACGGACTCCGGCTGTGTGATTGGCCGGAGCTGTGTGATGTCACTCCTGTGCATGCATGGGGGAGCCGCTGTTCATGGCACAGGAATCTGAAGGAACGACTGTTTTACAGTACCTCTAGGTAAGCCTTATTATAAGTTTACCTATAGGTACAAGTAATAGATCAGAGCTTACTTCAAGCACTTTACTTTAAGCAGCAGCTGTCAAAAGCTCAGGAGGCAAGTTTTTTTTCTTTTGTCGAATGAAAAATTTCAATTGGACAAATGCTCCGCAAATGCGAACTAAGCATTTGGCGTTTGAACGCCCCCCCCCAGCTGTATTGTAGGCTTTCTTTGGGGTGGTTGAGGAGCCATAAAACTGCAGCTGAACTGCCTGCTTTTACTGCCCCTCCACAGCCTGTATGAAAGTGGTCCTGAAAATATGTAAATATTGTTAAGCCCAACTCCAAGAAATACTAAATAATACCCTTGCACTGCCCTCCACACACACTGCAAAGGTAAAAGCTCTAAGTCTAAGGGGTAGAGGAATCCCTCCAGACATGTAGAGCCCTTAGCAGGTATCTAAAGTTAAGGATTACATTAAGGACAGTGCTGGGAATACCTAAAACTTTATTTCAGGCTCTATGCTTACCTGAACACAGCTACAGCAGTGGGACATCAAAGGACTAGTTCTGTGGGCAGGTTTCTTCACTATTTGCACATCATCACTGATATCTATACTGCCATTATTAACATACACAGGGCATATCTGTACTGCCATATTTATTCATGCTTTAAGGGTAAAGGTATGCTGTAATCCTTGAATGGTATGAAAAAATATGACTTCATTTCTACCAACATAAGCTGCTGAATTTAAACTATTCACTTGCGCAGAGCAAGTCACATGTTCTTCTCTGAAAGCTTTAATTGTGTGACTCCTTTTCATTAAATCCCCAACTTTCCTCGATTTAGGGATTTTCAGGCATCCTACATTCACGTGATTTTTTTTCTCTCAAAGAATTTCGGTCAGGAGACTACTACTATGTATGTGTCATGATTTATTATTTTAAAATACGTCTGAAATGGCTGCCCATTTGAAGGATCATTCCATTTTAAATTTAAATCACATTCCACCTGAGTCTAATATGTTATTTCATTTCAGTTTTGGATAGATTCCATCAGGTTCAAGTTACCACTTATATGATACTTGTAATGGAAAAGGCAATGTACTTACCTTTCTGGTGGCCCGTGTTTTAAAACATCGCCACTCACTAGTACTTGACACTTCTAGTTGGTCAAGTTTTTATTTCCACCTCTGCATGCTGTTGTCTCTCCCACCAGTCTGTTGGCCATTACAGGATGTATGAGCCGGCAGGAAGAACCATGAGTGGCAGAGGCGTAACTAGAACCTTCAGGGCCCCGATGCAAGAAACCATGAAGGGCCCCCCAGACCCCTGGCCGGGGCCCTTCCCTTCAAGCCCGGGGCTCTTCCCACTAATCCTGGGGCTCTTTACTCTCATTGCATGGCCTTTTATTACGGTCCCGCATCAGGATCCTTTCACAAGTTCTGCAGTGGGCCCCCTTCCTGCAATCTTGGGGCCTCCCCACAGTGGTGAAATGCCAGGGCCCGGTCGCAAGTGTGACCTTTGAGATCCTAGAAGTTCACCCACTGGTTTGCTACCGGGCCCCCTGGAGCATGGGGCCCGGTAGCGATTGCAACCCCTGCAACCCCTGTAGTTACGCCCCTGATGAGTGGTCATTTACTAAAACTGGAGAGTGCAAAATCTGGTGCATAGAAACCTGTCAGCTCTCAGATTTTACTGTCAAAGCCTTATTGAACAAGCTGAAGTTATAAGCTGATTGGCTACCATGCACCCGATTCTGAGTGCACCAGTTTTAGTAAATCCCCCCCATAGTGTGCACCAGGAAAGCAGTTATTCCACACAACTATAATGAGTGGAATGGGGATAAGCGAAGTGGTGGCATTTCAACATACAGGAATGGTATTGCATACCAGTGACCCTGCACTGACAGGGTCGCTTCAAGCAATGTTTAGATTCTTATGTTACTTGTGCAGTCCAGTGACAACCTACCATAGCCATTACACAAATTAAGATGGAGATGTATTGAGATTAAGAAGCAGTAATCTTTAACATAGGAAGATATTTGCTTACAACACATTTTCTCTTAAAATGGATTTATAGTGATATTAAAGGTTCAGGTTTAAAAAAAAAACAAACAAACATATCATGCTTACCTGCTCTGTGTAATGGTTTTGCACACAGCAGCCCCGATCTTCTTCTTCATAGGTCCCCTGCTGGCGATCCTGGCTCCTCCCTCTTGACCAGTGCCCCCAATAGCAAGCCATTTGCTAAGGGGACACTGATGCGTGCTTGCTCCCGAGCCCCTCTCTACAGTAAATGCTCCATAAAACACATAGAGCCACGGCTGGGCCCCCTGCCCCCACTCTCTCCTCGTTGGTTTACTGGCTGTGATTGACAGTAGTGGGAGTCAATGAATCCCGCTGCTCTGTCTCAGCCAAGGAGAGAGAGGGTCAAGACAGTGAAGGCTCCTGTGCACATCGCTGGATCAAGAGGGGGCTCAGGTGACTATTAGGAGGGGCTGTGGGGGGAGCAGCACACAGAAGGTTTTTTACCCGCATGCAAAGAATGCATGGAAGTAAAACATCTTCAGCCTTTAGAACCACTGTAACATCTATCATGAACCTTGGCTATTTGTTCCCCCTGTGGTTTGATAGCTTAAACTGCTTCAGACTCCCTCCCTTGTCCTTTGGCAACAAGTAGGACCAAGCTTGTACCCTAGATAGAACAGTACTTCCACTAACATCTCTGATGAAGGGGCATTGGCCATGTTAGTCAAGTACTCATACTTATCCAGGTACAAGTTTTGTTCACTGTTGACATACTTTGGAGACATTTTTGTACATTTCCACCCCTTGATTTCTGTAGTGTTTACTCCAGAGGTCCCTTACATCTTTTTTGTTGCTTGCTACCTACCAAGAGCATTGCCAGTAACTGTTGGCGTAACCTGGTGTTCCATTGGGAGTTTACCTGGTTATATGCACCCGTTAAGCTATTTTATTGTAAGTGCAATTTTTATCATTTTAATTCATTAAAAGGTGTTTTTTTTATCTGCTCGATCCACTGCACTCTGTCCTGCTATTTTACACACTTACATGGCCTCGATATATATAGAGAGGTGGCAAAGGTTATCAGATTTTCTGCAGTACCGGTAAAGCATTGTACATTTTAAGATTAAAAAAAAAAAGAACAATCTGTAACCACATCTGCTGCTCTGACATTGATGTCAACGATCTATTTTACAGCTAAAAGACAAAGTACTCATAATAACCATGTTGACGTAAAGATAGCTTAACATAATTGTAAATTGTAATTGCATGGCGCTTTCTACAGTTACTCAATGTATAAAAAGTGTTTGGCCACATTACAAAAAAGGTATATACTTAAAGGAAATATTCTTACTTAAAGTGATAGGAAGACACTTCTAAACTATACGCCTTATTATTATTATTTTATTATTATGGCCTTCTTATCTGTAGTCCCTGTATTGACATACAGTGTGGGCAGGCACAGATAGAAACATTGCACATTACTCAACAGCTTAAGACAGTCACTTCCAGCTAACCAGCATGCTGTGAAGATCTGCTGACTGCAAAAAGGAGCAAGTACTACATCTCTGACCTCTTCTGTTAGGAATTCAGCTGAACAAATAGGATCAAGTGACTGAGACTCATTTCTAGATTCTGATCCCTGGTAAAAACTTCAGAGGCTCTGTCCTAGGGGTGATTGCAGATAAATCTGCAGAAGTATGAACAACTGGGGGTACGCAGCCCATAATGGTAAGGTTTGCATAGATTGCTGCTTTCATTTACTGATTGCCAATGGAAACACACAATGTATTCGGGTACTCAAATGTGCATTTTTGGTTTATATTTTGGCATATGCCTCATATTGATGAGCACATATGGGGTTGTTTTACTAAAACTGCAGAGTGCAAAATCTCGTGCGGCTGTGCATGGTAGCCAATGAGCTTCTGCCTTCAGCTTGTTCAATTAGGGTTTGATTAAAAAAAAAACTGGAAGCTGATTGGTTTCTCTGCAGAGCTGCACCAGATTTTGCACTCTCCGACCACATCGTTTGTAGCATATTGATTGAAATCTGACTGTGTATACGATGGAAAACAATTATAGCTGGCCATTTCGAGTTTCAAAGCATTGATGATTAGCGTTGGGAAAGGTTTTACCGTATGCCCATTGTTCTTTACTGCTTTGAGCAAAGACATGTCCAGTGACCTGTACAGTGGAGGCGCATGGCAAATTAAAAGAGCAACTAACGGTCATTGCGGATACAAATGTAAAGTAGATATAAAGTCCTTAAAATCCCATATTATCTTTAACATGTTTAGGCAATTTTAAAAGTAATTTTTTAAATATTTTTAAATCTTCAGTTTTCATTAAAAAGAATGACCTGTAAATTCTGCCTTAAAGGTCCTTGTTCAGACACTTCCTGTTATGGGGTGACAATGGCTTGTCAGTCTTCTAGTTGCTTTGCAGCCTTTTATAATGTGATTGATATCAGGAGTGACTATGTTGTGACAATGCTCATTGCATGCATAAATTCCTGAGTTGCCACCTTTAGCAATGACATGCAGCCACCGTTGGAGCACTTGCATGTAGGAAAGGGGCTGCAAAGAGGCTAAAGAGGATCGTCAGCACTATGATGCAAAAATGATAAAACTAGTGTTTATTGAAAGAAAAAAAAGTGGAATTTGTATATGATGCACAGTGGTTTAGCTAAGTAAATGTCATATGTTTACTATTTATATTTGCTTCAAATCGTATTTGTTTTCTTCACTATACCAGCATAAAAGTAGTCAAATAGTTTTTTACTGTGTAGTGCTGAGTTTGTGGTAACTGCCTCTTTAAAATACTATGCAACAAGGCTAATAACACTTAACCTCCCTGACGGTATGATTCTTTTGGATTTTAGGTGCTGAAAGCAGTACCATTATTTTGCATGTAATTCTTGTGAATGAGCAGCCCAAACCAACTGTATACATTTATTATATATATATATATATATGTATACATATATTATATATATATATGTGTGTATATATATATATATATATATATAATGTATACAGTTGGTTTGGGCTGCTCATTCACAAGAATTACGTATATATATATATATATATATATACATATACATATACATATACATATATTTACATAAAAAGTACAGTAAAACTGCAGGAAAGGGCACTGGGGGGCAATGTAATGTGATTTTATTTTATTTTGAATGGTATCAGTGTGTTTGGTGTGTTTTACATTTGAATTTGCGGCCGGTTCCAACCCCCGGCGGACGTCACATCGCCGGAGACGGAAGCCGGGACTCGCAGACGATCGGGAGAGAGCTCCGCCGCCGCACACCGCCGGGATACATCGCTGGATCCCGGAGAAAAGGTAAGTAAAACCTCTTCCAGGATCCAGCGATCTTCCTAGCGCTACCCCGATTGTGGCTCGGGGTTACCGCTTTTGGCTCTGAAATGTAACCCCGAGTCACGCTCGGGAATACCGCTAGGAAGGTTAAAAGTAATTTTAAGGGACCCTCTGCCAAAAAATAGGGGTACAGTATCTAAAACTGTCACAGGTAACATTTGTCTAAAAACATGATATATGTTGTATGGCATCTATACATAAAATTTTATGCATTTTGATGGGAGTCCATGCACACTGGCTTAAAAGAAAATGCTGCTCCTAGAGGAGTTTAGTATTTTGTTTGTAGAAGCAACCAATGTTATTCTATGTATCCATGCACATTAGGTTATTTAGAGGCTGGAAAAAATCCCCTTCTGTTTTGCGTTTTTGAGAGTGTTTTTCTGGCAGAAATAAATGCTAGCACAAAAAATATTTAAAATTAGTGGGGGGTTTTTTTCTGCCAAGAGCACTGGCCCTTTTTTGAGCCCGTGTGCATGAACCCTAAAAGTTTAATGGGTTTAATAAACAATCCCAACAAAAACAGCAAATTATAATAACACAGTAAAGCAGACAAAATATACAGAGGGACACTTTAGGAAGAAAAGTACAAAATACAACTGCAAGATATCTGGATGCATAAAATACTAATATAAACATCATATATAATAAATACAGTAAATTTAAATTTGCATTAAAAATGCTGTTACTCATACTGTTAGCATGTTCAAATAAATATTTCCATTTCATTCTTGATGCTGAAGACCAACACCACCAAATGGATTCAGGATGGATGCAATCTGTGTGCTTGACTTCCCAAGTCATTAGAACAGGGTCCAATTCTGACTGTAAGATTTACCGTACATGGAATATACTGTATGTACATTTATTTGAGGTGTGAGTCTTCAGGGTGGTGGAACTCAGAGGCAGATCATCCCCATAGTGGAGCAGAACTGGTAGCTAAAGACAGTTTGGGGGGATTTACTAAAACTGGAGCACACAGAATCTGGAGCAGCTGTGCATAGTAAGTAACCAAAGAATGGGTGAACCAAAAACTGCACAAATGAATATAATAAATAATCTAAACGTGATTCAGGTGGAATATCTCCCACAATGCAAGTTGCCACATAAACGTGAAAAACGTAATAAGTGAAAAATTAAAAAGTTGTAGCGCTCAACACATATAAATCACAATAAACCACAATAAATCAAATCAATCGTGCAAAAATTAAATTAAATAAGTCTCTAGCGTCCAAATCAATTGGGTCAACCAAAAAGCCAATAATGGAAACATAGACTTGATGGGAGTGGTTCTTTAGAAAAGCCTTCACATTTCACGATCACCCAGTGAAATGTATAGGTACCGCTTACCAGAGCCACTGGACCCCTTAGTTATAGGGGGTCAAACACGCTGTGTGATCCACATTAGAATCTTGTAACATCCCATTTTCTCATAGGCATGAGTACAACAGCCAGAACGATGGAACATTCAGTAACCGAGCCATAAATGGGGAAATGATAAGACAGGCTCTCATGGTGCAGTATTACTCAATAGAGAAACATTTTATTAAGATAAATTGCACTTACTACAAGCACGGTAGATAAAAGCCTTAAAATTAGAATCGGTGGCTGGGAATAGGAGATGCCGCTCCACGCCTGCACTCCTCAGACCAGGAAGTGTACAGTCTCACGTTCCTGACGTACGTTTCGTCAGTCACGGCTGACGTCATCAGGGGATCAATGATCAATGAAAAAAACACAAAACTCCTGTACACGCTGAGTTTTTTTAAGGTCCAATGTGCATGGATCCCAAGACTTACTGGAACAGTAAAACCACAGCTCAGCCTTGCCACCCATGTAAAAGAGGCCTTTATATAAGTCAATAGGAATGGAAAACCAGCTTGAAGCAGGTGAAATGCAGGTGAGGAGGAGGGCAATTGCAGGTGAAATGAAACAATGAATTCTAAATTACCCCAGAAGAATCTCAAACTGATTTCAAACTAATAGCTCATCAATACAGACCCCTAGTTTTCCCACTACTGTCACCTCCTATTGATTGCCCTGATTTACTCAGCACAACATCATCTTTCATATATATATATATATATATATTTTTTTGTTTGTGTGCGCTAAAATTCATTAACATGTATTTTTTCCTAAAAACTTTCATTTTAAAAATGGCTGCACAAATACTGTGTGATGTAAAAAAGGCAAAAATCAAAATTTTATTCTCCAGGGCCTCTACTAAAAAAACATATAGGGTGTTTTGGGGACACTTTTCTAGTAATTTTCTGAGAAATGTCAGAATTGGCTTGGGCATGGTACATACATAAAATTACAAAAGTCCTTTGTGCTGCTTGCTGTTGTCATAGTTGAAAATCTTCAGTCCTCTCCCCTCCTCCCCCCCTTATGCCAGCAGTAGTCATTCTCATGTTGCGGGAGTTATTACATCCTCTGGAACTGTCACAGGCACTTGTGAAAAGTGCCAATTTTGTCTGCCCTTTCCTCTCCCTTTTTTCATTCATAGAAGCTGTACTAAAGGTTCCATCAATGAAAAGTGTTCTATGAATGGAGAACTGGTGGATGAATGGAAGGTCCACCTCGTCCATTCATAGAGGGCTTTCATTGATGGGGTATGGTGGGAAATTAAGCAAATGTTTCCAACAAAATGCACTTTTATGTTGAAGTGGTTGAAAAACCTTTTCTTTTTGCTGTCAGTGTCACTGATTCCTGTTAGGTAACAGAACAGGAAATAAGGGAACATGCATAAAGGAGACAGAGGCAATAAAAGGCTGACAACGATTCTGACATTTCTGTACTCTAGCCAAAGCTGAAGAAAAAAAGTTTTTAACATTTTAGCTTGAGTTCCACTTTAACTTGTGGGCAGGTGTAAGTGGCACTGTACAGAGGGAATAAAGGATTAGTAGAACATTGTTTCTCTGCAGCCTCTGTAGGTGTCAATAAGGGAATAGTGGTCCGATTGGATGCTGCCACACTAGATGACCTCAGCGGCAAACTTTAGTAGGGGCAATGCTAATAGCAGTGCCCTGCTGTAGATGGCGTGCAGTTGCGAAGAGGGTAGAGTAGGGACAGGATCCATGCTGGATAGGGACAGAAACTCTAGAGAGAGTTTCCTGATGAGGAAAGACAGACTTTTCTCTATCGTTCATTGACGGATGCAGTCTCTGATGCATATCAGTAGGTTATACAGCCCTCTACAAGAGTAGGACATTAGGCAAAAAAAAGTTCTGGCTATGCCTATGGGCAGTCCCAGGGGGTATACCCTCTCTCTTCCTGCATAGGATGTCAGTTTTGTATCAAAGCAGTATCAGAGAAATAATACCAACCCAACTCAAAATATAGGTGCGGGTATTGCGTCCGTCAATGAACTTAAGAGAAAAGGATTTTACGGTAAGTCAAAAATCCAGTTTTCTCTATCGTTCATTGACGGACGCAGTCTTTGATGCAAATCAGTAGGGACATCCCAAAGCAGTGCCATAAAATGAGAGGTGGGAAAAAACAAGTCCCCAAGACTAAACATAGCCACCCAGGCAACACAGGACTCATCAGAACAACAAGATGAGGCCCACCTGAAACAAACAGTAAACACCCTCAAGGAAGGCCAAAAAGCCCCCTAAAGCACAGCCTGCACAACTTTGCGACCAAAAGAGGCAGATGCCAGCACATCCACCTTATAAAATTTGGTAAAGGTGTGAACAGATGACCAGGTACCTGCCTTGCAAACCTAAAGCACAGGTGCCTGATGGCGAAAAGCCCAGGAAGCACTAAGCGCCCGAGTAGAATGCGCCTTAACAGGGAAAGGTGGAACCTGACCCTTTATTGAATAAGCCTGCACAGCGGTCTGTCTAACCCATCTGGAAATAGTCGCAGCAGACACAGACAGCCCTTTCTTCGGACCATCCGTGAGTACAAAGAGTGAATCTGACTTTCGAAAAGACTCAGTAGTGGCCAAGCACACCCTGAGTGCCCAAACCACATCCAGAGTATGTAGCGTCTTATTCCTTAGGATGTTTTGGCTTAGAACACAAAGAAGGTAACATGATGTCCTCATTTAAGTGAAAACTGGAAATTACCTTCGGAACGAAGGACGCATCCGGATGAAGTACCACTTTATCCCTGTGAACCACCAGGTAGGCAGAACAACAGGACAACGCCGCCAGTTCCGACAACCTGCATGCAGAAGTGATAGCCACCAAGAAGGCCACCTTCTGGGATAAGGTAAGCAGGGGAATCTCCTCTGTCATTCAGTACCTGGCTTTCAACAGCCAAGCCATCAAAGCCAGCGACTGTAAAGCAGGATGGAAGATTGGCCCTTGAGACAGTAAATCCTCCCTTAGAGGAAGTCTCCAAGGAGTGTCTGCAACTAGCCTGACCAAGTTGGAGTACCAAGCTCTGCGAGGCCAGTCCGGAGCCACAAGAATGACCGGAATCCCTTCCGCCTCGAACCTGCGACGAAGTCTTGGCGGCAACTTGAGTGGAGGAAAGGCCTACATCAGCTGATACTGACCCCATGGGGCCACCAGCACATCTGCAGCGTCTGCCAGAGTGTCTGGGCCACAAACCTCTGTACTTTTCTGTTGACACGAGATGCCAATAGATCTACATCTGGAGTGCCCCAACGAAGGCACAACTGCTGGAACACCTCCGGTTGGAGGGAACCATTACCCTGCATCCAAGGCCTGTCGACTAAGGTGATCTGCCTGCCAATTTTCCTCATTCCATCAATGAACTTAAGAGAAAAGGATTTTACAGTAAGTCAAAAATCCATTTTTTTACAGTCATGGCACCCTTTATAAATTATGGACAATCTTGAGGCACCCTTTAAAATTATGGACTGTCTCAAGGCACCCTTTAACCACTTGCCGACCCGTCACTGGGACTGTACTGCGGCAAAGTGGCTCAATTCCGTCCAGCGACGTAGACCTACGTCGCTGGACTCCTCCCCCTGTAGGCGCGCTCCCGCTGTTTTCAGTCACAGCGGGAGTCGGGCCAGGGGAGGAGTGGCGGCGATCGCCGCTGCTCTTCCCCGATCGTCGGGAAATCGAGTTTGGAGATCCGCCCGCTTGTGTAAACAGAGCGGGCGGATCTCCTAAGTGACAAGGGGTGACAGATTGCAGGGCTCAGCATAGCTGAACATGCGATCTGTCCCTGTGTCACTCAGTCACCTCCCCCCACACACGATAGTAAGCACCAGGAATACATTAACTCCTCCCTCTCCAATAAAATTAACCCCTTCCCTGCCAGTGTCATTTTTTACAGTAACAGTGCATATTTATAGCACTGATTACTGTAGAAATTTCACTGGTACCCCCAAAAGTGTCAAAAATGTCAGTCAATGGTCCGATCTGTCCACCGCAATGTCGCAGTCCCGCAAAAAAAATCGCAGATCACCGCCATTACTCGTTAAAAAAAAAAACACCAAAAATGACAGAAATCTTTCCCTTAGTTAGTAAACGCAATAACTTTTGCGCAAACCATTATTGTGATTTTTTTTACCAAACATATGTAGCAGAAAACAAATTGGCCAAAAATGTAAAAAAATTTTGATTTTTACATTTTTTTGGGGGAATTTCATATAAAAAATGTTAAAAATATTGTTATTTTTTCAAAATAAACACTCTTTTTTTGTTTATAGCACAAAAAGTAAAAATCGCACAGGTGATCAAATACCACCAAAAGAAAGCTCTGTTTGTGGGAAAAAAAGGACGTAAATTTCGTTTGGGTACGGCGTCGCATGACCGTGCAATTGTCAGCACAGCGCCGAATCGCAAAAAGTTGCCTGGACGTAAGACAGCAAAATCCTCCGGTGGTAAAGTGGTTAAAAATTATGGACAGTCTCAAGGCACCCTTTAAAAATGATGGACAGTTTCGAGGCACCGCATTCTAAAATGTAAAAGCTATTCTAATAGTTTTACATAATGCAGCAACATCCAGCAACATCCACAAGTCCAAGTAGGACACCCAACGACAAGAGGTGATTTACTCTTCCAAAGCAAATACACTTTTGCAAATTGGTTCTGACTAGTATTCCATTGTTTCTCTTCTCCCTCTGTTTTTGTCCATCACTCAGCTAATGTGACCCCAACGCTGATGGAGAGGGGCAGGGAAGGGTCAAACAAGGATGCCATGCAGGCGACTGACATCCTTCTTATCAACTGATGATGCCATTAGTCGTTAGGATGCCGGCCGCTAGAAGGTTATAATGGTGCACATTGAAAACCTGTGACTTAGTGTAACAAAAAAGGCAGCCTTCATCCACTCGTTAGCTTGTATACAATTTTTGGAATTTTTAGGCATTTTGAAAGGCACCCTTGAAGAAACCTCAAGGCATTCCAGTACCTGGGCATTGTTCTTTATGTGTTTTTTATTATCTTCACTAAACCAAATAATCATTGCGCCATTTTACTGGGGCTCTGTGTGCCATTCTCTCACATTGGGTACCAACTAACTGGCCCCACCCACAAACTGACATCACTTTTTGCTCAAGGTAAGTAACTGACCTCCTGCTTAGCATGGCATGATACAATTCTGTATCTAATGTGACGTTTCTGCTGCAAACATTTTTTTACTTTTACAGTTTTTTTTGTAAATTTACTGTTACATTTTACAGAACATACTACTTCCAAAAGGAAGAACATGCTTTTGCTTCTGTTGGAAGATCTGAAAGGTTAAATGCGTGCATATCTTAGGCAGTGACAACATAACAGTTAATTTATAATTCTCTTATTCTTTAGGGTTTGAACTCTACACGTTGTATTATCAGCTGATGTAGTGCTGCTCTGTTGTGAATTGATAAGCCTATTTGACGTGGCATTAAGTACACAGTATGTGTTAAAAGATATCTTTAAGACAGTACAGCCCATTACACATGTTACCTTTCCCTGTTCTGCTGGAAAAAAAAAAAAATAGAAATCAATATTGTGACAGTATTCACCGTCACTGGAATTTAAAGACAGATAAGTAGTGGTTTGGATTGCTTCATATTTGTCAGCAATATCTCCATATAGAAATATTAAGATTTATTCCCATTTGCCATGAAATCTGTAATTCCTAAATGCTGTGTATATTACATATCTTTCAATGTCAGAAAGGTTTTCCTTTGGTTTGTGTATTGGGAGGGAATGTGGATTACCCTCTCTCATTGTTAAGTGCTAATGACCTCCCATTGTTCTGTGTCTGACTATTGTGTACATTGATTGCCCCCTGGGGGCTTCTGTCTCATTACACATAACAGTCTTTCTAATCAAGCTATCGGACCAATCCCTGCTGACTCATTTTACAGTCCTCATTTGCATGGCTAAGGAGGACCTGAAGGAGGACTACATGTACTTTACAATTGACCAATAGGAAAGCGGTTGTTGGGGGCGGGATGTTCCAAATTCTGTATAAAAGTGTGTTGTGTACTTCCAATAAATGTCTTCCTGTTTGAACTTACATACAGCCTGCCTGGTGTTTGTTCTAATGGATTCCGAACGGCACATAGCTGTAGTTCGGATCCCGGAGCCTTGGTTGAGCGAACCATCAGACGTTGCGGTCTGAGAGGTGACTCACTAGTAGCAGAGGAGTGTCCGGAGAGCGGAAGCGAGCGAGCAAGGGTCTTGTTACATTAATGACCATTGCTCGACTGCTTCTGCTCTCTCGACACTCCTTTGCTACTAGTGAGTCAGCTTGCAGATCGCAACGTCTGATGGTTCGCTCAACCAATGCTCCGGGATCCGAACTACAGCTATGTGCCAATAGAATAAACACCAGGCAGGCTGTATGTAAGTTTAAACAGGAACACATTTATTGGAAGTACACAACACACTTTTATACAGAATTTGGAAGATCCCGCCCCCAAAAACAAAAAAAAATTATGTAGTTAGTTCCTGCAGCCGGCCCAGGGTGGGGAAGGGTTAAAACATTTTTGGTTCTGTTTTCCCGGGCTTTTGGTTTTGGCGGGCCCCTAAATCTCCTCTGTAGCACCCTCCTAGGTAGTTTAGTTTTGGATCCTTTCTGCTTACCAGAAGGATTGCCAGGTAAATCTATAATGTTCAATGCCTACCAGAGAGCAGGATTGGCTAGTGATGTCTGCTACCTGTGCTCAGGTGCAGCTCAGTTTGTCTGAAGTGTTTCTCTCTGGTCCAATATTGGACAGTGAGAGGAAACCTGACAAATGAGTGCACAGGCATTTAGTACAGCCCTGGTGATAAGCAGAAGAAAGTGCCTCAGTGCATGCTAGTGTAGCACTGCCCCCCTAGGGCTTCCTGTATGATAACTTGTTGGGCCTCCTCTGATTACCAGCACATAGTCACTTAGGGTACAGTTCACACATTCGTCTTTACTCCCAGTGGCTCGTTGCTCAAACAGTCCAGGGGCTTTGGTTTTTAGTGTTTATTTTTGAACTTGGATGGAAGAAGGGAAATAGTGGGATACTAGAAAATTGGAATTATGAACATTGAATAAGGACAACTCTCACTTGTCCTGCACTGCTTGAACCATACTGCCACATGTATGGAAAGGGTTAAGCCTCCTTGCTCTCTCTCTCTCCAGCAAAAGACTTGGTGATCTACATTCTCTTCAGGACACTCACTAGCATCCCCTTTACTGACACCCATCCACTGACTCTTCTAGCTGAAGGGGTGGCCCCCCTCAGGTCAGGCCCCTTGACACAGATCTGTACTCACTATACTGCAGAATCAGATTCTTCAGTGTCTCCCCTTCCAGTCAGCTTCACAGGAACTCTGGTTTCAGTTCCTCTCTAGCACTCTAGGACCTCAGGTCGACCACCTGAGGCCAAATTGCACCTCTACAGAGGAGGAGGAGAGCGGAGTCCCGGAGGGAGGGGGTGGCTGCATCTTCCTCTGTAGAACTTGCCATGCTGCCTCAGGTGGTCGACCTGAGGGTCTAAAGAGCTAGAGAGGAACTGAACCCTGAGGATCTGATTCTGCATACAGTTAGTACAGGTCTGTGTCAAGGGGCCTGACCTGAGGGGGGCCACCCCTGCAGACAAAAAGGTTGCCGTGTAATTTAGGCCCTTACCCCTATTGGGATACCAGCAAAAATGTAGATAGAGAAAGATGTTATTTGGTTTTATAAATTGGTTTTGTGTCTGATCCTTCTACTCCCACTGGCCCGTAAAGCCCCATCTTTCTCTATCTACATTTTTGCTGCAGCTAGAAGAGTCAGTGGACATGTGTCAGTAAAGGGGATGGTAGAGAGTGTCCTGAAGATAATGTAGTTCATCAAGTCTGAGAGAGAGACTTAACCCCTTCCCAACACGTGGCAGTATGTTAAAAGCAGTGAGACTGAAGCAAAGTGAGAGTTGTCCTTATCAACTGTATATAGTTCCAGTTGGAGTATCCCACTATTCCCTTCTCCCATCCAAGTTCCACAATAAATACCAAAAAGCCAATACCCCTGGACTGTTTATTGAGTGATGAGTCATTGGGAGTAAGTATGAATGTGTAAACTGTACTCTAAGTGACTGTCTGCTGGTAATCAGAGGAGGCCCAACAAGTCATCACACAGCAAGCCCTACGGGGACAGTGCTACACCTCTTTGGAGCTTTCTTTTTCAGTTGTCCCTTGGCTGTGATGTTATATTCTCATTCTCTGTGTCCCACTGTGCCACCAGGACCTATGGAGTCCTGCGTAAGTCTCTTGAACATGTGTGCTCCAGCCCGTTTGTGCAGACAACGAGAGAGTCGAACACACAGCCAGCTTTGGAGAGGCACAGAGCAGTCCTCATGGGAGAAGGAGAGGCGTGGCTTTTGCTTTGTATCATGTGCGGCTCTCTCAATATCTGCATGTAGAGCTGTAGTACAGAGCGGAAGCACACATGTTGCGGAGACTCTCATAAGACTACATAGGTCCTGGGGGGACAAACATCGCAGAGAGAACAGGAAAATCGAGCTGCGGCCAGGGGGTAATTGAAAAAGGAAATAAAAAAAAAAAACCCACAAATGCATGTAAGTTATGTTATTTTTATCTGATTTGGAAAAATGTTTGACTTTAATAACACTTTAATCCTGCTATACATGGCTCCAATTTCTCGAGCTAGAGCTGTAGATGGCTCTGTCGGTCTCACCTAGCTCAACAAAAGTCGATATTTCAATTTACTTTTTTGCTGAAGAAGCCGGGTGGAAAATTGTCTGATCAGATGCATTCACTGCAGTTGCCAGCTGTCAGAACACCATAGCTTGCAGGGGAAATTCCTTCATTCATGCTGTTTATCTTAGAAGGTGGAATCTATTCTCTCGTTCAACCTGCAAGTTGTGTATCTTTACTTTACTCTACTGTTATTGGCTTAGACTCTATTCACACCTGAGCGTAGAGCAGCAACAACTGCTGCAACACATTTTTTTTTAGCATTTTTGTGTTTTTTTAGTGGAGCATTTTTTGGAGTGCCCCAATTCATTTGAATGGGCCTCCCTCCTCGCTAAAAAAACTCCAAAGAAGCTCATGTACCGAATCTTGGCACAGAGCCTGGAATGTTTGGCATTGCAAAATTGCACAGCATTTGGGGTGCCATTAAGAAAAAATAGCAGCGCAAACGCATCCCAGAATCCAGAATCGAGGGCACAATAGAGTTGATTCTGTCTGCAATTCGTTTAGGTGTGAATGGAGGCTTAGACTATATCTGTCGCTCAGGTGCAAATATCTTGCTTCACTTGAGAGTTCTCAGTATCACCAATGTGTGTCAGAAAACTTCTGCTAATGACTAATCACAGCAGTATTATGGAGAAATAACCATGAATCAACCCAAAAGGGATTATTTAGCTATAGGGTTACTGGGACAGAGTTTAATCCCCAAGCTGACTATGACTGGCCTCATCCATGTCAAGCAGTGATGTCACTTAGTTGAGCTGGATTTTCTATATGCTGACGGCAGCAATGCTATAGTGCAGTTCTGCCCAACCTAAAGTGTCAATTTGACAGACTATTGTCATTAAATACAGCATATAAGATGCTATGCATTTCAGGAACACCTATCTCTGGCCCCCAGCCATGGAGGCCTTAGAATAGTAAGAGGAGCCTCAATTATCCTGCAGCAGGGAGACTGGGACCCTCTTTTGGGGCCCTTTCACATCTTTGCTCTGTGGCAAAGCATGCAATAACACTCATCATTCATTTCCACCCCCCCCCCCCCCCCAAACACATCTCCACAGCACACCTGCATTTTAGTGCACCTCAGTGCATGGTACTGTACTACTATGTGTTGTGTTGCTAAAAACAGTCCTGATACATTTTATTTTTTGTGCATCCTCGTGCATTGGTAGCCCATTCAGATAAATTAACTGCCTTAACCTCCCTGGCCTCCTGTCTGATTATGTCAGAATTTTTGTGCTAAAAGCGGTACATTATTTTGCATGGAAATATGTTGTTTTATATTTTAGGCCCATAGTTCTTAGGAATAACCCACTTAAATCTGTCCAAACAAGAGTGTAGTAGACATCCCGGGTATGATAAAGTTTGAAACATGAAATCATAAATTATAATAACCTCCCTATCGGTATTCCCGAGTGTGGCTCGGGGTTAATATACAGTACCAAAAGCGGTAACCCTGAGCCACACTCAGAATTACCCCACAATATAACTCACCTTCCCCTGCGATCCCCCGCCATCCTCCCCCTCCGTTCTCTAGCCATCCTCCCACTGTCCTCCCGCTGTGTGCTCAGCCAATGCTGGCACCTGTCTTCCGGTTCTCTTTCCTGCGAGCGCCGCGATGCAGGGGGGTGGAACCGGCGGCAATTTCAAAAATGTAAATAAATCAAATGACATGATACAAAGTTATTATCCTAACAGATTAAACTGTATAATGCCATTTCACCACAGGATTTCACCTGGTGGCTTTTCCAGTGCCCTGTCTGTGCTTTTCCAGTTCTTTGTGCCTGGAAAATTGAGAACGACCATGGCGTCCAAAAAGCGCTTTTAGACGAACTAGAAAACAGCGACAGTGAAAAGGAGTTACTTGAAGAACTGAGCGATAGCGATTCGTGGGAAAATTCGTCATCAGGTACGGAAAGTGACGACAGTGACGATTCTGATGTCTCTTTCTGACACATAGCTGCATTTGAATTTCTGAAGAATCATTTGATTTACTTCCCAAATTTTTTTAATTTTGGTGCAGAATGAGTAGTTTCATCAAATTCGTCATTATTTTCAAACTACTCATTCTGTACCAAAACTAAAAAAAAATTGGGAAGTATATCAAATTATTCTTCAGAATTTCCAACAAAGCTATGTGTCAAAAAGAGACATCAGAATCGTCGCTGTCGTCACTTTCCGTACCTGATGACAAAATTTCCCACGAATCGCTATCGCTCAGTCCTTCAAGTAACTCAGTTTCACTGTCGCTGTTTTCCAGTTCGTCTAAAAGCGCTTTTGCGCAAAAAGAATGCTTTTTGAACGCCATTGGTTGTTCTCAATTTTCCAAGCACAGGCAGGGCACTGGAAAAGTCACCAGGTGCAATCCTGTGGTGAAATGACATGATACAGTGTAATCCGTTAGGATCACAACTTTGTATCATGTCATTTAGTGTATTTACATTTTTGAATTTGCCACCAGTTCCACCCCCCCACGTCACAACGCTTGCAGGGAAGGGTACCGGAAGACAGGTGTCGGCATTGGCAGAGCACACAGCAGGAGAACAGCGGGAGGATGGCTGGAGGGCGGCGGGGAGGACAGTGGGAGGTCGCAGGGAAAGGTGAGTTTTATTGGGGTGTAATCCTGAGTGTGGCTCGGGGTTACCACTTTTGGTACTGTATATTAACCCCGAGCCACACTCGGGAATACCGCTAGGGAGGTAAACGAAACACGTTTATGCGTAACACAAAATATGGTAATGCATCACACCAGACTTTAACATTTGACCTCTGGAAGGTTTACCCCCCCCCCCCTTCATGACCAGGCCATTTTTGCGATAAGTCCTTTTTTCCTTACAAGTAGAGCTTTCTTTTGGTGGCATTTGATCACCTCTGCAGATTTTATTTTTTACTCTATAAAGTAAAAAAAAAAAAAACACATGTAGCACCCTACAAGGTAGGTGCTAGGTAAAGTGTAGTAGGCCTTGTCTGCTTATCAGCAGGGCCATGATTTTCAGCTAGGTTGTCATGGTTCCCAGGTGTGGCTGTTGAGGATGGGGAGTCTCCCCACTGTGTTCTCTGCCCCAGAAAGGCAGATTCTGCCGCACAGCATTCTGGGAGGGTGTATAAGTTTGGGGGAGCACATGACACAAGGTCTTTGGTGCGAATCAGAGTCCCAGGAGGGAGAGTAAGGCTGTCTCTCCTCCTGTCAAGAGGAATCGGGTGTCCCAGACGGCTTGCCTGAAGGGACAGAGGGCTGAGCTGAGCTGCAGAGAGGATCCGGTGTGTCGAGGACCAGCAAAGCTGAGAGGGGTCAAGTTCCAGGAAAGCATTCCCAGCCGTGAGTACTGCAAACTGCCCCTGGGGGTCTGCCTAGTGAGAGGGGATCATTCCGGAGAAGGTCAGAGGGATCCGGGAGCTAGCTAGCTGGTGCAGGAAGAGTAAATGTGGGTGTAACGGAACAGGGCACCCCTGAGCGGGTACCTCCGTTGACAGATGCTCCTAGTGCTTCCCGAGGGCTCCAAGCACTCCACCAGACACCGTAAGCACTTCAGACTCCACGAACCGCCGCAGCTTGGTTAGGGTTTTGGCATCTCCTACCCACCCTGGACCTACGACAAGGCTCCAGGTTCCCGTGGGTGAACCTCTCTTTCCCCAGAGAGTCCAGCATGAACAAGCTCTTACACAAGCTCTTACAAGAGCTTAGTGATTCTCTAAGGGAGTATGGAAGACCATAGCAATCCCTGCAGCAGATTCCCCCAATAAGAGACAGGACTCTAGATTGAGGTGAAGGAACTCTAAAACTTTATTGAACAAGACTTATATATACAGAATTTGGAACATCCCGCCCCCAACAACCGCTTTCCTATTGGTCAATTGTAAAGTACCTGCAGTTCCCCTTCTGGTCCTCCTTAGCCATGCAAATGAGGAATTGAAAATGAGTCAGCAGTGATTGGTCAGATAGCTTGACCAGAAGGACTGCCAGGTGCAAGGAGACAGAAGCCCCCAGGGGGCAATCAATGTACACAATAGCCAGACACAGAACAATGGGAGGTCATTAGCACTTACAATGAGACAGGGCAATCCACATTCCCAATACACAAACAAAAGGAAAACCTTGCTGACATTGAAAGATATGTAATATACACAGCATTTAGGAATTACAGATTTCCTGGCAAATGGGAATAAATCTTAATATTTCTATATGGGGATATTGCTGGCAAATGTGAAGCAATCCAAACCATTACTTATCTGTCTTTAAATTCCAGTGATGGGGAATACCGTCACATATATTCCCCCCAAAGGTAGACTTATCCAGGTACCAGACCTCCAATCGGTCTGTGCCTGAGTTAGTCGGGTAACAAGTCCCAAAGAGTCCATCCATCATGGCAGCTTCCTTGACAAAGTTCCATATAGTTTGTAAGTTTGTCTTGGCAAGGCGCATGGAGCTCTCATAGCCAATTAGTCTGTGAAAGTCTGGTTTGGGCAGGCCAGACTGGGCTTCTTGAGCACCCTGTGTCCCTAAGAGACACAGGGTGATTTAGACATAAGAGGAGCCTAGTAGACTGAGAGAAGAACTTTCCAACCTCTCTAAGGTAGGCTGTGTTCCACAGGCCCTCTCAATGTCTGCACCCACCCAGTACCCCAAACAAATTGTCGGGAAAACAGTGTTACTTACCCAGCCAACCTCTGCCTCTCTTGGAGAACATACCTGCCGCTGGGGATAAGCGTGGACTGGCCCTTCTCCTGGGAGTCCTTTCAGCCGCTGGAGAGAAGACAGGGTGGTGGGGCTCACTTCATCAGGCTGTTGGGGATCTGGGCCAACTGTCCAGCATCCCTGGGGTGTACAAATGAGGACTGTAGCTTTTGCTGGACAGAGCTTGGTAACACTCTGCCCTGTTGCCAGCTCTTCTGCTGGGCTGGGGTTGGCGAATACTACCCCCAGGACCTGGTTGGGGGTCTGCTGTAGAGAGGAGGGATCGCTTACCTCCTCCTCCTGGTATTCCTGTGGGGCAGGTTGGGGATCTGGACCGCCCATCCAGCATCCCTGTAGGTCTGGTGCAGAGACCGCGGTCCCATCTGTACCATTGGGGTCAGGGCTGTTGTCTCCCTGCGGTTGGGGAGAACAATTAGTTGTCTCCACTCCCTGGAAGATACGCTGCTGCTTGGAAGGAAGGACGACACCTTCAGCTCCCTGTAACTCCTGCTGTAGCTGGGGACCTGGGCCGGCTGCCCAG
Organism: Pelophylax lessonae; assembly: GCF_965119305.1. NCBI lineage: Eukaryota > Metazoa > Chordata > Amphibia > Anura > Ranidae > Pelophylax > Pelophylax lessonae. The sequence continues at coordinate 465,431,384 of NC_138772.1, forward strand.
CCTCCCTGTAGGGCCGGTAGAGAGACCTCGGTCCCATCTCCACCTGCCATCGGTAGGTCTTTACAGTACCTCCAGTCTGTACTGTCTCTCCAACTCAAGGGTTGTGGGTCTTGATCTGTCACCCAGGACTCCGGCTCTGCTTGCAGGGTAGATTGGGGTGGAATGGAGCAGAGCAGGCGTTGGTAGTCCTGCTCCAGTTCCCAATCCATGTGACCAGATGAATCAGGTCTGAGCCCAGGTCATCCGCTTTGGGGAGACCCAGTAGGGCTTCACTGGTGTCCTGGATTTCCCAGCGCCGAAACTCTGCTGGACATCCAAAGTCCCTCTCCTCAAATGCCTCCCACAGCAAGCCCGGGCCCCTATAGTCCTCACCTTCCGGCATATTGTTGTCAGCCATCCAGTGGTCGTGCCCGGTGGCGTACCCCTTTAGTGCCCGGTAAGCTTCATCCGGCCACAACTCCTTCCAAATCAGGTTCCACAGCTCCGTCACCCACTCATGCAGGGGTTGCTTTCCTAGGAAAGGTAACCACAGGGCAACGTATACCTGGAACCGCTGTTCTTCGCTGGGAAGGTTCTCTCTCCGCCTCCACTGCACATCCTCTAAGGCCTCATACCACATCTCCTTTCGAGTGGCATCTCTCCAGTCCAGTATGGCTTCCTCTGATACAGGCCCATCCTGTTGGACCAAGTGTTGCTGCAACCTCCAGAGAAACTCCTCCTCATATGGGGACGCTGCACGGGTGTTATCTCGCTCCATAACGTTACCGGTGTCTCGGAGCTGCTTCTCCTCACACTAGGACGCCATCCCACCGCTTGCCACCAATGTAACGGAACAGGGCACCCCTGAGCGGGTACCTCCGTTGACAGATGCTCCTAGTGCTTCCCGAGGGCTCCAAGCACTCCACCAGACACCGTAAGCACTTCAGACTCCACGAACCGCCGCAGCTTGGTTAGGGTCTTGGCATCTCCTACCCACCCTGGACCTACGACAAGGCTCCAGGTTCCTGTGGGTGAACCTCTCTTTCCCCAGAGAGTGCAGCACGAACAAGCTCTTACACAAGCTCTTACAAGAGCTTAGTGATTCTCTAAGGGAGTATGGAAGACCATAGCAATCCCTGCAGCAGATTCCCCCAATAAGAGACAGGACTCTAGATTGAGGTGAAGGAACTCTAAAACAACTTTATTGAACAAGACTTATATATACAGAATTTGAAACATCCCGCCCCCCAACAACCGCTTTCCTATTGGTCAATTGTAAAGTACCTGCAGTTCCCCTTCTGGTCCTCCTTAGCCATGCAAATGAGGAATTGAAAATGAGTCAGCAGTGATTGGTCAGATAGCTTGACCAGAAGGACTGCCAGGTGCAAGGAGACAGAAGCCCCCAGGGGGCAATCAATGTACACAATAGCCAGACACAGAACAATGGGAGGTCATTAGCACTTACAATGAGACAGGGCAATCCACATTCCCAATACACAAACAAAAGGAAAACCTTGCTGACATTGAAAGATATGTAATATACACAGCATTTAGGAATTACAGATTTCCTGGCAAATGGGAATAAATCTTAATATTTCTACATGGGGATATTGCTGGCAAATGTGAAGCAATCCAAACCATTACTTATCTGTCTTTAAATTCCAGTGATGGGGAATACCGTCACAGGGGGTGCGTAGTGGAAGTGTACAGCATGCAGTGTACAGTGTTGAGAGTTGCAGCAGCAGTGTTGCAAAAGGCAACCTCAGTCAAGAAGGACTGGAGGAAGCAGTGTCAAGGACTTTTGAGCTAACCAGAGTGTCAGAAGTCAGTCTTCAGTACAGTACAAGCAAGTCAGTGATTTCAAGAGCCAGCAAGTGTTAGCCGGCATCCAGCCGGTGTTGAGTCAGTGCTGAAAGGCATTTTTCTCTCAAGTGTGCCAATTTGTACCTAGTTGAGCCAGAGGAGTATCCCACTCATTCCCTTCTCCCATCCGGACTGTTCTTTGACTCAGATCTCACATTTGGGAAATCAGCTTAAATGTGCTGTTGCTGTTACCGGTGACCATGGCAGACCCACCTGGAAATATTGCTACACACAATTTTGGGGAAAAAAAAACAATATTTTTTACTTTTTGCTATAAAGCGTACCCAATAAAAAAATTGAAAAAATAAAAGTTCCTTATCAGTTTAGACCAATATGTATTCAGCTACATATTTTTGATAAAAAACAATCTTAATAAGTGTATATTGACTGGTTTGTGCAAAAGTTATAGCGTCTACAAACTATGGGATATTTTTATTTTTTACTAGTAATGGCAGCAGTCAGTGACTTAGCGGGAGTGCAATATTGCAGTGGCCAAATCAGACACTAACTGACACTTTGACACTTTTTGGGGACCAGAGACACTAATACAGTGATCGGCACTTAAAAATATGCACTGTCATTGTACTAATGACGCTGACTGGGAAGGGTTTATCATCAGGAGCAATCAAAGGGTTAAATGTGTTCCTAGCCAGTGCTTGTGTACTGTAGGGATGTGCTTTTACTAAAGGAAGGCATAGATCCATGTCCCTGCTTAGCAGGAACACAGAATCAATGCCTTCCCTCTTGACAGAATGGCGATCTGCCTCGTTTACACAGGAAGATTGCTGCTCTGTCTGTGTAACAAACAATAGGTGGGTGCCAGTGAACATCGAGTCTGTGATATTTGCCGCTGAGCTGTTGCTGTGTGTGATCACAGCGGGAGCAGGCCATCGGCGGTGTGCACGCATGTCCCAGACCCGGAAGTGTCAGAATGCTGATCCTGCTGCTGCCGCTATCAATTCCAATCACAAAAAAGCTCTTTATGCAAAAGAGTTATGGCAGACTGTGTTCCTCATTAGGAAACTCTGCATACCCCAAAAAATCCGTAGAAGGGGTTCCCAGACTTTTTAGCGCTAAGAGCGGCCTGAGTACAGGGACTGCACTTGGGAGAGGCTTAACCCAGAGGAAGCTGCCAGATGGTCAGCAGGTAGGGACATACTGCTACTCTTCACCAGTCCAGAGGTATGAGGAAAAAAAGGAGAATGTTGGGAGTAGGGGGCGTCTTTTTTTTTAGCTATTCACTAGTCATGAAGGTGGAGTAGAGGCGGAGCTCTATCACAGGTATGCTGTCATGGAGGCACCAGGAAAAAGTTTTGCCTATAGTTTTTACTTTAAACAAAATTTTGTTTTGTTGGTGCAGTCCTCACTACCGCAGAAGCTCCTCCAGCCAAAAATGAAAGAAAATGGCAGAAAAAAATGACTAGCCCAATAAAATATAAACTAACAAAACCTACTATTGTTGCAGTCCAGAGATTTCCCCTACTGTACTTTTTTTTTGCCATTACGTTTCCTCAGTTTGATGGCCATTATCATTCAACCCACTTCCTCTGAGCCCAGGTTGTTCTTGAATCGCCCCAGCTTGCGAATGGACAGTGAAAGAAGAAGCAGCACATTGATGAGCTCATCTTTCTGTCACTCTGCTTTCTCCTCCTATCAGCATTTTTCTTGTTAGCACATAAACTGATTGTTTCCTTTTACTGTTTCTTCTTCACTCCAACTCAGCTCTGATACCAGGTGAAATTCACATACTACAATGCTTGCATTAAAAAAAGTCTATTGATTTATGTAATACTTATTACATAGCTGCATTCATTTGTTTCTTTTATAAAGATTATCAAGAGTTCAGCTTTAAACAGTCTGTAAAGGTTTTAGATCATTCGGTTCATGCGATAGCTGTATCAGTTCAGATGAGAAGGCTGGACAGATAAGTGCTGAAATATTTCTAATAATACCCAGCATGTCCAGGGTTACTTTACTGCCTTTAGATAATAACACCACTCTGATTTGCTGTGGTCTTCAGAATATGCAATGTACTAAATAACAGATTAGATTGCAGTGCATGTGACAGGCAGCGCATCACTTCTTAATAATCGATACACTGCATTTATCTCGTTCTTTGTGATAAAGAGATTTAAACAGTATAAATTCCTACTATGCAAACACGCTATGTTATATTTCATGTGCTGGATCTAATTGTACTGTACAGGTGCATCTCATAAAATTGGAATATCATCAAAAAGTTATTTTATTTCAGTAATTCAATTTAAAAAGGGAAACTCATATATTTTACATAGATGTGTTACACACCGAGTGATGTATTTCAAAAATGTTTTCTTTTAATTTTGATGATTATGGCTTACAGCTAGTGAAAACCCCAAATTCAGTATCTCAGAAAATTAGAATATTACATAAGACCAATAAAAAAAAAAGGATTTTTAATACAGAAATGTTGGGTTACTGAAAAGTATGTCCATGTACATACAGTATAGTATGCACTCAATACTTGGTCGGGCTCCTTTTGCTTGAATTACTGCATTGAAGCGGCGTGGCATGGAAGTGATCAACCTGTGGCACTGCTGATGTGTTATGGAAGCCCAGGTAGCCTTAAAAGTGGCTTTAGGCTCATCTGCATTGTTGGGTCTGGTGTCTCTCCTCTTCCTTTTGACAATACCCCACAGATTCTCTATGGAGGGCCATAGTTTGGACACCCCTGCGGGTTTAGGTCAGGTGAGTTTGCTGGCCAATGAAGCACAGTGATACCATGATTATAAAACCAGGTGTTGGTACTTTTGGCAGTGTGGGCAGGGGCCAAGTCCTGCTGGAAAATGAAATCAACATCCCCATAAAACTGGTCAGCAGAGGGAAGCACGAAGTGCTCTAGAATTTCCTGGTAGAGGGCTGCACTGACTTTGGACTTGATAAAACACAGTGGACCAACACCAGCAGGTGACATGGCTCCTCAAATCATCACTGACTGTGGAAACTTCACACTGGACATCATGCAACTTGGATTCTGGTCCACTCTTACTCCAGACTCTGGAATCCTTGATTTCCAAATGAAATGCAACATTTTCCACTGTCCACGATGACTAATGCTATAGGGTGGTCTCTAAGTGGTTAAATAGTTAAAAAAAAAAAGTGTCAAGAGATCATTTTTAAGCCCAACTGATCCTCCTGTTTGAATTAGCTAAATACATTCCAGGTGCATCAAAACAAAAAAGGGTTCAATGTCTTACAGTTTGTCTTCTTTCAAAAGCAGCCACAGTCAAAGTAGAAAAGCCTGTCCCCTGTAGAGTGGGACCCTTGCACACTGTGCAGAAGCATTAGTCTCATTGCAGAAGTCCAACCAGTCAGCAGGCAGCAAAGCTCATTCTCACCCACTGAATGGAGAGCTTCAACTTTGACTTTGACTCAGCAGGAAACATGTTGTACCTCCGCAGAGAGACCAGTGTTTCCACATAACAGGGGTCTCACTGTGCAGCTGCTGGAGATGAAAATAAGCAGCGCCACTCTAAGTGGAGTATTAAGTAAAGGTACATGTTTTAATAGAGATTCACTCACATGGTGGAAGAGAAAATAAGCTTGTGAAATGAGTCAATTTAGTCTGCTTTGGTGCAGGTGGGGGGCTGTCGTCTGCGGTGTTCCACGTTGCCAGCCGCACTGGTGGATTCCGGGGCTCTGGGGTGGGAGAGCAGTCAGCCTGGTGTTACCAGGGAAATGGAGAGGCATTGGTGGGCGTGGTCAAAATGGCATGCGTTCGGAGCATGCATGCTTTTTCCTCAGGCCTCTCCGGTGGCCATCCTAGCTGGGGTTAAGTAGGGGTGGCGAAGGATCGCAAGGCTCAGCTTGCCAACTCCGCCTACCTCCTGACTGATACCATACAGTTGACGGCAGTCACAAGAAAGATTATGGATTCTATGGCCATTCATAGGTTGTATTGTACAATATTATGGAGAAATATTAGGGACAAATTAAGATAAATATATGGTAATTCATTAAGGATTAAGGGGAGGGTATTTTTTATGAATTGATGTACAGATATAGTGGGTAAGTGTATGCACAGTATACCAAGCACACACTAGTATATATTGTTGTTGGTATACATGGTGTATAGGTTGGGAACTGAGGTTATAGGATAATTGGAATTTCTAGGTCCTCATTGAGGCCTCCTAGTGACATACTATCAAGGGTATAAATCCAGTAGGTCTCCCTCTCGCAGAGACATTTGAAACATTCTTCTCGAGGGAGATCTTTGGAAATTGATTCTATGACCCAGACTCAAAGTACTGCAGCAAATTTTGGATGGAATTCCTTGAAGTGTCACCCTACTTTTTACAGAATAAGCCTAAAGACCCTCCTCTATGTGCTTCCTCTGGTTTAGTTTCATGCTGTATAGCTGCCTTAGAAGAAAAGTAAACTGTAAGGCATTGAACACCATTTGTTTTATTGCACCTGGAATGTATTTAGCTGATTTAGATTGACTGTTCAATTGGGCTTTAAAGCAGAGCCTTCTTCATTGATCCAAAAGTCTTGACAATATTTTTTTTTGTTGCCATCTTCATTGACCATAATAAATATTTTTTTTTAATTTCAGGCCCAGTGGTGTGGCATGATTTGTTTCCAATTGCCAATGGAGACCGCCAGTCACCTATTGACATTATAACACAAGATGCTGACTATGATCCCAGTCTGATGCCCCTCCTTTTCAGCTATGATCCACCTTCTGCAAAAGTTATCATTAACTGCGGGCACACTTTCACTGTGGAATTTGATGACGGAGAGGATAAATCAGGTTTGATTTTTATTTTAAGGTTGACTCTTATACTATGACATAAAAAACACTATTACCTTAGCTTACACAAACACAAGTGTAGTAGTTATGCATCATAAAACGTGACTTACGTTATAAGGTCAGATTTAATAATATAGTAGCACATAATGTAGTGGGTAAATTAACAGTGCAGCAACTAATTGACTGCAGGCCTGGCTGGCCTAAATCAGGTTTGTTCTCCACCCAGAGACTGGGCACATCAATCAACTTGCAGGTGGGCAGACAGGGAGAATTTATCACAGCCAAAACCAAGATGCTGGAATGAGACTAGCAGCTATCAAGGATCAGAAGCGCTACATGCTTCTGACACCTAAATATACTGGCCATCCCCTGTGATCTCCAGGAAGGGCTGCTTAGAGAAGATTAGTGGGAAGCTGCCCTCCTGTTATTTCTGCTATCATTTAGAGTATCCTGACCTCAAACCCCTCCCCTCTTCAAATTAATAAGCACAAAATTCTAAAAAGACATTTGTCAGCCATGCATCTCGAGAAATATGTGAGGACTATTCCTGTTTGATTTTAAACATGTTAATTGAAAGAGCTAATCACATTGGCTTCTGTTCCATGTCCTTCAATGGCAGAGACAGGATTTCCCTATTGTTTGTGTATTTAGATAATGTGTATTGTATTGCAGAAGCTCGAGGATGGAAATTCTGCTAGTCAATTGGCTCAGGTTGATTGAATCATTGTCCTCTGTTAGTTGCTGAGTGGAAATAGTATACTTACTGTTTGTGTTGGTTGTTCTTTAGATATGTTAATTATATTTCTGTATAAAATGTAATCTGCATATGATAATGTAATCAGGCAACCCCTGACCTGTGTGTGGTAATCTGATCAGGAGGGGGAGGTCCATGCTGTATATAAATTCTGTGTGACTCAATAAAAAGAAGATTCTGTAACGTGTACAAGCTAAGTTGTCGGCTAGCTTTGTATGGGGGCGGCTAGGATTTGATACAGTGCATTGCGAAAGTATTCGGCCCCCTTGAACTTTTCGACCTTTTGCCACATTTCAGGCTTCAAACATAAAGATATAAAACTGTACTTTTTTGTGAAGAATCAACAAGTGGGACACAATCATGAAGTGGAAAGAAATTTATTGGATATTTCAAACTTTTTTAACAAATAAAAAACTGAAAAATTGGGCGTGCAAAATTATTCAGCCCCCTTAAGTTAATACTTTGCAGCGCCACCTTTTGCTGCGATTACAGCTGTAAGTCGCTTGGGGTATGTCTCTATCAGTTTTGCACATCGAGAGACTGAAATTTTTTCCCATTCCTCCATGCAAAACAGCTCGAGCTCAGTGAGGTTGGATGGAGAGCGTTTGTGAACAGCAGTTTTCAGTTCTTTCCACAGATTCTCGATTGGATTCAGGTCTGGACTTTGACTTGGCCATTCTAACACCTGGATATGTTTATTTGTGAACCATTCCATTGTAGATTTTGCTTTATGTTTTGGATCATTGTCTTGTTGGAAGACAAATCTCCGTCCCAGTCTCAGGTCTTTTGCAGACTCCATCAGGTTTTCTTCCAGAATGGTCCTGTATTTGGCTCCATCCATCTTCCCATCAATTTTACCCATCTTCCCTGTCCCTGCTGAAGAAAATCAGGCCCAAACCATGATGCTGCCACCACCATGTTTGACAGTGGGGATGGTGTGTTCAGGGTGATGAGCTGTGTTGCTTTTAGGCCAAACATAACGTTTTGCATTGTTTCCAAAAAGTTCGATTTTGGTTTCATCTGACCAGAGCACCTTCTTCCACATGTTTGGTGTGTCTCCCAGGTGGCTTGTGGCAAACTTTAAATTACACTTTTTATGGATATCTTTAAGAAATGGCTTTCTTCTTGCCACTCTTCGATAAAGGCCAGATTTGTGCAGTATACGACTGATTGTTGTCCTATGGACAGAGTCTCCCACCTCAGCTGTAGATCTCAGCAGTTCATCCAGAGTGATCATGGGCCTCTTGGCTGCATCTCTGATCAGTCTTCTCCTTGTATGAGCTGAAAGTTTAGAGGGACAGCCAGGTCTTCGTAGATTTGCAGTGGTCTGATACTCCTTCCATTTCAATATTATCGCTTGCACAGTGCTCCTTGGGATGTTTAAAGCTTGGGAAATCTTTTTTTATCCAAATCCGGCTTTAAACTTCTCCACAACAGTGTCTCGGACTTGCCTGGTGTGTTCCTTGTTCTTCATGATGCTCTCTGCGCTTTAAACGGACCTCTGAGACTATCACAGTGCAGGTGCATTTATACAGAGACTTGATTACACACAGGTGGATTCTATTTATCATCATTAGTCATTTAGGTCAACATTGGATCATTCAGAGATCCTCACTGAACTTTTGGAGAGAGTTTGCTGCACTGAAAGTAAAGGGGCTGAATAATTTTGCACGCCCAATTTTTCAGTTTTTTATTTGTTAAACCAGTTTGAAATATCCAATAAATTTTGTTCCACTTCATGATTGTGTCCCACTTGTTGTTGATTCTTCACAAAAAATTACAGTTTTATATCTTTATGTTTGAAGCCTGAAATGTGGCAAAAGGTCGAAAAGTTCAAGGGGGCCGAATACTTTCGCAATGCACTGTATCTATGTTCATGACTGCAAGAAAGCCGTATACTGAGGGAAGACCACAAATACATACAGTGTGGGTCTGCGGTTCCATTACAGACATCCCTTAGACTGAGAATGTATTGTATTGCGTCTGTGGCAAGTAGAATCTGTAGTAACAAGGGAGATCTAGGCATATTATCAGTGGCCTCTACAAGGGTGAGCACTACATATTATTAACATGCATGCTTAGATCTTTGTGTGTATGATTCTATCTACAGAGAATGAAGTATGGGGAGGAACCCCCAGCTGTAACAAACAAACCGATAATACTGTCGTTTTCTTTTGCCTTTGTTCCGGGCCCTGATAGTGATCTTAGTTTTACTAGTTTAGGAGTACTCTATTTTGTGTATAACATCACCATCATGTCGGATATGTTTGCTGAATAGTCTTTTGCTCTGATGCCCTTTATTTATGTGTTCTGAAGTTAGGGTGCTGCTGTACTGCTGCATTTTTCACATTTTCGCCTTGATAAAGGAATATAAAACAGCTGTAAAACGTTTTTGTTTTCATCATGCAAATTCCTTGCTTAAACTGTGACATAAATGGAAAGGACCAGAAGAAATATCATGTAGACTAAGCAAGGTATTATAGTTAAAGGACAAGTCAGGAATCACAAGCAGAAATCAGTCTGCGCAGGGCAATTCCTCCTAACAGGCAAATGAGAAAAAGTAATGTCAGGCAACAAAGGAACTTCCGATGGACAGCTACTTACAAGCATGGCGATCCTTAAATATCTGTACAGGTCAAGTATAATGTGCATTGTATAGGTATCTTTGTATTTGTATCATTGTATGTGTCTGTGTACACCAATGTAATAGCACATCAAGATCACCGAAACAGTCATGTCTGACAGGACTTTTAAATTCTTTACAGGTTATCTCAGCCTGACCTTGATAATATTCTACTACCTGATAATATTAAACACTTGTATAGATAATCCATTCAGAAAGGTGAATGCATTTCATAGTGATCTAGAAGCGTAATAAAAGTTGCATCATTAATAAGGACACAATTATACAGTATTGTTTAGCAGATTAAACCAGCACATTTCGTCCTTGACTGTTGGGCACTCTGTATTTTCTTGAATTCTAATCATACCATAAAAACAGCATCAATCAATAACTTAGTTACTAATCCAACTATTTATGTACCATTGAAGGTTAATTGTACTGGCCGATAAGAGAACAAAGATAGACATAACACACTCTCTTATCAGCCTTTCCTGAATTGATTCAGGCTGTGAACCCCAGGTCTTTGTTTCTCTAGTTCTTTAAAGTACAGTATGTATTCACTTGCATGGGCCAGTAAAGCTGGCAATACACTGTTCAAATTTTGGCTGGCTTATTAGGAACCATCTAAAATTTGCTCAGTGAGTGGTCCTGTGGGCCGCCTCCCTCCTGACATTTTTCAGTAGATGCCGGGCAAAAACTGTTGGCCTATTGGATTAGGCTGTCAATATGTAATAGTCACAGTGGGAGATTCATCCACCCACATTGAGTGGATGGAGGAATTGGTTAGACTTGTTTAGCCTGAAAAGTGAATGAAAAACTATATTATGGTATGGCCAGCTTTAGGACCATAAATTATAAAGCAAAAGTGACTGTCGCCAATCATTCACTGGTTGTGAATTAATCGCTGTCATTTAAAACTCATGCACCTGGGGGATTCTCCTAGAATGAATGCCATATTCGCTGTTTAATAAATATGCCCCTTTAAGCAGACCTTAACCCTGTCTTTGACTTTACATGATTTTCCTTCTTCCATTACAAATGTAGCACCCCCTAGCTAGTGTGTTTGGCTTGGCTGGATGACTCCCAGGCAGCATCTCTGAGCCCGTCCCCTACTTCTGGAACTTGCTGGAAATTTCCAGCAGAAAGGGAGTGGAGGTGATGTAGAGCTGTCTGGAGTATTCTGAGGGCCCTGACCAATCCCCAACCTGGGTTGGCAGGGGGCAGGCCCCCTCAAATACATAGGGTCATCCCAGCTGGGGCAGTGGAGTTTGGGTGTAAGCTAGAGATGGAGTGTTAGACTATTGGTGGCCCTTGAGAGTAAGTGGGGGGGGGGGGGATGGCTTTGGTCCTGGGCTCTGGTGCAGAAGGGATCCTATTCACGACACACAGTGGTGTCCTGACGGGAGGCACGGGAGCAAGTAGAGTACAGCTGGAGAATACTGCCAGGCAAATCTCCACAGAGGAAAACAGCCAGGTGGGCTGGTGAGTGTTACAGTTGGAAGAGGACTAAGAGGCATGCCTGAGAGGACTAGGGAGTGCAGTCTGAAATGAATGCAGAGTCAGTCTGGGAGGACTGTGGAGTCTTAGCCAGGGGGGCTAGAGAAAGGGGCAGCTACAGCAACTGGAAGTGCCAGAAAAGGTGACTCTGGGATCAGTAGCCACAGGAGGACAGCTGTGCTTGAGGACTTTGCTACACAAACAAGGGGCCCATGGTCCCTGCCTGTAAAGAGCTTTTGCTATTGATTTGACTGAGTTTTTTTTATCACCGAACAGTGTGCCAGCTGGTCCTGGGAGTTGCAGTTCTGCAATCAAGCTGTGTGCAGGAGGCAGAGGAGAAGTATATATATATATACGGACTGTATATAGTTGTGTCCCTGAACAGTTCTACTGCTTTGATCAAATTGGCAGCCCATAATATCCCTATCCCTATCCCTATCTAAGTTTATCCCCCTCAATAAAACATAAGACATAAAACAAAACACTGGACTGTTCTTCTGACTCAAGTGTGCTGTGAAGGTGCGATGTTCCTGGCTGTGCAGGGTGGAAAGGTCCATAAAAACATTGATGAGAGAGTTTGGGGTGGAGGAACTTGACTGGCCTGCACAGAGTCCCGACCTCGACCCGATAAAACACCGATAGAACACATTTAGAGTGGAGACCGCTAGCCAGGCCTTCTTGTCCAATATCAGTGCCTGACCTCACGAATGCGCTTCTGAAAGAATGGTCAAAATGGGATGCCATTAAAATTCATGTGCGTGTAAAGACAGGTGTTTCAATACTTTTGACAATATAGTGTATATGCGTAAGCTGCAGGGCCACTTCACAGCACCCCAGTGTACTGCAGTCCTAACTCTATAAATTTGAGTCTTCTGAGTTGGAGCACATATACAGTATAATAATGAATAGATTAGGGGCAGGTATGCCTGGAGGGAGCCCTCCCCTCCCTAAAGGTATAGGGAGGCACTGGACACCCAGCAATAGCACAATGGCTGCAAAGGTATCCAGTGCATCCCCTCACCAATTCACCAACAGTACAAACAAATGACAACCACCCTAACCTATAACTACCCTTTGAAGCAAGGAGCACATGGAAGGGCAACACATGTAAAAAAAACAACAAACAAAAATTTCCAGCTCACTTACCATCCAGCTTGCGACAAACCAAATTGGCCCTGTCTAACAGTTCACATTTACAACTTTAGCTCTAGAAGGTTTACCCCCCTTCATGACCAGCCCATTTTTTGCATTACAACAATGCGTTATTTTAACTGGCAATTGCGTGCTCATGCGACGCTGTACCCAAATAACATTTACGTCCTTATTTTCCCACAAATAGAGCTTTCTTTTGGTGGTATTTGATCATCTCCATGCTTATTGCATTGAGCTGGGGTGGTGCCAATCAGGAACACTGATTCTAGCTACATTGGTCTGGTGACACTCTGGCTGGTTTCGTGATGATCGGAGTTCTGTGAGTAGCTGCACTATGAGGGCTCATTCACATGTGAGGTTGAGGGGTGGTAAAACCTTGCTACCCTCTTTAGCTGCAGAGGCAATGGCCTGGAGTGTACACATGCCATGGCTGTCATGCTTTTCAACTGTGGCAGGGATTATACCCCTGTGCACCTACCAATCACAACCCATTCAAGTGAATATGGGTGCTTGTGTAGGGTCCAAGGGGGTTAAAGCAGGTGATGAGGTGGCGATACAACGTCTTCTCACTGTCAAATGCTGTCTGAAAAGCGATCAGAACATAGATTGCTCTTCTGAGAGGACATACCTGTACTTGCTCCCAGAATGATGCCTGCCATTAGGCACTTACGTAAGAGTATGGTTGCGTACAGCCATTCACTTGCATGGAAGTTTGTACAGATGTACAGCCCTGGGAAATTTTCCTAGGCATATAAAATGCCTGTAATATCTGCGTGAGTATGAACCTTAGCACTATGCGAGGGAGATCTTGTCACTAGAATGCCCAGGGGAAGTGAGAAACCAGCAAACTGACTCCACCAGTATCCAGTGGTTAATGAAATTAATAATTTGGTTAACCACCTCCGGTCCGCCCACCGTGTATTTACATCGTTGCTTTGACGTTAAATATCAGAGTTATGGCAGCGGGTAGCTTCCATAACCCTCATATTTCTCTGCACCGCGGGTGGTCCTCTTTCACATAAAAGTGGTTTTATGGGTGGCGGGAGAGGTGCCCTCCTACTGCTTCCCGGTCGTTTTCCCAGGCGTCGGTAGCGGGGAAAACGATCCGATCCCCTGTGCGGATGGGCAGGAAGTCGAGTGAAGGCAAGACAGCCCTACCTCGACTCCATGCTCTTGGAGGACTGGTGCGACTTCAAGGGTCTCTTCCACCCCCTGGCCTTAAAGGGCCCATTTTTTTTGGGGGGGGGGGGGTGACATTTTTTTTTATTTTTATTTCTTTTAAGTGTAAATGTGAGATCTGAGGTCTTTTTGACCCCAGATCTCACATTAAAGAGGCCTTGTCCTGCTTATTTCTGTTACAAGGGATATTTACATTCCTTGTAATAGGAATAAAAGTGATCACATTTTTTTTTATAAATAAAAAGTAAAAGAAAGTAAAAAAAATTAAAGCACCCCATCCCTCCGAGCTTGTACGCAGAAGCGAATACATACGCAAGTGGCGACCACATATGTAAACTGTCTTCGAATCACACATGTGAGGTATCACTGTGATCGTTAGAGTGAGAGCAATATACCTCCTCTGTAACTCTAAACTGGTAACCTGTAGAAATTTTTAAAGCGTCGCCTATGGAAATTTTTAAGTACCGTAGTTTGTCGCCATTCTACGAGCATGCATAATTTTAAATCATGACATGTTAGATATCAATTTACTCGGCGTAACATTATCTTTCACAAACAAACAAAAAAAAGCGCTAACTTTACTGTTTTCTTATTTTTTAATTCAAAATTAGAAAAAATATTTTTTTTCCCAAAAAAAATTGTTTGTAAAACCGCTGCGCAAATACGGTGTTACATAAAGTATTGCAACAATCTCCATTTTATTCTCTAGGGTCTCTGCTAAAAAAAAATATATCATGTTTGGGGGTTCTAAGTAATTTTTTTTAGCAAAAAATACTGATTTTAACTTGTAAACAACAAGTGTCAGAAATAGACCTGGTCCTTAAGTGGTTTATGACCATTTATTAATATCAGTACCCCTTCTTTATTTTTCTAAGAAAAAGTCATATGGAGAGCTGGGAACATGGAAGAAAAGTAAAAACGTGAATTATTGAATTGTATGTCATTTTTATATTTAGCTACTATATTTCAAAAGAACAAAAATCTAGCTGATACTATTGCCATCTAGTGTTCAAATTGCATTACTGCAAGAGCTTTATAACACCTACTGTATATTTTATTGTACTAGCTGTATATAGGTGTCCTTTTATGAAATGGAGATGAGCAGTGATCCTGCTGATCACAGCTCATTTCCGATCTTAATGGTTTATGAAACAGAAATGATCGCAGGAGAACATGTTCTCCGCTGATCATCTCTTCACACGGGAATCTGTCATTGCCTGACACAGAAACAGCCAGGTTATGAAGCTGCGATCTCCGCACTTCACTGGCGATCTGGGCCAGAATTCACACTCCCGGGTTCACCAGCCTGGAGCTTGTGAAGCGGGGAGTGAAGACAGAATCGGGGGAGAACTGAGGGGGAAGGAGGAAGATTATGGACTTCCTTCTTCCTTGTTCAGACCCCCCAACACAGTAATCATGTCCCCCTGCCATATTTATGTATATATATACATGTATATATATACACACATACATGTAGATATATATTTAATGTGTGTATATATATATAATGTATGCATGTGTGTATTCAGTGTATATATATATTTATGTAAGGGGACTATTATTTATTAACATTAGTGGGGATCGTGTACTCAGCAGTGATAATTTATCACTGCTTGTTAAAGCGCGCCAGAGATTTTCATACTACTGTAATCTCGCTTTGTCTCACGAGATTACAGGCGCCCCATTCACTTGTATAGAGATCTCAGCCATTCGCCGAGGAAACCGTTCTCCTCTGATCACCCTGGGAGAACTGAAGTTCTCCGCTTCATAAAAAGGGTGCCAGATGTGATCATTTTCCCCGGAGAACTGCAGAGAAGCTAATAGAGAAGAAAATTCACCCGTTCATAAAAGTACACCATAATATTTATAAATATCACCATATTCAACAGCATAAGTGGGGGAAATGCAATAAATGGAGTTAAGAAGTAATAAGCATGAATAAAAAAAAAAAAAATGACTACACTCTATAGATAACACAATTAAAAGTGATTATTCACGCATAAAGAAAAATGAAAATGTTGTAGCGCAGATTATGAAACACAGAAGCTATTCAAACTTGTAACAAGCAGAAGCTGCAAGAGACTGCAGGACATACTATTACTCAAAGCATAGCTCCTAACTGTCCCTGATTTCGAGGGACTGTCCCTGATTTGAAACAAAGTCCCTCTTTCCTCCTCATTTGTCCCTCATTTTGGTCTGATCTATATAGCTGTATATAAAATGTACTTTTTTATCCTTCAAAAAGTGTTTTCCAGTGCTAAATCTTAAATCCAATTTCAAAATTGCTGCATTTGTAAATTTCAGAAGCCAGTATAAAGGGATAGTAGTGGTAAAAAAAATTTTGTCGGTTTAACTAATATTTTTTTTTATAATTCTTTAAGGGGGTGGGGCAGAGGGTGTGTCCTATGCCTACATACATTTGCTAGTAGGTGTCCCTCGTTCCCATCTAAAAGAGTTGAGGGGTATGCTCAACAGGGCTGCACCCAAGAGAATTTTGTATCAAAGAGACCATGTCACTGCGTACTTAGACAGCTTACAGGAGAAAGGGAGCCCAGGTGGGTTCTCATCATATAATGATGGTCTTTCATAATCCAATAAGCAGGAAACAAAGGAATCTACAGAATTTTAATAGGAAATATAGACATTCTTTTTGGCATTGAAGCATGGCAGAGTTGTCTATTCCAAGAATACCTGAAATATATCACTGATATTTTGACATATATAACAGTTGACATTTGAGTTTTTCAACTGTAGGATTCATTGTTTAGCTGGAGTTTTACCTTAGACAAGGCCTTCACCCAGGATTTTCAAAATAAATCCATTGAGATCCATTAAGATCTCCGTCTGGAAGATGCAGCAGATGGTGCTGTTAAGTTTTGTGCAAATTAGGAAGTGCTGAGACAGCGTGGTGTGGAGTTTGTTGGGAGCTGTGGACCAGAACCCCACTGAGACCCCCCACTGAGACTGTGAAAGGTGGCGACCGGGGACCCAGGGGACCAAGAGCGGAGGCGGGTGACCCAGAGACTGAGCGTGGGGGCAGGCTGGGACCACCGAGAGGGGAAAAATGGGAGTGACAGAGGAACAGGTTGACAGGTGTCTGTTGACAGGAGAGGCAGCGGGTAGGAGAAAACTACTGACCGGAGGGGGAGTGATAGGGAAGCGGCGGGAGCTTTATGTAAGTGCTTTACACCGCTCCCCATAATCCAGTTCAAACTTTGCATTCCAGATCATTCAAACATGACTGGCATACCCATGTCCAAAACACCAACACCTATGTACATTGATGTATTGTGTACAGGCAAGTGGTGAAATCACTCATTGGCCTCTTATAAAATTTCCTGTCCTGATATCCCCAACTTCACATCTCATCTCTGCAGGATCTTTAGCAGGCAGCTCAGGCAGTATCTGGCAGATTTTTCTATTATCATCAATTCGAGAGATCCAATAGAAATGATCACAGTACAGCAATATCTTGTTATGTGTATTAGATACCAGCACACCCCATATACTAACATTGTTTTACGTTTATATCTGCATAGTGAAAGTCAGCAGTGTATGCGCTGGTGCCAGAGGGTCCAGCACTAAATATTAGACAAAAGAAGACAATGATGTACCATTTGAAGAGGGCAACATACACAAGGCAAGCAAATGGTGTAAACCTGTGCAAATGTCTTTCCGGTCTTCTATCACATTTCTGTTTTATGCATGGATTTATTACAAGAAAGAAAATTCAATATTCTTATTGTGCAGAAGTAAGCTGCAGATTTTCTCATGTTTATTAACAAGAATCCAGCTGCACATCAAAGAATCCATCTTTATTCAGTCATAAAAGCAACAAATACAGTGGCAAAATACTGTTGGGCATAAGAAAAGTCTACGCTTTTCTAGCAACATCAGCACTCAATCATGACTTAAAATGATTGTTGTCTCGCTTTTTTTTTTTATTTTTATAATAACAAACATGTTATACTTGCCTTCTCTGTGCAGTGGTTTTGCACAAGGCAGCCCGGATCCTTCTCTTGTCAGGTCCCTCTTTGCTGCTCCTAGCCCTTCCCTCCTGTCGAGTGCTCCCACAGCAAGCAGCTTGCCATGGGGGCACCCGAGCCAAGCTGCAGACACAGAGCTGCAGTTCGGCCCTGCCCCCTCTCTCTTCTGCTTGGCTAACTGACTTTAAATGATAGCCGTGTGGGCCAATGGCTGCGCGGCTGTGTCTCAGCCAATCGGTAAGGAGAGTCCTGGACGGCTGAGGGACTAGTGAACTTCACTGGACAGAGAGGGGGCTCAGGTAAATATTAGGGGGCTGCAAACATAAGGCTTGCATTAAGATAAAAACCTTCTGCAGTGCCTTTACAACTCCTTTAAGCAAAACACATAGACTTTCGTCATGCCCACAGTGTTTTGCTGCTGGTTGTGTTGTTTTAATGTCCAAATAAAGATGGATTCTTCAGTGTGCAGCTGTCCGGATTCTTGGTAATATACATGCTTTAGTTTGATGAGCTGAGCTAGCATCTGTGTGGAGTGCGATGGGCAGGACAGTCACAGGATTGCAGATTTTCTCAGATATGGTTCAGTGATAACTGGTTACAACAACCTGATGTAATACTTTTCAATTCGGTATCATTTAAAGAATAAATTAGTAAAGTTATTTTCTGTCCTTTTTTTTTGTTGTAAGAAATTGATAAAGTTATATATTTTATATACGCAGCACACAGTCTTACATTGTCAATTTAATCACTATTTTGCAAATAAATTATTCTAAAAAGAAAATGTTTATATAATTGTGTATATATATATATATATATATATATATATATATATATACTGTATGGTTCCACTTTCCAAAACAAGTGACAATTTTTTTTCTTCTTGGTTGGCATCCCTGAACTTGGTGTAGATTCTATTAAAGGGCATGTTCTAGAAATATTTCTATATGATGAAAGGGTCTACATAGAAAGAATCCGAATATCCAGCCAGTGGATAGAATGAAAGGGTTAGAAATATTTATTGTTCTCTGTGCATAGTATCATTGGGAGAGGGAGCTAAGAAGATTATCAGTACAAAAACCCAGACAGCAAGTAAGAACTTGCTAATAAAATAGATAAAAGTAAAAACTTGCTGATAAAAGGTATATATAAAAAATAAGGTATTCATCAGAAAATCATGAAACAAATTTTGTGCCTCATGCAATCCTTTACACAGCAGCATATACAGTATACTGGCACCCAGTGGCAAGACTGGGTGACAGGCAAGTACTCGAAACCCATACTTGAGTAAAAGTACAAGTGCTCGATCAAAAGTGACTTGAGTAGAAGTGGAAGTGCTCAATCAAAAAGTGACTTGAGTAGAAGTACTAAAGTATTCAACATTTTTTCTACTTAAGTATTGCAAGTAGTTTTTTTTTTTTAATTTTGCTACTCAAGTACTGAAAGTAAAAGTACAAGTACTGTGTTATGTAGTTATTAAAGAAAGAAGTCAAAAGTTTGAACATCATATTGTTTTTTATTATTTCAAATACAGCTTTTATTTATACATACAGTAGCATTTATTTTCGTATGCGCTGATAATACACATGTTTTGAGCTTCATGAAACCTGCCATCTACTGTTCTGGCAGTGGTAATTTTTATAATTGTAAGGAGTAACTATGCAGCACAAAAAAAAAATATCGGAGTAGAAGTATTGAAATTATCAAAAAAATTTAGTGAAGTAAAAGTGGAAGTGGAGAAAAAAATTCTACTCCAGGAAAGTACAGATACCGCCTTTCAGTACTTAAGTACAGTAGTGAAGTAGTTCTACTTAGTTACTATACATCTCTGCAGGCAAGCTATATGCAAGGTAGTGACCACATATTTTTTAATATTAGCTGAAAAAAATATAAAACTACTTTTGAGATCACATTAACATGTTCAAGCATATACAGTAAAACCTTGGATTGCGAGCATAATTCGTTCCGGAAACATGCTTGTAATCCAAAGCACTCTTATATCAAAGCGAATTTCCCCATAAGAAATAATGGAAACTCAGATGATTTGTTCCACAACCATTTATTCATAAGTCCTTCAGTTTATAGTCCATATAAAAAGATTATAGCATTGCGATAGGTTATATAACCATAAAATGTCCATCCACTAATAGCCGCTTCCACAAGGGGATTTGAAGCGAAATCCAGCAGGAGCTACAGAGTATCAAAGAGAAGAGAGGCGCCTCTAAGTGTAGCAATATGGTTACATTTAATGAAGGTACAACATTTAGCAACTCACATGGTTGATGAATAAAACAGGCATATCTTAGTATGCAGGCATCCGGGGTAAAGCTATCCACATAGACTATCTTCTGCACTGCCGGCTGCCAGTCTGTAATCCTGACCGGAAAGACCACACTGCAGTAAAGCGATCTGAAAGCGAGGGGCAGCATGGAAGGGATGACATAGATGGTGGTGCGGAGGATGGTCCATGTGGACAGCTTTAGCCTGGATGCCTGCATCCTTAGATGTGCCTGTTTCTATCATCAACCATGTGAGTTGCTAAATGTTGTACCTTCATTAAATTTAACCATATTGCTACACTTAGAGGCGCCTCTCTTCTCTTTTCTACTCAGCTGTGACTTGAGGCTACTTGTATATCAAGACATCGCTTGTAAACCAAGTCAAAATTTATTTGAAAATTTTGCTTGTCTTGCAAAGCGCTCTTAAACCAAGTTACTCTCAAACCAAGGTTTTACTGTACAATATTTTAGTGGTTAGAGTCACAAATAAATAACGTTTAACTGTACAGATTCTGGTTACAAATATATAAGTGTATAGTGAAAAAAATGTTGTTATCATCTCCTTTTAGTGTTGGGGGGTGGACCACTTCATGGAACCTACAGACTACGCCAGCTGCATTTTCACTGGGGGCCATGTGATGATTATGGAGCTGAACATAAAGTGAATGGTACAGATCATGCAGCTGAGGTAAGAAAATAAAGGGTCCATGGTTCTGCAAGCTGAAAACCCAATTTTTACATTGTTAAGCCAACTTTTAAGTTTTCAAGGTATTGTTCCCCTCTCTATGCTCTTTGTTTTCTGTGCTGCTGGCTACCAGTCCTCTACTGTGTTAAATGACACCCAGCTTCTTTCAGCCTACTGCCTATGAGCCCAGACTGTCATGGACAGCCGCTTTGAGGGCACGTCATAATGAAACTTGTGCTCACAGGTGAATTCTGTGGAGGATGATGCTCACATCACTTCCTAAGCACTATTCTATAGAGCATAGAGTAATGACGAGATGTAGGGAGAAGAAGAAGAGGGACCGCAGGATGTCATGTGAGAACCATTCTCTGGAACAATGAGGACTATCATACACAGATGCTAGAGAATAAGGACCCAACTCATCATGAGACTGACTAAAGACCAATGGCTTACATAGCATATCTGGCACACAGGGGCAATAATTCTATAGTACCCCACAAGAAAAATAATCAAAAAACAGCAGAGTTATAGGTGTGTCCATATTACTAGGTATGGGTAAATAAAACTGGTGTCTACTCCCCCATGTAAACAGCACACATATGCCACAATCCTTTTAATCATAAATAATGCTGTAATGACTCTGCCACAAGTGAAAGGCTTAAAAACACATACAAACCTCAGCACAATCATAATAAAAAATGAAACTTAAAACCCTTAGTATAGACCAACCTTTCCCCAACCCCCCAGTACAGACCACTCAGTACAGTCTCCCCCCCCCCCCCACTACAGACCTCTCAGTACACCCCCATCATTCCCAGTACAGGATTCTCAGTACAGCCACCATCACACTCCCCAATACAGACCCCTCAATAGACACCCTTTCCCCCAGTACAGACCCCTCAATATAGACCCCTCAATAGATACACCCCTTTCCCCAGTACAGACCCCTTTATACAGACCCCCCCCCGCAGTACAGACCCTTCACTACAGACTCCTACCCCCCAAATGCAGACCCTGAAACCCCTCCCTTCCCAGTAAAGGATGCCACCCCCCTCTTCCCAGTACAGACTTCTCAGTACAGACACACTACCTCCCCCCTTCCCTATAGAGACCCCCAGGAAAGAATTCCCCTGTCCCCTAAACCCATTCATCAGCCCAGATGCAGCTGCAGTTCAGAGTGAGGGAAGTCCTTCCATCAGCGCTGTCATATGACCGACCCCTGAGGAGGAACCTTGATTTGGCTCTGAACTGCCACCCAGTGCTGACTTTTGTTTTTGTTTTGTGTTGAATGTCAAAAATAACTATAGTTAGGTCCAGGTTTTTACCAAAACATATTCAAGCTATAGTATATAGTATATAATGGATATGGGCTGAAAGTGCACACTCAGGTTTAATTAAAGGGAGTGTACATCAAAATCGGAGGAAGGGTTTAGGAATTACAGCTCTTAAGAATAGCCATCCCTCTTTTTCAGGGGACCAAAAGTAATTGGTTAGTTGAATCAAAAGCTGTTTCATGGCCAGGTGTGGGTTACTCCTTCGTTATTTCCTCATCAATTAAACAGGTAAAAGGTCTGGAGTTGATTCTAAGTGTGGTATTTGCATTTGGAGTCTAGTGCTATGAACCAACATCATGCGTTCAAAGGAGCTGTCCATGCAAGTGAAACAGGCCATTGTAAGGCTTTAAAAACAAAAGAAATCCATCTGAGAGTTAGCAGCAACATTAGGAGTGGCCAAATCAACAGTTTGGTACATTCTGAGGAAAGAAGAATGCGCTGGTGAGCTCAGTAAAATAAAAAGGCCTGGACATCCACAGAAGACAACAGTGGTGGATGATCACAGGATCCTCTCTATGGTAAAGAAAAACGCATTCACAACATCCAGACAAGTGAAGGACACTCTTCAGGAGGTGGGCGTATCATTGTCAAAGTCTACAATCAAGCGAAGTCTTCACGAGAGCAAATACAGAGGGTTCACCACAAGGTGCAAACCATTCATAAGCCTGAAGAATTGAAAAGCCAGATTAGACTTTGCCAAAAAACATCTAAAAAAGCAAGAACAGGTCTGAAAAAGCATTCTTTGAATGGATGAAACGAAGATTAATCTGTACCAAAATGATGGGGAAAAAAAAAGTGTGGGGAAAGCTTGGAACAGCTCATGATCCAAAACACAATGTCATCTGTAAAACATGGTGGAGGCAGTGTGATGGCATGGACATGCATAACTTCCAGTGGCACTGGGTCATTGGTGATTATTGATGATGTGACAGAAGATGGATGAATTGTGCAGTGTTTAGTGATATACTATCAGCCCAGATTCAGCCAAATGCAGCAAAGTTGATTGGACAGCGCTTCACAGTACAGATGGACAATGATCCAAAACACTCTGCAAAAGCAGCCCAGGAACTTTTGAAGGAAAGGAAGTGGAATATTCTGCAATGGCCGAGTAAATGACCTGATTTTAGCCCAATTGAGCATGCATTTCACTTGCTGAAGGCAAAGCTAAAGGGAGAAAGATCCACAAACCAAGAACAACTGAAGACAGCTGCAGTTAGAGCCTGGCAAAGCATCAGAAAGGAGGAAACCCAGTCTTTGGTAATGTCCATTGGTTCCAGACTCCAGGCAGTCATTGCCAGTAAACGATTCTCAACAAAATATTAAAAATGAAAATTTTTTTATGATTATATTAATTTGTCCAATTACATTTGAGCCACTGAAAATGGGGGGGCTGTGTATAAAAATGGTTGCAGTTCCTAAAATCTGTACTTGATATGGATCTGTATCTAACTGGGAAACAGAAACCATTCCTTCTCAGTGAGTTGGCCAATGGGAGAGGAGCCTTTTTGCTGTACATGACAGCTAAAGTAAGCCTGGAAAGACTTTAATTCCCTGAAATGGGAAGACGTCTCTTTGCCCCATGTACTGCCTTTGATAACCTGTTATGGACAGATAGCATAAAGACATGTTGGCTGTTTGGTACCCAGCAGTGTAGATGGAGAGGTGGGGGGAAATACACACCTCTTAAAACTTTAAAACCCACAAAGATCCTTGTCCAGTGTAACCTCTTTACAACATATACCAGTGCCCTTGGAATTATTGACCCGAAATAGAATAACACATTTTCAACTAGGTAAGTGCCAATCCAGATACTTCAAAAAGTATGGTTGTAATTCAGATGTGTTATCTGGCCATAATGTCATGTTAATGTAGTATGGTTAATATAGTTCATAGTTTGTCAATCGCTATTAGCTCCCGCTAATAATGTACCTTTACGCTGCCACCATGTAGGTGCACACTGTCACATATAATCAATGAGTAATCTGCCACATGTACGAACATGTACAGACATGGACAGATATTTCATCTTTTTTATTTACAGAATCTTTTCTAAAGACAAAAATGTTTGCCGGCTGTGTCAAGCAAATTACTCTTGGTCCAACGGTTACAATTAAACAACTGGCTGAACTAATTACAGAAATTAGGATCCATTATATACCATATTTGTTAACAATTTAATTATTTGTATTTTACAGCTTCACCTTGTTCACTGGAATTCAGAAAAGTACTCAAGTTTTGTTGATGCAGCTAACAAACCAGACGGGCTGGGTGTTGTGGCAGTGTTTTTAAAGGTATGATGCACCTTGGACCTCTAAGCAGTGATGGAGACACAGATTTTTTGTCCAAGACACTTCTAACAAAACCCCTCTTCCACAAGGGTGCTGCATCTCTATTGTAGCATGGCTCAGTAGAATGTGCAGACGAGAAGCATTAAGAATGCCACTGCTGTCCAACAAATTCTTGCCCACTTTTATTAAAGATACATTTCACAGAACTATGCAGGGGTATTTCAGCATTCCTCCTCCACAAAACCAAATACCCATACCAGCTTACAGGCTTTTATTTACAGCACTGCTGGTTTCCCCCCAGGCTTAGGCCTCTGGCTGTCTCATCCAGACTGTCTTCAAGCTCTGGATGGGCTGCAAGTCTGTACTTAATCCCAAAGTCTTGTGGCGCATCTGCACATGCTCGGAATGTGGCAGCACACATGAACCATCATAGGCACAAGACACAAGACTTCATCATTGCCATGGTATGCTCAATACATCCATTGGCAGTCAAAGGCTTAATATATTTAGTTATTATGAATTATTGGAGTCTCCATATGATTATCTATATGTAGTGGTACCCCCGTAGTGGCCGCTGGTGAATGTGGTCATCTCCCACCCTGCACAGCCAGGCACACAAATTTCCAGGCACTCAGGGACAAGAAGCAGTCCTTGCAGCTTTGTTTTTGTTCTATTTAGGGGGATTGAACTTGGATTGGGAAGGGTGCATATGGGATGCCCATTTGATCAATGAAACTCTGTAGGGACTTGAACTATATACACTCCAGTATATACATCCTCTGCTCTTCTATCTCCTGCACACACTTGCTTGCAGACTATTACTCCCAGGACCAGCTAGCACAGATTTCATACTCAGCGCAATCTCAGCTGAGTCTGGACGAATGCCCTTTCCAGACAGGGACCGTGGGCCCCTATGGTGTAACAAAAATTGAAGTCTTTAGTGGTAGCTGTCCTATCTGTGACTGTTGCTTCCAGCACCACCTCTTCAGGCACTGCCAGCCCTTCTGGCTGCAGCTGCCCCTTTTCACTGCCCATGCCATAACAGTCCTCCTTACTGGCTCTGCAACCATCCCAGACTGCTCCATCCCAGTCCTCTCAGGCGTGCCTCCCAATCCCCCTGACTTTGTGTCACTCACCAGCCCTCTTGGTTGTTCCTTGTCCTCCTGGAGACTTTCCTGGCAGTGTTCTCCCACTCTCCTCTCCTTGCTCCCGTGCCTCCTGGCTAGGACACCTCTGTGTGTCTAAGCCCAGGCCCAAGGTCACTCCCCCAGACTGGGGAGCTCCCTCAAAGGCCACCAACAGCCTAACACTCCATCTCCTGCTTCCACCCAAACAACTTTTACCCAGCTGGATTGACACAGAGTATTTGAGGGGGTCTGTCCCCTGCCAACCCAGGTTGGGAATGGGTCAGGGCCCCCAGTATACTCCAGGCAGCTCCACCTTACCTCCCCTCCCATTCTTCTTGAAGTTTCCAGTAAATTCGACAAGTGTGTGTGCATGGGGGGGGGGGGTCTCATTGATGCTGCCTGTGAGTCATTCAGCTCTCCCTGGATCTCTGCCTAACCCAGGAAAAAACACAGACAGGCTTGGATGCCAGCCAAGCCTGCACAAATTTACCTACTCTAAATGAAAAAAACTATCTACACTCCTAGCATGCTGGAGGGTGCTAGATATAAATGTCATTAGAAAGGTTGACATAAAACAAATTGTAAAGCTTCTGTAACGTCACCCTACATTTATTTAGCTCAGACTTTTTTTTTTAAATCTATATTTATTACTATTTTTTTCAGATTGGTGAACATAACACAAACTTGGAGAGAATTACAGATGCATTTGATGCCATTACCACCAAGGTATATTGCTGTCTGTACATTTAGAAGCTGTTTTGAGGCAGTATATTAGATCTCATCAGAGGAGCTAAACTTTTAAAGTGATTGTATTTGTATTGTTTTTTTTTTTTAATAACAAACATATTATACTCACCTGCTCTGTGCAGTTGGTTTTGCACAGAGCAGCCTGGATCCTCCTCTTCTGGGGTCCTTATTTGCTGCTTCTAGCCCCTCCCTTCAGGCGAGTGACCCCACAGCAAGCAGCTTGCTATGGGAGCACCCGAGCCAAGCTGAAGCTACATGTCTCTATTCAGACTCGGAGCTGCCGTTCGGCCCCGCCCCCTCTATAATCTGATTGGCGGGCTGACTATAATTGACAGCCGTGGGAGCCAATGGCACCGCTGCAGGCTCTCAACCTCAGGGGGAGAGTCCTGGATAGCGGAGAGACTCGTGAACATCGCAGGACAGAGATGGGCTCAGGTAAGTATTAGGGGGGGCTGAGGGCAGCTGCTGGACACAGAAGGCTTTCTATCTTAATGCATGGAATGCATTAGGATAAAAAAACCTTCTGACTTTACAACTCCATTAATTCATATTTTTTGTTGCATCATAAAAATTGTACCATACTTTACTGTAATCTAAATCTCAAATCTGGGCAACCAAAATTGATTAATTAATGACAATATGTATAGACAGAAGATATAGGGGTTGAGCTTGGCCCTACACTTCCCCAATGATCCTTTAATGTGATAAACAGTGTCTGTTTCTAAAGAGAATTTAGCTGGCAATTTTTAAACAATACGCAAAGTACGATGGCATTGGCAGAAAAGGAGATAAAGATATGCTATCACCTTGCCCTTGCAGGACAAAGTGGCAGCACTAACCAATGTTACGGGAGAGTGTGACAATTGCTAACAGCCAATCACAAGACACAAGCACTGTCATATGACTGAGGGAATGAGGTCATTTCTCCCCTTGATTGCCTCCACTTCTGATTTCAGTGCTTGCTGCAATAGAGTTAGGAGTGCTGAGGGAGAAAAAGCAAGGTGAGTATAAGAGGGTTTGTAGGGGTTCTTTGCAGAGACACTGGGAAATTCACAAAAGCATGTTGCATGCAGTACTTGAGTCACGTGACACATTGTTCCCAAAAATGGCATGTGATTTTGAAATTGTCAATTCACTATCCCTTTATGATGCAAAAACGCTCAGTAAATACTTGTAAGTTGTAAGTTGTGGTCGAGGCATGAGACATGTATGGAATGCATGAATCTTCAGCTGGATGTTAAGGAGATGCCACTTGCCACATCCTTAACAACCTATTGTAAACAATAGAAGAGCCAGAATTAAAATGAAAAAAAAAAAAAAAATCAGCATGCCCCCCAATTCATACACGGCTCTTCAGTTCTGGTAGGGATT
Source organism: Pelophylax lessonae (assembly GCF_965119305.1). Taxonomy (NCBI): domain Eukaryota; kingdom Metazoa; phylum Chordata; class Amphibia; order Anura; family Ranidae; genus Pelophylax; species Pelophylax lessonae. Next base: position 465,459,037 of record NC_138772.1, read on the forward strand.
TTGGGGGGAACCTCATGCTAAAACTAAAATGGTGTGAAGTCCCCCCTAAAATCCATACCAGACCCTTATCCGAGCATGCAGCCTGGCAGGCCAGGAAAGGGAGGGGACGAGCGAGCACCCCCTTCTGAACCATACCAGGTCAGGCACATGCCCTCAACATGGGGGGGGGACTCCCCCCCAAAACACCTTGTCCTCATGCTGATAAGAACAAGAGCCTTTTCCCCACAACCCTGGCCCAGTGTTTGTGGGAGTGCCGGGGCGGGTACTCCCACTCATTCATCAAAAAAATGGCCAAAGTAAGTAAAAACCCAGAGCTAGCTTTTGACAAGTCCTTAATTAAAAAAAGGAAAACAACTAAATAAATGTCCCCCGAAGTAAATCCAATGCCAACCTAATGAACACTGGTGGCCGACCTGCATAAAAAAAAAAACATACCACATCCAACGCATGGCTCCTGCGTACTGACAGCTCCGCTTTCTACCCACTGCTAAAAAAAACAAAGGGATGGGGTCACCTGCTGGCTTTACTAGGTGACCCTGCTCCCCTTGTGAAGTCATTGACTGAGGCATGCTGGGTTGATGATGAGTAGGTTGTTTTACCCACTTCTGGACTGTCCCACGTACATTTACTGCAGCGGGGTAGCCTCTCTGCATGAAATCACATACCTGTATGTGATTTCGCTCTTCCTTGCCTTGGGCCCGCACGGGACACAGCGGGAACCAATCAGCAGGTCAGGCAGACCCGATGTCTGCCGGGACCAGCCGGTCATTCCAGAGGCAGATAGAAATGGGGTCTGCCTAGTGCCTATGTAAACAAGGAAGATCGCTGTTCTGTTATAGGAGAAGACAGAGATCTTGTGTTTATGCAAAGCAGGAACATGGATCTCTGTCTTCTTACAGTACAAGCAACTCCCCCCCCCCCCCCAGTTAGAAAGCACTCCCAAGGGACACATTTACCCCAATGTCAACCCCTTCCCTGCCAGTGTCATTAGTACAGTTACAGTGCATATTATTTAGCACTGATCACTGTATTGGTGTCACAGGTGTCCGATTTGTCGGCCGTAATGTCCCAGTCCTGCTATAAGTCGCCAATCGCCACCATTAGTAGTAAAAAAGATAAAAAAATAAAAATTCCATAAAAGTATAATTTGTAGATGTTGGAACTTTTGCACAAACCAATCAATATACGCTTATTGGGGTTTTTTACCAAAAATATGTAGCAGCATACATATTGGCCTAAATTGAAGAAGAAATTAGATTTTTTAAATTTTTTTATTGGATGTGTTTTATAGCAGAAATTAATATATATATATATATATATATATATATATATATATATATATATATATATATATATTTTTTTTTTTTGTGTCTTTTGTTGTTTATAGCCCAAAAAAAGGTGAACAAACACCACTAAAATAAATCTCTGTTTGTGGGAAAAAAAGGACACCAGATTTATTTGTGTACAGCGTTACATGACTGTGAAATTGTCAGTTAAAGTAATGCAGTGCCATATCGCAAAAAAAGGTCATTAAAGGGGGTGAACCCTCTGGGGCTGAAGTGATTAAAGTTATTTAATCTCACAAAAATTTTCTCTTCAAACATTTAACTCACATACATACAAGATAAAGCCTCGTACACACGCAACGGATTTCCGCTGACCGGTCGTCCGTCTTTTGTCCAGAGTGGTGTCTGTTGGTTGGAATGTGCTCTAGACTGCACACGAATTTTCCTGCACGACAGAATTCTACTTCAGAAGTGATGTCATGCCTTAGATTGCTTTCTTTGTGTTCTTTCATCTCTGAGCATGCCTAGTCTTGCTCATAAGATTTTTCCCCATCGTAATCTGTACTAATGAGACGAAAATCGTAACCAGGGCAAATGGAAAATGAATGATAAAGTGAATCTCCTCAATGGGGACACAAGTAGCCAATCCAATTTGACTGAAGTTCTAGCCCTCCCCTATTTTTAAACACAAGCGGAAAAAATGTTTCTTTTTTAAGGGAGGCGAATCCCTGGGTTTTCTACCTACTTTACTAAGTAAAGAAGTAAATTGGGCATAATTTGTAATATAGGGAATAAGTAATGCTTACATCGGTCATATTGATGCTTTATTGCTCGGATACTTTAACAATTTTTTAGACGTTGTTCTTTGGGAAACAGTAAACAACTGTAGGTGATAAATATCACTCTTGCATTAATTATGATTTTCCTTAAAGTATAATGAATCTTATGTTATGTTCTTAGCAGCAGATGATATAATGGTGTCCGCTTATGAAACAGAGAAAAGCCATGTTCCTCAGGATCATGGCTGATCTCTCGTATGCACCGGTTTATGTAGCTCGGATGAGGAGCAGAGAACATGTTCTCTGCTTCTCATCATAGTACATGACCGTTCTGCCATTCTCTTTTACACAAACGGCCAGTTTATGAAAGTGAGGTCTGAAAATCTTACTGGCTGTTACCTTGAAATATCTCCCTCTCAGATTCTCCAGCTCAGAGGTGGAGAATCTGGGAGAGAAGCTGGTGCGAAAAGAGGAAGACTTCTTTCTTCCTATATATCAGCACCAGAGGGTTAAAAATTATTATATATATATATATATATATATATATATATATATATATATACCATATTTTCCGGCGTATAAGACAACTGGGCATATAAGACGACCCCCCAACTTTTCCAGTTAAAATATATAGTATGCATAAAACAGTGCAAGTGGATTAAATGTTTCCAAATTCACTCTAAAGCTGAAAGGAAGTATAAAACAATAAATCCATGGGAGCTGCCATGCTCCACAACCCCCCTCCTTGCATCCCAGTCCCCTCCACAGTACCCCTCCTTGTATCCCAATCCCCTCCACAGTCACCCTCCTTGTATCCCAGTCTCTTCTACAGTTGTCCCACCTTACTTGCACATTACTCCCTTTCACAGTCCTCTTTACAGCCCCCCCCCCCCCCCTTACCTTACACAGCAGGTAGAGGATGCAGCATGTCCGAGCATAAGGCAGGAAGTGTCCAACTTTCCATTTAACAGGCAGATTGGTTGCTAGGACCGCCCCTAGCAACAACAAATCACAGGCTTTTTAACTTGGACAGCGGTGGAGGTAGGGGCAGGGGAGCCTGGATGGGAGTTCTGTCAGCTTAGGCAGTCCATGTGGCAGCATAGCTGAAGTGCTCTCACTCCCCCACCGCATATTCTCCAGTTCGGCTCCAGCATCGTATAAGACCATACCCGGCGTATAAGACGACCCCCCGACTTTTGAGAAGATTTTCCTGGGTTAAAAAGTCGTCTTATACGCCGGAAAATACGGTATATATATATTCATAAACATACATTATGTATATTTGGTATATTATGTATATTTGGCGACAAATGATAACTTGAATGTTTATTCATAGGGCAAACAGTCTTCCTTTACAAACTATGACCCTTCAAGTTTACTTCCTGGCTGCAAGGATTTCTGGACCTACCCAGGGTCACTTACTGTTCCTCCACTGCTAGAGAGTGTCATATGGATAGTTTTAAAGGAACCCATAACTATCAGCTCCAGACAGGTAAGTGTGGTATATTTCTGGTACAACGCATTTAATATCCATATAGAAAGATTATGCTGGATTGGAGCTGGCCATGTGTTATGATCTTCTGAGATACAATCACATTGTCCACACACCATCTTTTATCCACCTGACAAAGCCTTTTGTCTTGCTGTATTACAGTCTGTTGGATGTTTAAAGATAGGGATTATAGTTTAGACAAACAAAAGGAGTCACATCAAGTCAAGGAGTTAAGTCAAGTCACATCAGGGAGTCATGGGGATATAAAGATATCCTTCCTCACAGCAGACAAAGATTACATTGCTTGCCTGTTAATGGAGGGCAACTAACAGGCCAACTCAGTACAGTAAAGTAATTATTACATACCATGTGACCTGAAGCTGCCATGGACCATTAACACCAAAGTGCTGTGCTGTGGTGCATTGACCCTATGCTTCAATAAAGTTACCAAGGAGTGCAGCAATATTTCTGATTTTTGCATGTCTCTGCATTGACCCTACGTTCACATCTATCTCTTTTTTTTTTGTGCGGTTTCTGCTTTTCAGAAAAGCACTACAGTCCATTTAACATAATTTTCTCTGGTACACGTTGACATCAATGCATTTTTTTCAGCCGCTGCTTTTATTGGAAAGGGTGGGGGACTTTTTTTCTGCAGCAGATTGAATTTTGCATGAATAGACTTTAATGAAGTCGCACCAGAAACGCAAGTGTTGCATTTCTGATGCATTTTTTAATGTGTTTGGTGTTTTTTTTTCCCCCTTTAAAATATATCGCTGATTGCTAAGGAGCAGGTTGGTAAGCCGGCCGCCCCTTCCTTAACAACCGATGAGTCATCTTATTGGTGGGGTGGATGGTGATGCTGAGAGAGAGATACACTGCTGCTGAATCGTGCTAGTGCCAGCTCTAGCACAAAGAAATGTGAGTGGATATCTATATGTTGCTTTGTAGACAATTTTGCCATAATAAAAAGCTATGATCCTGTTGGTCTTGGTTTGCTTCTGTCTATGAGGAAAGAAGGAGCAAGGTAGCTGGATTATTGGGCTCTACAATAATCACCTGAAGATCCCCAGAAAACCAAAAAGTACTGTATTACTATACCCACCTAACATTGGGTCTAGGGATCTGGTGAGTTTTGACAACAAGGGGGGACAGTGTGTGCACCAGAATATTTCACATCTGCATGGAGTGTGAAGAGCACGTTTGACACCAGATTGTTTACATACGGACTTTGGGCACTTATGATGAACTTTCCAATGTTTACGCACTTTATTTAACCACTTCAATACAGGGCACTTTCACCCCTTTCCTGCCCAGGCCAATTTTCAGCTTTGAGCGCTGTCACACTTTGAATGACAATTGCGCGGTCATGAAATTGCAATGCCGTACCCAAATTACATTTTTATAATTTTTTTCCACACAAATAGAGCTTTCGTTTGGTTGAAAAAAATACAGACAATTTTTAAAAAATTTATGTCAGTAAATTTTGTAAATAAGTAATTTTTCTCCTTCACTGATGTGCGCTGATGAGGCGGCACTGATAGGCATTGATAGGCTGCATTGATGGGCACTGATAGGCTGCACTGATAAGGTGGCACTTATGGGCACTGATGAGTTGGCAATGATGAGGAGGCACTAATATGCCGCACTGATGGGCACTGATAGGCTGCACTGATAAGGTGGCACTTATGGGCACTGATGAGTTGGCAATGATGAGGAGGCACTAATATGCCGCACTGATGGGCACTGATAGGTGGCACTGAAAAGGTGGCACTGATGGGCACTGATAGGCGGCACTGGTGGGCACTGGCAGAAGGCACTGATGGCACTGACAGGCACCACTGATGGGCACTGACAGACAACACTGATGGGCACTGATGGGCAGCACTGATGGGCAGTACAGATAAGCAGGCACTGATGGGCACTGACTGGCATCACTAAGGGGCACTCATTGAGGTCACTGTGGGCACTAATTGATGTCATTGATGGGCATTAATTGGGCACTGTTTTGTGTCACTGATGGGCATTGATTGGGCACTGTTTGGGCACTATGTTGTACTGTACTGTAATCAGGGCACTGAACGAGAGCTGCACCACTCCACCGTCATTTGACAGTGGGCAGGCGGCAAGTGGTTAAGGAATTTATGATATAGTTCATGCACTTTTATTGCTACTACTAGGCAAAAATGATTTATATGCATTTTTATGGGCATTTTTTAACATGTGGGGCCACGTATATTATTTGAAAAGTGGTAAAAGCTTATTATAGCTTAACGTTGCACAGATATACAGTACATATTTTCATTTTTTGTAAGGGGTTATTAACCTCCCTGGTGGTATGATTGTTTCCGATTTTAGGTGCTGAAAGTGGTACAATTGTTTTGCATGTAATTCTTATGGACGAGCAGCCCAAAACAACTATTTACATATGATTTTTTTTTACTGTGCGTTCTTCTTTATAACATCTCGGGTATGATAAAGTTTGAAACCCCAAACCATAAATTATAATATAATAAATAACTATAAATAAGTTAAAGTTATATATATATATATATATATATATATATATATATATATATATATATACACTTTAACTTATTTATAGTCATTTTTGTCATTTATTATATTATAATTTATGATTTTGAGTTTCAAATTTTATCATACCTGTTAGTGATTTGGTCAATCCCATCCCCACTATACTTAAGTCTAATCTGTTCTATGTAAGAGCGGAGGCTCCGGAAGAGTCCTTTGCCACTGGAATAAACACAAGTAGTCTGCGTGTGGTACAAAGGACTTCTCGTCTGTTTAATACATATCCAGAGATCTTTATACAAAGAATACAGGATGCACAGTTAAAAGGGGGGGGGGGGGTGTCTAGGGTATATTCCTTATAAGGGGGTATAAACTAATCAATTTCTAGCTATAGGAAACACGCTCCATTTACAGGCATTAACGTATTAAGTAGATTCTATTGGTTAATAAAGAAAGCTTAGACATTTCTGATCTCATCCTCATAAGGAGGAACTAAACTATAAGGCGACAATATTCTACAGGAAACATGATATTATAATTAGAACATGCTTATAATGTCAATTGCGAGATACGTGCAGAATGGAGTTTAAACACATAGATATACAAAATGGATACTAAATGGATACTAAAGATGGAGGACCATGTCCCACGCTCCTACAATCCCCTCTAAAAAAATCATAATTTCATATGCATGATTTTTCTTCCTATCATTTATACGGTGTCATCAGAGGACACAAGGCCTCTCTGGAAAGGGATAGCAGGTTAGGCGACAATGTCCTTGGCTTCCTTAGTATAATCAAATAAGGACCTAAACCTGCCCACCTAAATGGTAGACTTAGCCTTCTTGGCTTTATAAAACTTTACATATTCCTGGTAATCAAAAGGGGTTTGGGTTTGTTGCCTCAGCACACCTTGTCCAGCTGTTAGAAATGTGTCAACATTTTCAGCATCTCTGTTAAAATACAAACTTACATAAGATCCCCCTCTGCTAGCTGAGTCTGGGTTCTTTGTGGTTTTAGCGATTAGGCACATAATAAGCTTAAAACATGCATATAAAAATAATAGAAAAAGTAAAATCATCACAATCATCATAGCAATGTCCTTTAACCAGGAAAACACTCCTCCAAACCCAAAACCCCCCATACTTGCAAAGGGGTCCCAGTGAAAACGGTCTTTGGGCAATATATTCTTGTAGGAATTTACTCTGTATTGTGACCACAAGCTGGTCAAATATTCTTTGTATATTCTGGGAGAAATTCTGGTAATTACTCATTATAGTCTTATTTAAACTAGGACTTGATATGTCAAACAGAGAACATGATTTTTTCAATGGGACTTGGCAGGAAGTAATATTAAAAATTTACTTTTTGCAAATGGAAGGGTTAACACGTGTGTTATTTCCTAGGCTGAAACACCAGTCTGGGAAATGGCTCCTACCATCTACTGGGAAGGTGATATTATTATTACTTGGTACATTGGTTTAAGTAGCAGAGGTCTCTTTAAGAAACTGGGTAATATTCAAAGGGACAGCAATAAGAGGGATGCGGGCTGTTTCTGGATGGAGTTTGCTACATATCCAACATTTCTCAAAACCTGACTTCTTTGCATAAGCATATTTAAATTTTGTTAATAACATTTCACTATGAAAAGTGGGTGGATTCTCATCTACATCATGCTCAATACTCAATTCTTTCTTTGTTCTGTTATGTGTCTCATGTGCAGCGTATGGTCCGCATATACTTCTCATGACACCCAAATCTTTCGGGTGATAGATGCAGTTAGTAACAGTCCATACAAGGGAAAACACTAAAAATGGAATCAGGATTATCAGCAGCCATAGTTTGCCTGAGTCCGGTGCAACTGGAAAAGTCATTTTCTACAGGGTCTGGGCAGTCTGCCCCTGTCAGTACCCCCTTTTCTTGACTCTCCTGTTCAAGGTCAGGGCAATCTGCCCCCGTTAGTACCTCTCTTGCTTTTGGATCCTCCTGTTCAAGGTCAGGGCAATCTGCCCCTGTTAGTACCTTCTTTCTTGCTTCTGGATCCTCTGGCTCAGGTCCTGTCCGCACCAACTTCACTCTAGTGGCATGGATCCAAGTAGGGCTGTGTTCGGTCAAGACATCGGTCCTGGTAACTGCTACCACAGTGGTCTCTGGGCCGTAGGCGAAATCCTTTTGTTTCTTTCCTTTGGGCAGCAGCTTCATCACCACTACGTCTCCTTCTCTGAAGGGATGGGTATTTTCCTGTAAAAAGAATAGAAAGGTGCGAGCAACTTTTCGTTCCGTTCCACTTGATTCTAAGTTTCAATTACTCTTTTCTCAATTTGTCTTTATTTGCGCTATTCATTCTTTCCATTATACCTGAACTCTGCGAGTAATAATATAGTTTCAAGATTTTAACTAGTTCCTGGCATATTTTTGATATGAAAGCTGGAGCATAATTAAACCTAATTCAAGGCAGGCACCCCCATCCAGGAATAATCTCCTGATTGAGAATGCGTGCCACCGTGTGGGCATCTCCCTTTTTGTTTTCCTAGACGCTTCCACTCATTTGCTAAACACATCCACTAGTTGACTAAAAAGAACTCTTATTTCTTCCCTGCTTTGGGCCTATATGTGAAATCTATTTGTAGATGTGTGAATGGGTTTGATGGGTATTGGAGATGCTCATGTTTGGATTGTTTGTTCCTAATACAGGTGATGCATCTAGCAACATATGCTTGCACTAAACTGTCAGTAATACTTCATGTGTTCTTTCCCACCCCCTGTGTCCTATTTCATAATACTAGGCAATAAACAGTGGGGCGCTAGCTGCGGGGATACACACAAGAGCTCCCCTCTTTTGGAAAAAGGCTACTCTCAACTTTTTCTAAAACATCACCCAAGTCCTTAAAACCCGTTCTGTAGCATGCATTTGTAGCTTCAATAATGTGTGATCTTTTGGCTTGGAGCAGGAATTTAACCACAAAAAACATCCTCTGCTCCTACTATGGCTGCCTATATATCATGTTGTGGTGTAACACAACCTTTAATCCCAGTAACCCATTTAAAACTGGGGCCTAACTAGGTCAAATGATGTAGCCATCCCTATTACCATCTCACAAGATGCTTTGTGCTATGAGTCACTTCAGGCATGCCTTTAGACCTGGACTGTGACCATCTTTGGACAAAAACTATTGGGCAAAGTTTACCACCATACTCCTGGGCAAGTACACCTGTCATGGTCTTACAATTGTCCCTTGCATAAACACAAAACATTTTTCCATGATTTGGGAGGCCCAGTGCAGGCACTACATCCATAGCATTTTTCAGATATATAAACGCATTCAACATTACTTGTGACATTTCTGGACCTGTGGTTTGTCTCAAAATGTTATTATAGATAGGAGCAGTCCGGATTCATAACAAGCAATGATCCTGTGGGCGGGCAAGACCCACTGTGGGCTGGCAAGACCCACTTCTTATGTGACTGACTCTACTATCACCCTCTGTGAGAACAAAACCAAGGTAAACAACACTTTCCTGACACCACTGTCATAATTCCTGTGACACTTTGTGTCCACATACATGTCCATTTCTTCAATAAACTCACTAGCTCTGACTGGCCTCCACAGAGTGACTACATATGTCATGTACATATTGTAGCGGGACTGACGCATGAGCAGGTGTTCATCCCCTCTTGCATGGTCTGGAGAACTATAGAGCGGACAATTGAATTGTCTACTTGTAGCCCTAAGGCATTTCTATACCAGGTAAGTTACCTGGACTGAAAAAATAAGAGACAAAGATGGCTGTGTCTCCTCGTCCAATAGGACGCTTAAAAAAACACACTACTGAAACCAATCACTGTACAGTGGGTAGCATTGGATGGTATGGCTGTCAGTAGAGATGGCACATCAGATACCACTGGTATGCTATGATCAAATACAAACCTAAAATCTTTTTGGCTTAGTGCCAATTTTCCCAAAAACTTTTTTTTTTTTTTTTTTTTAACCGTTCTTAACAAAAATCTGGCCAGAGGTTCCCCTCTTTCAATAGAGGATACCCCTAAAATATCATTTAAGAACTATAATCAGATAAAAAGTTAATCTAATTTGAAACTTTTGGCTCTGTGCCAACAGGGTCCAATGGTCACACTAATTGCGGTAACTCTTTCTGTCCAAAAATAAATTCCATAGCTATAACAGTAATAAAGATATGACATTTGAACGTTTTCTTGGCAAGTAGCCAATTTTCAAAATTTTGCAGGAAGGCTCCCCTTCACATAGGGGACCATTTGCCAAATATAATTTTTCATTATCTATAATTCTATAAAAAATAACTTTAAAATATCCTGCCGACAACGGCAATTTATATTTTTTCCTAGTAAAATAGTGTTTTTATTCATTATTACTACGCTCATACAAGATGGGCACAAATGTATAAATGGCAAAACTTTAAGACAATTCTATAAAAATAATTGCATATGTATGGGGATTCTACAACTGTTCTGAATTAGGGAACTAATGTAGAAGTGCATTTGCAGCAGTGACCCCCCCTCTTTTCCCCTCACGTAAGGAAATGTAGTAGTTTTAAATGTATCTGACACATAAACATTTTCTGCTCGTCTGACATTGCGAAGAAAACTACACCTGCCTTGGAGAATGAAACCGTGGGGTGCAGGTGTGGTCAGGGGTATTTGTAAGGTAATATTATTATTATAGGGGGGCCTATGTTGAAAATGTCCTACTCTTATTTGCCTCTTCTGATCACGCTCCCTTGAAAATGCGCCCTGACAGGCTGCTTTTCTTTAGACAGATCAAAAGAGCCAGCAGCATCGCTCTCTGTTATGGCTTTTTGAAAACCTTACAAAGTTTTAGTAGCCCAATCAGAAACTTGCTGTTTTACAATTAACATGTACTGTGACTTTAAATTAACGACAAATGTTCGAATTAGAAGTGCTGCTCAGCAGTGACACTTAACTGCCCAAAACTTCCAACAAGTCTCACCCATCTTCTGTCTATAGGCAATCGCTGTGGTCTATATCTGTGTTTAAAGACTTTCACTTTCACTTCTAATAGCTCTACGTAGCTTTTTTCCTATTCTATTGTACTAATACGGGGCATAAATAAACCAATTCTCCCCGCTTCTTCCATGTACTTTATATTACAACTAAACATTTACTAAAAGATTTACTTGTATCCTAATATCTCTAAGGCTGGCCACACATGTCCGGACAACTCTTTATTGCACAATTTTCTGTTAGATCCACCACAAACCACATAATAAGAGGTCAAAATGAAACATATTCATTTGTATCCAATTAGGCAGCCGTTTGTACTACATAGCTGAAGGTAAATTTCAAGAAAACCGCACTGAAAATTGTAAGAAAATTGTATCATGTATGGTCAGCATCAGAGATATTAGGATACAAGTAAATCTTTTAGTGAAGAATAAATAGGTACAGAACAGATTGACATCTATTTATTCTTCACTAAAGGAATGGGGTTTTCCTAAAACCCCCTGGGCTTCCCTGAAACCCAAAGAAAAAAACTGTCTTTGTTGAAGACAGTTTCAACGCCTCCCAGAGACGTTTTATTTGTCCCTCCCAGAGGAACGGATTCTTCCCAAGAAAAAATCCCCTGGGCTTTCCAGAAGCCCCGGATATTGTATTTCCTTATAAATGACAAATCCTGTGTCTTCCAGAGACACTGTCTCGATACTTTCCCAGAACGTATTCAGGTTCAACAACCTAACATATAATATCTTTCCCTGAAAAATATTATTCTGGCTTCCCTGAAGCCTCTATATATATATATATATATATATATATATATATATATAAATATATATAAATCCAGAGCGTCTTCCCAGAGCCGCTCTATTATCCAACACGCTCCCTGAGCGTTTGGTGTATGGCTCAGAGATCGGAACCAGGGCCAAACGGCCAAGTCCCACCGGACAGGCAAACAGATAAAATAAAATATCTCCTTACCCAGACCGGTGAATCCTTGGACCCGTGATGACCGCTCTCTCTCCGATCCCAGACGAGCCCCCAACTGTTAGTGATTTGGTCAATCCCATCCCCACTATACTTAAGTCTAATCTGTTCTATGTAAGAGCGGAGCCTCCGGAAGAGTCCTTTGCCACTGGAATAAACACAAGTAGTCTGCGTGTGGTACAAAGGACTTCTTGTCTGTTTAATACATATCCAGAGATCTTTATACAAAGAATACAGGATGCACAGTTAAAAGGGGGGGGGGGGGTTGTCTAGGGTATATTCCTTATAAGGGGGTATAAACTAATCAATTTCTAGCTATAGGAAACACGCTCTATTTACAGGCATTAACGTATTAAGTAGATTCTATTGGTTAATAAAGAAAGCTTAGACATTTCTGATCTCATCCTCATAAAGAGGAACTAAACTATAAGGCGACAATATTCTACAGGAAACATGATATTATAATTAGAACATGCTTATAATGTCAATTGCGAGATACGTGCAGAATGGAGTTTAAACACATAGATATACAAAATGGATACTAAATGGATACTAAAGATGGAGGACCATGTCCCACGCTCCTACAATACCCGAGATGTTATAAAAGAGAATGCACAGTAAAAAAAAATCATATGTAAATAGTTGGTTTGGGATGCTCGTCCTTAAGAATTACTAGCAAAATAATTGTACCGATTTCAGCACCTAAAATCGGAAACAATCATACCGCCAGGGAGGTTAATAACCCCTTACAAAATATATATATATAAAAAGTACAGTAAAACTGCAGGAAAGGGCACTGGGGGGCAAACTAATGTCAATTTATTTTATTTAATAATGTAATCCAATAGGATTAAAATATAACAGTGTGTTTGTGTGTTTTACTATTTGAATTTGCCACCGGTTCCACCCCCCCTGTGACGTGACGCTCGCAGGAGACGGAAGCCGGGGCTCACAGCATCGGGCTGAAGATCCGGCCACTGTATGCTGCAGGGACACATTGCGGGATCCTGGGGACAAGGTACTTAAACTCTACCAGGATCCAGCGATACTCCCTGGCGGTAACCCGAGTGTGGCTCGGGGTTACCGCTAATGGCACTGAAAGTCCACCCGAGCCACACTCGGGAATACTACCAGGGAGGTGAATTAGTTATTATTGTTTATAACACCTAGCGCTCACTCTAAAGTCTTATGTAAAAAAAAGAATTGCCGGCTAAAAAAAAATGGATTTGGAGGGGAAGCCATGTTGAGGGCATGCAGCCTAGTATGGTTTAGGAGGGGTCTTCCTGACCTGCTGGGCTGCATGCTCATATAAACATCTGGTATGGATTTGGGGGGACCCCATGCCATTTTTTTTTTTTTTTTTTTCATTTTGAGTGGGTTTCCCCACCAAACCCATACTAGATCTGAAGGGGCGACCCCGCACTGTTTTATTTTTTTTTTGCCTTCAGCGGGGAATACCACTAACAGCTAAACAGACCCTGCTGGACTCTTGCTTTAGAAAGCCCACAATCATACCTCCAAACTTTTTGAGATGAGAAAGAGGGACACCTATCAGCAAAAGTATGTAGGCAAAGGACACCCCCGCCCTGCCCCTTAAAGGAAAATTAAAAAAAAACCGATTAGTTAAACCCACAAGTGCTTTTTTTTACTACTACTTTTCCTTTATCCTGGCGTTTGAAATTTACAAATGCAGCAATTTAGAAAAAGGATGAAAGGTTTAGCACTGGGAAACTGGGATATAAATAAGACCAAAATGAGGGACAAATGAGGAGAAAAGAGAGACAGAGGAACTTTATTCCAATTTAGGACAGTCCTTCAAAATCAGGGAGAGTTGGGAGCTACGCCCACAATGCCCTGTTAATCATTATCAATAGTGGAGCCTTCATGACAAGTTTATTTGTAAAATAAAGATTTTCTATAAGTAGAATAAAATAAACAGATGTAAACCTTAAATTTCAAAATGTATACATTAAAACAATAAAGACATGAATGTGTTTATTTAAAAATGTGTAACAATTCAATATTGATGAAGAATACATTTTTCGCAGCTCTCCAAGTTCCGCAGCCTGTTGAGCACCAGGAATGAGGATGGAAGTGAACTATGCTACATGGAGACAAATCATCGTCCAGTGCAACCGCTCCGAGGGCGAAAAGTGAGAGCGTCTTTCTTATAGATGTTCTCCATTTCTTATATAAATACTAAGGCAGTGAGCAGCAAGCTGAGGACTCTTCCTGCAGGGCACTAGTAAACGTGCTGCTAGTTGCAGAATATGTGTTTTCCTAAAAAGCCGTTTTATTTAGATGTATACAGATTTTTATAGGCATGCTGAAATGTCTTGTTGTATTCATTTATTTTTTATTAAGAGATGACTGTGAATTATATTTTATTTTCATTTATAACAGACTGTTATTTTCTGTTATTGTTATTGCTTTGTGTTGTAAAAGCTTCCTCATCAGTGCATTCTATAGTCCCTCCATTCAACAAAAGAGCAAAACTGTATCATGAAATCTGTTCCCAGAGTCACAAAGGGCTCTCCGAGGCCTGATGTCATTTTATATTATTGTCTGTCTATCTCACCATTTCCTTCTGGTGTGCTGCACTGAGGATGGACGTACAGTACATGCTCTTCATGAGGAATGAGAACAGTCATTTTTGATGAAATTGATTCACCATGAAATTACTATTTTCCTGGCATTTAGGGTAGTTTAGTTTACTCCATTTAGTGTTATAGTAAATATATAGTTTTTCCATTGTATTTCCTCCTTTGTCTGTATTCTTGTTTCTTTGAAACAAAATTGTAAAACAAACATGCCCAAGGAGGGGCTGTTTTTAGTACAAGAACAGGTAAAGATAATAAAAGTGAGCTTTTGTGACCCTTTAGGAGTCATTTAAAGCCTATTGAACTTTTAAAAATATCCAAATATTACCATCATTTTCCTTTTCCTGTTGACTCCAATGCATTTTGCCAAGATGGCAAAATTTTCACCATACTTTTGTGGTAATAACATGCTCATGTTTATGCTAATTCCTACTCATGATATGTAAGCATGAAAATAAGAGAAACTTTCCTATCAAATACTTACTAGAATTTTCCTTTCCTGATAAACTCCATGGTGTTATACGCTCGGGTAGACTCCACCCTTGCCCCTACCCTATAGGACACCACTCCCATAAATTTTGAGGCTGAGCCAGAGAAGGTGTTCTGTAACCAGCCTACTGATGACACTGGGAGGGTACCCATGCTGCCATGGAGTCCATCAGGAAAGGAAAATTATGGTAAGTATTTGGTAGGGAGATTTCCTGTGTTGTCACCACTTCTATAGCAACCAAGTCTTTGGCCCTATAAGCTGGTTGGATAGTTTCCACGACCCATCCAGTGATGATGCTAGATGATATTTTCTTTTCCCTCTGATATGCTAGAGAGAATGACAAAGAGATGGCCTAACACTCTAAACCAGGGGTCTTCAAACTATGGCCCTCCAGTTGTTCAGGAACTATAATTCCCATCATGCCTAGTCATGTCTATGAATGTCAGAGTTTTACAATGCCTCATGGGATGTTTAGTTCCGCAACAGCTGGAGGGCTCTAGTTTGAAGATCCCTGCTCTAAACAAAGCCGTAGCTTGTGAGCAAGCTTAAAGTATCTCAGTATCCTCTGCATTGAATCGGTCATCCTTAGTAGTCCTGCATGTGGGGATAACAAGTTTTTGGTTCTTGGAGGATGCCTAAGCCACATTGATTTGCATCATAGTATGGCAATAAATACCACCTGGACTAGGCATTATGCCAAAAAGTGTTCCACATTGTCTAAGGCCCTGATCTTGGCAAACTTTCTGGCTGATGTGATAGCTCTTCGAGATATTTCATGATACCAGCTTTACTAGAACCTTGACTGAAAGTGATCCCATCTAGAGTTGCATAAGGTGGAGAATAAAAGGAACAAGTCCTCTGGCTCAGGCTCAAAATTTATGGAAGTGACTACCTACAGGGTAGGCATGAGGGCGGAATCTATGCAAATGTACAACGTAAGCTGCTATGGAGACAATCGGGAAAAGGCAATTAGCATTAACTTCCAGAATGCTGTTACCCGGTGTCTGCCTTTTCCTATTGGAAAAGTTTGAGAGACATGAGTGGATTGTAAAAGAAAGGCTCTGTAACCCATATTTATAAACAATCATGACAATCAGTTGCAAACGTGTATTTAGTGGGAACTCCAGTGATTAGATTTTATTTAGGCTCCACCCATCCTCTGCAGCCATTAGTAGCTTGCTTAACTTTAGGCCAATCAAAGTATTCACTGTTTCTTATTGTTACCTTTAAACACATCAGTCATAACACTGACAGGGACTGAAGCTGGGAATTTGGGCTCCAATGGGGAGATCTTACTGCAGGGGTAACTGACAAATAAACAAAGTTGGCTGATATGTCAACACACCAGAGTACACCAAATTTGGAAAAATTCTATTGCATGTGGAATTTAAAGTCTGTCAAGCCACTTTGAAATAGAATGGGATAGAAAGCAGAAGGGGTAGAACCCTGTTTTTTTTTTTTTTTTTTTTTTTTATTGCTGGCTGCATTCCGGTTGGATAATTTAACCCTCACTACTGATCGTGGGGACCACTGTGTCTAGTACAGAAATTAGTTGAAAATTCAAAATTTTGGAGTATTCACAGCAAAACAGAAAGTGAAGGGGAAATCTTCTAATGGATGAACATATTGTGGTTATAAGATCTCTTCTTACTTCCTGTTGTGTCTGCAGGATAAGAAATGTAGCGCTACCACCACTGGAGCTGCTGCTTAATTTGAGTCCTTTGCTCATGTCCAGCCCTGTATGAGGCCCCAACCTTACTGACATCACCAGTATACCTTTCTGTAAGCTTTAAAGAACACACAAAAATCAGACTTACGGATCTATGAAATAATAACAGAATGTATTGGCAAGTTAAAGTCAATCAGCATAAAATAAAAAAAATGGGTAGACAATCAGCTTCCCAAGGTCCCATGCAGTGATTCTAAAATCTTGAAGACGTTGGCGTTCAGGGATGGGATATGTCTTTGGTTTGCTTGGTTACAGTAATGCACCTCAGGAGTTGAATAGAGTAATATGGAGGGATCTTTGGATACAATTGAGTGATTAGATAAAAGGTAGGTACAGTTGCAGCAGTAGCAGTGGCAGGGGGATAAAGAGATCAGGTAACTTGGCTGCGTTAGACCTAGTTCAGCAGCAGCAGCAACAGTTAGAACCAGTGGCGGCTGGTGCTTCATGGGCCGGGGGGGGGGGCGGCAGACGGACCACACTATACCCCCCCCCGACCACACCAGCTCCAGCCCGCACACCATCCCCCCCCTGTGTCTCCTCCCTCCTCCTCCTTGGCAAATAGCATGGATTCTCCTTTCGGCCAATCGGGAACTGGTCTCAGGACCCGCTTCCTGATTGGCTGGGAGGAGAATCAGTGTGATAATAGCGAATATTCATTCGCTATTGTCACACAACTGGATGGGCTCAGAGCCTCTGTCTCTAATCATGTGCTTCAAAAAAAAAAAACATTGGAATCCATGCATCCGGAGCCCTGCATGTAGATTAGGGGTTTAGATGCATAGATGGGGGGCGGCCGCCCCCAATGGACGGGCCGCCACTGGTTAGAACAATGATGTGTGGAAACTTAGACCCGCAGCTTCTTACAAGTGGGGATTAATAACACTGTCAAAGGTTCTCTTAACTGTGGGTCTGTGATCCTCTCACCACTCTCTCTCTCTCTCTCTCTCTGGAATCCCCCTGTAGCAGTTAGCCGAGGTGTTGGAGGCCCCCCCCCCCCGGTTTGTTCATTGTTAACTGCGTCAGAAAGAATGACAGTTTGGCAGTTCACCTCCATGGCTCCTCAAGCGGGTCTGAACAACAGCAACTTAAATCACAGACTGGTGATCCAGATTGTGTACCGGAGAAGCTTAGTCCAGACATTTGGGTCAGCATACAACAGCGTTCAGCATACAAGCCACTCACCTGCTCCTTCCTTTCCCAGCAAGACACAACACAGTACCTCTTCCTCTACAGCCACTCTAAAGCAACAAGCCATCTCTCTCCAACTGTCCCGCTCTTTCCCAGACTTTCCTATTTATGTAACGAAAAATATGTTTTGGCTTTATGCAGACTTTAACCATATAACTGCACAGCAAAAATAACAAAGGGGAAGGCACAAACATCTAGTGCATTATGCGAGTAAAAATGTATATTCAAAGGCAATAAAACCAATAAAATGCATACTCACCAATGTACAATGATAAACAGCATGTAGGTAGGAAGATGCCATGAGGTGGAAAGTAGAAAGCCTGCAGCAACCTCATGTAACAGGAATGCTGACACATTTGGGGGTACACCCCCTTCCTCAGAGCTGTGCTGACCAGCACTACCATTTGCCTAATGTTTAAATACAAGCATGCACACCAAAGTCCACTCCCTGACAAGAAGGACAGAGCCCCCAAAACATGTCAGCGTGCTTGTTACATGAGGTTGTTGCAGCCTTTGCACTTTTCACCTCATGGCATCTTCCCACCTACATGCTGTTTATCAATGTACCTTTGTGAGTATGCATTTTTTTGGTTTTATTGCCTTGAATAAAATATTTATTTTATCGGGTAATGCACTAGGTGTATGCACCTTCCCCCTTTTTTTGTTTTTGTAGTTCCAGATTGCATTCCCTATTTGAGGAGGGTTGCATCCACCATTCATGTATGTGAAGTGTCGCCTATGTAGCCATCTCTTTGAGGAGGACCTCTGAGCACTTGGAGTGTTTGTTTTTCTTTTTTTCATATAAGTGCACAGCGGTCAAAGGGACACTAAATAAATATTTTAAAAACATTTCAAATACATTGAAATATTAATGATTCAAAATGTATACAATTTTATTATCAATCAAATCACTTTTAGTGCTGTGCACCATTTATATGGTTGATTCTGTTTGTCTACTTGAGAAGAGGAGAATAAGGGGGGGGGGGGGGGTGTGATCAACATGTATAAATACATAAGGGGTCCATATATTGAACTTGGTGTTGAGTTATTCACTTTAAAGTCATCACAGAAAACAAGGGGCCACTCTTTATATCTGGAGGAAAAGAGATTTCATTTCCAAATACGGAGAAGATTTTTTCACAGTAAGAGCTGCGAAAATGTGGAATAGACTCCATCCAGAGGTGGTTCTGGCCAGCTCAGTAGATTGCTTTAAAAAAAAAAAAAACTAATATTTCAATGTAAAGTTGATCCAGACAACATCTGATTGTATCTCTGGGGTTTAGAAAGGAATTTTATTCCCATGCTGGAGCAAATTGGATCATGCTTTGCTGTTTTTTTTTTGCCTTCCTCTGGATCAATTGTGGGTATAGGATTGTGTATATAGGATTGTAAATTTTGTTGCTTTCCCCTTTTTATTGGTTGAACTGGATGGACTTGTGTCTTTTTTCAACCAGACTAACTATGTAACTATATGTAACTATGTATGTAGATAAAAGCACAAGTAGCTTTTTTGTAAGTGCTGGTTTCCTTAAAGTTGAACTGCACTGCCTCTGAGCACCACAAACCAAAAATGCTATTTAATTAATTTGTATTATTCAAAGCAATCTCCCCCATCCATGAATGTCTCCATGCTATACTTTGCAGAGAAATCATTTTGAAAAACACTACCCTGACATTTATGGGCATGCCATCTTGAGTAAGGGCAGATGATTCATGTATCATTTACTTCCTGGAATCCATCTGCCCTTAGCTCAGGCATAGGCTGAGCTGAGAACCCTCCCTTCTCTCCTAAAGACTTCTGGGATGTATGACATAATTTGCCTAGGCATGGAAACCAGGAGGTAACTGAAGAAATGTACGGTAACAAAAAAATTTAAAGCAAGTAAATATGATATACAATATCTCACAAAAGTGAGTACACCCGTCACATTTTTGTAAATATTTTATTATATCTTTTCGTGTGAAGAAATTACACTTTGCTATAATGTAAAGTAGTGAGTATACAGCTTGTATAACAGTGTAAATTTGCTGTCCCCTCAAAATAACTCAACACACAGCCATTAATGTCTAAACGGTCACGTTTTTGATGCATTTTCTGAAAGTTGGTTCAGGTATATACAATCTCATCTATGCCAAAAGACTCTAATTTGTAAATTAATTGTTTATAGGGTACTGTATCAAATCTCTTAGTGAAATCCAGGTACACAATGCCCACAGGCTTTTATCTCTCTAAGTTACAGCTCACCTCCTCATAGAATGTTAAAAGGTTGGTCTGCCGTGAATGATCCTTCATAAATCCATGGTAATGATACTATTCTCATCAGCAATTCTTTAAATATGATCCCTTATCGTTCCTTCCAATAGTTTACATACTATTGAAGTTAGGCTGACTGGTCTGTAGTTTCAATGTATCCATATATGTCAGCCCTTTTTTGAATACTGGTAACACTTTAGCTTTTTGCCAATCAGCTGGTATCATTCCAGTCAGCAAGCTGTGCTTAACAATTAGGAATAATGGTCTGGCTATACCATGGCTAAATTCTTTAGCAACGCTCAGGTGTAAGCTATACAGTCCTCGTGATTTGTTTACATTCGTCATTAGTCTTTTTTGAACACTGGTCTTTGTCAGCCACAAAGGTACATTCAATGTACTGTTATTAACTTTCTTGTTTTTTATACCCCTCCTTTTTCTTTTGTATAAACTGAAGAGAAGAATGCATTTATTATAGTTGCCTTCCCCATGTCATTTGTGACCATCATCCTGCTGCCAGTATATATGTACAGCACATTGTAGGGGTAGGCTCCCCTAAAATGAACCAAAGGCACATATACTTGTAAAAATTGAGGTTAGGATGATCAGAAGTATACATACTTTACCTGACAAACCTCATGGTAGTAAAACACTCACTTTCAGCTGTACTTTGACTGGAGTTGGCTTTGTTTGACTGGAGTTGCCATTTACAAAAAGCCATTTAACAAAAAGTCATATTCCCTGAAGCGTACACCATTTTAATTTTATTTAAAAAAAGTTAGTTAACTTTGGAAATTCAGCAAATGATGGAATTAAGTTGGATGTAAACAAAATCAAAGCCTTTCTGCACTTAATAAATATGCAACTCAAATACCAGTTAAAATTCAGTTTATTGTTTTTTTTTTTTTTTTTACATAAAAGAGATGAAAACCACTATGGCCATTTGTTAATATGTATTACTGCAATTTGGCTTTGGTTTGAATTGCTTCACATAGTTTATCAGAAGGATGCTCGAACTTCTCTACCCTTCAGAGGTTGAGGTGGACGATGGTTGCACAGAATTGGGGACTCCTTCTCACCTTCCCCAGAAGCAAGGAGACTGCGGAACTTATTTAGCTGAAAAACAAAATATATAAAAAATTTGGATGACAGTGTTGACTGAAACCTGATCAGTTAATGCAGACATACAAAATCTCTCAAACTTTGCTCAGTTGTCCACCAGCATCACAACCTTCTCAGTATCTAAATGTCACCCATGCTGTTAAAGTACCACCTGTCAAACTCGGTGCGGCTGCAGCATCTGTACAGTCCCACTTTACCCCTGCAGTGTGTTATCCAGAGGGAGCTGGGCAAGAGGATGACTGCCACAGGGGAACTTCTGCAAGAATCTTCTCTGCTGAAGAGTTTCGCAGAGGAGCTAGGCTAAACTGCCGTCAGGACATTGCAACAAGGATTTATTTTCCACAGATCAAGTTTGAAAAAACAAAATGTAAACAGTGCAGTGCACCAGGACTGTTTCCTCCTAGTGCACACTAGCGGTTGTGTGATCAGTACTGATTTCTGGTGTGAACGTGCCCTAAAGTTCCTCTGGAAGTGATATTTGATGTGTTTCCATCACTCTCTAGACTTCTCAAAATAGCCCCTCTGCCTGAATAACTCATAACTTCATTTGAATGAATCCGCCATTTGTCGCACTACCGAAATATCTTTGACTGCTTTCAGGTCAATGGACATATTAACTGGAGGGAATGATGTGCTCTAATTTAAAGGAAAGTCTATAACTGCTCTCACAAGGCCAGCAAGTCTGTAATTACCAAATGGGCTACTTTTAAAGAGTCTTCTGCAGTTACTACTGGGAATTATACACCCCAAACCCCCTCTCCTGTTTTTGGGTTTAGATATAAAAAGACTTAAGGGATTGGAACTGAATTATTGTTACTATTGTGGCGGTATATTGTTGGATCAGGTTAAAGGGTGCATTACCTATAAACATGACAGGAGAAACCCAAATGTCTCATTAGTTCCAAGAAGTCATTGCTACATGTGCAAGAAGGGTGGGGCAGTCAACAGTTGGCAGGGGAGCAGGAAGCAAAATTCAGGCCTGTTGACGGTAAAGAGCTCAAATCCTCTAGGCCACATACCCAACATGTTTTGCCTCACCCCTGGGGCTTAATCATGGAGGTCTGGACAGACCTCCCCTCAGCCTACACCCTCACTAGTCAGCGACATCCAGGTTATCAGACCTTGGTAGAGCGTTTATTGTAGGTCACAAACAATAATAAATAGTGGTGTCAAGCTACATTTCAGACAAACTTTTCTCTAAAATTAATCTGAGACTAAATCATTACAACAAAACCAGCAGCAACGTTAGAAACTGAAAGCAAACACCTGAAGCTGCAGAAAATCTCACTTCACAGCAACTCAAGATTAATGCAAATACCAATTTGCTCTAAGACACTATTTGCATATAAATATCCCCCTACTCCTTCTTCCTCCGCTCTCCCAACAGTTTTGGGTCTGTTGATAGACAGCTTAGATACCAGACATTTTTGTGTAGGATTGGGGCAGGAGGCATAGCATGGAGTCAGGGTGTGCACCAAATCTCCACTACCAGAAAGTGAAAAACAATAAGAGGCTCAGGGTGGATCTGAAACATAATGGCTTCTGATATTTCCCAGGGAGCTTTAGAACTGGAATTCTGCCCTTCAGTCCCAAGTTTTGCACACCCCCATTGTTCAAATGCAAGGGGTCCTATGGATCTTGTTGGATTTTTAATTTGTGGTATGGAAAATTTAAAAGTGGAGATGCATGGGATCTCCCCTCTCATAGCACGAGAAGTAAAAGGTAAATGGAGACCCCTCTATGGTATTACCCAAATGGGGCACAAAAAAGAAGAATTTCACTTTCTTTACAAATTACACTTTTTGTTCCATTTGTTCAATTATGAAAAACTGATAAATAATAACTTGTAACATATCTATACTTTTTTTCTTATTCAATATTTCCATTACCTGGTCAGGGCTGGCACTTATGGGTTCTTTGAATATAATCCAGGTGACGCACTCAAGCAGTGGTGGGTGGGTCAAGGAGCCAATGTATGTCCAGTAGTCCTTTGATGCAGGAAGCAGGGCTGATGGGTCAAAATTGGTAAAGGCTGCTTGCTTACCCTACAACAAAATTTAGAATTAAAAAAAACATTTTTCTTTTTCATTTATCAACTAATCCAAAATATTAATATTGTTATTATACTAATTGACCCTCAGGATCCTTCCAATTATAACAGTACACTACAAGCTTTGTTCAACCTTACCAAGCGTTCATGAAGGGGAACAAGTTGAACACCTAAAACGCATTGGATTTTTTGATATACGAGTTTTAATTCTAACTTAGTATGTTCTGCTTTTGACACACCCTGTCCCTACGCAAGAATACAAGTTGACCTTAAAATAATAATTTTCTCCACATTGCTTATAACCCCACTAAGAACATCTGCTGCTTTAACAGATTCAGAACCCCATGCCTTTCTTATATTTCCTAAATTAAATTTTGTGAAAATACATAAACTGTGAAAGTCCTACTCCAGCGGAAAAATTTGTTTTTTGGGAAGGGTCAGAACCTCTGTCAGGTGTCTATATAGGGGAAATTCCCTCTCACTTTCTGTCAGAAAAGAACATGATAGAAAATCTCTCCAGTGGGGATACACACAACAAAAACAACACTTTTTAGATGGAGTGAAGAAGGGTTAGGTCCTCTGATAATGTTTTATTGTTGTTCCTTCCTTCCTCTTCTGGTGGCAGCTTCCCCCATTTCATTTACAGGAATCACAGGAAAGTAAGAACAAAATTCCCAAGTGCGGCCACAGACAAAAAAAAAAAAATTCTGACAATGATGTAAACACTTGCCCACTATATGCTAAATTTAAAAAATGAACAAGCTAGAAATAACATGGAATAAGCCCTTTCTATTAGCACTTAAAGTCTAAGAGCTATGCTGATCATCTGACTTAATTCAAACAATGCTTTCAGTAATCTGCTATGGATTGGTCCATGCATTGCATCCTTATGAGGCAGTGAGAAGCATTATACCCCAATT
This sequence comes from Pelophylax lessonae, assembly GCF_965119305.1. Classification (NCBI taxonomy): domain Eukaryota; kingdom Metazoa; phylum Chordata; class Amphibia; order Anura; family Ranidae; genus Pelophylax; species Pelophylax lessonae. The sequence goes on from NC_138772.1 coordinate 465,483,449, forward strand.
AGAGTCATTCATTGTTGGCAGTGTGCATACAAGGAAAAAGTTGATCATTTCCTTTCCTATGTAAGATATTGTTTTCACATGTGTGCTACATGAGCTGGAAAGAATTGTCTCCATGACTGTTCCCAGTAGGACATCTATCTACTGTATCTTTTGCCAAAAAACATATAAAGAAATACCTGCCGTACATGACCATCTTATACACTATTCAGCTCAATTTTACATGGTACAGGAATGCATTTTTAACTCCCAGCAGAAGCTGCATTATACCTAGAAATTAGAGACATAAAACATAATAGAATAGAGACATAAAACATACATGGGGGGTTTTCAGTTCCACTAGTCCAAAATATCATAGAACATAATATATACAGTGTATCATACAAATTCATTTTTTATTTTAGTAAACCTAAAAATTATTAGACATTGTCAACACTGTAGTACCTAATTAGCATGGGTATTTCAAAAGGATAGAAATAATTACTCTAAATATAGCCACATGCAACAATGCATATAGTTCTAGTAATACGCAACTTATTAAATTCACAAAATGACTATGAGTTACATAAAAACACATATAACATCATTACTACAGTAACCTGTAATATTGCTCTTGGCACCGTAGAGGTTAAAGTGTATCACTGTGTCCCAGAGCATGGAATGGAGGCTTATCATGATACCAATCCAGAAGGTAAGTACTGTAAATGTGAAGAGGAAAAGATCACCGCTATTTCCTACCAGCCCGGGTGAACAAACAATAAAAAGCGACCTCAGGCTACATGTCTTCAACACACCACACACTCACATTTCGCCCCTCCTAAAGGGGCTTAGTCATAGGGTGCGGGGAGAAATGCATCAGGGTGAAGGTAGTCATGCCGGCCTAATCATCCTGCTGAATTCAAGGACTTCTCATTGGAGAGGCATGATTTGCCATTTGTGATATTTTCCAGCTTGCTACTAACACTGCTCTGCCATGCTGGATAAAATGGCTTGTTATATATGGCTGTACTGTATGCCTGCATATCATAGGGAGCCATTATAGATGGGACTGTCATAATATATTAAATCTTCACTGCTTGGCTGCGTACAATATCATCGAGTACTGACATTCCCCTATAGCTGCTTTTTCCTGGGCTATATATAACCATTATTGATTTTATTACTGGTATCCACTAACACCTACTGCAGCTTTTCTATATACATTTACAACCTGCTTGTTGCAACCTGCAGCTCACATCGATTTGCTAAAACCTGCCTGCCTGCTGCTTTTTCAGTATTTTCCTGTTTACAGTGACAATTGAGTACTGTCCGTGATACTTTTTTTATTTGCACTAACATACAATATTTCAGGACAAGCTTTCGGGGTATGTCCCCTTCATCAAGATCCAAGCAGTACTGATTCACAAAATGTTAGCAGCATGGTAAAGAAACACAAAATCTCTGAGCCAAAGGAAAAAAAAAAAGTAAAACCAAACAAACATAAGTTTAACTGGCATGGTAATAAAACTAGCTTGATTAGTGAGATAAGATAGAGGGAGAGTTGAAGACAGGGGAAGGTGGGGGGGGGAATAGTCAAGGAGGGGGTCGTAAAACTGTAGGATAATGAGAAAGGAAACCCATATCTAAGTTTAAGCCGTTATTTTTTGTGTCAAAAAGAAGTATCATTCAAAAGGAAACTTAGTTTGAAACTTTGAAGTTTGAACTAGTTTTGAAAGTTTGAACTAAGAATGATACTTCTTTTTGACACAAAAAATAACGGCTTAAACTTAGATATGGGTTTCCTTTCTCATTATCCTACAGTTTTACGACCCCCTCCTTGACTATTCCCCCCCCCCCACCTTCCCCTGTCTTCAACTCTCCCTCTATCTTATCTCACTAATCAAGCTAGTTTTATTAACATGCCAGTTAAACTTATGTTTGTTTGGTTTTACTTTTTTTTTTTCCTTTGGCTCAGAGATTTTGTGTTTCTTTACCATGCTGCTAACATTTTGTGAATCAGTACTGCTTGGATCTTGATGAAGGGGACATACCCCGAAAGCTTGTCCTGAAATATTGTATGTTAGTGCAAATAAAAAAAGTATCACGGACAGTACTCAATTGTCTCTGTCCCAAGTGCACTAATACGGCTACAATTACCTCAAGCCTGTTTACAGTGGATTTTATGCTATTTACTAGTAATATCAGAAATGCCATTACCATATGCAACCAAATGCACCACCAGCTGCCCACTTACCAAGCCATTTGCAAATTTTACTGTGGTTATGTCTCCTAATATGGTTTTGGAGCAGATGAACAGGCTATGTGGCCAGAGACTGCAGAATCATGTTACATACAGTATGTGTTTTTTAGTAACTCATAATCATTTTGTAAATTTAATATTATGTGTATTACTAGAGCTTTAAACATGGATGCATGTGGCTTTATATACAGTAGCTATGTATGTGCTTTTAAAATACCCCTATTAATTATGCACTCTGTGTGCTGACCATGCCTATAAGCATTCACTGGTATGTTTTATATATTTTTATGCATTTTTAGGTTTACTTAAATAAAAACTGTATTTTTCTTTATATATGTATTGATTTCTCGGACCAGCGTAACTAAGAAACCCCCCTCTGTCCTATGTCTCTATTCTATTTGCTATTCATAGTGGAATGTTTCATAGGATAATAATAATAATTTCTGATATCTCTTAATAATAAAATTATCTGTGCACTCGAAGAGCGGTAATTACTACCTTTCCAAATAAATAAAAATGCACATTACAGGAGCCAAATCGCCAGTAAACCAGATGAGAACAAATAATAAATCATTAAGCGGATGAATTAACACATAACCATTGCTTTCAGGTACAGTAAGCAGAATCATATATCACTGTCACATTTTCCTTCTTATAACCTTCTACTGTGTTTCAGAAACTTTAACAGTCACTCATTTTTATGTACTCTGAAAATGAATAATGGATTTAATACCAGAATACAACCAATGCATTACTCACCTTTGTTCTAATTTGACCTAATGCATCCACCACTTTCTGCAGTCCTGGATGGGCATTGCCAACCTACAATAAATACATAATGCTATCTGAATACAGTAATAAAAGGCAGCCTGGATAATAAGACATGTTTGAAGCTGGATGTAGCATCGGCCCGCAGTTATAAATTACAAAAAAATTATATTCTGGGTTCCAGTGTACAAATGGCCTATAGGATACAGTACATGCACTTCCAAATGCTTTCTATAATGTACTATATGTGCAGGGACATCTATGGTAATGGTGCTTTAATGATAATGTAAGCCATTTTACTAAATAGTTGTTGATACATAATTATACCAATATTTTACAAGCTCAAAAACACTCTGGGAAAATTAAATTGCTACATAATGTGATTTTCCTTGTCTCCTAGGTGTCCCTAATTAATGCACTTTAATCCTATGTTAAAAATATGTCAACATTCAGCATACAGAATATTATTGTGGTACTTTTGAGGCCTTTGTGAACAAGTGGACAACTTTCTAGAGGGAGTAGGCCTCAAGTGCAGCCCCTGACATCATCAAATGAGCCCACGTTATTCAGTAAGGGCCCATTTAGACTTGTGTATTGTGGTTACCATAATACACTAATACAGAAACAGGCAAAAACCCACACAACACACATATAGTACAGTACCATGTGACAGTTCTAGCAGTGCAGGTACTGTAGTACCATGTGACAGTTCTAGCAGTATGGTTTCTGTAGTACCACGTGACAGTTCTTGCAGTACGGGTACAGTAGTACCATGTGACAGTTTTTTTAGTGTGGGTACTGTAGTACCACATGACAGTTCTGTCAGTACGGGTACTGTAATACCATGTGACAATTCTGGCAGTACCATGTGACAGTTCTGGCAGTACAGTTACTGTAGTACCATGTGATAGCTCTGGCAATATGGATACTGTAGTACCATGTGATAGTTCTAGCAATATGGGTACTGTAGTACCTTGTGACAATTCTGGCAGTAACATGTGACAGTTCTGGCAGTATGATTACAGTAGTACCATGTAACAGTTTTGTCAGTACTGGTACTGTGGTACCATGTGACTGTTCTAGCAGTGCACATACTGTAGTACCATGTGATAGTTCTGGTAATATGAGTGTAGCGGAATGGACACTAAGAGTGGGGTTTGTGTTGGAAGAGTGAGGGAGCAGTGTCCCTCAGGAGATGGGTGGGGGTTTGTTATTGTTAAATACCTGCACTCTATTGTTCTATTGTTCCTGTCTGGCTAGAGTAGGTTATTATGGGATGTTCAGCTTTGTGTGTGGGATGGCTCGAAGAGGGAGGGGTTTTCCTAGATTGTAGTTCCCTTGTGTTTGTGTTTTCAATAAATAAACTTAGTCTAGTTTGACTCCCAGAACTGTGTGTCGTCCAGTTACTGGGGGGGTTTTGCCTTGGATGTTTTAGTACTTCCCCAGCTTCAAGGATGATACAGCGGAGATACCTAGGCTGGGTATTGGAGCTCCGTTACATTGGTGGCAAGCGGTGGGATGCAAGCCTTGCAGCAAGAGGAAGCAGCTTGTACAAATTCGGTTACACGAATGGAAGTGTGAATGGAGACAAACTATGCTGGATTAAAACGAGCCACGTTAAAGGATTTGCTGGAAGCGTGAGGGAAGATTGCCAGCAATAAAACCAAAGCCACGCTGATTGCAGAGCTGACCGAGGAGGATCGGGCACGCAGTATGGCTACAGAAGCCATGGATACAGAATTTGACAAAGAAGTGAAACGCAGGCTAGCGTTTTATGGAGAAAACCCCTCAATAGAGCTGGTACAGGCAACGTTAGCCCAAGTGGATGCCTTTATCACAGCAAGAGAGGACCGGGAGAACCAACTCCGGCTGGCAGAGCAGCGTGCCTTGGAGAGACGGCCAACTACTACACAGGCACCAGAGACAAGATTAAAGGTACCACATGATGCCTTTAAAAAGTTTGTGGAAGCAGAGGAAGAGATCGATGGCTTCCTGCAAGATTTTGAACGGCAATGCAGGCTGTACAAAGTACCCCTGACAGACTGGGAACGGATCCTAGCTGGTAAACTGTCAGGCCGTGCAGCAGAAGCCAACAGAGCCGTGCCAGAGGAGGAAATCTCAAGCTATAGCCGGGTAAAGGAAGTGATTTTGGCAAGATATGCCATCACCCCAGAAGCGTACAGGAGACGCTTCAGGGAAACAAAGAAACAGGAGAAGGACTCCCACACTGAATGGGCTTGCCATATGCAGAGGGCAGCCCAAGCCTGGCTACAAGCCTATCAGGCAACCACAGCAGAAGCGATCACCCAGCTGATTTTACTGGAAGAATTCTATAATGGACTAAACCCAGGGGTACAGGAGTGGGTAAGGGACCGCAAACCTACCACTCTCCCTGAAGCGGCCAGGCAGGCCGATGAATATCAGGATGCCCGCAGACAATCACAGATTAGCTTCAGACCAAACCCCAGACCGTTGAACAATAACCCAGGGTCACCAGCACCACAAAGATCAGGACTAATCCCTAAGCGCCCAGAAAATCGATACCACGGGCACAACGGAGTGCAGTGCCATTTGTGCAAGAAATTTGGGCACTATCAGAGAGACTGCACTCAGAATAAGAACCACGCTTCATGGATTCAAACAGGACCCCCACTACCACAGAGGGGGCGAATCTCCTCGAAACACCAGACACCCAGATACCCGTGCCGCAGTGGGGTACAGTGCCACAGGTGCAAGCAGTTTGGGCACTATCGACGAAACTGTACCCAGAGCAGGAACCAAGCTGCAGGGATCCGACCAGGGTCACCCCCTTCAGCACGGACAACGGTCCCCTACTATGCCGCAGAGGTTCCCCTAGTCGTACCCAGGTTCAAACCCACCGAGGAGCAATTGGGTACCCTTCACGAAGCTAACCTGGTGCAAGCCCCTACGGAGAACAGACAGCACCATCTACAATCCGTCCAGTTAAATGGAAAGCCCGCGCAAGGTCTCCTAGACACGGGAGCCACTCTCACCTTGGTCAAGCGACACCTGGTCCCAGATGCCACCCGAACCGGAGGCTCAGTAGTGGTACGGATGGCAGGGGGAGCAGTACACCGGCTACCCACTGCGAGGGTCCACTTGAATTGGGGTGACGAGTCAGGTCTGATTGATGTGGGGTCGATATGGGAGCTCCCCACCGACATCTTACTGGGGAACGACCTAGGCCAGTTGCCCTCAGCGTTCCTGCCAGTCCAGATCCCAGGCCCACATCACGGAGACATACTGGCCTTCTGAGGTCCAGACACTTTAATGTTTGGATTGGGAGCAGTATTGAGCTAGGTTGGAGAAGATGGCAGAGAACAACCCATAACCTACTTGAGCAGAAAGCTTCTGCCCAGGGAAAAGAAGCTTCAGCCCTACTTGTATGGACAACAGAATGGCAATGCTGACGGGTTATCGCGTCAAACTGAACTGGAAAAATTATCTGTGAGTACTCCCCGGACATCCCCAAGCCGATCCGTTATGGATCAGACTGTGTATGCCGGCTTGTGGTTAAGGGGGAGCAGTGTAGCGGAATGGACACTAAGAGTGGGGTTTGTGTTGGAAGAGTGAGGGAGCAGTGTCCCTCAGGAGATGGGTGGGGGTTTGTTATTGTTAAATACCTGCACTCTATTGTTCTATTGTTCCTGTCTGGCTAGAGTAGGTTATTATGGGATGTTCAACTTTGTGTGTGGGATGGTTCGAAGAGGGAGGGGTTTTCCTACATTGTAGTTCCCTTGTGTTTGTGTTTTCAATAAATAAACTTAGTCTAGTTTGACTCCCAGAACTGTGTGTCGTCCAGTTACTGGGGGGGTTTTGCCTTGCATGTTTTAGTACTTCCTCAGCTTCAAGGATGATACAGTGGAGATACCTAGGCTGGGTATTGGAGCTCCGTTACAATGAGTACTATAGTACCATGTGACAATTCTGGCACAACCATGTGAAAGTTCTGGTAGTATGGATACAGTAGTACCATGTAACAGTTTGTCAGTACAAGGTTGTGGTACAATGTGACAGTTCTAGCAGTGCAGGTACTGTAGTACCATGTGATAGTTCTGACAGTATGGTTACTGTAGTATTATGTGACAGTTCTAGCAGCATGGCTACCATAGTACCATGCACTATATAATGTGTACTCAGACTGGTCTGGAGTGGTAAGTGGGGTACCCCAAGGTACTGTCCTTGGTTTATTTATTCATAAATGATATAGCGGATGGGATAACTAGCTCAATCACAGTTTTTGTGGACAACACAAAAATTGGCAGGACAATAACTTCACATCAGGAAATAAGAAATCTTACAGAGTGTCCAGAACAAAATAATGGAATGGGCAACTAAATGGCAAATGAGGTTTAATATGGAGAAATGTAAGGTAATGCACTTGGGTGCTATAAACATAAACGCAAACTACTCACTAGGGGGGGGAACCACTGGGGGGAATCAAAGATGGAGAAAGATCTGGGGGTTCAAGTGGAAGACAGACAGCAATAGCATGCAATGTCAAGCGGCAGCTGCCAAAGCGGGCAGAATATTGGCATGCATAAAAAAGGGGATATACTCCAGAGATAAAACTATAATCCTGCCACTTTACAAAACTCTGGTCTGGCCACATCCGGAGTATTCTGTCCAGTTCTGGTCACCAGTGCTCAGAAGGGAATCGGGATGTGCTGGAGCTGAAGAGAGTCCAAAGAAGGGCAACAAAACTAATTAGAGGATTGGCGGACCATAATTACGAGGAGTGACTACAAACACTAAATTTATTCTCGCTGGAAAAGAGACGCCTGAGAGTGAACATTTTAGAAATTTACAAATACCTCAATGGTGATCCCAGCATAGGAAAAAAACTGCGTAGGGGATTTTTCACTGTCAGGGCGGTAAGAATGTGGAACTCTGTTCCGCAATTGGTGGTATAAGCAGAGAGTATGTATACTTTTAAAAGACTCTTGGACGTGCATCTCAAAGAACACAATATATAGGGATATGGGGAATGATTATCCCCACTGACACACACATCTACACAGGTTGAACTAGATGGACGATTGTCTTTATTCAGCCTTAACTACTATGTTACTATGTTACAGTGTAACAGCTCTGGCAGTTTGGGTACAGTAGTACCATGTAACATTTTTATCAGTGTGGTTACTGTAGTACCATGTGACAGTTCTGACAGTTCTGGTACTGTAGTGCTATGTGACAGTTCTGGCAGTACCATGTGACAGTTCTGGCAGGACAGGTACTGAAGTACCCTTCCCCACTATATGTTAGTACAGCTGTTGCGAATGATGCCTGTAACGTGTCTGTTATCTTTTTTCCTTTGATTGCCAGCTTCATCTAGTGGCCATAACGCAGTATTTGAGTTTTTTCAGGAAAATTGCCTATTATGACCACTAGATGGAGCTGACAATCATAGGAAATAATCATATTAGGCCCCTTATGGGTTTTTTTTTTTTTTTTTTTTGCTACAGCTGTGCGAATGCTGAGACAAGATTTTGTTTTATAAATAGACCCCAGTGCTATCATTTGTTGCTTGTGTCTCTGAGCTCTTCAAATAGGCTAAATCAGTATATTCAGTAAGACTGGGATGGATGGATTCCTAAATACAACACCTACTTGCACAATCCCTATGTTTAAAATAGGGATTGAAGGAAATTGACAATTACATGATAAATAAATGAAAATCGTGAACCCAAGACCCATAGGCATTATAAATATTTCAGACCTTCAGGAACACGGTCAACAATGCACATCCATCAAGATTCTTAGAGGCTTCAGCAAAGCTTGAGTATTTCTCAGAGTTCCAGTGAACAAGGTGCAACTATGAGAGAAGAAAGTCATCCAGTCGGTCAGGAAATAAGGAAGCAATCTATTGACTTAGCAGACACAATGCTTCTACAGTATTTCTATTCAATAGTAATTTTCGTATTAAACATTAAAATATTTTAAGAACAGTATAACTATTATAAGAGTTATTAGGCTTAGCGGTATTCAGATTACCAAGGCATGAATAAAAGAGAACAGGTAAATTAAAGGCTAACTAATGTTTAGTAACATTACATGTTACTCTCGTATTTAGGGCCCGCACAGCTTTGTAATTCATTCACACAGATCTGTGACTGAATGAACTACAAGTCCCATTTTCCACTGCGGCAGACGGCTTGTAGTTCTCAATGAACTGTGAGGGTGCTGATGAGTGCCCTCGTAGTTATTTGATCTTCCTGCACTTTATTAGCTGTCTGCCCAAATGGGAGTTAACGGTAGATAGCTGTACTGCAGAAGTCTAACATCTGCTGATCATGGGCGCGATGCTCTGCAGGCTCCTAAGAAAAATAAATTCATTTTCATTCTTTTCCTGCAATTGTATCCTTTAAAATTGTATTGTTTTACTGCTTTATGCTGTCACATTGCTGACATACAGTGCCTTGGAAAAATATTCATACCAATTAAAATTTTCCACATTTTGTCATGTTACAACCAAAAACGCAAATGTATTTTATCAGGATTTTATGTGATAAACCAACACAAAGTGGCACAAAATTGTGAAAAGGAAGGGAAATGATAAATGGTTTGCAACATTTTTTACAAATGAATATGTGAAAAGTGTGGGGTGCACATTGTATTCAGCCCCCCGAGTCAATACTTTGTAGAATCATCTTTTGCTGAATATACAGCTACACGTCTTTTTGGGGATGTCTCTACCTGCTTTGCACATCTAGAGAGTGAAATTGTTGCCCATTCTTCTTTGTAAAATAGCTCAAGCTCTGTCAGATTGGATGGCAAGTGCCTGTGAAAAGCAATTTTCAAGTCTTGCTACAGATTCCCAATTGGATTTAGGTCTGGACTTTGACTGGGCCATACACAGCTCTGGCTGTATGTTTAGGGTCATTTTCCTACTGGAAGGTAAACCTCTGGCCCAGTCTCAAGTCTTTTGCAGACTCTAAGAGGTTTTCTTCTAAGATTGGCCTGTATTTGGCTCTATTCATCTTCCCATTGACTGACCAGCTTCCCTGTCTCTGCTGAAGATAAGCATCCCCACAACATGATGCTGCCACCACCACATTTTCCGGTTGACATAGTGTTTTCAGGGTGATGTACAATTTTAGTGTTCCACCACACACAGCGTTTTGCTTCATGGCCAAAAAGTTAAATTTTTGTCTCAGCTGACTAGAGCACCTTCTTCCACATGTTTGCTGTATCCCTCACATGGCTTATTGCAAACTGCGAACGAAAATTCTTATGGGTTACTTTAAACAATGGCTTTCTTCTTACCACTCTTTCATAAAGGCCATATTTTTGGAGTACACAGTAGTCCCATGGACATATTCTCCCACCTGAGCTGTGGATCTCTGCAGCTCCTCCAGAGTTACCATGGGCTTCTTGGCTGCTTCTCTGATTAATGATTTCCTTGCCTGGCCTGTCAGTTTAGGTGGACGGACATGTCTTTGTAGGTTTGCAGTTGTGCTATACTCGTTCCCAGGGCTTTCTTTCAGCTGGAACTTGGTGGAACTCAGTTCCACCACCTTTGGCTCAGGCCCTCTGCTCCCCGGTCACCACTATCACTCATAAACAAAGAGGTCTGGCTTCTGTGTTTTTCAAGTGCAGTTTGGGGACAAAGGAGATGCCGGTGCCTGGGGTGCAGTGCGAATGCTGACACCCCCACTGGATGATCTCCCTGCAAGTGAGAGAGGTGACGCCATCTACAGTGTGAGGGGAGGTACTAGAGAAGAAGAGGGATAAAAGTGAGATGTGAATGTGGGATGCAGAACTAAGCAGCTGTGGAAGAAGGATGAACTCTGCACACTGTGTGTATCCCACCCCTGAACTCTGTACGCAGCACATCCCTGAACTCTGCACTATGTACGTAGCACACTCCCGAACTCTGCACGTACTTAATGCACCCTTGGTATTTGATGACCCTTTAAGACCCTCCCACCGTTAGTGAAATTTTGACCAGTTTTGGGAGGGGGTTTTGGGGGGGGGGGTTGTGATTGAGTTCCTGCACCTTTTTCCTGGGAAAAAAAGCTCTGCTCTTTCCATTTTCGGATGGTGTATTGAACAGTGTTCTGTGAGATGTTCAAAGCTTGGTATATTTTCTTTTTAAAACCTAACCCTGCTTTAAACTTCTCCACAACGTTATCCCTGACCTGTCTGGTGTGTTCCTTGGCCTTCATGTTGCTGTTTGTTCACTAAGGTTCTCTAATCCTCTGAGGGCTTCACAGAACAGCTGTATTTATACTGAGAATAAATTACACAATTACTCTATTTACTAATTAGGTGACTTCTGAAGGCAATTGGTTCCACTAGATAGTTAGGTGTATCAGAGTAAAGGGGGCTGAATACAAAGGCAAGCCACACTTTTCAGATATTTATTTGTAAACAATTTTGAAAACCATTTATCATTTTCCTCCCACTTCACAATTATGAGCCACTGTGAGTTGGTCTATCCCAATAAAAAACATACAATCCCAATAAAAAAACATTTTCATTTTTGGCTGTAACATGGCAAAATGTGGAATATTTCAAGAGGTATGAATACTTTTTTAAGGCACTGTATCTGCTCTTTGGTGTTGACTGATAATAAATATGCCAAATAGTGTCTTCTAGTAAAGAGAATATCAAAATACAATTAAAGAAAAAACTGCCAACACACAAACACAGTCCAAAAAATGATTAAACATTTATGCATCTGCCATCCAGTAGTGAAGCCATAGTTAAATTATCATTTAAACCCCAGCTTTAACCAGTTCTCTTATCTTTATGTATCACCCTCCTAGGTAGGTGCTAGAAGAGAAAGTATAGTTTTTGGATCTTTCTGCTTACCAGAGAGATCACCAGGTAAATTTATACCTCTCTCTGCAAATTAAAGCCATAATGTGCTAATGTAAAACGCATACTAGCACATTATGAGAAACGTACCTGCAAACAAAGCCCTCAATCGATGCCTTGTTCCCTCTGCAGGCCGAATCCATCTTCCTCCCGGGTCTTTGGTGTGATTCGCGCATGTGAGCCACTGTTCACGGCACAGGAATCTGAAGGAACGGCACAAGCGGCTGTTCCTTCAGAGCGCATGACATCTTCGGCTGCATGTATACTAAACATCTGCTAAACAGGAGATATTTGAAGTACTTATAGGTAAGCCTTATTATAGGCATACCTATAGGTACAAGTAATGGATCAGAGTTTACTTCCTCTGTAAATGAGCGGCTGACACATCACAATGGCTGAAGAAATGCACATGCAAAATGTGTTGGGGTGCTACTCCCAATAACTTGCAGCACAATGCATGAAACAAAGAGCAGGTTAAATATTGTGTGTTGCAGGAATGCCATATTTTACTATGCGTTTCTGCAATGCTCAAGTAGTGAATGGGCTCTAGAGGACACCAAACTCTGCAATTTAATATCTCTTTTTGAAGTCATGGATCCAGTGGGAATATTTTAATTTTTATTGGGAACATATAATGAACTTACGGATTATACATGTAGTAGAGAGGGGACCCTGGATCACTGTGTGTGTTAGTAATCTAGACCTGATTTTTTCAGAGGCAGGCATGCTGATTGCATACCTGTGGGCTGGGTTCATAAGCTTTCCAGGGTTGGAGCTCAGGGCTCCCAGCTGGAGACAGCTCCACCCGGCTGACAGGAGGTCTGGCCCAGGAGTCAGGAGGACTCCACCCTACAGACACTAGGTCTGTGTATAGGAATCAGGAGGGCACCCACCTTCTCTAAGAGAGAGAGGCTGCAGGTCGCAGTTTGAGCGCACATGTCTGCAGGAGGCAGAAGTAGTCCACGACAGCACATCGCAAAGCTGATTCCAAGAAAAGCTACAAGGGAGCTTGACCAAAGGGTACTTGTGTTGGTCTAAGGAGCAGACCTAAGGCCTAGGCGTGAGGCCTGAAGCAGCTGTGTAGTTACGGTAATGGTTAAACCCCCTGTGATGGAAATTGCTGTTGATGTTTGAACTTTCTGTTCCGTTAAACAAAAGTGGGCCGCCATGCCCTTAAAAATGCAGTCTGGACTGGTACAGTTTCTTGGAAACGCATGCACCATTTGAGTTTAATCACCCTGGATCTTTACAATATATACAGTCAGGATAAGGAAACCATGTATCTTATCAGTCTTACCACAGAATGTACAACAATCCCTTTGGGATTAATAAAGTATTCTGAATCTGAATGACTAAACTCCATGAAGCTTAATGCCAAGGCAGTGTGGTGTTGTGTAGTAGGGTGTACAATATATATATATATATATATATATATATATATATATATATATATATATATATATATATATATATATATATAGTATACAACGCATGAGGAAAGAGTAAATTGCTGCTATGATAATACAGGATGTACAAGGTAAAGTGATACCTCTGCAGAAAAGGTCTTTCCATCCACAGTATGCTCTGATCCCAATTCATTGGAAGGTCCCCAGTGGAAGTGGAATTGGTTCAGGCGGTAACTTGCTGTGAGCGGACCTCCTTTCACAACTGAAAAAGTGATGTTAATATTAAATAGCTTGATTTGATTGTAAAATTAAATATTTGAGTTATATTGTCAACATTGTAATATGTTAGTATGTAACTAAAATACGTAACTAAACTATGCTCATTTAAGTGCTCAAATAGGGTAGATGACTTTTCCATAATTTCTACTCAACTCACAATAGAAATCAAATTATCTGAAACTTCAGGCATTCTTTACTGGATTTAGGATTACCTGATACATCTTCCTTGTCTTCAGAAATGACATGGAACGAATGTCCAATGTTGACAATAGACTTGATAGAAGATGGGTTGTAGTCAATACTAAGAGACTGCAGTGACTTATCAGATTTGGCTTCCTGGGTTTTTATATCAACTGGAGATTGGAAATTTCCTTGAGCAATGGGATAAAGTTTGTGCCACTGCTCAGGCCCTAAAAAGTACAAGTAATAAAAAGTTTGAGATGCACTATTCGCCTTGCTTTCATGTTGGTCATAGTTAGGCAAAAACATTAGGCTTACAAACGAGTACAAATGTCTAAATGAAAACTGTATTTGTTATGAAGATACTTAAGTGGACTGAAATTTTGGATTTGTTACACAATCAAATCTCAATTAATTGTGGGAGGGAGCTGACCCCTAACCCTGGTATTCTATGAGAACAGCTATGCAAATACAAAGCTAAAATGACAGATTTGGCTAAACAGCATGCCCAGTAGATTTTTTTTATTAGTTAGTAACTCATGAAACCTACACTTGCTATGTGTTAACCAGTTGTGGACCAGAAGGATTTGCCCCCTTAAGGACCAGGCCATTTTTTTTTGCGATTTGGCACTGTGTTAATTTAACGGAAAATTGCGCAGTCGTGCGACGCTGTACCCATATAAAATTGATTTCCTTTTTTCCCCCACAAATAGAGCTTTCTTTTAGTGGTATTTGATCACCTGTGCGATTTTAATTTTTTGTGCTATAAACAAAAAAAGAGCGACAATTCTGAAAAAAATATATATATTTTTCACATTCTGCTACATAACATTCCCAAAAAAAATAAAAAAATCTAAATTTTTCATCCTTCTAGGCCAATTTGTATTCTGCTTCATATTTTTGGTAAAAAAAAAAAAATCGCAGTAAGCGTATTTTGATTGGTTTGTGCAAAAGTTATTGCATCTACAAGCTAGGGGAAAGATTCATGTCATTTTTATTAATTTATTTTTTTTACTAGCAATTTTTAGCGGGGCTGCGACATTGCGGCGGACCTTTCAGACCCCTAACTGACGTTTTTGACACTTTTGGGAGGACCAGTGACATTACTACAGTAATCCGTGCTAAAAATATGCACTGTTACTGTAATAATGACATTGGCAGGGAAGGGGTTAACCTAGCAGTGATCAAAGGGTTAAGTGTGAGCCTAGGGGAGTGTTTACTAACTGTATGGGGGATGTGCTTGTGAAATTACCACAGAGACCTGTAATCCTATATAGAAGGATCAAAGGGGCTCTGTGATAATTTCAGAGAGAAGAACAGTCAGCTATGTTTACAACAGCTGACAAAGCGGGGAGCGATCGCGGATGGCCGCCGACCCCATGCATCAGCATCCCCGCTGTCTAGTGGGGGCAGAAGCTCGCCGCCCGAAGCGTGCTCGCCCCTCACCCCCCAGCACCACCCATGTGCGACTGACGTACGGCTACGTCAGGCCGTGCAGGAGAGGCAGCCTGCCGCAGTAAATGTGCAGCAGGCGGTCTTAATGTGGTTAATAATGTTGTACAAATATATTGTACAGAACATAAACCATTTATAAATGAAGGATGGTTTAGAGCAGGGATTCCCAAACTACGGCCCTCCAGTTGTATAACACAATATTGAAATAACACAATATTGCTACATGTAGTTATATATCCTAATATCAATATACAAAAATTCGAAAACACTTTGAATCCATCTCCCACGGGTCCTATATATTGTGCAAAATAACTAACTATTGATGCAATGAAACAATTCAGACCAAAATCGATATTTACGCCGTAAGAATCAAGGTGTCCATTGTTTAAATCCATCTTGTTTCTGCTTTGTGATAACATTGACATTACCTCTGGTCCATCCTATTTGCATTTTTCTATTCCCCAAAATTGAAACCCTCTTGGATTTTTATATCTTTTTTCAAACTGTACATATTTATTAGGATTCTCATACCCTTTTAGAATATTTTATAATGTATATGCGCACTAATACACTTGGCTAAAGGTAATGCTGTGCCACAAAAGCATTGCAATATGTATGCCACACATTTTGTATTACAGCGTACAAGAAATGTATTGTTTATTCTGATTTTATTCATATTTGGAATGAATGACATTATTCTTTTTTATTATAAACTTTACTATAGCGATATCCTGAACATTTACCAAATGTGTAGAAGCCTATTTTATCTAGAAAAGTGTTGCTTATCCCTATTTAGTGATTTAATTACATTGAGAGTCAGGTAGGTGTTTTCTATATATAATCCTGTTTTTTTTTTTTTTGTCCCCCAATATGACTTGCCAGTATTTTTTTATTATATTTTCTAAATGCCTTTATGGGACACTAATATCCTATTATTTCTTTCTTATATCATATGTACTCATATCTTTCTTTCAATTTATTATTCTGTTGTACATCATTGTGTATCATAGTTTTTTCTTATACATACTGTATGTGTAATAATCACTTTGGGTGGTAACCACTGTCACCAGGATGTAACCAATCCTGTCTGTAGTTTTCAAGTGGGGTTTAGTATACATTGGGGTTGATTTACTAAAGGCAAATCCACTGTAGAGGTGCAGTCGCTGTAGATCTGGAGGGAAGATCTGAAATGAGGGGAAGCTCTGCTGATTTCTATCATCTAATCATGTGCAAGCAAAACTGCTGTTTTTTTTTTTATTCCTTGCATTCCCCCCTCAGTAAATAAACACCATTTTGTTTTCCTGTTTAAATATTTTGAGAAATAAAACACTGCCTCTTTTTTTTTATCTTGAAATGATAACCTAAATCCCAACTCACTGCTCTGTGTTTCTTTCAAATATGATATATTTCTCAACTCTTCGCCATTTTGTATGTCTTCGCCATATACTGTATGTCTAAGAAGTGTTGCCATTTATATGGTTGGGGCCAAACTTTTCCCCCTCCCATCTGCCTATATAAATATTTCCAAGGCTGGAGGGAATTTTAGCTTACCTTTTGTACACAGCTGTTTAGGATCACTTTTCAAGATTGAATAAGTATTTCTATGATCCATTATTCTCCTTATCTCTATTTCATATTCTTGATTATTCAGTACTATCCTACCCCCTTTGTCGGTGAGACACCTAACTCCATCTTTTCTATGCTCCAGATCTTTTATCCTCGATTTAAACTCCTCTGAATTTCTATGTTTCCTAATTTTCAGATATTTAAATGCCTACATTTATTTGGTATTATTTGTGGATGTGAATACTAACGTATTAGCCAAATCACTACTTATGCCTTTATTACCACCAATATAACTTACTGTATTTTAAAATGTAATTTCTGTCAAATCAATATTCTAATATACTTCTATGTACAATGAACAGTATATTGCAACCCTTTATTTAAAACCCTTATTCGTTTTATTTAAATTTGTATTTTTAAATTTAAATTTTTTATTTAAATTTATTTCAGTTTGCATTGTTGAAAATATAAATTCCTTCTCTAAATACTCCCTTTTCCATTTTGCACTCTAATATGTCAGTGCCCTACTTCTTCTCTTTCTGGAGCGTATACTATATTTCCTTAATCTTTGTTCCTGGTATACTTCCTATATTGATACTTGTTGTTAAAGGAAATTACAGACTCTATTGTTTCTATATTTGTCTCTATTACATTTTTAAAACTTTATTATCCTTGAAATCCATAACATTTCTTTGAAGTTTTTATGTGCAATATCCTGATCCAAATTGGTTAGAGTTTTTTTTTTTTTTTTTCAAGTTACATAATAATAATACGTTTCTTCAAAAATGTAAACAGTTCCAACTTTAATTCCTAAATTCCTCCCCATTTGTTTTTTAAATATCATAAAAATCTGAGTGGGTTTAAATTTTGGGTAAAAGGGAGGTAATTTTAAGTGCCAATTATCACAAGCAGAAACAAGATTGATTTATCAGATGATAAAGATTGTAATGGTTTGATTAGCAAGTTAGCCCACTTGCACAATATATAGGACCTGTGGGAGATGTGTTTTTGGAACTTTTTGTATAATTGTATTTTGATGTATAAGTTTTACTGTCTGTGACAATATTGTGTACTATTTCAATGTTTTAAATGATAAAGCTAGAAATTCATCTAGATTAGTAAATTAGGTATTTACCAAAGTCTATTGGTAGATAAGGAGTTAAAGAAGTATTTAAAAAAATATGTTGGGTTACAAATATGCCACCTCCTGGATCACTGTCTGTTAATAACAATTTACTCAGTATAGCATTTGAATGCTTTCAGCCCTTCTACCAAGCACCTATTATGTGATTTTCTTACTCCTCCCCTCCTATTATTCAGTCACAGAATGCTTTCTATTCTGGTAACCCATTCACAAAATATACAGCTTTCTATGAATGGACAAGGGAGTGGGGAGTGGTGGGGGTGGACAGGACAACTTTTGTGTAGAAGAGCTGAAAGTCTCATGTTGGAGCATCAGAAGTATAGTGAAAGCTTTACCATCAGCACTCAAGGAATGTGTAAATTATAAATAACAGACAGTAGTCTAGGAGGTGGCATACACTTCCTAAAATTTAACTACAGTAAAACCTTGGTTTGAGAGTAACTTGGTTTAAGAGCGCTTTGCAAGACAAGCAAAATTTTCAAATAAATTTTGACTTGGTTTACAAGCAATGTCTTGATATACAAGTAGCTTCAAGTCACAGCTGAGTATAAAAGAGAAGAGAGGTGCCTCTAAGTGTAGCAATATGGTTACATTTAATGAAGGTACAACATTTAGCAACTCCCATGGTTGATGATTGGAACAGGCACATCTAAGTATGCAGGCATCCAGGCTAAAGCTGTCCACATAGACCATCCTCTGCACCGCCATCTACGTCATCCCTTCCATGCTGCCCCTTGCTTTTAGATCCCTTTACTGCAGGGTGGTCTTCCCGGTCAGGATTACAGACTGGCAGCCGGCGGTGCAGAAGATAGTCCATGTGGACAGCTTTACCCCGGATGCCTGCATACTTAGATGTGCCTGTTTTATTCATCAACCATGTGAGTTGCTAAATGTTATACCTTCATTAAATGGAACCATATTGCTACACTTAGAGGCGCCTTTCTTCTCTTTGATACTCTGTAGCTCCTACTGGATTTTGCTTCTTATCCCCTTGTGGAAGGGGCTATTTGTGGATGGACATTTTATGGTTATATAACCTATCGCAATGCTATAATCTTTTTATATGGACTATAAACTGAAGGACTTATGAATAAATGGTTGTGGAACGAATCATCTGAGTTTCCATTATTTCTTATGGGGAAATTTGCTTTGATATAAGAGTGCTTTGGATTACAAGCATGCTTCCGGAACGAATTATGCTCGCAATCCAAGGTTTTACTGTATTTGCAATGAGAGGATTTTCTAAAAAGGTTTTCCTAGGTTTTCTTTAATATTTAGAGCATAGAGCTTTATGTGGAGTGCCTTGCTCCATCCCATGAGAAAGTTCTGCTGTGACGAAATGCGTTGCAAGGCATGTACTCAGAATTCATAGCTATAGCTGTGCAATACACACTGAGCTCAGAGCTGCAGAGTAAAAATGATTAGGCAATTTAGACGAGTGCATTTTAATAGCATTGTCACAAGTGAGGTAATATATTGCTTTGTTTTTTAAAAAAATGTTAAAACCCTTATTATGCTATTGGAGTTTTTTATAGCATTGTTTAGAGTGGAACTTGATAAAGTTGTATTGTGTGAAAATACAACTTTATGTAATTAATAACGTCTACCATGCATACAAAAGCCTTAAACAATATATCAAACTGGTCACTATGTAAATCACTTTTAGATAATATTTAAAATAAAAAAAAGAAAAGCCAAGCAGGTCAGGCTGTAGGGAAAAATACAGTTTTTGGTGGAGAAGCAGATTTTTAGGTTATGTTGTTATGTATCGATTATTCATTTTTCTTACATCGGTCTTCAGAAAGAAAAAACATTATTAAAATAATTTTTATCCATCTCAGACAGATATGACGCTTGTAACCCAGTACATGAGCCCAACAACTATTGCTAATGATTTTTCCCTGTTGGTATCCCTTCACTACAGTACACTTACCATTGTGTGCCTCATAACCCCAGTTCAAACTGCTCATGGTATTGGATTTCAAGCAAGGTCTTCCCCTCTTAGCTGCAGTAGTGCACTTTTCTGTTCTTCAAAACCACTTTATATAGGCTTACTCCATTAGGATTTTACAGCTTGGTTTATATGTTTGAGTCTCGTGTTGCAATAAAATGCAGTCATGGCAAAATTCCACCCAGACAAAATGATGCAATTTTCTCATAAATGGTTGCAATGGTGCCACACTATCTCACAGCAAGGTTTATTACTGTATGCTTAACCTGTAGTCTATTTAGGATTAACGGCATATTACCAAAATAGGCCTTGAATGACGATCTAGTTGGTTGGAAAAAATTGCTTTCATGATCAAAATGTCTACAGGTGCCCTGTAAGTCTAAGATCTTCATGATTGCACATCTCTGCTGACTTTGGTATCCCTATGATGGATTGAGGTTCTTGTAGGTCAAAGTAATGGCAGATTAGATCCACACATCAGCAGATGTGTACACCAAGGGCCTGAAACATAAATTATTTTGAGTCTACTTGCCTGGAGCTGAGTCCTAGAAATAACTCTCATCCCAGAAAAAAAAACAGATAATTAGATGACAGTCATAATGAACACTCTTATATTAAATGTGTTTGCCTAGGCTTTCAACAGACACCCCTATCACCAGATTTTTGCAGCCTCATCAATATTTTCCCACCAATATCAGTTGGGTAAGGGTTTCTTCAGAGGTAAGGGATACAGTATATTAATTTTTTTGTTTTTGTTTAACACTGTTTTAAAATGTCTAGAGATTCCCTATCTCTCAAATAAATTGGAGGAGAAGCCGTTTTACCCTAAGCTGCGTAGGGAACTCTTCACTATCAGAGTGGTAAGGATGTGTAACTCCCTTCCACAATCAGTGGTGTCAGCGGGAAGTGCCAATAGTTTAAAAAAATCTCGTAGATGGGGATCTTAATGAATGTGATATACAGTATAGGGATATGGGAATTGGTACTGGCATAAACACAGGCACACATGTTGAACTGGATTGACTGGTGTCCTTGTTCAACCTCACCAACTATTTAACTATATTTTTTTTTACCTAAGCTCGTAACTATGAAAAAACTGTGTCAATGAAAATTAATACAATATGATGCAAAGTACAGTACACATGGGTAAAACATATACGTGAGTGTGAAATGACATTAACCCATCCATGTGCAGAAAAAAGGGGTATCATAAAAAATGTGTAAACAACTTATGAAGATAAAGGGCATAAAGTGACAGTCCACGGAAAATGTGATTGAGGAGCTGTCTCTAATACAACAGCCCAAACAGTTTAAAGATAGAATCCTCTTTAACCAAAGGTGTCCTAATCCAGAGAGGGGGTCACCAGGACATGTACATCCACCACCCGGGGAAGGAAGTTGGTACTCCTACCGGATATAATGGACTCAATCAATTAAGCATGAAACTGGGACGTGGATGATGGTAATAATCACTGGCAGACTGACATCCTCCTTATCCTTTAAATGAGGACCATTCTAGTGGATCATGGACTTTGATACCTTGTCTGGGTGACTATTGGTATTCCTGAGTGCCTCTTATGGTCAGATTCTGTGCCTCTCAGCCTGGTGCTGTCACTTTGCAGATTCTCTTCTCATGTCTGAGCGTCTGATATTTTTTCTTTGATGTACAAACAATACAGGCATGATTGCAGATGTGGAAAAAGGGGCAACTTAGAAAACAGAGATCACAGGTTAATTACATTTAGTATGAACCACAGGAAAAGGAAAAACAAGGGAAATACAAGTACACTAAATTTTCAAAAGAGCCAACTTCCCTAAACTAATGCTGACAATGACCCCTCAGCCCTATAGTTTTTGAAAGCCTTTTTTTCACTTTTATATGCATTTTTACATTATGGTTTTGCCACCCAGGTTTAATCTTAGCTCTTTTTTATTTAATACCCATTGGAAAACACTACTTAGAATACTAAAAAAAGGTATTGGCCAGTGTATTCCAATGGGTAGTAAATATAAAAGAGCTAAGATTAAACCTGGGTGGCAAAACCATAACGTAAAAATGCATATAAAAGTGAAAAAAGAGCTTTCAAAAACTATAGGGTTGAGGGGTCATTGTCAGCATTCCATGAATACAAGGAAAGCAATACGAAGTGTATGAGTGCAATCAGAGTGGCTAAAATAGACCACAAAAGGCACATAGTGGAGGAGAGTAAAAAAAAAAAACAAGACATTTTTAAAATATATTAACAGTAACAATGTGAGGCCAGAGCTTATTGGCCCCATAAAGGGTGATGAAGGGAAATTGGTTACAAAAGACAAGGCGGAGGCTACAGTTTTAAATTAACTGTTCTCCTTAGTTTTCACAGTTAGGAAAAAGGGGGATAGAGTAATCAAGACTTAATAACACGTCACAGAATGCACCCTCATGGCTAACAGAAGCCAGTATCAAAATAGACCAAGACTTACACCCGAGAGTTCTTAAGGAACTCAGTCGGATGATAGCTAGACCATTGTTTTTATGGACAGTTTATTGACTGGAATGGTATCAGCTGATTGGAGAAAAGCCAACGTGGTACCAATATTTAAAAGAGGGCTAAGATATATCTCTGGAAACTACAGGCCAGTCAGTCTAACATCAATAGTGTGCAAGCTTTTGGAGGGGATGATAAGGGACTATATCCAGGATTTTGCTAATGAAAATAGTATCATTAGTAGTAATCATCAGCATTGGTTCATGAAGAATCATTCTTGTCAGACAAATCTGTTAACATTCTACAAGGAAGTGAGCTGTCATCTAGATAAAGGAAGGCCTGTGGATGTGGTGTATCTGGATTTTGCAAAGGCATTTGATACAGTCCCCCACAAACGTCTACTTTGCAAACTGAGGTCTATTGGCATAGACCATAGGGTGAGTACCTGGATAAAGAAGTGGTTACAGGGGGGCTGGTCCAAAGGGTGGTGATAAATAGTGAGTACTCAGAATGCGCTGGGTGGCTAGGGATATGTCCTGGGACCAATTCTGTTAAATTTATTCATAAATGATATAGAGGATGGGATAGATAGCTCAATCTCAGTATTTGCAGATGATTCAAATCTAAGCAGGGCAATAACTTCTGCTCAGGATGTGGAAACCTTACAAGAAGACTTAAATAAAATAATGGGTTGGGCATCTACATGACAAATGACGTTTAATATTGAAAAATGCAAGGTTATGCATTTGGGTGCTAAAAATATGAAAGCAAATTACTTGCTAGGGGGAGAACCTCTGGGGGAATCCGGGATGGAAAAGAACCTGGGGAGTCCTAATGGTTAACAGGCTTAGAAATGGTATGCAATGCCAAGCTGCTGCAAGCAAGGCCAACAGAATATTGGTATGCATTAAAAAAGGGTATTCACTCCACAGATAAAACAATAATTTTCCCACTCTACTATACTCTGGTCCGGCCGCATCTTGAATATGTAGTCCAGTTCTGGGCACCATTCCTCAAGAAGGATGTGCAGGAACTGGAAAGAGTTCAGAGAAGGGAAACAAAGCTAAAAAAAGGGACTAGAGGATCTCAGTTATGGGGAAAGACTAAAAACATTGAACTTTTTCTTTCTGGAGAGAAGAATCTTGAGAGGGAAATAACAATGTACAACTCTAGTGATTCTAGCATAGGGAAAAAACTTTTTAGTAGAAGAGAGTTTAAAAAGACATGTGGCCAGTCACTGAAATTGGAAGAGAAGCACTGTAACCTTAAACTGCATAGAGGGTTCCTCACTGTCAGAGTGGTAAGGATGCGGAATTCTCTTTCATAAGCAGTGGTATCAGCAGGGAGCATCAATAGTTTCAAAACCTATTAGATGGGCACCTTAACGATCACAACAAACAGGGATATACGATTTACCATTGACATGAACACATGCACATACTATGTAACTATGTGAGAAAAAGGAAACCGTGAATGGTCTCAGAATATGTTAAACCCACAAAAAAAAAAAAAAAAAAACAACAGAACAATGAGAGAAAATCCTAAGAAAGTGCCCACCCTCTTTGCCCCCCCCCCCCCTGCCCTCTTTGTGTTCACAAAATATTGATGCTCAGTAATGGCTCCTGTAATAAGAAAAATGGATCTTCAGTAAGGAGTATTGATTAAAGAGCATACAAATACATATATGACAATACCACTGATGCTTTTCAACCTATATGGTCTTAACCATAGCTGAATGTTAGTAGCCACAAACCCCTCAAATAAGCCCAGCTCTTCAAGAGATGAGAGCGATAAATATTCACCTAAAGTGGATCTTCACTATCTTCAATAACTTTCTATAATTATACTTCTTGATCTGATAAGGTCACTTACTAAAGTTGATTTCCATCTGTGTAAAGGGTGACAATACTTTACAATGACCAATCAAAGACTTACTGTTGGTGGATGGCTATGATGTCTGACACCTGTAGGACCCTAGTTTGTACCTTTGTAACCTTTTCTAACAACTCTGGTATTTCTTAGCAGGCTTGCATTAGCCATCTGTTGATAAGATGAAGAGCAGAACAGACTTGTAAGGAACTCATCATGTTCTGCCACTTCTAATTCAGCAAGCTTTTTTCTATATGCTTAAGATCTTCAATATACAATCTATGCTAAGCATTGTGCAGTTGGGAGTGTGGAAGTTATTTTTTTTATTTTGCTTTTTTCTTTTTCCGTTTTGCTAGTTTGCACATACATTCTTTACAGTGTGCCAGCGTCTGCACCTTGCTTGATTGGCCCTTATGTACAATGAAGGCTTTGGTTCTCCTGTAGTGCTGATGATAGAGTTGTGAGTTGTATCTTCATCTGGGAAACCCTTGGTTGTTCCTTGGCTTTCAATCCGCTCCTGTCTGTCCATGACATCTACCTAGTCAGATGTTGATTTTGGTCTTAAGATCTGATGCTCATGTTTGGTTTTCCTGACACTCAGTTTGAACTATTGACTTCAAAAAGTAGCTTCCATTAACAGACCTAAACAAGAGTATCTGAAACTAAAGAATATGTAAATTCAGCATTTCATATTCTTGATATGTGACTGCTGTACTATGTACAGTACTTGTATGGAGAAGTATCCTGTTCTCTTTGTATCACTTCCTTTGTGTGAAATCCCTGGTAATCCTGCCTGTCCCAGATTTTCATAAAAAAAGAAAAACGACCACACTAGGCATGAGAGCACAACCTGGTCAGTTCTTTAGCTGTGTTGAGAACTCCACCTGCTTTTCTCCAATGATCAGACATGTCCTGACACGACCCCGCCCCCCCCCCCCCCACAGCCATCCACTGGGAAGACCAGCGTGCTGATATTTCTTCTCCACCGGCTCTCTGAGCTCCATATGCAGCAGCACAGAGGTTATGTAATCACTTATAAAAAGGGAAAAAATGATTTATATATATATATACACAATTGTTTTGCCTTTTATTTCTATTTTAAACTGAATGGATTGTTTTACAAGGTGAGGGTTTACATAAACTTTAAGTTGTGCTGTTCTAACACCTTATTGAATAATGCAAACATGCATACCATCATGTGGTTGCATCAGGTAGCAATGTTTTTGTGTTAGAAGCTTAAAGTGTTTGTTACCCAAACATTTCATATTCCTGATATGTGCCTGTTGTAGTATGTACTTGTGTTAAAAAGCATCCTGTTCCTTTTGCATTGCTTCTTTTATATAAAATGCCTGGTGTTCCTACCAGTCACTCTGCTTTCCTATTGCAAACTGACCATGCTAGGCATGGAAGCACATCCATCCCAGCATGGTCAGTTTTTACATATATAGTGTCTGAAATATGGTGCCTGAGGGATATTTCTTCAGTTGAGGGTTTATGATAATGTAATTTAGTGGGGATTTTATTAGAGTCATGAAAGAAATTATGATGTTAAGGTGCTGTGGGATACAATAGTAGTGGTAAATACTATTGTGGTGTCAGGAGATATTATTGGCAGGGTATGTAATAGTTATTGTGGCTGGGAAATTACTATTGATGGGAGATAAGGTTTTAGTGTTGAGTATTTTCGTGTTGTCAATTATTATGCAGGTAATGACATTGTTTTGTCGCGCGTAGATATTACTGTTATTATGATGGTTGGGGATACTATTATTATTTTGGTACTGATGTATATTATAATGACAGGTAATATTTTAGGGATGAAGGATATTGTTTGGACATTTTATAATGACACTGGGGGACATTATTATGGTAGCAGAGGGTATCATCATTATTATATGGGGAGGGGATATTATTATGATAATGGAACAATTTTTGTAATGGGAGGGGAAACTGTTATGGTAGATTACTAATATGGTGGGTGTTGTTACTACAATGCTGGGGAGCATTACCAATGACAGTGAGGGATGTCATCCTGTTAGTGGTGAAAAGCGTTTTTTGTGACTGGTATTATTATTGTAGTATAGGTTATTACAATGGTGGGTTAATCATAATTTTAGGGGACATGGCATATATTTTATTATGATTGTGAAGGTATTTCTTATGTTGGTAGGGTATATTGTTATTTTACCCACTTTCCGCCCGGCCTATAGCAGAATGACAGCCAGTCGGGGATTTCATTCTTCTGATTGGACATCATATAATGTCCTTCAGAACAAGCAGCTTGTGCACGTCCCTGGGGGTGCGCAGCGTGGCGATCGGTGGTGTGGTGTTTCACTCAGACACACCACATTTTCTTTTACAGTAAAGGCCTATGATGTAGGCTCTTTACCATGTGACCAGCTGTGTTAAATCACAGCTGATCACAGTGGATATTGGAAGTGCCGGCTATCGGCATTCTTCTACTCACAATCAGTGTTGGGGTAGTTACTCAAAAAATGTAACTAGTTACTAGTTACTTCTGTAAATTGTAATGAGATTACTTTACTAGTTACTGCATTTGAAAAGTAACTTCTCTACTTATTACTTTACTCTACTCTTTCTTCATTTACTGTGTAGAAGAAGATACATGACACTCTTTCTGCATAGAGTTTATTGTATAAACACAGGCTTTGGGAAAAATTAGAACAAAATCTGAAAAAACAGAATAAAACATAAAGTGCAACAAAAAGTCATAAACTTCATCCCTCTCTATTCTTCGAAATAACGATTGTATCGCACGGCTTGGGTAACGCAGGAAAGCGCATTCCTATAGTCTAGTAAAGTAGTGTAGTTACCTCCTATAGCCTAGTAAAGTAGTGTAGTTACCAATATTAGTATTGTAACTAGTTACTTTACTTAGTTACCAAAAAAAGTAATGTAGTTACTGTAATCAGTTACTTTGTAACTAGTTACCCCCAACACTGCTCACAATGACAGCAATCAGTGCAATGATTAACACTGCAGCCCCATCAGTGATGTCTGTCAGTGCCCACCAGTGATACCCACCAAGATCCACCAGTGATGACAATCGATGTCCACCAGTGATGCGTTTCAGTGCCCCTTAGTGATGCCTGTCAGTGCCTATAAGTGCCTTCTCACCAGTGCTGCCTATCAGTGCTGTCTATCAGTGCTGCCCATCAGTGCTCATCAATGCTGCATATCAGTGCACATTAGTGGCGCCTATCAGTGCCCATCATTGCTGCCTTTCAGTGCCCCTCAGTGCCTATAAATTCTGTGCATTAGTTCCCATCAGTGCTGGATATCAGTGCCCATCAGTGCTGCATATCAGTGCTGCCTATCAGTACCCATCAGTGCTTCATATTAGTGACTCCTCATCAGTGCCCATCAGTGCCCCCTCATCAGTGCACATCAGTGAAGGTGAAAAATTACTTATTTACAAAATTTTATAGCAGAAACTAACACACTTTTTTTTTTTTTTTCAAAAGTTTAGCAAAAAATAAAAAGTGCAGTGGTGATTAAATACAACAAAAAGAAAGCTCTATCTGTTTTAAAAAAAATTATAACAATTTTGTTTGGGTATAACGTTGTATGACCGCGCAATTGTCATTCAAAGTGTGACATTGCTAAAAGCTGAAAATTGGCCTGGGCAGGAAGGGGGTAAAGTGTGCTGTATTGAAGTGGATACATTTTTGGTGGTGGACATTTTATTGTGATGGGTAATATTATATTTATTATAATAGCACTGAAAGGATACGTTTTTTTATTGTGAGATAGTAGTAGGTGATATTAAAATGCCAGTGGGCATAGCATTACAATAATAGAGAGTTTTATTATGGTGTTGGGGGGTATATTATTAGGTTGGCAGGGATATGATCATTGTGGTGTGGTGTAGTGGGGTGAATACTACTATGTTGGTGAATGATACTTTATAGCAGTGTAGAATATTTTTATGATGTGGGAAAGGAATGTATAGTTATGATGGTAAAAATTAGGATGAAAAGGGGGAAATTATTGTTGTGGTGAAAGATTTTATTATGTGGTGAAAAAATCATATTATGATGGAGAATATTATTGTTATGAAACGAGGTATGACTGTTGGGGATTAATAATATCATATTGGTGTGGTATGGGATTATTGTGGTGCTGGACTCTAATATTATTATGGCTGTTGGAAAACTACAATTAGGGTACTGAGGGATATGATTAGGATGGCAAAGAGATATTGATATAGTAAGACAAGCATTATTTGTTGTTGGTAGATATTAATGAGAGAGAAAGATATATTGTGCAGCAGTTTAATGCTGGTAGAGGATACTATTAGCCCCGGTTCACACTTGTGCGTGTGCGGGGTTCGCATGTAATATCGGAGCGCACTGCTCCGACATTACATGCGATCGGCTGTGCGGTGCGAGTTTAGCCATACAGTTTGTATGGCTAAATTCGCACCGCAGCCGCACCAAACACGCACAGGACCCTTTTTTCTAGCCGCATCAGGATTGGATCGCACAGCGGTTCACACTTGTGCGATCCGATCCTGTGCGAACTGCACGATCGCACTGCGATATGCGATCAAACTGGGGGTGTCGTTAAGATTACATTGACACCCCCAGCGTATCGCATATGGCAGTGTGAACTGCCGGGGGTGCGTGTGCGATGCGGGAAAAGGCTGCGAATTCGCAGCCTTCCCGCATCGCATATATGTGAACCGAGCCTTATGGTGGCAGGGTATTATTATTATTATTGTTTTGGTAATACTGATCATTGTATTACCAACAGATAGTATTATGGTTGTGGGAGATAATATTATTATTACTGTATTTGGGTATTATATAGTGGTTGGGATTTATTTTTATTGTGGAAAATATAATTATTATAGTGCTGAGAAATATTACTGTGATGGCGTAGTGTTATTTGGAAATGTTATTAGAGAGTTTATGCATATTGGTGATGGGTGGCAGGTGGGTATTGTTAAGCTGTTAGAGCATAAAGTTTTGGTTGTGGTGGATATTATTATTATTATAGTAGTGTGGGATATTATTATGGTAGGGTAGCTTTAAGTAGTATAGTATTTGGGTGTATAATTGTTATTATTACAGTGATGGAGATTAATATTGTGGCAGTGTAGAATAATATTATTTTGAGCAAACTACTATTGAGATGATTGGGAATGTTTTATGGTAGCAGTTGATATTGTTATGGAGGATTTCATTTTTTAGTAGTGGATAATATTATGATGGTACAGTATATGGTGGTGGTAAATATATTGCTGTTGAACGATAAAGTTATTGTTGTGGGCATATTATTATGGTAGTGGAATAGAGTGATGGCGAATAATACTATTATGTTGTATAGGTTATATCTATGATGAGGGAGAATGCTATGACAGTACAGCTTTGATTATTATTGTAATATTACCATTCATAATGCCATTTCTGAATATCCATCATTCATCATTTTTATCATGTCCTTTCACTAAACAATAGATTCATGATTTTTCCAGAATGAATACCTAAAGTTTGTTTTTTGTTTTGTTAGGACTATAGGCAAAACTTTTTTTTTTTCTTCATTTTGAATAGAGCAAGGGAGGGTTATACCCCTGTTAGATTTTTTTTTTTTTTTCATCATGTGTATCCCATTTCGGCTAAACAGGAAATAAGATGACATTCCTGATGAACTGGGGACCCCAGATCATCAGAACTAGTTTGCAGTAATATCGTGTGACATAAAAAATTTAAACTACCACTATTTTATTCTCTAGGGCATTGGTCCTCAACTCCGGTCCTCAGGGCCCACTAACAGGCCAGGTTTGCAAGATAACTAAATTACATCACAGGTGATCTAATTTGCTGCTCAGTGATTGCAGTATTCTAGTCTGCATCTTCCCAAGGTAATACTTAAAATCTGGCCTGTTAGTGGGCCCTGAGGACCGGAGTTGAGGACCACTGCTCTAGGGTGTCTGCTTTCAGAAAATATATACAGTATCTCACAAAAGTGAGAACATTTTTGTAAAATGTTGTTTCTATATCTTTTCATGTGACAACACTTTGCTACAATGTAAAGTAGTGAGTGTACAGCTTGTATAACAGTATAAATTTGTTGTCCCCTCAAAATAACTCAACAACCAGCCATTACTGTCTAAACCGCTGGCAACAAAAGTTAGTACACCCCTAAGTTAAAATGTCCAAATTGGGCCCAAAGTGTCAATATGTTGTGTGGCCACCATTATTTTCCAGCACTTCCTTAACCCTCTTGGGCATGGAGTTCACCAGAGCTTCCCAGGTTTCCACTGGAGTCCTCTTCCACTCCTCCATGACGACATCACGGAGCTGGTGGATGTTAGAGACCTTGCGCTCCTCCACCTTGGATGGATGCCCCACAGATGCTTAATAGGTCTAGAGACATGCTTGGCCAATCCATCACCTTTACCCTCAGCTTCTTTAGCAAGGTAGTGGTCGTCTTGGAGGTGTGTTTGGGGTCGTTATCATGTTAGAATACTGCCGTGCAGCCTAGTCTCCAAAGGGTGGGGATCATGCTCTGCTTCAGTATGTCATAGTACATGTTGGCAATATTGGTTCCCTCAATGAACTGTAGCTCCTCAGTGCCAGCAGCACTCATGCAGCCCCAGACCATGACACTCCCACCACCATGCTTGACTGTAGGCAAGACACACTTGTCTTTGTACTCCTCACCTGGTTGCCGCCACACATGCTTAACATCATCTGAACCAAATACGTTTATCTTGGTCCCTTTAGACTACGGGACATGGTTCTAGTAATCCATGTCCTTAGTTTTCTTGTCTTCAACAAACTGTTTGCGGACTTTTATGTGCATCATCTTTAGAAGAGGCATCCTTCTGGGATGACAGCCATGCAGACCAATTTGATGCAGTTCGCGGCCTATGGTCTGAGCACTGATAGGCTGACCCCCCTCCACCCCTTCAACCTCTGCAACAATGCTGGCAGCACTAGATGTCTATTTCCCAAAGACCTCCTCTGGATATGACGCTGAGCACTAAACTTCTTTGATCGACCATGGCGAGGCCTGATCTGAGTGGAACCTATCCTGTTAACCACTATTTGGTCTTGGCCACTGTGCTACAGCTCATTTTCAGGGTCTTGGCAATCTTCTAATAGCCTAGGCCATCTTTATGTAGAGTAACAATTCTTTTTTTCAGATCTTCAGGGAGTTCTTTGCCATGAGGTGCCATGTTGAACTTCCAGTGACCAGTATGAGAGAGTGAGAGCGAAAAACACCAGATTTAACACACCTTCTCCCCGTTCCCACCTGAGACTTTGTAACACTAATGAGTCACATGACACTGGGGAGGGAAAAATGGCTAATTGGACCCAATTTGGACATTTTCACCAGCGGTTTAGACATTAATGGCTGTGTGTTGAGTTATTTTGAGGGCACAGCACATTTTCACTGTTATTCAAGCTGTACACTCACTACTTTACATTGTAGCAAAGTGTAATTTCTTTAGTGTTGTCACATGATAAGATATAATAAAGTATTTACAAAAGTAGGAGGGGCATATACATTCTATGCATTAGGATAAAAAAACCTTCTGTGTGCAGCAGCCCCCTTAAGCCCCCCCCCCTCCCAATATGTACCTGAGCCCGTCGTTATCCAGCAATGTTGCAGGAGTGTCTAAGATGCCTGGGACTCACCTTCTCATTGCCTGGGACAGCAGCGCTGCGCGATTGACTACTGCTATGTCAATATAATTCATTCAGCCAATTAGGAGAGAGAGGGGGTTGGGCCAGGACACGATTCTGTTTCTGAATGGACACATAGAGCTGTGATTCAGCTCGGGTGCCCCCCATAGCAAGCTGCTTGCTGAGGGGGCACTCAACAGGAGGGAGGAGCCAAGAGAGCTGAAGAGGAAACCGAGAAGAGGAGGATCCGGCTTCTATGTACAAAACCACTGCATATTTAGTTTAGCTTTAGATATACAGTAACCCCATTGTTGTTTGTAACTATTTGAAACTGAAAAAACCAGGGCAATGAAATATGATGGTCTGAGATGTTCTAAATTGTATAAATTACCGCGTTGGCACTGTTAAAGGATAACTCTAGGTGTGTTTAAAAAGTATATATACATATTTCAGTGCTTTTTTTTAACATAATGATTTTCAAAAAACTGGGAAAAAATGTAAACATGGCTTCCTTGCACAGAACTCCTACAAAAATGAAATTTCCTGCTTATGTGATTGGCTCACTACTTTTCTTTGCTGTCTGTCTCTTAGTATACTTATAAAAACTGATCATGTGATTAAAGCAGGGAGTTCTCAAAAAAGTAGGGGAGTGATTGCAGTAGGTAAGAATT
This sequence comes from Pelophylax lessonae, assembly GCF_965119305.1. NCBI lineage: Eukaryota > Metazoa > Chordata > Amphibia > Anura > Ranidae > Pelophylax > Pelophylax lessonae. Next base: position 465,515,944 of record NC_138772.1, read on the forward strand.
GAGTAGAATCCTTGTGTATGCGTCAACATAAATGGCATCAGGTAAGATTTTGCAATGAAGATTGCATTTCATGTACGTGAATAGGAAAGGATAGAGTGTCTATAAAGCATTACATAAATGAGTTCCTCATGACTACAATAAAATCCAAACATTCTCAGTGGGGCAAAGAGAAAACTGGAAGATCAACTTTGCTAAATACATACTCTAAAAGTGGATTAGCTTTTTACTCTCATACATTTGCAATGTCATGCTGATAAATCCTAATGTGACTACATAAAATTGTGAAGGTAATTCTCCTTATGCATTTTTGGTAAAAGTTGACTGCTAAATAAAACAATAATACAAGTTTAAAGAAAGTCATTCCTTTACACCTTCCTTTATATCTAATCTGCTGCTATAAAATCAATTGTATCATAATGATTTCCTTAATTTAAAGTGAAGTTTACATATTTTTTTCAGCAAATAAAGAAATAAGAAGTTAGGCTTTTTTTTTTTTTTTACAAAAATCATGCTTACCTAGGTGGATGCAGCATCGGTCCAATGCTGCATCTGTCCCCCGCCAGCTCTAAGACTTAGAACCAAGCAAATAAAGACAGCTGATTGCTCAGTTCTCAGAGCTCTAGTTACTGTCAGGCACTGGCTCTCTGCTATGCCTTCCGCACTCACTAGAGCGCTGGGCTGTGCAGGGGGCAGGAGAATCTGGCTCAGGCTCTCAGCGGCTAGCAGGCATGTGGACATATCCCGATTTTATTGTCGCAATCTTGTCCGAGCCTGGACCGGCTCTGTGACATCAGCCGACAGTGACCTCCAGCCTGCTGTCTGCTGAAAACGAGTCGCAGGAGTGTAGAACTAACTGCACTCCTGTGATCCACAGGAGAAGTACAGTAAAATTAACTGTTGCTGTACTTCTCCTTTAATGTCACAAAGAGGGATTCATATCTTGTGGCAGATATGTGTACATAATATTTAATCACATATGGCCCCTGACGATGTCCCCTTGTGATGAAACACATAAGGAGGAGGATAGCACCCTGACATCATCACGCCCTGGGTCTTGCAGCAGCACTGTATGCTGGCATTTTCGCTTTTTTGAGCTTTATATGCATTGTAATAATTGAATTTGCCTGCACCATCTGGAGCCTTCCTCTTTTCTTTTATATAAACAGGAGAGGAGTTGCTGTGCCTGATTTCAAGTGAAAGTATGGCTGGTGGCTTAAAAAATCCTATATGGGGATTTTCTTACATAAGTGTGGCTCGACCTCTTGAGGTCCAACAATCTGGCAAGAGTCTTTGGTGATTTTGGTGGTGGAGACTGGAGAGCATGTCACAGAAGAGTCTCACTGTTAATGCTGGATCAAGGCATGATCTGGTGGAAGACTTTGCACTTCATTGGACTCTATTGTTGGACATTTAAAAATGAAAGTTTGATGGGTTTTAGTTTTTTGGGGAAAGCACTGCATGTTTTGTTGTGGAGAAAATATAAGCTCAATGCAAAAATTTAAGGTAGATAAAAGCACACAGTACTTATAAGCTGTGTACTCAGGAAGAAATGGAGTAATGCATGTTCAAAAAACATACTGTATATATACATAAGTATGTAGGATAACAGACTGTTCATGGACAAGGACAAATATTATGAGAAAGGTGATGTGTTTCAAAGAAAACCTTTTTGTCAAGACTTGACAAATTGATTTACCTTTGAAACAGGTTGCCTTGCTCCCTGGACCTTCACCTTGACATGCTCTTCACCCTCATCCTTTAGTGATGCACCCAGAGGATCACGGATGCTGTCCCTGGACTGATCACCTCTGGCCTGATGTGTTCTGTTTTAAGTGCTAAAAGAATAAGTTGACACTTTGACAATAATGAATTAAAAACAATGTTTTTTTATTACATGAGATCCATATGCTCTTCTTCTTGATAAAATATCAGTTACTGTCATAGAAGGTAGAAGAAGCTTGGATAGTTCTGTAAATACTAAATCCTACAAAGGGTTCTGTTTAAAATCAACCAACTTAATTACACGGCATAAACAGACAAGCTATGGTGAGGTGGCCTTCAAGGGACAAACCAGCTGAAAACACAATAGAAACTTCTTTAACCACTTGCCGACTGCCGCACGACTATTTACGTTGGCAGTCAGCCCCTCACAGTTAGAGCGATGTAAGGCTACGTCGCTAGCCTGTAAGGGTTTTGGGAGCGAGCGCGCGCCACCGAATGCGCGCTCCCGCCCGGTCACGGACCCCCCCCCCGCGCGTGGGCACTCGCGATCGTCCGTGACAGCGGGAGAAAGGCAGGCGACTAATGTAAACAAAGCCGCCTGTCAGTTCTCCCTGTGTAAGAATGGTGATCAAACGGTTCTACTATGTAGGACCGTTGATCATTGTTCTTACACATCAAGTCACAGCCAATCACAGTTAGAAACACGCCCCTAGGACACACTTAACCCCTCCCTCTCCAATACAGTTAACTCCTTCACTGCCAGTGTCATTGTTACAGTAACAGTGCATATGTATAGCACTGATTACTGTAGTAATGTCACTGGTAACCCGAAAAGTGTCAAAAATGTCAGTCAAGGGTCCAATCTGTCCGCCCCAATGTCGCAGTCCCGCAAAAAAAATCGCAGATCGCCGCCATTACGCGTTAAAAAAAAAACAACAAAAATGACAAAAATCTTTCCCTTTGTTAGTAAACGCAATAACTTTTGTGCAAACCTATCAAAATACGCTTTTTGCGATTTTTCTTACCAAACATATGGTTAAAAAAAAATTGGCCTAAAATGTTAAAAGATTTTGATATTTACATTTTTTTTGGGGAATTTCATATAAAAAATGTGAAAAATATTGTTATTTTTGCAAAATTTACGCTCTTTTTTTGTTTATAGCGCATGATTAAAAAATCGCACAGGTGATCAAATACCACCAAAAGAAAGCTCTGTTTGTGGGAAAAAAAGGATGCCAAATTCGTTTTGGTACAGCGTCGCAGGACCGCGCAATTGTCCGTTAAAGTCACGCAGTGCCGAATCACAAAATAGGCCCTGGTCAGGAAGGGGGTAAAATCTTCCGGGGCTTAAGTGGTTAAACATAAGACATCTGCATGTCTCCCTTCCATCATAAATCCCCAGAAAAATAAATGGATAATGCTCATTCTAGCATGGTGGGCAAAGCCATGCAAATCATAATTTTTTACTCCTAGGCCAACTGTACACCCAGAACATCTTGTTTACAACACACATATGCCCAGTAAGTTTGAAAATTAAAATATACAGGCATGATGACCAGCTCTCTCCCTTGTAATGGTATTGTCTGAACACCATACCAGACCTCCTTAAGCTGGTTCCAGGCAGGATGACTTTCTCCTCAATATACAGCAATACCCATGACAAGCCACAATATAAGGTCTCGGATGCAAAGAGGGACAGAGGAAACCACATAGTGTACCATTTTCTAATCAAGATTTTATTATAAGCACAAAATCACAATGTGGAAAGGTATAGGACAGCTAACAACAACATCACTGCTCATTTGAGCCAGCGTGATGATGTCACAGCTTGGCTCCGCTCTAACAAGTTTTGTCTCACAAGACATCTTCCAAGGGAGGCTCTTTCCAGTGGACTTTTTTGCATTAAAGTAATAATAAAGGTTCTGATTTTTTAACATTAAAATAATAAACATGTAGTACTTACCTGCTCTATGCAGTGGTTTTGCACAGAGAAGCCCCGATCCTCCTTTTCTCGCGTCCCCTTGACGGAGCTCTTGGCCTCTCTCTCCTCTCAAGTGCCCCCAGAGCAAGAAGTTTGCTATGGGGTCATCCAGGTAGGCTCCCTACTGAGCTGCTGCTCTGTGTGCCCACAGCCCCCTCTCTCCTCATTGGCTCACTGGCTGTGACTGACAGCAGCCGGAGGCAATGGCTCCCACTGCTGTCTTAGCCAATGAGGAGGGAGAATCCCCCATAGAATGCATGAAAGTAAAAAAAAACTTTGAGCCTTTAGAACCATTTTAATATTTCACAACTTTTTTATTATTGTTTATATTGACATTTAAAGTTTAATGGTGAACACGTTTTTTTTTTTATAAATATGTTATTTTGAGTGCTGCTGTCTTTTAATCACAGGCTAAACTATCTAATTTAAGTTTTTACTTAATTTTTATTTCATTTTTATTTTTGTTAGCAACAAGTGCGGTTTATTGGCATATTGGTAATATTCTTACAATCGCTATCTATAACAATTTGTAAAAAATAGGTAATTGACTGAATGTTCAGACAGGGAGTAACTGTAACTTGCAGTTTACTAAACAGGTGCAAAGTTAGAAGTAATAACGTAAAACATGCTCAAGATGCCAAACACCATGCATACGCGTGAATAATAAAAATTAGGTTCAGGAACACATGCATACAGAGCATAGCCTGAATATAAAAGCTGAACAGACATGGACTCTTCGCCACAATGTCTCTGTGGCCCCATCAGGGTAGCATGAAGTTCCACGGCATAGTCTCTACAAGTTTCGATTAAACCAGAAAGTCTACCTGAGAATCGCACTTCAGTAAAACAGTGAAGAACACAGCTACTAGTGCTTATCTTCATAACAACATTCCTCACAGTGAAGTCCGGGGTAGGCCTGGTAACACAGGTGTACAGCTGGAGAGAAAGGGGGCCCAAAGTACTCAATAGCAATCAAAGGAACTCCTCACAGTAGCTTGGTCTTTAGGAGAAGTTGTGTGCCATTAGGATCCAGCTGTGCTGGCCATATGTCAGTTATGACAGAGGAGGGCCTCTCAACTGGCTGCAGGTCACTTGCCCAGCTTCTTATGCCCCATCAGGTGTGGTCTCTCTGAGCTGTTAAGTGAGGGAACCAGAGAAACATATCTTTTCTGGGCCTGTCCAGGAACCCAGGTGGTTGTGAGACATGGAGTTAAAGGGATCCGTGCCTTGGGCAAATGGGCACTCAGGATAGCAGTGGGTGATGTAATGCGCTGTGACTCCTCCTCCCATAGGGAGCGCATTACGTCACCCGCTGCTATCTTGTTTGGCCGGCTTGAGACCGGTGGAGTTGAATCATTTGATGCAGTCTGTCAAGAGGAGGATTCTGTGAGTATTTTATCGCAAAATAAATTGTGGTTACTTTTTATCAAGCAGAGAGCACTTAGATTATGTTATCATATGTTTTATACGTGCAGGAGTGGAAGTCCAGGAGGTCCCGCTATTCATATTGACTAGGTAGGAGCTTGGAGCTACCACTGCTACATACATTGGGATCCCTATAAGAAAATAGCGCTTATGACCTGCTGGAAACAAGGAGGTCATTGGATTAAGGTGAGCGTGGTGATGTGTTGTGGCAGAAGGGATCTGTCACCTGGAGTATATGCTTCATTTGTCCTCACTGATCATTTGGATCTTGGTGTCTTGAATTAAGGGTCTTTTGGATTTTGTTAAGGGAGTGCCTTTATATTTTGTATCAATTTATTTTAACCTATCTATTTTATTGCACTCCACTTTTTTTTCTTTTACTGTATGTTTTGGTTCAGTGATGTACCATTAGTGTTCAGCTCGCAGTAGTTTTATTAGGATTTGATAGTCTGCGCTGATTGTTTTTTCTTAATAATACAAAAGCTGTTGTGTATAACATACTTTATAACTGAATAAAAAGAACAGTAACTGATAGCAAATAATCTTTTTTTGTTTCCCGTTGTTTTGTTCTAACTCTAGCACCCTCTAATGTGTGCTAGAAGTAGTGTAGGTTTGTTAGTGTAGACCAGTCATGTCCAACCTGCAGCCCGCGGGCCGCAGGCAATGCCCTGGGACAGGAGCATCAACCCCCCCAGGAGTGGAGGAGGCCGTGTGAGTACCTGGAACTGAGCTGGCAGCTGCCATCACTGATGTGAGAGACCCTGACATCCCCAGCTGACCTCTACAAGATCATCCCATCTATCTCCCCCCCCCCCATTTACCCTGCTCCAGTGCCCACCCAGTAACCTCAAAATAGCCCTCAACACTGTGGGTCCTGCTGGGAGATGACCATGGCCTGTGGGTCCAGCTGGCCGCTAGCAACGGCCATGGGTCCTGCTGGTCACTGATCTGTGGGTCCTGCTGGTCACTGATCTGTTGGTCCTGCTGGTCACTGATCTGTTGGTCCTGCTGGGCGCTGGCCTGTGGGTCCTGCTGGGCGCTGGCCTGGGGTTCCTACTGGCCACTGGCCATGGCCTGTGGGCCACAGGCCATGGCCAGCAGGACCCATAGGCCATGGCCAGCAGAACCCACAGTAGGCCATGGACCATGGGTCCTGCTGGCCGCTGGCCATGGCCTGTGACCCACAGTCCATGGCCAGCTCCCAGCAGAACCTACAGGCCAGCAGCTAGCGGGACCATCTGATTAGTGACCAGCAAGACCCACAGGTCAGTGGCCTGCAGGACCCAAAGGTCAGTGGCCAGCTGGACCCACAGACCATGGCTAGCAGCCAGCTGGACCCACAGGTCATGGTCAGTGGCCAGCTGGACCCACAGGTCATGGCCAGCAACCAGCAGGACCCACAGGTCTGTGGCCAGCTCCCAGCAGGGCCCACTGGCTGTGGGTCAAGCTGGGAGCTGTCTGTGGACTTTTGGGTCCTGCTTGCCACTGACTTGTGGGTTCTGCTGGACACAGGCCATGCCCTGTTTCTTCTGGAAGCTGACCATGGCCTGTGGGACATTTTAGACAGTGTGGTCACACTGTAGCCCATCTAAGATTTATGGTAATTGATCACATACCACAACGGAAGTGAGGGGGAAATAGAGAGTTAAAGTTACAACAGAGGGAAGTAAATTGGATTTCACGACTTGATACTATTTATCCTAGAGGTTTGAATAAGGATTATGATTTACACCTCTTTTTGTAAATATTTGTTTAATCTTATAAATTTCATTTTTTTTTTTTGCAGATGTGTATATGGATATCCACTAACACTGTTATATTGTATATCTCCTGAATATTAGCTGTAATATTAGTCTCAATTTTTCTTTGAGTGAAGACTATCCAGGTGATACAAATTTCCAGTTGATGAGAGAAGTTGCTATAAAATGAATGTGATTAGAATCTGATTTTCATGCTTGCCACTTCTGATGAACGATCTTAATGGATCGGAAACATCGCTATTTTTTGTTACTTTGATGTCTCCTTTGTGAGTATTTTACTCTCCTAATAAATATACAAGGTGCTGCAGATTGGATTCATTTTGTTTTTCCATACACACACAAGTACACACAAAGAGACACATATGTATGCACACACGCACGCACGCACGCACGCACGCACGCATGCACGCACATATGTGTAGCAATGTTTCCAGGCCTTGGGCCTGAGGTGGGTCTGCCATTAGTACCGGTAACACTCAACAACACATTTGAGTTGTGACCCCAGGTGAGAGACAATGACCATTCCGGCATCTTTGGTTTGTTTTATTGTATTTAGGGGATGGGAGAAGGGAATGAGTGGGATACTCCTCTGGCTCAACTAGGTACACTTTGGGACACTTGAAGAAAAATGCCTGTTGGCGCTGTCTTGACGCCAGCTGAATGCCGACCAGCGCTTTCTGATGCCTATAGTTACTGTAGTACTGAAACTTTGCTGGAACCTAGACTTTAATTCAAAAGATCCAGGACTATAGAACACTGCTTTAGCTCAAAAGTCACTGAACAGCTCCCTCCAGCCCTGCACTGGCTGAGGTAGCTCTGTGTAGATACTTGTGCTGCTGCAACTCTTAACTTGTACACTTCCCACTGTACATTGACTCTTCAAGGCCCAAACTACAGGCACACCCTTTAACACTTCAGGGTCCTCTACCTAGGTACCCCCTCTAATACTTCAGGATCCTCTGACCAGGCACTCCCTTTAACAGCTAGCTGACTCCTGGATCCCTAGAACCTTCTCTGGAGTGGTCCCCTCTGACACTAGGCAGACCCCCAGGGGCAGTCCACAGTACTCACAACCTTTGTAGGCTTTCCTGGAACTGGACCCCTCTCTCTCTCCGCTGGTTCTCAGCACACCGGATCCCCCCTGCAGCTCAGCTTCACACTCTCTGGATTCCCAGGCCGCCACAAGGGACACCTGCTTCCTCTGACAGGAGGAGAGACAGCCGTACTCTCCCTCCTGGGACTCTGCTTCCCGCCAAGGACGCTACGTCATGTGTTCCCTTCAAAATTATACCCACTCCCAGAATCCTCTGTGGCAGAATCTGCCTTCTGGGGTAGATACAAGCCTGACTGAGCCACTGATTGGGTTTCCTCCACTGCCCTATGAGAATCCTCTCACAGAGCCAGTGGGGAGACTCCCCTCTCAGTAACCTCACCTGGGAGACATGACAGTCCAGCTGAAATCATGGCCCTGCTGTTAAGCAGCCAAGGCCCATTATACTTTACCTAGCACCTACCTGTAGGGTGCTACATCTACATACACATGTACACACACACATACACACACGTATGCACATACATACACTTACACGCACACATATGTACACACACACACACACACATACACACACACGTACATACACATCCACACATACATCCACACATACATACACACACACACACACACGCACGTTTAAAATGTTTTAGCACAGTACCTTTCCTCATTCAGCTGGGTACTATACTGTAAGAGGAAGCAGAGAGCACAGCACACTCCCCCTTCCTTTACTTTCAATTTGCTGAGACTGACGGAGCTCCCTCACAGCGCCGATATACAGTTTGGCAGGGGATCAGAAGATCGGGCTCATCTGACAGCTCTTCTCTCCCATGATCCGGCGGGACACCTGAGGACCTCTGATGGCACACCAGTGTGCCGCGGCACACTGGTTGAGAAAGGCTGGTGTAGACTGTAGAGGATACCTAAAACACTGTGTTTCATAAACAATTGTCATGTTTGTTCCTTAAAATATGTATTTTCATCCCGTTTCACTCTCTCTAGCACTTCGGTGCTTCTGATCTCTTGCAGCCTCTTTTACCCACTTTCTGTCTACAAGCACTAATTCCAGCATCAGGTGCACATCCTTTCTCTGAACTGCCTTGCTAATAGTTACAACTAGGGTTGCCACCTGTCCTGCATAATATAGGATAGTCCTGTATTTGAAAATGCTACATCCCATATTGATTTAATATAGGACACAGTTTACCATGTAGTTTAATGAATGTCTGTTGCTAGGATGCAGGCAGCCCCTGCCTCCTAGTGTCAATGATTGCTAGTATGCAAAAAGATGCAGGGCCAAGTTCAATAGAGACCTAAGCCCTCTCTTCTTGTCAATTACTCTTTGACCCCCCTAAAACTTTGTTCAGCTCCTACAGCCAGCAGAAAAAAAGTGAAAAAAGGCAGTGGCTGGTGAAGTTTATCATGTAAGTTAACACTGCTTCCACCTATCACCAAGGAGGAGAGACACAGTACTGTCCAGTAACAAGGGGTGCTTGTCCACTTAGCAGCAAGGGGGGCACTTCTCCATTGACCAGCAGCATATTGGCACATGTCCACTGACCAACAGTAAGGTGACAATTGTCCACTGTCCAAAAATAAGGGGACAGCCCCCACTGACAAATAGTAAGAGGACATACACCTCCAACCAGCAGCAGGGGGACACTTGTCCATTGACTGCATACTGTACTAGCCTAGAACCTTTCTGCGTCTGGAAGCCATCTGACACAGTACAGGAACTCTTTATATATGGAGTTGCACGGGAGGGTCTGGTATTTAGAGGCAATCGTTTTTTTGTTTTTTTTTTCTTTTTTATTAATCATTTTTGCTAGGTAACATTATACCGATGCACTACTTCACATGCAAGTTTAAAGCATACCCAAAGCATGTTATGAAAAATAATTGTGTATTTTTAATTTTGCTCTTTAACCACTTAAGCCCCGGAAGATTTTACCCCCTTCCTGACCAGGGCCTATTTTGCGATTCGGCACTGCATGAATTTAACGGACAATTGCACGGTCGTGCGACGCTGTACCTAAACAAATTTGACGTCCTTTTTTTCCCACAAACAGAGCTTTCTTTTTGTGGTATTTGATCACCTGTGCGATTTTTACTTTTTGCACTATAAACAAAAAATGAGTGTCAATTTTGCAAAAATAACAATATTTTTCACATTTTTTATATGAAATTCCACAAAAAAAAAGTAAAAATCAAAATTTTTTAACATTTTGAGCCAATTTTTTTTTTACCATATGTTTGGTAAAAAAAAAAAAATCACAAAAAGCATATTTTGATTGGTTTGTGCAAAAGTTATTGCGTTTACTAACAAAGGGAAAGATTTTTGTCATTTTTGTTGTGTTTTTTTTTAACGCGTAATGGTGGCGATCTGCGATTTTTTTTTGCGGGACTGCGACATTGTGGCGGACAGATCAGACCCTTGACTGACATTTTTGACACTTTTGGGGTTACCAGTGACATTTCTTCAGTAATCAGTGCTATAAATATGCACTGTTACTGTAAAATTACACTGGCAGTGAAGGGGTTAACTTTTTTTTGAGAGGGAGGGGTGGTGTGTGTCCCTAGGGGCGTGATTCTAACTGTGATTGGCTGTGGATTGAGGTGTAGGAACAGTGATCAACGGTCCTACATAGTAGAACCGTATGATCACTATTCATACACAGGGGAGAATGACAGGCGGCTTGTTTACATCAGCCACCTGCCTTTCTCCCTTCACGGCGGACGATCGCGAGTGACCAGCGGAAATCGGGTCCGCCGGTCACACGCGTGGACTCGTTCGTGAACGAGGCGGGGAGGGAGCGCGCCTTCGGGGGCGCACGCTCGCCCGCTATTGGCTCCCAGGCTAGTGACATATATATACGTCACTTTGCCTGCCCGGGGCTGACCGCCGCAGTAAATAGTCGTGCGGCGGTCGGCAACCGGTTAAGTAACCCCACACACACACACACATCTTGTCTGTATTTTGCCAGGATAAAAGTAGGACTCAAGGAGTGGGTGACTTCATCATCCAGTGCAGATGTCAGTGTCCCTTATTTTGGCAGAACAAAGGTGGCAACCCTAGTGACAGCAGTGGACCTTGCCTGTTAACTATGTGTCAGCATGGCTGCTTGTAGTTTCCACCAGGGGTGCATGTGACACGGTGACAACATAGGATCAAAATTGGGTTATCTTCTCCAGGGAGAATAAATTAAGCGATTGTAGATGCTCTTCATAATTAAGGTCCTCCAATCCCCTAATTAGTTTAGTTGCCCTTCTCTGGACTCTCTCCAGCTCCAACACATCCCTCCTGAGGACTGGCGACCAGAACTGGACAGAATACTCCAGATGCCGTTGGACCAGAGTTTTATAAAGTGGAAGGATTATAGTTTTATCTCTGGAATACATCCCTTTCTTTATGCATGCTAATATTCTGCCGGCTTTGGCAGCTGCCGCTTGACATTGCATGCTATTGCTTAGTCTATCATCAACCAAGACTCCCAGATCTTTCTCCATTTTTGATTCCCCCAAAGGTTCCCCCCCCCCCCCTTTGCATCATATAGTGAAGGTGTATTGTATGAATAAGAATCACGTGTTATTCCAGTGCACTCTCAACCTCAAATTTTACAACTGTTTTACTGATTCAGTGACCAGCATATTACTAGCACATGACCGAATCAGGCCAATTTGTATACTCCGAAAGTACAAATGCAATCAAACTATTTGGCAAGCAACTTTATGAGCTTAAATGGATTTGTATAAAACTTTCTAAAGCAATAAAACAACAAACCTATCTATAGATTGGATGTTAAATATATGTTATGAATGTTAAACATAACATAAATGTAAGGCAAGGGTTATAAACCTAAAGGTTTACTTACAAAAAGATCACTGGGACAAGCTCCCAGCGCCCCCTCCTCCACAAAACAACACAGCGCCCAGGGCAAGAGTCCCTCCAGCCCCTGCCTTGTACCGGCCCTGCACTGGGTAATTGTATTCTACCAGTCAATGTATATATTTTTCTATTAATATTACGATTGCAACTCTTTATATTTATGTATGTGTGGCGCCCACCCCTTTAAAGCAGTAATAAAGTGATATTAACCACTTCTATACAGGGCACTTTCACCCCCTTCCTGCCCAGGCCAATTTTCAGCTTTCAGCGCTCTCACATTTTGAATGACAATTGCGCGATCATGCTACACTGTACCCATATGAAATGTGTATAGTTTTTTTTCACACAAATAGAGCTTTCTTTTGGTGGTATTTAATCACCGCTGGGTTTTTTATTTCTTACAAAAAAAAAAAAAAGAAAAAAGACAGAAAATTTTGAAAAAAAAAAGTTTTTCTTATTATCTGTAAGTTAATTTTGAAAATAAAAAATGTTTCTCCTTCACTGAGGTGCGCTGATGAGGCTGCACTGATGGGCACTGATGAGGTGGCACTTATGGGCACTGGTGAGGTGGCACTCACTTATGGGCACTGATGAGGTGGCACTGATGAGGAGGTACTAATATGCTGCACTGATGGGCACTGTGAGGCAGCACTGACGGGCGGCACTGATGAGCACTGACAGGCGGCACTGATGGGCACTGACGGGCACTGACGGGGAGCACTGATGGGCACTCACGGGTGGCACTGATAAGTACTGATGGGCAGCACTGATGGACACTGATGGGCAGCACCATCAGTGCCCACAATCAGGGCCAATAGTGCTGCCAGTCAGTGCTCATCAGTGCCTAGATGAGCAGGCACTGATGGGCACTGACTGGCAGCACTATGGGCACTGATTGTGGGCACTGATGGTGGACACTGATGGTGAGCACTGTGGGCACTGATGGTGGGCACTGATTGGCACTTTATTTCGATTATCTGTAATCAGGGCACTGATGATCAATGCCCTGATTACAAGTCAGAGTGTGAGGTGAGGAGAGCCGAATAACGGCACTTCCTTATTTACATGTGACCGGCTGTGATTGGACACAGCCGATCACATGGGTAAAGAGTCATGTCTTTGACTCCCGGGGGCATGCAAGAGAGGCTGTTCTGGTGCGCCGTCATATGACGGCGCCCCAGAACAATGGATACACCACTCCGCCGTCATTAAACGCCGGGCGGGTAAGAAGTGGTTAAAGTCTTTTTTTTTTTAATAACAAACATGTCATACTTACCTGCTTTGTGTAGTGGTTTTGCAGAACCTCCTCTTCTTGGGTCCCTCGCCGTCACTCCTGGCCCCGCCCTCCTGCTGAGTGCCCCTACAGCAGGCAGCTTGCTATGGGGGCACCCAAACTGAGCCACTGCTCTGTGTGTCTATTCAGACATGGAGCTGCGGCTTGGCTCTGCCCCTCTCTCTCCTAATTGGTTTACTGAATTTGATTGACAGCAATGGCACCAGCTATCAGCTGGACTGACAATGTCTGTTGAGAGATGGGCAGAATGCGGCCTTGCTGTCTCGTGCCCAATCAAAACATAGTCCAGAAAAGATGTGACCCTACACTTTCCCTCCTCATCAGGAACCTTTCCCTAATGCTAGTACTATCCCTAACAGGTGGGGTACCTGTCCCTAATATACCAACTTGCAAATGTGTGCCAAACCTGGGAGCCGGGGCCTTAAAAATGCCCTGCTTCACCCAAGATGGCCACCCGAGTCACATGAGTTGGCAGCATCCAATCAGTTAGCTTCCCTAGTTACCCAGGAACCTGGGTCACTGCGGAACTGCGCCACCTGCAGTAGAGAAAGTAGACTGCACCTGCCTCTAGATGCACTAGCAGATTTAAAGTGGACCTTCAATCATTTTTCATCTCTCCATCTATTAAATCTTCTGCCCCTGTTGTTTTAACTTTGGATAGCAAAACATTTTATTTCTGCCAGTAAATACCTTATACACCTTGCCTGGTAATTTGCCTAGGCTATTGACATCATGCACAGTTCTCTCTCTCACTCCCCTGAGAGTTCACCAGCAAGGGGGGAGGAATGAGTCATAGGAGAGTCAAGGAGAGCTGCAGAGAGTTGAGGACGGAGATAACAAGAGACTTCAGAGATCCATGAGTATTCATAAAGAGAGGAGAAATGTGCAGGGAAGCAGTGGTTTGTCTGTCTGTATATATGTGAATGTGTGTGTGTGTGTGTGTGTCTGTATATATGTGTGTGTGTATATATGTGTACGTGTATGTGTGTGTCTGTGTAAATCCAGGAAGTGAACAGGCAGCAGCTTCAACTGCCCACAGTTAAAATGGCTGCAGCCAGACTTAGTGGATGGAGATTTCTGAAGCATATTTGGCAAGTACAGAATCACAGTATATATAAAATAATATGCAGAGTGATTGGAGGGAAGCTTCAGAATGGCAAATATGTTTTTATTACATATTATGTGAGCAGACTGCAGTTCCTCTTTAACTACACTAACAAACTAAAGCCAAACTCCAGCTAATACTTTATAAGCAGTTACAGCATTATTATTTTTAAACTTTTGGAATAAGGGTTTTACATAAATAATTAAAAGCTGATCCCTGTAAGCACCAATGTCAGTGGTAAATGGTTTGTCTTATCATTCTAACTGTCACTTCATGGTTCCGGGTGTGTTTCTCGGTCAATATTCAGGGTGGATCATAGCTGGGCAGGGCCAAACTGTTTTTTTTTATGAATTGAATGATTTTGTGCCATCTAATTCTGATTTCTTCACAAAGCATCATCATAGGCTTTCAATCACCTTGGGGCCAAGCAACACGTTTGCTTTAGTGGTCCCTCTCCAGCAGTATATACTCACTCCTTCCTTTGCTTCCCCAGCGTGTCATTCAACTGATGGGAGCAAAGAAAATACCTTGTATAGAGCAGCACGTGACTTACTGCATGTGTCAGCACCGGGCCAAGTACTTTTTGAAGCAGTGGTATGGCCGCGGTAAGGCTGCTTTGTAAATAAGTTCCTTTGCATTGCTGGCCAGTACATAATATAATTGTAGATTGAAAGTCCACATGATTTAGCTTAATCTTAGAAATATGTAGACCATTTTAGACAAATTTTGATGCCTTTCTCTGTGCTTATTGTCCAATATCTAATCTGTGCAGGACATGATTATGTCCTGCATAAACATCCTCTTTAAGACTGGCAGTGGTCAGTTGTTGAACCCCGGGAATATATGGCTTTCATTTTACAGGTTTAAATTTGGGGATTTTCAGAATATAACTATTCAAGAAACCAACCCCTTTCAGCTAGCAGGGCAGTCACTTGTGTAGCACCCTCTTAGGTAGGTGCTAGAAGAGACAATATTGTTTTTGGATATTTCTGCTTATCAGAGAGATTGCCAGGTACATTTATATTACTCTCTGCCTACCAGAGAGCAGGATCTGCTAGTGAGGTCTGCTCATGGTGCTCAGGTGCAGCTCAGTTCAACTGAAGTGTTTCACACTGGTCCAATAGGGAGGCATATTGGACAGTGGGAGGAAACCTGACAAATGAGTGTACAGGCGTTTAGTACAGACCTGGTGATTGGCAGAGGAAAGTGCCTCAGTGCATGCTGGGATACTATATAAATGCCAGGAGCACATCTTATAGCTGGAGAGCGGGGTCTTGGAGGGAGGAGGCGGCTGCCCCTCCTCTGTAGAAGCTGCCATGTGGCCCCAGGTGGTGGTCCTGAGGGCCAGAGAGTCAGAGAGGAGCTGAACCCAGAGGTCCTGTAGAGCTGACTGGAAGAACAGATCTGTGTCATGGTGCCTGTTCTGAGAGGGCCACCCCTTTTGAGGAAGAGTCAGTGGACGGGTGTCAGTAAAAGGGAATGCTAGATAGTGTCCTGAAGATAATGTAGTTGCATCAAGTCTGCTGCTAGAGAAAGACTTAATTCTTCTATACGTGTGGCAGTATGGTTAAAGCAGTGTGACTGCTTCCACAAATAACCTGGTAAGGCCAAGTGAGAGTTGTCCTTATCTACTGCAAATAGTTCCATTTGGGGTATCACACTATTCCCTTCTCCCATCCAAGTTCCACAATAAATATAAAACCAAAACCCCTGGACTGTTTATTGAGTAACGAGACACTGGGAGTAAGGATGGATGTGTGAACTGTCCTTTGGTGACTGCATGTAATCAGAGGAGCCCCAAGAAGTCATCATACAGCAAGCCCTACGGGGACAGTGCTACACTTGCACACAATGAAGCCAGGTATAAAAAATTATAGCCACTCCATAGATTGCCTGTGTCTCCTACGGTTTACACCTGGCAGGTAAGTTTGGCAGCTAGACATGGTACTTGCTGAGGATGTTATTAAAGTGGTAATAAAGTCCCCACTCTTTACCAGGCTTACCTGTAGGAACAATAAATATCTCCTAAATGTGCACCGTTTAGGAAATATTTACTATAATAGCAGCCGGTGATGTCACCAGCGCATGCGCACTGCGCTCTCAATGGACAGTTCATTTAGAGAGCTGTGCTGCGTCTGTGACTTCTGCACGCATGCATGAGAGTGATGTCATGGCAGTTCAGCCAGTAAAACAGTCAAAGCCTGTGAACCCAGGAGGAAGACCGGGTGAGGATGAAAGCCCTGTCAGCAGTGACAGCGCACCACTAGAGGGCTTTTTTCTGAGGTAAGTCTTTCATAATGTGCTAGTATGCGATGCATACTAGCACATTATGCTATTATCCTGCAGGGGACCATTTTGTTTGAATTTTATTTTTTGGTTTACTACCGCTTTAAGGAAATTCAATTATAAGGCCAGTACTTTTTCCCATGAAATGTGGCAACTATAGAATTAAAGTGGAGCTCCACCCAAAAGGGGAAGCTCCACTTGTCTGCCTCCTCCCCCTCTCCACTGCCACATTTGGCACCTTTTCGGGGGAGTGGGTACCTGGTTTTGAAAGGTACCCGCTCACACTTCGCAGTGGCAAACTGAGCCGGAAGTTTACCCCCCCCTCCTTCCCTCCCAAAGCCATCTCATTCACAAAGTGCTGCACAATTCACGCATGCGCAGTAGGAAACTGGCTGTGAAGATGATGGAGGCAGCACCCGAGAACCAATTCAAGAATCGGATTGGGATGAGGACACCACTGGATGCCACAGGACAGGTAAGTTCCCTAATAGTAAAAGTCAGCAGCAGTATTTGTAGCTGGTGACTTTTAATTTTTTGGGTGGGGTTGCCGGAAATTCTCTTTAACAAAAGAGCAAAATTTTAGTGTTTGACTAGAAAGAACTATAGCCAGCACGGTCCTTTTTATGAAAATGTTAATTGTGTGTGTAGCAGAATTCCCAGCATAGGTGCTGGCTGTGGGTCCCCCTGGGTCATCGGGTGCAACAAAAGTACCTTTGAACATGTTTCTCCAAGTGTGAGCACTGAGACAAGAACCAGTCCAGTATCTTTGGGTTTTTAGGTTTATTGGATGGAAGAAGGGATGAGTGGGATAATCCAACAACTGAACTATGCACAATTAGGCAGGGACTCTAAAGAATGCTACTTGATGCTGGTTAACGCTGGCCGGATACCTGTTAACGCTGACTTGACACTGTAACTTTGCCTTTGACTAGCTTTGACCTGAGGTACTCCTTCCTGAGGTAGATGACTGTACACTTTGACTGTACTGCTGAACACTTCAGGGTCCACACTGGCGCCCCCTTTCACTTCCCTATCTTCAGGGCTTTAAGACTTGGCACCCCCTTTCACTGCCACAACTACTGGTTAGCTGACTGCTGGATCCCCTTGACCTTCTGGAGTGGTCCCTTTTCCTAGGCAGACCCCGGGGGCAGATCTTGAGTACTCACTATACTGTTTTTCCTGAAGACTTCTGCCCAGCAGCTCCACTTGGTCAGCAACACTCTGAATCCCTCTCTGCAGCACAGCTCATCCTCTGGTCCCCGTAGGCCGACTGCCTGGACCACCTTCACTCTCTGACAGGAGGAGAGACAGCCGTCACCTCCTCCTGGGACTGATGCTCCCTCCAAAAGACCCTCTGTCACATGCTCCACACAGATTTATTTCCAATCCCAGGGTGCATTGCGGTAAACCCCGCCCACTGAGACAGTCATAAACCCTGGTGTGCTATTGGCTAGGTTTCCTTCACTGATCAACAAGATCTCTCATTGGATACAGTGGGGAGACTCCCCAGACTCAACAGACACACCTGGAGACATGTGACAGCTGGCTAACAATTCAGCCCCCCCCCCCCCCCCCCTGATAAGCAGACAGCGCCACATATGCATTTTCCTAGCACCTACCTAGGAGGGTACTACATTTGGGTGTGTCTGCCTTAAAGAGTTCCTGTCAATGTAAAAAAAAAATTGCAGGTATAAACACAGAAAAGTCAGGTATTTTAAATGAATACCTACAGTGTTTTTCCTTTGCATAAACTATTTTTATTGACTTGCAACTTGCCTTTGAACTTGATTTCACTACTTCAAGAGAGTCAGTTCCCTAGCACATCTCCCTCCTTCCTTGTTTGTCATATCCCCCTCACTTCTGGGTGTTGGTTGCGTAATAAGAGGAGGCACTGAAAGCATACTGTACATGTGTGAGAACAGCATTACAGGAGAGAGCAGAAGGAAGAAAAAAACATCCTTCCTGTGTAGAATATACAAGAATATATAGACTTGAAGATGCTCGTATATCACTACAGCACCATCTATAGTTCTGAGTGCATAGTACATGCTGTTTCACTTTTAACAATGTCTGTGCTGGTCCAACCTCTCCACCTCTCCCTTTGCCCACCTCAGCACCTGCATAACTTATTGGATAGCAGGCAGGGAAAACGTGCAGGAGTATGCTATAGTGTCATTTGACAATGATAGCTCTTCATCTGCTGGGCTACTAACATTACATTCAAGATAGTGGTGCCCAGAAACAAGGCTTTTGGATAGCTACACAAGGGAGGCTTTTACATAAAAATAACTTGCAAAAAATATTTAAAATGCACATATACTTTAACCACTTTACCACCGGAGGATTTTGCTGTCTTACGTCTGGGCCACTTTCTACGATTCGGCACTGTGCGAATTTAACTGACAATTGCGCGGACGTGCGACGCCGTACCCAAACGAAATTTACGTCCTTTTTTTCCCACAAACAGAGCTTTCTTTTGGTGGTATTTGATCACCTGTGCGATTTTTACTTTTTGCGCTATAAACAAAAAAAGAGCGTAAATTTTGAAAAAATAACAATATTTTTCAAATTTTATTATATGAAATTCCCCCCCAAAAAAATGTAAAAATCAAAATTTTTTTAAATTTTTGGCCAATTTGTTTTCTGCTACCTATGTTTGGTAAAAAAATCACAATAAGCATATTTTGATTGGTTTGCGCAAAAGTTATTGCGTTTACTAACTAAGGGAAAGATTTCTGTCATTTTTGGTGGGTTTTTTTTGAGCGAGTAATGGCGGCAATCTGCGATTTTTTTTGTGGGACTGCGACATTGCGGCGGACAGATCGGACCCCTGACTGACATTTTTGACACTTTTGGGGGTACCTGTGACATTACTGCAGTAATCAGTGCTATAAATATGCACTGTTACTGTGTAAATGACACTGGCAGTGAAGGGGTTAATTTTATTGGAGAGGGAGGGGTTAATGTATGCCTGGTGCTTACTGACGTGTGTGGGGGGAGGTGATCTCCACACTCGATTCCCCAATGATTGGGGAAGAGCAGCGGCGATTGCCGCTGCTCCTCCCCTGGCCCGTCTCCCGCTGTGACTGAATACAGCGGGAGCGCGCCTCCGGCGGCGCGCGCGCGCCGCCTACAAGGGGGAGGGTCTGCCGACGTAGGTCTACATCGTCAGACCTACAAGAGCCACTTTGCCACAGTAGTATCAACGTGAGCAGCGGTAAAGTGGTTAATCCTATGTAGCACCCTCTTAGGAAGGTGCTAGTGAGAAAGTATAGTTTGTGCTCTGTCTGCTTACCAGAAGAGCTGCAGGTACAGCAGGATCGGTTATTGAGGTGTGCTCATTGTGCTCAGAGTGCAACTCATTCTGTCTAGAGAGTGTTTTACACTGGTCCAATAGGGAGGCATGTTGGACAGTGGGAGGATACCTGACAAATGGGTGCATGGGCTTTTTATACAGTCCTGATTATTGGCAGAGGGAAAGTCGCCTCGGTGCATGTTGGGATACTTTATAAAAGCCAGGAGCACATGTGCTCGGGGGTCTTTCGTTGGGGAGTGGAGTACCAGAGGGAGTGGGCGGCTGCCTCCTCCTCTGTAGAGGTGCCATGCGGCCTCAGGGGGTGGTCCTGAGGGCCGAAAGAGAAGCAGTGAGGAGCTGAACCCAGAGGTCCATGGAAGCTGACTGAGAGGGGAGACACTGGAGGATCTGTCTCTGCAGTACAGTGAATAAAGAAAGTTGTGTCAAGGGGCACGACCTGAGGGGGGCCACCCCTGTTGCTAAGATAGTCAGTGGACGGGTGTCAGCAGGAAGAGGATGGTAGGGAGAGTGTCCTGAAGACAGATTATCGTCCATCAAGTCATCTTGTTAAAGAGCAAAGAGAACAAGAGACTTAACCCCCATCCACCCTAGTGGCAGTGTGGATTAACAGCCTGGCTGTTCCTATTTTTTCCAACAGAACTCTGAAGATAGAAGTCCTCAAACAATGTAAATAGTTCAATTGGAGTATCCCACTATTCCTTTCTCCCATCCCAAATTATCAATAAACATCAAAACCAACAACACCCCTAGACTGTTCATTCATGTGTTGAGCCATTGGGAACAAAGAGAGATTCAGAGACTTGTTCAAGTATATGTGTGTTGGTAACCAGGGGAGCCCGTAAAGACAAAATTCAGCAGTTCATGCGGGGGAAGTGCTGCACCTATAGAAATATTGTTGCTGGAATGAACGATCTGCAGCACATGAAAGGCAGGGAAATGTTGAAATTACTTATCTCTATTCTTGTTCTAGGCGACTTAACCACCTGCCGACTAGGGCCAATTCTGACTCTTAACCACTTGCCTACTTACCACTAGGGCCGATTGTGACATTTCTCATGTATAAAATATGCATTTATATGCCAGAAAATTACGTAGAACTCCCAGATATTATATACTTTCTGAAAGCAGTGGACAGGGAGAATAAAATGGTGGTTGTTTACCATTTTTAAGTCAAACGATATTTGCGCAGCAGTTTATTAAACCCCAATTTTCAGGAAAAAAAATATGCTTTAATGAAATTGAGCACACAAACACAATATCATACCAAACTTTTGGTAAAATATAATCTATGATGTTATGCCGAGTAAACAGATACCTAACGTGTCACACTTTAAAATTGCATATGCCTTTACTGAGAGATCTAGGGTCTACTAGACACCCAATATCTCTCCTGCCTTTCAAAGCAGCCGATGAAATCAAGATTGGTTAGATCATAAACTTGTGTGGCCAGTAATGGCTTATAAACAACAAACTGAAACCGGACGTGATGAAATCCTTGTTTCTTTCAGCTTTATTCGTCACAGAAGAGGGATAGGATGTACTTTTCTCTCCTCTTTACTTTTCTCTCCTCTGTACTCCTCTGTACGCTGACCACACAGGATGCCGTTGTCCCGGGCTCCCCAATCACAGTGGATAGCCAGGGAATGGCAACGGACAGGTACTGGAAGGAGGTCCCCTCCATCCGCGTCCTGTAAAAGTATTCAGGCAGCTGTAGAGCCACTTCTACAGGAAATTTCGCCATATCTGGCGGCACATTTTGATACCGGTTTTATGGCTGCAGCTTCCACTTCCACCAAAGGACATACAGGTATGTCCTAAGGGCATGAAGTGTAGAGATGGCCTTGCGGTTCGCCCGGCTGTCGGTTTGCGGCGAACTTTGCTCGTTCGCTGTCCGCCGATCATGCGGACATATGGCGATGTTCGCGGCCGCCATATTCTTTTATATTGTGAAGAACTTTAACCCATGACACATCCATCAGGTGGTACAGGACAGCCAATTGAGACATTTCAGCACATGGACATACCCCCTACCTTATAAATAGACCTGACCTGGCTGCCATTTTACATTCTGCCTTTTGTCAGTGTAGGGAGAGGTTTGCTGTGTGGAGCAGGGACAGATTGTCAATGACACAAATCGCTCGGTAATAGGTCCACAAAAGTCCTTTTAAGGACTGGTATAGGTGTACTGTCTAAGTGTCTATATTCTGTCTTTTGTCAGTGTAGGGAGAGGTTTGTATGGCTGAATTCACACCGCAATCGCAGTGAACACTCACAGGACCTTTTTTTGGTCCGCAGCAGAATCGAATCGCATGGTGGTTCACACCAGTGCGATCTGATTCTGTGCGAACTGTCAGATCGCACTGTGATATGCGATCTGAGCTGGGGGTGTCGTTAACTTTGAATTGACACTCCCAGCGTATCGCATATGGCAGTGTGAACTGCCTGTGCTGCGGATGCGATGCGGTAACACACAGATATATTCGCAGTGTCCCCGCATTGCATCAGTGTGAACCGACACTGAGTGACACAAATCGATCGGTAATAGGTCCACAAAAGTCCTTTAAAGGACTGGTATATGTGTACTATTGTTTGGTGTGCAGTATATAGTGGTGTAATACACTTAAAATATACTTTATAATATAGAAAGCATATTATAGTGTACTTGGGTACTGCAGAAATTTTGCCTCTTTCGCTGCGTTAACTCTGCTACACACAGTGACAAAAGTTACTAGAAAATATTTTTCATAACTGGTGTAATAAACCAGTGGCCCCCCAAAACGACAGATTGAAGCAAGGTGTTATATAACAATATACTTTCATAATAGTGTATTTGGGTACTACAGAAATTTTGCCTCTTTCGCTGCGTTAACTCTGCTACACACAGTGACAAAAGTTACTGGGAAATTTTTTTTATAACTGGTGTGATATACCAGTGGCCCCCCAAAACAACAGTTTTATATACCTTCTTCCACCTTCTTCCACCTTCTTCCACATATACTGCGCTTCTCTAGAGACGTTTGTCACAGGGTCATTTAAAAAAATGACAGGCAGAGGAAGAGGCAGGCCCTTACACAGGGGTGGTAGGGGTAGGGCAGGAGCCCCAGGCCAGAGCCAAAGTGGGAAGGTGCAGAAGGTGCGCTTGATTATGTCAAAGGACGCACCAGACTTGGTTGAGTGGCTCACTCAGCCTTCCTCTTCTGCACCCTCCTCATCCTCTCTATCTGCACCCTCTTCTCTCTCTGCTGTGTGCACCCCCAAAGACACCAACACCACCACCATATACCCTCCGCTTGAGTCACAGGAATTATTTTCCGATCCATCACAAGACATTTATGATAGCATCGGATCAGGAAGAGGAGGTTTCAATAGCCACCACTCAGCACTCTCGGACCCGCTTCCTGATTGGCCAGGAGGAGGATCCGTGTGACAATAGCAAATTTTAATTCGCTATTGTCACACAATGTGTGGGCTTGGGGCGCACTGCTCTTCTGTAGCACTGCCCCCTTGAGGGGCTGCTGAATTCCTCACCTTTTCGGGTCCCTTTGGGTTACCGTTAGCAACTGTATGCAAAAACGTAACACTTTCCTTTCCGGCTCAATAAACAATCTAGGGGTTGTTGTTTTTGTTGTTTTATTTTAAACTGGGATGGAAAGAGTGGGATACTTTGGAACTTGAACTATTCACAATTCAGAGGACTTCTTGCCTACACAATTTCACCTTGCCACTAGATGAATTGTAGATACTGAGCCTCTGAACAAAAGACTTGGTTGCAAACTATCTTCAAGGTACTCGCCTAGCACCCCCTTTCTCTCCACCAGCTGTCACCCGTCCTCTGACTACTCTACTCCACGGTGGCCCCCTTCCTGGTCGGGCCCTTAGACATGATCCCCTGTACTCACGATACTGTTTTTCCAGGTTCTCCAGTGTCTCAACCCCTCTAGTCAACTCTCCTGGACCTCTGGGTTCAGCTCCTTCCTTCTGGCTCACCAGGCTGACTGCCTGTGACCATACACCAACTGCTGCAGAAGAGTAGGCAGCTGCCACCCTCCTTCCGGGACTCTGCTCACCAGTCAAAGACCCCAAGCACATGTGTTCCTGGCTTTTATACCATACCCCAGAATGCACTGAGACAACCAGTCTGTGCCTCCCTATTGGACCAGTGAGGACACTCCCCAGACCAGATGAATTACACACTGAGCACCGTGAGCAGACCTAACTCATAGATCCTGCTCCCTGTTAAGCAAAGAGCCATATAGACTTTGCCTGCTGCTCCTCTGATAGGCAGACAGAGTCAAAACTATACTCTCTACCTAGCACCTACCTAGGAGGGTGCTACTCTTCTATGCAGGACTAATGAATTTCTTTTAAGAGAAAAAGCAGGTGTGTAGGTGGGAAGGGGGCTATATGTAAAATTAACTTTCACAGCCCCATTGTGAAAAGTTTGCTGTGTGAAATTCCTCCAGTGAGCTGTTTTGGAGTGACCCATATTTTTTAGCAATGACCTAATTTTACACTGTGTACAGTATACTGCCATTTATTGTTGTTTTGTGACTAATGGCGTACACACGTTCAATCGTTATCCACAGTGTGCATCTGTCATCAAAGGATTTACATGGATAAGCTGGTTAACTAATGCCAACATTCTACACACCTTTGTCACCAGCTTAATAGTAAGTACAAGACAATTTAATTACATGCAGAAATTCAAAGGATATCTCCATATTTCTCATATCATGAATGTCATTATTTCTCTTCTATACCTTGCAAAAGTATTCGGCCCCCTTGAACTTTGCGACCTTTTGCCACATTTCAGGCTTCAAACATAAAGATATAAAACTGTAATTTTTTTGTGAAGAATCAACAAGTGGGACATAATCATGAAGTGGAATGAAATTTATTGGATATTTCAAACTTTGTTATCAAATAAAAAACTGAAAAATTGGGCATGCAAAATTATTCAGACCCCTTAAGTTAATACTTTGTAGCGCCACCTTTTGCTGCGATTTCAGCTGTAAGTCGCTTGGGGTATGTCTCTATCAGTTTTGCACATCGAGAGACTGAAATTTTTGCCCATTCCTGGATGGAGAGCGTTAGTGAAGAGCAGATTTCAGTTCTTTCCACAGATTTTCGATTGGATTCAGGTCTGGACTTTGACTTGGCCATTCTAACACCTGGATATGTTTATTTGTGAACCATTCCATTGTATATTTTGCTTTATGTTTTGGATCATTGTCTTCTTGGAAGACAAATCTCCGTCCCAGTCTCAGGTCTTTTGCAGACTCCATCAGGTTTTCTTCCAGAATGGTCCTGTATTTGGCTCTATCCATTTTCCAATCAACTTTAACCATCTTCCCTGTCCCTGCTGAAGAAAAGCAGGCCCAAACCATGATGCTGCCATCACCATGTTTGACAGTGGGGAGGGTGTGTTCAGGGTGATGAGCTGTGTTGCTTTTACACCAAACATAACGTTTTGCATTGTTGCCAAAAAGTTTGATTTTGGTTTCTTCTGACCAGAGCACCTTCTTCCACATGTTTGGTGTGTCTCCCAGGTGGCTTGTGGCAAATTTTAACCTACACTTTTTATGGATATCTTTAAAAAAATGGCTTTCTTCTTGCCACTCTTCCATAAAGGCCAGATTTGTGCAGTATAAAACTGATTGTTGTCCTATGGGCAGAGTCTCCCACCTCAGCTGTAGATCTCTGCAGTTCATCCAGAGTGATCATGGGCCTCTTGGCTGCATCTCTGATCAGTCTTCTCCTTGTATGAGGTGAAAGTTTAGAGGGACGGCCAGGTCTTTGTAGATTTGCAGTTGTCTTATACTCCTTCCATTTCAATATTATCGCTTGCACAGTGCTCCTTGGGATGTTTAAAGCTTGGGAAATCTTTTTGTATCCAAATCCAGCTTTAAACTTCTCCACAACAGTATCTCGCACCTGCCTGGTGTGTTCCTTGTTCTTCATGATGCTCACTGCGCTTTAAACGGACCTCTGAGACTATCACAGTGCAGGTGCATTTATACGGAGACTTGATTACACACAGGTGGATTCTATTTATCATCATTAGTCATTTAGGTCAACATTGGATCATTCAGAGATCCTCACTGAACTTCTGGAGAGAGTTTGCTGCACTGAAAGTAAAGGGGCTGAATAATTATGCACGCCCAATTTTTCAGTTTTTTATTTGTTAACAAAGTTTGAAATATCCAATAAATTTTGTTCCACTTCATGATTGTGTCCCACTTGTTGTTGATTCTTCACAAAAAATGACAGTTTTATATCTTGTTTGAAGCCTGAAATGTGGAAAAAGGTTGCAAAGTTCAAGGGGGCCGAATACTTTCGCAAGGCACTGTAAATGAGCCCTGTATGCAACTGGGGCATTTTATGGTGCATTTTATGAACTGGGTTTGTGTACAAAAATACTTTGAAAGTTGTAGCCCGACAGGCGTGTCCTGCTATGTATAGGGGGATTATTCCAGTTTATAATGGTGGCAATGATGGAACCCTGGGCAAAGTAACAGCTTTATTCCCTCATTCTTTTGATTCACATTGACAAGGATTGCAATAGGCATGAAGAAGGTGCCTCATTGCATTATCTTTACTGACATAGTTCTATAAGACACCAACTAGTAACAAATACATCCTACCTTGTGAAGAGATAGGCAGATAAACAGTTTTGACCAATTGTCCTATCCCTCCTAGTCTACTGCAGAAGCATGAAGGTTGCAAATGGGTCCCAGAGACATGGGAAAACCCATTATCATTTTTGTGAATATAATTTTGTAAATAAATGCAAAAATCAATATCATTATGAGCATGCAGACATGAAGAAACAAACACAGAAATTGATAAACTGCTTGAATTGTACTTTATTAAAATGACCCTAGAGGGAGTATCCGACTTCTGGTATGTAAGCAGCCTTTCTTCAGAGCTCCGGACCGCACTGAAATCCTACATCATCCTGAACAGCCTGAGGCTCGCTTAGCCTGTCTGAAACTACAATGATCGGTGGATATAGACACCAGAAGGCCGATCATAGTAAAGATAGATCCCGATCTTCACAAGACACCCGCTGAGCAGCTCTTCCGCTTTGCCCACGAGCCTGGCCAAAATGGCACCCGGGACACACAGGAACCGCCACGCTCTCCTAGTGCAGAAGCTCAGCCCTGGACTGAGGGGGAGTTGGACTGGCTGGAGGCTACAGACCCTCTGGCTGTTCCAGCAGCCTCCTCCTCTTCAGAATTGTTGATAGGAACCTCTGGGGTACAGGTAGGAGAACCGACCCTATCACAAATTCTGGCGGCCCTTAAGACATGCCAGGCCTTGCTCACCACACAAAAAGCCACTTTGAGGGTGGACTTTGCTATCCTGAAAGATGATGTTCACAAAGTTTGTCACCGCATAGCTAATGCAGAACAGCACATTAGTAAGGTAGAGGATGATTTAAAACCACTTATGGTGACTGTTAGAGATGTGGCGGTGGACCACAAATCTCAGGAGGCTAAGCTGGGAGATATTGAGGATCGACTCCATCGAAACAATCTCCGGTTCTTGGGCTTTCCAGAGGGATCTGAGGGCAAAATTCTTGAAGAATTTCTATTCGAATGGCTAAAATAAACCTTTGGGGAAGATTCCTTTTACCATTTGTTTGCAAACAAAAAGCTCATCGAATCACACTAAGGGCCTCCCTCCAGTATGGTACCCACAACCATCACTGGCTCGCTTCCTGTACTTCAGGGATAAAGAAATAATCGTTCAAACTGCTAGGAATATGCCTGAGTTGCTCTATAACAACAACCATATTACCAACTTTCCTGATTTCTCAGCAGCAAAGCAGAAATGAACTTTACCTAAAGAAGCTAACAGATGGCTGGAATCTTTGGGAATCACCTGATCACCGATTCACCCTTTCCTATTTCCCATTACTTTATCTAACAGCAGTGGGCCCCTCTTCTGTTTATGGTTACCATTGTTTGATCTATTGCAATTGATAATGATGGTAATACTTCCTTATGAAAACACATATTGCCCAGCTGACACATATGGGCATGAACTCTGTTGCGATCCATGGCCTGTTCTGCTGCTCCTTGCACTTACACCCTTCTCATCCTCTCTGGCTGAATGAAGAAGAATTCTCCCACAAGGGTGACATTGTTACAATGCTGTTTGGGGTAGAAGCCTGTAGTATGTTTGGAACTGCGGGTAGGGTGGTGGGGTTTGGGGACATGCTTCTAAGTTTTTGAACATTTCATATTTGGTTATCTAATTTTGTTGTTTTAGTTTTGTTCTTCTTTTCTAGTCCACATTGAAAGAGTTTCCATGCTTTACAGAATGTCCATGCTTTCCACCGATATCACCACATACTGAGGACCGGGACATTGTTCTCTGTGCTTTCTGCGAGCCCTTTGCCACTACGCCATCATGATCAATACTATGATTTATTTACTCCGGTTTATGGCGCCAAACATCCAAACCCTTAACATACTCTCATGGAATGTGAGAGGTCCTAATTCTAAGATTAAACGTACCCTAGTTTTTAATTACATTCAAAAACACAAACCCCATATAATCCTACTACAAGAAACTCACTTGATTGGTTCAAAAACTCTAACCCTTAAACAGGCATTTAAAAAGTCATGCCTTTCACTCCATGCACTCTAATTATGCTAGAGGGGTCATTGTTCTGGTGACCAAGTCCCTATTGTGTACCCCTAAAACTATTGTTATGGACCCGTATGGTAGGTTCATAGTGGTGGTTCTAATAATTGATAACTTGCCCTATACTGTAGTAGCAGTTTATATTCCACCACCTTTTACGTTGGCTGCATGGGAGGTGCTGATGGCAAAGGTGCTCCAAGTGGCAGAGGCAATAATTATTTTGGCAGGGAACTTGAATACAGTGATTTCTCCTGGTATAGACAGACTAAATGCTGCATCTACGTGTAACACCCCTTTAGATACATGTATGACACATGATAACTTAGTTGAGGCCTGGAGATAAATACACCTAGAAGCCCGAGCATATTCCTGTTTTTCCTCCACCTACAGTACTCTCTCTTGTGTAGATATGTGCTATTTGTCTAGAGATGCTAGAGGGGTGGAGGTTCAGTATCTCCCAAGGGCTATTTTGGACCACTCCCCTCTGTTACTAACTATGGCCTTGGGCCGATCGTGCAGATATTCTCTTTAGAGACTGAGCCCATTATGGTTAAAGGAGGAATGTTTTGAAAGAATGGCTGCTGCCTCAATTTGTAATTTCTGGTCTGGAAACTATGAGAAATTCCTATTGGGGGTTACCTGGGATGCCTTTAAGGCTACCAATAGAGGAGGAATATAAAGAATCTTAGATCTGACAGAGAATGGAAGGTTAGAGAATGTGAACAGGTCACTACAGAAGCTGAAGTGGAGTATATTAGAAACCCATCCTCCTCTAATCTTAAATTTTGGAGAGATGATGTCTGCCAACTGGAATTAGTACTTGTAGAAAAGACACAAAATAAATTACACTACCAATCACAACGCATCTTTGAATTCGGAGCTAAAAATAGCAAACTTCTAGCTTAATTAGCTCATTCTCAACACTCCGCTGCTTCTATTCCTTGCATTTATGATAAACATTGAATTTTTTGCAGCCCTCCATATGACAAAGCCTGCTGATCCAGTGCCTGCTGCCCAGCCTGATGATCTGGTGCCTGCTGCCCAGCCTGCTGAACCAGTGCCTGCTGCTCAGCCTGCTAATCCGATGCCTGCTGCCCAGCCTGATGATCCAGTGCCTGCTCATCTGGTTCCGGCTGCTCAGCCTGATGATCCAGTGCCTGGTGTCCAGCCTGCTGATTCAGTGCCTGGTGCCCAGCCTGATAATTTATTTGGTGCCTGCTGCCCAGCTTGCTGTTTCTCTGCCTGCTGCCCAGACTACTGATTCAGTGCCCACTGCCCAGTCTGCTGATCTAGATACCCACTGCCCAGCATGATGATCCAGTGCCTGCTGCCTAGCCTGCTGATCCAGTGCCTGCTGATCCGGTGCCTGCTGTGCAGCTTGCCGATCTGGTGCCTGCTGACTCTGTGCCTGCAGATCTGGTGCCTGCTGCCCATCCTGCTCCTCTGGTGCCTGCTGAGCTTGTGCCTGCTGCCCAGCCTACTAATCCAGTGCCTGCTGCCCAGCCTACTGATCAGGTGCCTGCTGATCCGGCGTCTGCTGCCCAGGCTGATGATCCAGTGCCTGCTGCCCAGCCTGATGATCCGATGCCTGCTGCCCAGCCTGCTGATCCAGTGCCTGCTGCCCAGCCTGCTGATCTGGTGCCTGCTGCCCAGCCTGATGATCCAGTGCCTGCTGATCTGGTGCCTGTTGCTCAGCTTGATGATCCAGTGCCTGGTGCCCAGCCTACTGATTCAGTGCCTGGTGTACAGCCTGATAATTTATTTGGTGTCTGCTGCCCAGCCTACTGATTCAGTGCCCACTGCCCAGCCTGCTGATCTAGTGCCCACTGCCCAGCATGATGATCCAGTGCCTGCTGCCTAGCCTGCTGATCCAGTGCCTGCTGATCCGGTGCCTGCTGCCCAGCTTGCCGATCCAGTGCCTGCTGACTCGGTGCCCTCAGATCTGGTGCCTGCTGCCCATCCTGCTCATCTGGTGCCTGCTGAGCTGGTGCCTGCTGCCCAGCTTGCTAATCCAGTGCCTGCTGCCCAGCCTACTGATCTGGTGCCTGCTGATCCAGTGTCTGCTGCCCAGCCTGCTGATCCAGTGCCTGCTGATCCGGTGCCTGCTAATCCAGTGCCTGCTGACCTGGTGCTTGCTGATCCGGTGCCCACCGCCCAGCATGATGATCCAGTGCCTGCTGCCTAGCCTGCTGATCCAGTGCCTGCTGATCAGGTGCCTGATGATCCAGTGCCTGCTGCGCAGCTTGCTGATCTGGTGCCTGCGGCCCATTCTACTCATCTGGTGCCTGCTGAGCTGGTGCCTGCTGCCCAGCTTGCTAATTCAGTGCCTGCTGACCAGCCTACTGATCTGCAGCCTGCTTATCCAGTGTCTGCTGCCCAGCCTGCTGATCCAGTGTCTGCTGCCTAGCCTGCTGATCCGGTGCCTGCTGATATGGTGCCTGCTAATCCAGTGCCTGGTAATCTGGTGCCTGCTGCCCAACCTGCTGATCCGATGCCTGCTGATCTGGTGCCTGCTACACAGCCTTCTGATCCAGTGCCTGCTGCTCAGCCTGCTGATCTAGTGCCTGCTACCCAGCCTGCTGATCTGGTGCCTCCTGATCCGGTGTCTTCTGCCCAGCCTGCTGACCAAGTGCCTGCAGCCCAGTCTGCTGATCTGTTGCCTGCTTCCCAACCTGCTGATCTGGTGCCTGCTACACAGCCTTCTGATACAGTGTCTGCTGCTCAGCCTGCTGTTTTGGTGCCTACTACCCAGCCTGCTGATGTGGTGCCTGCTGATCTGGTGTCTGCTGCCCAGCCTGCTGATCCAGTGCCTGCGGCCCAGTCTGCTGATCTGATGCCTGCTTCCCAGCCTGCTGATCTGGTGCCTGTTGCCCAGCCTGCTGATCTGGTTCTTGCTGCCTAGGCTGCTGATCAGGTGCTTGCTGCCCAGCCTGCTTATCTGGTGCTTGATGCCCAGCCCACTGATCCAGTGCTTGCTGCCCTGCCTAAAGCCCCACCTGCTGATCCGGTGCTTGCTACCCAGCCTGCTAATCCAGTGCTTGCTTCCCAGCCTGCTGATCTGGTGCTTGCTGCACAGTCTGCTGCCTAGCCCGCTGATCCGGTGCCTGATGCCCAGCCATCTGATCCAGGGCCTGCTGATCAGTCTGCTGACTCGGTGCTTGCTGCCCAGCCTGCTGCCCAACCTGCTGATCTGGTGCCTGCAGCCCAGCCTGCTGATCATGTGCCTGTGTGCCTGCTGCCCAGCCTGCTGATCCGGTGCCTGCTGCCCAACCTGCTGATCCGATGCTTGCTGCCCAGCCTGCTGATCCAGTGTTTGCGGCCCAGTCTGATGGTCCTCTGCCTGCTGCCCAGCCTGATGTGTCACTGCCTGCTTCCCAGCCTGATGTGCAACTGCCTGCTGCCCAGTCTGTTGTGCCACTGCCTGCTGCCCAGACTGATGTGCCACTGCCTGCTGCCCAGCCTGATGTGCCACTGCTTGCTTCCCAACCTGATGTTCCACTACCTGCTGCCCAGCCTGACGATCCTCCAACTAATGTCCAGTCTGATGCCCAGCTTGCCGCTGGTGCTTCCCTGTCTGATGCCCAGCTAGTCTTCAGTCCCAGTATTGGGACATGTGCTGCATTAAGGGCATGTATATTCCTGATGTTACGACACTTCAGGAATCTGACTTGTGGGGTATCTAGATGGCTTCCAGACCATCTGGGGCACATGATCAATTATCTGACTCTGGTGGCACGCCTTCCAGCAAGTTAAAAGGCTCTGGCCTAAAGAATGCAAGGAAGTCCACAGACACAGAGGGTAGACCTTTCTGGACTTTTGAGGTAGAAGCATAATGGAGCATCTAGAGGGGGGGGGGAACTGTCAGGATCAGTGTCATTACGTGGGTCACCTGCTGGTGGCACTGCTGTTCCTGGGACTTAAGGGCGCAGTTCCAGGGCCCACCAGCAGGTATCTCCCAGCAGCTGAACTGTACTTTTAATTAGGCTGCACCTGAGGTTGACTGCTGAGGGAATATAAGCCCACCCATCACTGAGGTTCAGTATTTTCCCTGCAAGCCATGTCCCTGTCTGAGCCTGAACCTGATCCTGATCCTGAAGCCTGTGTGCTGATTCTGTGTCCTGTTCCCTGTACCCTGCTTCCTGTACCTGGCTCCCTGCTCCTGTCTCATGTCTCCTGTCCCTGTCCCGTCTTGATATTGTTTGCTCCATCCTTTTGAATATAGTTAGTTAGGTCATTATTGGGGTTTTGCACTGTTACGTTTATATTTGGTTTACTTGTTTTTGGTCTACTGGTGCCGGTATTGGAGTGTGTCATTTTGATTAATAAACCTATTTACACCTTATCCATCTGGGTCCTGATTCCTTAGTGCAGCCAACTGATCTGATCACCCTTGCTGGATGTCTGCATGTGGTATCCATGACACTATCTACTTCTGCTGACCTCCTCTTCTCCTAGGATGGAAAGGATAGCTGGTAAATAGAAATCTGACATTCCCTCACTAACTGAGGAATCATGGACGGAAGTAGTTGAATCTATGCTGTCCTCTGTAATATCAGCCAGAGACAAGCTTATACAATTTCACTACTTACACAGAGTCTATTATACCCCGGCACGTCTATATAAAATGGGTAGAGTGACCACACAAGAATGCCATTGATGTCATGCTAAAATAGGTGACTATTTTCACATGATTTGCTGTGCCCTTGTATTGAGAGATTCTGGAAGGCAATCCTTGGGTTTCTAGAGGACAAGTTGGCTTTTCCAAATACATGTTCCCCAGCTAGATGTCTCTTAGGGGACTTTGAGGAAGAGGATCTCACCAGCTCTAAAAAGACTCTATTGAGAATAGTATTTTATGCAAAAAAAAAAGCCCTGGCAGTCAAATGGAAAGAACCTACTCCCCGATCCCTTCAATTTTTGACAGACTTGGTTAAAAAAGTGTTGCCTATGTATAAATGAATGTACATTTCTAGAGGATGTCCAAAAAAGTTTAAGAAAATTTGGGCAGGATGGCTCACTTCGGTCTCTGGGGATATTACTGTTTAAAATATGTATAGATGTGGTATATCTTAACCACTTTAAGACCGGAAGATTTTACCCCCCTTCCTGACCAGTCATATTTTGTGATTCGGCACTGCGTTAATTTAACGGACAATTGCGCGGTCATGCGCCACTGTACCCAAATAAAATGTACGTCCTTTTTCCCCACAAATAGAGCTTTCTTTTGGTGGTATTTGATCACCTGTGCGATTTTTAATTTTTGCGCTATAAACAAAAAAAGAGCGACAATTGTGAAAAAAAATATATATTTTTCACATTCTGATATATAACACTCCCAAAAAAAAAATTAAAAATCAAAATTTTTTAACATTCTAGGCCAATTTGTTTTCTGCTACATATTTTTGGTAAAAAAAAATGCGAGAAGCATATTTTATTTGGCTTGCGCAAAAGTTATCACGTTTACTAACTATGAGAAAGATTTATGTCATTTATATTGTTTTTTTTTTTTACTAGTAATGGCGGTGATCTGCGATTTTTTGCGGGACTGCGACATTGCGGTGGATAGACTTAACTCCTAACTGACATTTTTGACACTTTTGGGGGGACCAGTGACATTACTACAGTAATCAGTGCTAAAAATATGCACTGTTACTGTAATAATGACACTGGCAGGGAAGGGGTTAACACTATTGGTGATCAAGGGGTTAAATGTATGCCTCATGCTTACTGACGTGTGTGGGGTGGGGGTTCTGTGACACAGACAGAGATTGCAGGTTCAGCTATGCTGAATCCTGTGATCTCTCCCTGTCTATCACAGAGAAGATCCGCCTGCTTTGTTTACACAAACAGGCGTATCTTTTTACCCTTTCCCCGACAATCGGGGAAGAGAGGTGGCAATCGCCGCCTCTCCTCCTTCGGCCCGACTTCCGCTGTGTCTAAACACAGCAGGAGCGAGCCTCCAGTGGCACGCACACGCCACCAAGATCACTAGGAGTTCAGCAATGTAGGTCTACGTCGCTGGACCCAGGGGAGCCGACCTGCTGCAGTAGTATCACTGTGAGCAGTCGGCAAGTGGTTAAAGTGGAAATGTATGGAAAATGGACAAATTTATGTAAAATGATACAGCCTATAGCTACTTACGCTCTGTGTGGAAACAATTACTATATCTTAGTTTTAATGTATTTTTTTTTTTTATGTTTCGTTCTATATGCTCCAACAGTGATCAAAAGGCTATGTCCTAAGAATATGTAGGCTTACTTTTATTCATTTCTGAAAACTGGATAATGGACAACTGGTGTAAATTTTAAAGTGGCAAGACTATGTGGCTGAATGTACCAATATCTGTACTTTATTATACTCTTTGTGCATTGTGAATGCTGTTATACTTGTCTTCTTGATTATTAATAAATTTACATTTAATAAAAAAATGACCCTTGTGCCCCTACCACATCTTTCTGTTCAAACTTGGAACATAATGATAATTAGTCTGACATAGACTGTGACATTACTATTGAATCCCTTGGAATATACAGTGTACATGGAAAACATTATTTCGGGTGCTTGGGCTTCCTCCAGGTGTGACCGTATCCTTCCACAATCCAGAAATATTCCAAGAAGTTATTTGGCTTTTCGCTAAATGAGCCATGGAATATATGGTGGTGTTAAAGAGGTATTACATCCACAGGGGGTTCTCAAAGAAAATATGCGCGTTTGGAATCCTGCCAACGTTTCAAATTCATTTCCAGAGACTATGTGCCATAGCAAAATCACATGAGGTGCACATCTCTCAAATGTCCCTAAAGCTATTCACATTGATTTTAACTTTATACTAAACCTTGTATGTACAATGATCACCATTATAAGATTATATTATGAAGAGTAGTAATGTTACTTATAACATTATAATGTTACTTATAACATATAACATTAACAATATAGTATATAGTTTTATATATATATTTTTTTTATATATATATACTGTATATATATTTATACACAATATAGTATATATATCTTGTATATCGTTTTTTTTTTTTTAAATACCAGTTTAATAAAATGACTAGTGTTTTTTTCTACCACGCATTATGCAATTATTCGGGGCATTTTTAACTACTTCTGCACTGGAAGATTTTCCCCCTTAATGACCAGGTCATTTTTTGCAATTCGGCACTGCGTTATTTTAACGGATAATTGCACGGTCGTGCGATGCTGTACCCAAAAAAAAAAATTGATGTCCTTTTTTTCCAACAAATAGAGCTTTCTTTTGGTGATATTTGATCACCTGTGCGATTTTTATTTTTTAATTTTTTATTTTTTGCACTATAAAACAAAGAGCGACAATTCTGAAAAAAAAATATATTTTTCACCTTCTGTTATATAACATTCCCATTAAAAAAGATGTAAAAATCACATTTTTTCATCATTTTAGGCCAATTTGTATTCTGCTACATATTTTTGGTAAAAAAAAAAAAAATCACAATATGCGTATTTTGATTGATTTGCGCAAAATTATCACGTCTACAAACTAGGGGAAATAATTATGTCATTTTTTTACTAGTAATGGCAACGACCAGTGATTTTTTGCGGGACTGCGACATTGCGGCTGACAGATCGGACCCCTAACTGACATTTTTGGGGGACCAGTGACATTACTACAGTAATCAGTGCAAAAAATATGCACTGTTACTGTAATAATGACACTGGCAGGGAAGGGGTTAACCCAGGGGCGATCAAAGGGTTAAATGTATGCCTAGGGGGTGTTTTCTAACTGTGAGGGGATGGGCTTGTGGAATAAATACAGAGACCTGTGATCCTAAATAGGAGGAACACAGACGCTCTGTATTGATTCCACTGAGAACAACGGTCTGCTGTGTTTACAACAGCAGACCGCCATTCTCTCTCCATTGGGAGGGATCGTGGGTGCTCGGTGGCAAATGCGGCTGCCGGCCCTGTGAATCAGTCTCCTCACTGTCCCATGCGCCCCCATGATCGCTCTCCGCAGATTGCCGTACAGGTATGGCGATTCGCACAGCCAAGTTAGCCTACCGCAGTATATATGCGGGGTGGGCAGTCGGCAAGCAGTTAAAGTTGCTCTCTAACCCTTCTCCCTGCAAATCTAGGGTAATGGACCTGCAACCATATTTAAGGCTGGACAGTGAAAGAGCAGAAACAGAGTGAAGAGGTTATCATTCCTTACAATTTTTGAGGTGGGAGCAAGGGACACCTATTGGCAAAAGTATGTAGGCATAGGACACACCCCTTGCCATGCCCCTTTAAAGAAGAATTATACAAAAATAAATGAATGGTTAAACCCACAAGTGCTTATATTTTATCACTACTATTCTTTTATACTGGCTTTTGAAAATTCAAAATGCAGCAATTTAGAAATTGGATAAAAGGTTTAATACTGAAAAACACTTTTTGAAAGATAAAAAGTGCATTTTATATACAACTAAATAGATCAGACCAAAATGATGGACAAATGAGGAGGAAAGAGGGACAGAGGGACTTTGTTCCAAAGGGACCGTCTCTCCAAATCAGAGACAGTTGAGAGCTACAGTATGGGTTATTCCATTTCACACCCTGCCCTCTCCTATCAGCATACAGCGTACGTAATTGGCTCCAAGTTCTGCCCCTTTCTCGCCCTATCTGTGGGCTACTGTCCACAGGATTGCAAGAGGCTAATACCATATCAGAAATCAGGGCCTCCACAACCGTCCTAGCCCCCACCCCTAAACATTTACCTGGCCCCTTTCACAGATCCAGTGCTGTCCCAGCTGCAACATTGCTCTCCCATTTCCCAGTCTCACAGGAGACACTAGCAGCCCCGGGAGCCATACTGTGAGAAAAGAGCAGGAATGTGACTTTCAGGAGCTAAGGGACTGCTCTGTGCAGTAAGTAGCACTTTAAAGGAGAAGTACAGTCAAAGCTCTTTTGGCTTTACTTCTCCTGTGGATCACAGGAGTGCAGTTCATTCTGCACTTCTGTAACCCATTTTCAGCAGACAGTGGGCTGAAGTCACAGAGCTGGTCCAGGCTCAGGAAAGATCTCAACAGGACCCATCCACATGCCTGAACCGGTGCCCGGCTCAGCCACTCAGTGAGCTGCTAAGAGCCTGAGCCGGCTGCTCCCACCCCCTCCACAGCCCAGTGAGAGCGGGGGGGGGGCAGAGCAGAAGCCAGTGACTGATAATCACCAGCCCTCTGCACAGGGAGCAGTGGCATACCTATGGGGGCGC
Organism: Pelophylax lessonae; assembly: GCF_965119305.1. Taxonomy (NCBI): domain Eukaryota; kingdom Metazoa; phylum Chordata; class Amphibia; order Anura; family Ranidae; genus Pelophylax; species Pelophylax lessonae. Next base: position 465,553,663 of record NC_138772.1, read on the forward strand.
GGGGGGGGGGGGGGCAGGCTCATAGAGGAGGAATTCCACAGACCTTCCTCCCTCCCTCTGCCCGGTGCTCAGAAGGATTACACCAAGCCTCCTCTTCCTCCTCCTTCCTCCTCTTCCTCCTCCTTCTCCTCCTCCTCCTCCTACTTGGTGTCACAACGAGGTGTCTATTGTCCCAGATGAGCCCTCCCCTTCCCTGCAAGCCGGAGACTCCACTCCACCACCTACCCCTTCTTCTACTCAAAAATCTACTTCCCTATAATATCTGAGCCCCCCCAATCCTACATTTATATCCTGCACCCCTTCTTATCCTACATTTATATCATGCACCCCCTATTAATCCTAAATTTATATCCTGCACCCCCTCCTAATCCTACATTTATATCGTGAACCCCCTACTAATCCTACATTTGTATATTGCACCCCTTTTAATCCTACATTTATATCCTGCACCCCCTCCTAAACCTACATTTATATTCTGCACCCCCTCCTAATTCTACATTTAAATCCTGCACCCCCCTCCTAATCCTACATTTATATCCTGCACACTCTTCTAATCCTACATTTATATTCTGCACCCCCCTCCTAATCCTACATTTATATCCTGCACCCCCTCCTAAACCTACATTTATATTCTGCACCCCCTCCTAATTCTACATTTAAATCCTGCACCCCCCTCCTAATCCTACATTTATATCCTGCACACTCTTCTAATCCTACATTTATATTCTGCACCCCCCTCCTAATCCTACATTTATATCCTGCACCCCCTCCTAAACCTACATTTATATTCTGCACCCCCTCCTAATTCTACATTTAAATCCTGCACCCCCCTCCTAATCCTACATTTATATCCTGCACACTCTTCTAATCCTACATTTATATTCTGCACCCCCTCCTAATCCTACATTTATATCCTGCACCCCCTCCTAATTCTACATGTATTATATCCTGCACCCCCTTCTAATCCTACATTTATATCTTGCACCCCCTCCTAATCCTAATTGGCTGTATATGATCAGGCCCAGGGGGTGTTGAGAGTATATGACCTGGCCCTGGGGGGGTGTCAGATTTTCCATCCCGGGTGCCAAATGCTCTAGGCACGCCACTGTCAGTGAGCTCTGGGAACTGAGCGTTTGGCGGTGCTTGATCGCTCGGTTTCACAGTGTTAGTGCCAGCGGGGGACAGATGCAGCATCCACCTAGGTAAGTATGATTTAAAAAGAAAAAAATCCAATATTTCTTTTAAGAAATCTTCAATGAATGGTAATAAGAAAAGAACTGCTGGACTCAAGATATCATCCCTGCAAAAATCTCTGCTCGGCTCTAATGTAAAAAAGCTCCAGCAACCTACAGGAAAGAGGTATTGTATTGATTCTAGTACAAAATCAGGTGGGAATCTGCAATAAAGTTTTGTATAATAATAATTGGGTTGTCGTCTTTTCAAACAAAGCTGGAGTTTCCTTTCCCTTTCGTTAATTGACCAGATAGCAGCTGTCATGTTGTAATCCAAACTAGCAGTATGCATCCTAGGTATTACAGGAGATCCGCGTGATACTGGCATGTATAGTTAAATACCACCTTGGCAGCTGTACAGTAATAGCTCAAATTCTACCCCACAGCTCTTCTTTTACTAAATCAATTCCTTGATGACTTTATTCCTAGTAAAGCAAACATCAGCTGGTATATGTCACCAAACATGGCAATGTCTTTGTTTTTGGAAACGCTGCCTGTAAAACATCACAGGTGCCAACATGTCTGGGACATGACCTCACTGGACATGGCTGCTCAGGCAGGATTATGCCGCAAACCCTTGAATGCCATGCTTTACTTAAACATAGGCCCGATTTGTAAACAGTAGCTTTTCAACACTCATAGTAAGCCTAAATAACTGACTACAGCAGAAGGGCAGCAGTGTCCTTCCCAAGTTTAAAGAAAATCTGTGCTGACAAAATATGGTGGCTGCCCTTGAAGACCTCTTTCCGAAAATGCTTGCTTTCTGCCTGTCTCTAGCTTCAGTATTTTTCTCAGGTGGAACAAATACACAGCCAGTGAAGTAAGAATATGTACACTTGTTCGAGGTCAGTATTGATGAAATCAGTTTAACATGACAGCCAGGCAAATTGCATTTTTACAGGGACAGGTTGGCAGTGGTAGCCTCCATGGGATTGTACACACCCTCGATCAGATTAACCCCATAATCCAGAATTTATACAATGTATAAATATACGTATAAAAAACACATTTAAATAAAACAAAAAAAAACAGACAAATGAAAATGAAAATGTTTTGGCTGCAGCCCTTTATTGTGGTTGGATTGGAACTGTATCGTGAACTTAACTCATTTACTGTAAACACGATTGTATAACCAACAATCCTTCAATCTTCAAAAGTCAACCACCATAAATCGCAAAGAACTAATCTTAAATCATATTAAATACTGTCTATCAACAAAGTGAATGACGTTTCCCAATCACAAGGCTTCTCAAAAGTCTGTAAATCCAATAGAATTACCCTTCTTAAAATATATGAAACATTGTCAATGCACAAAATGGGTAATCTTATTTCCTATTATGTCCAACAGTCATGCCCATTATTGGGCAGGTCTCAGCTATAAATGCCCCACTTGGTACTGCAATCAGCAATGAGCATGCACGCAGTCAAGATGCAGTGACAGTTCACAGTTCTATAGGCAGAATTATGCATGCAGGCGGTCATGCTGAAATCTGCAGGCTGGCCTGATCATACTGACAATTTCCATTTTCAGTGGGCATGCCAACAAAAGGGTAAGACATTTAAAAAAACCTTAAGCAAATAACATTCAGTTGAATACAGGTAAAGAGCACATGAGGATGGATTACCTGCAGGCCAGCGTGTCCTCACTGTTTGGTATGGTTACACCAGAGTTTCTGCTCCCTATAGACTAGAAAAGGAACACACTTTACATTGAGGCTTGATGGTGACTTTGGCCCTGAGACAAATTTCCATTACTGTGGCCCAGTCCTGGACTTGGACAAAAAAATAGGCTGCTGATCTGGATGCTTGTTAAAATGAAAAGACTCCCGCTCTCTGTGCAGATCTCCAGCTCCTCCCACCCCCTGCTCTGCTAACAGGATGACATCGTTGACGGGATGGGTGAATTGGGAGAGGAGACACAGGCATGGCCGCATAGTGGGAGGTGAGCAACTACCGCTAAACCACTGTCTGTGTTAGCCTTGTCCGGACCTCTTTCGCCACTTGCCCCCCGCTGTGCGGCCTGGTCATCAATAGGCCACAGACCAGTACCAGTCCGTGGCCCAGGGGTTTGGGACCCCTGCATTAGTGAGCTCTTGTTATGTGGCCCATCAGCCCTGGCCCATCGGGCAAATGCGCTATGGCCAGTCTGGGCCTGTAGGCCCACAAAGTTTAACTTCCAAAGCAACATGCTCTGCTAGAATCACCTCCTTTACATAGAACGAGAACATTTTGGAATATCAGCCAAAGAACTGGGGAGCAAGGCACCAGATCCCATAGACTGAAGGATACATGAAGAATGGGAAATGGGGACTTTTAAGGTGCCAAACAAAGATAATATACCATATCATATTTTTAAAATTCATAACACATTTAATTGAATACAATAAAATTACATTATAGTCTTATAACATTATTTTCAGAATGAAAATCTTATGCGCTTTAAGTATACTGTACAGCAATAGTTGCTCAACATGTTTCGACAGAAAATGGCTTTTTTCAGGAGACTTTTCTAATTTACTGTACAAGATGTTCACTGTAGACAGAAAGTATACATTCAAAAACAGTGTGTGGTGGGCCTGAAGGCCCTGATAGTCACATGTCATACATAAACAAATTAAATGACATCAAAATTACAATGAATCATCTGAAAAACTGCTCTTATCGCCACAGCCAGGTAAGTGTGCATCTGCAAAAGAGCCAGAGGGTCACCACCAAAAGGATATCAGTGTATCATAGAGGGACCATATCACCAATATGAAAATCTAAAAAATAAATTTGTATAGAAGTCCAACATGATAATTGAAACAGGACCAAATAGATCTTAAAGGGATTGTGATGGCAGAAGGTTTTTTTTCTCTTAATGCATTCTATGCATTAAGAGGAAAAAAAAACCCCCTGTTTGCAGCAGCCCCTCTCAGCCCCCAAATGCTTACCTGAGCCCACCTTTATCCTGCGATGTTGCAGGAGTTTCTCACCTGCCCAGAACGCCCATCCTCATTGGTTCCCGCACCTGTCAATTGAAGTCAGTCAGCCAATCAGGATAGAGAGGGGCAGGGCCATGCCACAGCCCCGTGTCTGAATGGACAAAGGGAGCTGTGACTCGGCTCTGGTGCCCCCATAGCAAGCTGCTTGCTGTGGGGACACTCAACAGGAGGGAAAGGCCAGGAAAACAGAAGAAAACAAGACTTTACAATCACTTTAAATCCTCCTATTGAGAATTTTTAAAAATTAATTAAATTGTGCCTTTTATTTTTGAAAATCCTCAATAGGAGGATTTAAGACCTCTTTGGTCCTGTTTCAAATATTACGTTGGACATATATACATATATTTTTTTTTGAGTTTAATGTTGGCGATATGGTCCTCCTATGATACACTGATATCCTTTTGGTGGTGAACCTCGGGCTCTTTTGATGATGCACACTTATCTGGCGGTGGCTCCGGGACAAGAGCAGTTTTTCAGATGATTCATTGTCATTTTGATGTAATTTAATTTGTTCATGTATGAATTGTGACTATCAGGCCCCATCACACACTGTTTTTAAATGTACACTTTCTGTCTACAGTGAACATCTTGTACACTAAAGTAGAAGAAGTCATTTCCTGGCAAAACATGTTGAGCAACTATCGCTGTCCAGTAAACTGGAATTGCATAAGATTTTTATTCTGAAAATATATTTGTAAGACTATAATGTCATTTTATTGTATTTAATACACTTTGTTAGGAATTTTAAAAATATGATGTAGTATATTATCTTTGTTTTGCAGCTTAAAAGTCCTAATTTCCCATTCTACATGTATCCTTTACAGAGAACATCTTCTTGTTCAATTTATAATTACATCCTCTTTGCTGGCACTCAGGGGGGAAGGCTGGGTATAGTTTTTCTGGTATATTATAATATTATATTATATCTAATATTTTTTGTAAATGGTTGACTTTTCTTTGCTAGTTTTACATTGATTGAGTGGCTGGCTTTTCTCAGTGTCTTTATTTCTTTATTGTCATGGTGTGCCATTGAAAGCATTTGCTTTGATCACAATCAACACAGATACAAAATGTATTATTCCTTATGGAACTAGGCCAGCTTACTGCTGTGTGCTGAAGGGTATGTGACATATCCTGTTCCTAATACATTTATCTGAGTTCCAGTATTCACCTTTTTTATACTGACTAGATGAACTTATAAATGTTCTAATCATGTATGTGTTAATCACTCTCAATACTAACAGCTTGGGTGAGACATTTTCTCACATCATCTGTAGCGATTTAGTTACTGTCAAAATTTCATGGTCTGTGTCTGAATGTGCCTGGCCGTGCGATGTATTCTTGTGATCAGATTAGCTTTGCTCTCTTTAAATATGAGCCGACATCAGAATATCTCCATCTGTGTCCCACAGGGCCAGGGGGCTTGTTAGGCAAGATAACTCTGTAATTCCCTCTCTCGCAGCCATGTGGGGAGGGGACGTGCCATGCTAGCCTCAACATAGGTCAGTGGAAGTCTATAAATGACACAATGGGAGACTTCACAGACACACATAGTACATCCATATTGTATCACCTGTAACAAGAAGAAAGATTGATTACAGTGATGTCACGAAGATATGAATGGGGATATGGCCCTGCCAATGGTGAGTGACTCAGACTTAATAACATACTTGTATACCGCTGTATTTATTCAGGCTTATTTAAAAATGTAGATCAATGTCAAATGTACAGTAGCTTTTAAAAAACAATCAGAAGTCATTTTTCACTGATCTGACTACAGAAATCTGACATTTGATGGGTTGCTAGGATTTATGGCAGTTTGCACATTATCATTGCTCTTTTCAGCTGTCTAAGCTATAACCCTATCAAGGGAAAGATCATAATGTCTGTGCACTTACTAGGATACTGTGTGTTTGCTGTATTTATAAATGTACTAAATCAGCAATAGTTTTGATACTTTCTTTCACATTATTTAGGTCCTGACATGTGGCCAGACTACTTTCCATTTTCTAAAGGAGAACGTCAGTCTCCTATTGAGCTTCATACACGGTATATCAAACATGATGGAAGCCTACGGCCATGGAACCACACTTATCATCCATCATCGTCTCTAACGATCGTCAATGATGGTACTACTGTTAGGGTTGTGTTTGATGACTCTTCAGACAAATCAGGTGATTCTTTCCACTAAGATCTCTTATAGTTTATCTCATGCCATTCCAACCATGAAGCAAAATGCAAATCTTAAGTTCCCCGTAATGGCCGTCATGGGATGAAGTTTCCCACTACCCCTTGGCCCTTTACTGCCTCATGCTCCTTGGATACTCTTACAAGTAGCTATTTTTACATTGACAGATATGGATGTTTTGTTGAGGGAGTGGTGCTTAGAAACATGTGTCTACGAAGCAGTGACTAAAGTTCTGCCCCAGATGTTGCAAAGGATCAGAACAATGGATAGGTAGTTAGATTGTATTATAATTATTATTATTATTACTATTATTATTATTATTATTATTAACAAACAGATAACTAACGGTTCTTCTCTAAAGTATGTAAAATGTGAATACCCCCAAAATAAACTACTATTTATACACACAAGGTAAAACCCTGGTATTAAAAATCTGTCACTTGAGGGGACACGTTGCCTCATACCTCTGGTTGCACTGTAAGTGGAAGGGGGACAACTAGAGCGAATAATGTCCTCCATGTCATTGCAGGTAAGCGATAGTATTCTTTGGTTATAATACTTTAAAATAATTTATTCTATATTTGTGTGACAAGATAGAGACCCTAAACAGTGTGATTATAGAGAAATCTACATATTTTTCAGTGTAGTTTTGTGTGAAGATGTTCCTGACAAACCCCCCCCCCCCTCCCCCCCTCATATGTGGGTTTTGCACTTTGCTGATTGTTTGATATTCAGAATAATTATGTACTGTATTAGCACAATTTTTTTTTTATATAGTTTATTATTACTTTTGTTAGTTATACCCATCAGATCAATCACTGTCTTCCATTTTAGATAATCCCCTTAAAGCACAGCATTTCACACACTTTTTTTGCACTGTAGAGTTTATTCAGCATCTGTGCTGACCCCAAAGGTGTAACAGATAACAAGTGTAACTGTGCATTTTTGTTGTATGACTATCTTTATTTATTTATTTATTTGCATAGTGATAAAAGATGGTCCTCTACGTGGAACCTACAGACTTCGGCAACTGCAGTTTCATTGGGGTTCTTCTGATGACCAAGGATCTGAACATGTTATAGATGGTCTAAAATATGCTGGAGAGGTGCAAAAAATATGTCTAATCTTTTTTTGACTATAGAAATGTAACAACCAATACAGTATTTGCATGCAGAAAGAGAATTCTTAACACAAGCCATGAGCCGCATCTTCATTTGCTCAACAGCATATACTGTATATATATACTGTGTTATCAATTGATATATGTTTTAGTGTTTGAAAACCAGAGGCTAGTATTCCGCTTTAATGGATACATCAGTAGAAGGATACAGGAAGTTTTTTTCAGTTTTTCATGGTTAAAAAGGGTATATCCAAATTAGGGATTAAAAAGAATCCCTAGAAAAGCTTGTATATTCAAGCAGAATAAGTATGAAGGAAGGAAATGGATAACATGACTGAAGCCAATAAAAAAGTTAAGGATTTAAAGCCCAAGTCCAAACAACTTCCTGTGAGCCTGGGTCGGCAAGGGTCCTCCTCCACCTTACAGCATATTTATAGGAACATACCGCAGAAAGCAGCACCACATCATTACATGGCACCTCTTCATTTTCTACAGCTTTCAGATTCGGGCCATTCATGGAGCAAGAAGAGGGTGAAGAGGCGCTGTGCCATCACAAGATCACAACAAAAACACTTAGAACAAGATATGCATTATTTTTTTATTATTTATTAGGAAGATAGAGGTCAGGCACAGATGAACAGGGAGATCCCAAACCGAGAGTTGGGCTTTAAACAAGGTTTCGTGCAGCATTATTTTTCCAGAGGGAGTTGAACTTAGCCAATACCTGAAAAACATAAGAAAAAAAAGTATGATAGAGTTGCAGGTAACTGGAACAAACTGCCAACTGACATTTTAAGGAAAACTTTCACACTAATATTTCATGTGTTCAATGAGGTAAATATGCTGTTGTTGAGGTTACTTTAGTTTCGGATATTAGGTTCAGTATTCGGGTAGAGCAAGAGTTAATGTTAAGCTATCAGTTTGACTGCTCAGTCTGGCACAGCAAGAGATGACTGGGTGATATGGCTGCGACCCACCCAGCATGGCACCCAAGGCAAGTCACTCTTCTATCTTAGCCCAGCCTCGAGAGTAGGAAATGGTAAAACCAAGGTTTTTTTTTCCTGACAGTTGCCAGGTGTCCCTGTTGCAAGATTTCCCCTCTACTTTTGTTCCAGTAAAAACTCACAATTTTAGATTTTGCCTCTCTTTCAGACATAGCAATTGTGGTTATCAGATAAAATAGGGAGAATGAATCTCACAAATGCAGACACAACAGGAACCCTTTCCTACTATAGCCAAAACAGGAGATACAATTGGCTTCAGATATTCCTTGTTACAAATACACTAACCAATTCTGTGGTGACAGAGAAAGCCACAATACTTCATATCCAGCGTGTGTGATTCTCCTGTGGGCATGAAGTCATACAGACAACACTACCTTCAGAATGTGTCATTTCCTGGGGAGCAGGAGATGGCAGTACTTCTTTATATGCAAAGTAGGATAGGATTGGTTTGCATAGGCCAAAGTGGATAGCCACCCATGTTGATATTCCAAAGAGGAAAGGAAGTCACTGAATTTCAGTGATGTAACTTACATATGAACATTAGGGGATATTAGTAGGTGGAATGGGCAGCTTAAATGTGCCATGTGCCTAAATTACATTTAATCGAAACCTGTTACAGGAAACAATATATAACGTTATTTATATATATATATATATATATATATATATATATATATATATATATATACACACAGTATGCAGTATCTCACAAAGGTGAGTACAACTCCACATTTTTGTAAATATTTTATTATACCTTTTCATGTGACAACACTGAAGAAATGACACTTTGCCACAAGGTAAAGTAGTGAGTATACAGCTTGTATAACAGTGTACATTTCCTATTCCCTCAAAATAACTCATCACACAGCCATTAATGTCTAAACCGCTGGCAACAAAGGTGAGTACACCCCTAAGTGAACAGCACAGGTTCCACTCAGAACAGGCCTCGCCATGGTCGACCAAAGGAGTTGAGTGCGTGTGCTCAGCGTCATATCTAGAGGTTATCTTTGGGAAATAGACGTATGAGTGCTGCCAGCATTGCTGCAGAGTGTGAAGGGGTCGGGGGTCAGCCTGTCAGTGCTCAGACCTTACGCTGCACACTGCATCAAATTGGTCAACACGGCTGTCGTCCCAGAAGGAAGTCTCTTCTAAAGATGATGCAGAAGAAAGCCCGCAAACAGTTTGCTGAAGACAAGGTCATGGATTACTGGAACCATGTCCTGTGGTCTGATGAGACCAAGATAAATGCATTTGGTTCAGATGGTGTCAAGCGTGTGTGGTGGCACTCAGGTAAGAAGTACATAGACAAGTGTGTCTTTCCTACAGTCAAGCATGGTGGTGGGAGTGTCATGGTCTGGGTCTACATGAGTGCTGCCGGAACTGGGTTGCTATGGTTCATTGAGGGAACCATGAATGGCACCATATACTTTGACATACTGAAGCAGAGCATGATACCCTCCCTTCAGGGACAGGGACGGAGGACAGTATTCCAACATGATAACAAACCCAAACACACCTCCAAGATGACCACTGCCTTGCTAAAGAAGCTGAGGGTAATGGTGATGGACTGGCCAAGCATGTCTCCAGACCTAAACCCTATTGGGCATCTGTGGGGCATCCTCAAACAGAAGGTGAAGGAGCTTTCCGTGATGTTGTCATAGAGGAGTGGAAGAGGACTCCAGTGACAACCTGTGAAGCTCTGATGAACTCCATGCCCAAGAGGGTTAAGGTAATGCTGGAAAATAGTGGTGGCCATACAAAATATTGACACTTTGGGCCCAATTTGGACATTTTAACTCAGGGGTGTACTCACTTTTGTTGCCAGTGGTTTAGACATTAATGACTGTGTGTTGAGTTATTTTGAGGGGACAAATTTACACTGTTATACAAGCTGTACATTCACTACTTTACATTGTAGCAAAGTGTAATTTCTTCAGTGTTGTCACATGAAAAGATATATTAAAATATTTACAAATATGTGAGGGGTGTACTCACTTTTGTGATTAACAGTTTATACACTGTACAGTATATATATATATATATATATATATATATATGGTCTTCAAAATGTTTCTGCCCTTTTTTATATTTAACAGAGTTAAAAAAAGTGTTTACTTTTTGAAGAACCCCAAATACATAAGGTATAATACAAACTTATACATAAAGTAGACTTTTTTTTATATACCGTCCCATATACATAAAGTATATCTTCCTATATATACTCTCTTATAAAGTAGACTTTTCTATATATAGCACCTTATACAGTGCATAAAGTATAGTTTCTTATGGAGTGGTTGTATATAGGCTTATACAATAGATCTGCCAGTCTGACGCTTTTACCAAAATTATATTATGCAATCTATGAAAAACTAATTATTTTTTCAGATTCAGTTTATTCACTGGAACTCAAAATATGACAACATTACAGAAGCTAAGAAAAACCCAGATGGAGTGGCTATAATCTCAGTGTTCCTAAAGGTAAGTGTCAGATATTAAACCAACTGAATATCCTTTTAAATGTATAATTTTCTAATACGAAGATGGCATGGGGAGTATTGCAAGCACCACATCCCTAATGAAAATGTGAAATGTATAAATCAAAAAGTGGGATTTTTAAGGTGCTTGTAAATTTAGGAATAAATACAATCAGAAATATAGGTTAAAACAGTATATTTAAATACATTGAACACATTTTGGTTTTCCGTTTTTCAATATAATAATATATACTAATTTAACCCTATATTCGTTTTGTATTTGTTCCTGAACTCACAAGTACCTTAAAAGTCCCATTTTTTTTTATTAATTCTTTTGAGATTTATAATTTTGTCAGCTGTGGGGTAAAATCTATCAGTTTCAGAGAACTTCTAAGCAAATTACAGTGTATGTAAACCTTAATATTGAACTTCTCCAAAAGACATGCTAGTAGGTTAATTGGATCCTGTATAAAATTGACCCTACTATGTATGTATGAATGTGAGTTAGGGACCTTAGATTGTAAGCTCCTTGAGGGCTGGGACTGTAAAGCGCTGCGTAAATTGACAGTGCTATATAAGTACCTAAAATAAATAAATAAAAATAAATAAATAAACTTCCCATATTTGCTCTCTTTAGGTCTTCTAAAAATGCAATACAAAAAAAATACAAGTGCAAAAATATACACCTGTCAGAAATCTAGTTAGCAGATCATTTCCTATGTACTATGTCTCTGCTAACTTTTATCAGTTAACATGGTTCCCAGCTATATACAAGTTATGTGGACTATGGAACACACCCCATGTTATGGAGTAGAGGAGAGGAGAGTGTTCCTGTAGTTCTAACACACTTACTGTCCTACAGTGAGAAAGCTGCTCCTCCATAAACACAGTACTATGAGTGAGTGTTGTCACCCTAGGGCAGGAAGTGTGTTACTGGCAGGAGCACCATGTGAAAATAAAAGGAGAAAAATGTAAGTCCCATGCTGATTTTCAGAAATACATCATGTGGAGACATTTCACCATGCTAAAATATGTATGTGATCTTCACTAATAACTCTATCCCTTCCAAATGCTCATTACCACATTTTTAATAACGTATATGCTGCCTGAGTAAATAAGCTGAAATGTGAAACTGCTAAATCAGTTTCAGAAATAATTTTAAAAAGTAATGCAAGTAGAAAAAGGTTTTCCCAATAAATTGATTAAATTATTAGTGAGAACAGCGAACGGTGGTTGATGTTTCTGTTTGTCTCTTACAATGATACACTATTGTAACGGACCAACCGGCTCCCCGACTAGGTACTATAACGCTCCTGCGTTTTTATATGGTGTGGATTTTCAGCTGCAGAAATAGTTCCACGTCAGTTGTCATGTAAGAGATATGCTGAGATACCATTCCCAACCTCAATGACTCATCATGTGTGGAAGGTCTTATTTCAGCCAGTAAATACACACAATTAGCAAGCTGGTTCTTAGAGTGACTTTATGCATGTGGTAACACAATGATGAAGGTTGAGGGATAGGTTGAGTGGAGGTGGTAGGTGATAGACACTTGAAGGTGAGACAGTAGCAGATGGATGCAGGAAGGTTTAGCAATGTTGTATGATAGCAGATGATAGAATATCAGGTGGACATACAAAAGAGATCAACCCAGTGCAGAAAAGTAGCAGTAGTCTCAAGAGCTAGCAATCTAGTTTATGCAGATGTGATAAACAGTCTCTACTATGCAGAGCTAGATAGTGTAAGCTTAGTATAAGTTTATAGAGAATTCCCCTGCGGGGTACTTAGCACTATTAGCGATACAGCCGAAGGGTGGTTCAGGAGAGGCGGATGATCCAGTAACGGGATACAGGGATCAGCGCAGCGAGGTTCCGTCAGCGAAGTAAGCTTGCAAGCATGGAAGCTTCAAGCAAGGTTAGCATCCAGATAAGGGTGTTTGAACGAACACATGTGAGTGAGAACCGACGCCTTAAATAGCCATTTAGTCCGGCGCTGAGTGATGACAGCTCCAGTCTTAAAGGTGTATGCGCACCTTTCCAAAAGTAAATGGTAGGGCGCATACACTTGTGGAAAGTGTAATTTAGGGTACCAAAGGTACCGGAACATTACAGGTACCTCCATTGACGGATGCTCCTAGTGCTTCCTGAGGGCTCCAAGCACTCAACCAGACACCATAACCACCTCAGACCCCACAAACCACGACAGCTTGGTTGGGGTCTCGCCGTCTCCTACCCACCCTGGACCTACGACTAGGCTCCAGGTTCCAGTGGGTGAACCTCTCTTTCCCCAGAGAGTGCAGAAAGAACAGGAACAAGCTCTTACAAGAGCTTAGTGATTATCCAAGGGAGTATGAAGAGCATAGCAATCCCTTGTAGCAGCTCCCCCCAATAAGAGACAGCACTCTACAAGGTTAACGCCCAGGTGGACCTTGTGGAGAACAGGACATGACATTCACAATCCAATGAAAACAGAGTTTTACACTCCCATACAGTGTATTCAATCCTTCCCCTCTGCCTGATTACAGTAGCATATGCAGTTGAAAGGGTATACAAGAACAGAATTAACCTAAACTAATTATCTAGCCATCTGGACAGAACAATGTGAGGTCATTAAAATTTAACAATGGGACAGGCACAACCCACATTCCATTTCAATACACAAACAATAGGGAAGCCTGTCTGGCATGCAGGGACATGGAATACACACATTATTTAGGAGTCATACTTCATGGCAATGGTCTATAACAGTCTAAGCCCCCCAGTGTGAAATGGAAATAAATCTTCATATTTCTATATGAAGATATTGCTGACAAATATTACTGCCCCATCTGAAGCAATTCAAACCATTAATTATCTGTCTTTCACTCCCAGTGATGGTGAATACCGTCACATATCTTCCCCCCAAAGGTAGACTAACCAGGTACCAGACCTCCAACTGGTCTGTGCCTGAGTTAGTCGGGTAACAAGTCCCAAAGAGTCAATCCATCATGGCAGCTTCCTTGACAAAGTTCCACATAGTTTATAAGTTTGTCCTGGCAAGGCGCATGGAGCTTTCATACCCGATTAGCCTGTGGAAGTCTGGTTTGGACAGGCCAGACTGGGCTTCTTGGGCACCCTGTGTCCCTAATAGACACAGGGTGACTTAGACATAAGAGAGGCCTAGTGGGTTTTCCAACCTCTCTAAGGTAGGCTGTGTTCCATGGGCCCTCCCAATGTCTGCACCCACCCAGGACCCTAAACAAATTGTCCAGAAAACAGCGTTACTCACCCAGCCAACCTCTGCCTCTCTCGTAGAACATACCCGCGCTGGGGATAAGAGTGGACTGGCCCTTCTCCTGGGAGTCCTTTCAGCCACTGGAGAGAAGACAGAGTGGTGGGGCTCACTTTATCAGGCTGTTGGGGATCTGGGCCGACTGTCCAGCATCCCTGGGATATAAATGTGAAGACTGCAGTCCCATCCACTACCACAGGAACTCCATCTTTTGTATGTTGAGGGCAGAGGCCCATTGCACTCTGCTCTGTTGCCAGCTCTTCTGCTGGGTTGGTGTCATCATTTTGGGGCACCAACTGCTGCTGGGAAGGGGAGTTAGCTGCTCCATCTTCCTTACCCTCATTGTTGGGACCACCTTTCTCCGGTACTGTCTCCCAGATGCACAGATCCCGTCTGGGGAGGGAAGGCAGTTTCCTCCGATCTGACTGACTGTTGGGGAGGGAGGACAGCAACCTCCTCTCCATTCTTATCCTGGGCATCTGGAACTGCCACAGGTGTGGGGCAGAGGTAGTTGACTCTCTGTCCAGCTGACAGCACTTCAGTTGGGTGTAGAAGCTTTACTTCATCAGCTTGTTGCTGGTGCAAGGGGCCGATTTCCCCAGCTTCCTGGAACTCTGTAGCTTTTGCAGGTGCTAGGCAGAGGTTGGTAGCACTCTGCCCTGTTGCCAGTACTTTTGCTGGGTTTGGGTCGGCGAATACTACCCCTAGGACCTGGTTGGGGATCTGCTGTAGAGAGGAGGGATCGCCTACCTTCTCCTCCTGGTATTCCTGTGGGATAGGTTGGGGATCTGGACCGGCCGTCCAGCATCCCTGTAGGTCTGGTGAAGAGACCGCGGTCCCATCGGCATCATTGGGGTCAGGGCTGTTGTCTCACTGTGGTTGGGGAGAAGGATTAGTTGTCTCCTCTCCCTGGAAGGTACACTGCCGCTGGGGAGGAAGGACAACACCTTCAGCTCCCTGTAACACTGTCTGCCGCTGGGGAGTAGAACCGACTGTCTCTATTCCCAGTAACTCCTGCTGTAGCTGCGGATCTGGGTTGGCTGACCTCGGTCCCATCTCCACCTGCCATCGGTGGGTCTTCCCAGTACCAGTCTATAATGTCTCTCCAACTGAAGGGTTGTGGGTCTGGATCTGCCACCCAGCACTCTGGCTCTGCTTGCAGGGTAGATTGGGGCTGAACGGAGCAGAGCAGGCATTGGTAGTCCTGCTCCAGTTCCCACTCCATTCTGACCACATGAATCAGGTCTGACCCCAGGTCATCTGCTCTGGGGAGACCTAGTAGGGCTTCCCTGGTGTTGTAGATTTCCCAGTGCCGAAACTCTGTTGGACATCCAAAGTCATTGCTCTCCTCAAAGGCCTGCCACAGCAAGCCCGGGCCACTATAGTCCTCACCTTTCCGGCATATTGTCGTCAGCCATCCAGTGGTCGCGCCGGGTGGCGTACCACTTTAGTGCCCGGTAAGCTTCATCCAGCCACAACTCCTTCCAAATCTGGTCCCACAGCTCCGTCACCCACTCATCCAGGGGTTGCTCTCCTAGGAAAGGTAACCGCAGGGCAACGTATACCTGGAAACGCTGTTCTTCACTGGGAAGGCTCTCTCTCCACCTCCACTGCACATCCTCTAAGGCCTCATACCACATTTCCTTTCAAGTGACATCTCTCCAGTCCAGTATGCCTTCCTCTGATACAAGCCCATCCTGTTGGGCCAAGTGTTGCTGCAAACCCCAGAGAAACTCCTCCTTATATGGGGACGCTGTACGAGTGTTAGCTCTCTCCGTAATGTTACTGGTGTCTCCGAGAGCTGCTTCTCCTCGCACTAGGATGCCATCCCAGCGATGTAAAGTATCAACTGACACCCCGACTGGGTACCTCTGTTGACGGATGCTCCTAGTGCTTCCCGAGGGCTCCAAGCACTCCACCAGACACCATAACCACTTTAGACCCCACGAACTGCCGCAGCATGGTTGGGGTCTTGCCGTCTCCTACCCACCCTGTGTAAAGGTCCTTAGCTCGGGTGCACCCTTGGTTTGTCCTGTGTGTGAACCTTCGGCTAGTCAGACAATCAAAAATGACCAATACACAGTGATGGGTTCAAAATGATTGTGACAATTATAACCTTAAACCACAAAATTTCCCTATACATCCCAAAACCTCCCCTTTGCTTAACACCCTCCCAACACCCCATTGCCCAATCAATTAACGAGTTTACCAAATCTACCCCGATACATGTAAGGTTAAACAGAGTACAAAGTACATGTCACATTTGTGACGCAAACAATAGCTAAAAACATAACCACATCTACCACAGTTCTCACTATAGCAAATGCCATCTCTTTTATCCCAGGATATGTGGCCTAGAATTGGAAGGTGTTTGTACATTTTGTAGACGAGTTCTGCAACTTAGCTGTATGCACTTCAGACAGTGCTAACTTGATTTAAACTTGTGGTCACATAATATCCGAAAAACATCTCTCACTCGCTTAAGATACCTTTAAAAGACTATACCAGTAATTTTCCTACTTACAGTGGAACTCTAACTATTGCTATATAAAAGATGCTGTATCAATGCAAATATAGGCTATGTGTATATTGTAGCTGATATATAGGCTATATATTGGCAATTTCCTCTCACCCTGGACCTACGACAAGGCTCCAGGTTCCAGTGGGTGAAACTCTCCTTCCCCATAGAGTGCAGCAAGAACAGGGACATGGAATACACACATTATTTAGGAGTCAGACTTCATGGCAATGGTCTATAACAGTCTAATGCCTTGGTATGCTAACGTCTGAAGAGTCTTCCGTAAGCTTCAATTCACCACTAAGTTTGGGTTTGCAGATTTCAACAGGATTCATGCAAACGCTTGGGGGAACAGAACCCTGGCAGATTTGCAAATCACTAGTTATAGAAGAATGTAAAGCATGTTAAAAAGTAATCTCTCAGGCCTCATACACACAGGATGTTAAAAATGCAGCTTTTACAAGGGTGTGAAATTTGTTTTTTAAGCATCTAAATATGGTAGCCTATGTGTCCATGCATACATTGGTATTTACAAGTTTATTAGGAGAGGAGCATTTAGAAGCTGACAAAAAATCACTTGCACATTCAGGAGAGAAGCGTTTGAGCAGTAAACACCTGTAAACACATGTAAACGCATCTAAATGCTTGATGCTATTGATAAATAATATTCTGGCCTATGGAATTAATAAAAACCCAAATGTTTGACGTGCGTTTAGACATGTTTTTTTAAACTGCCTTCTTGGTGCTTCCATGCAGTATGCCTGCCTGGTTAAGGCTAGCAGTATGTCCCTATCTCTGCAGAGTGCTGCCTCTCCCAAGGTAAGTCCTTACTCTTGGGCCGCTAAAAGCGCTAAAAACACAGGTAACCCCTTTTGAGGATCTTTTGTGGTATGCAGGGTCTCCTCATTGGAGCATAAATCTACCTTTACATTATGGTGCATGTGTGGTGGGCCAAACTGGAAGATCGGCTGCTCTGTTTTTCAATTTCCCTTCCTTTTGTAGACAGAGGCTTTGTGTGACATGCATTTTTTTCTGGCTGGCAGTGGCTCCGGTATGCTCAGGTCTCCTGGCTACACTCTCCATTTACCGTGCTCTGGGGGCACATGGGTACCATTTCACTAAGTAAATCCTGGTGGGGGAGCGCTAATTGGTCCAGGGCGGCACATGCACAATTCTAGTGGCATCTCTTCTTTCCAGCATGTGGGCATGGATCTGGGCGCAGTGCACCTGTGTGGTGCATATGCGCCTCAGAGCCTGATTGACCATTCTGTTTACAGTGCGGCTGCTGTCACAAGATGCACGTGCACTGTTCGTTTTTTTTTTTTTGCCGGCATCCATCTCTGTTTGGGGAAAAAAAACCTTTGGTGTTGTTGCCATTTCCGTTGTCAAGAGGCTGGGGCGGTTTGATCTTCTCTTCCCCCAGGCTACTATATAAATGCTCTAGCAGGTTCTAAATGGTGGCTGCTGCTGGATAGCTGTCCCTTCTGCCCTGCCTGTTTCTTTTTTCTTGTCTACTGGCCCATTTAGATGCTATCTGCCACAATAGGGAGGGGGATCTATTTTTCTGTCTGTTTCTGCTTCTGTAGCTCTCTTTCTTCTGTATTTCTAGTTGATCTTCCTGCTGCCTGATCATCATCATGAGCCATTCACTGCCTGACCAAGATCCTCATGTGTCCAATAGGTCATTTTTTCTCATTTCCAGCCCTGTTCGCTCAAAGAGGTCCAGATCAACATCTAGGTGCTGTGAGAACTCTCCTGCAACCAGCCCAGAAAACCATGCAAATTCTTCATAATGTCAACTGTCTGAGGGCTCTAGATCACAGAGACAACAACATTCTCCCTCACCTCCCACTCCCAAAAATGCTGATCTTGTGGAGCCATACCTTAACCAGATAAACTGGTGTGCAAAGCCAGGCTTAGAGATTATGCGGCCGAGATCTAAAGTTGGCAGGTTGCTGCATTACTTAAGCAAGCCTTGAAAGACTCTCCCTCCAAATTGGTAGCTATGCTATGTTCACAAGCTTTCACACAAACCCTTCAAAATCTGAATATTTCAGGACTTTCTACTGTCATTATCAGAAAAGAGATCAGAAGACAGAAAATATATTCTCTTTGAGTTAAGTTAACAAGTTATCCCAATTAGCAGAAGCAGATACCAGTTTTCAAGTCGACGCCAGTAGTAGACTCTGCAGTATGGCACCAAATATACCTTATGGCTAAAGCCCTGGATGACCGATATATAGTTTGTAACATCGCTTCAATCACAGGGAGCAGCTACTCCCAGTTCCCTCCTCAGAAAGATTCATGAGTTTTTATTCCACCCTGTTATTAGAGGATGAGTGGACGTAGACCTGTGATAGACTCAGTCAGTATATAAATCTCGAGAGTTTCAAGATGGAATCATTACAAAAGATCATCCGAGAAGTTCAGACAGGGGATCGGCTAGAAGACCTGAGATCCGCATTCTCATGTTCCCATCCTACCCTCCTTTCAAAAATATCTGCAGTTTGCAATGGAGCAGATTCATTTACAATCAGTGTCTACCATTCGGGCTATGCACCTCTCTGAGAGTATTCACATAGGTGCTAATTTCAATCCTAGCTCCCCTCAGAGAGAGGGGTCTGAGGGTGTACCATTATTTTGGCGACATTCTACTCCTAGCAAACTACCCAAGCCAGCTTATCATGCACAGGGAGATTCTGCTATAATCATTAATGGAGGTCGGTTGGCTAATAAACCAAGAGAAAAGCCAGTTGCTCTCAACACAACGCATAGTCTATCTAGGGGCAATATTTGACACTCTGCAGGGAGCAGTCTCGTTTCCACCTCAGAAAGTGGAAAACAATATACAGAAGATGCACAATGTCATGCTACGATCCTATCTAGCAGCTTCACAGCATCTGAGCATCAAAAGCACAATGTCTTCATGTATTCCCCTGGTACCATGGTCACACTGGAACCTGACATATTTTCAATTGAGATTTCTGGAACAATACAGGAGACAGCGCCTGTCACAGGTAATCAAGATAGCTTCAAGGACACGCCGGAGTGTCCACTGACGGACCAGCCTAGACATACTGTCCAAGTCTCGCCAACTAGGTCCTGTCTCGTGGACGACTACTACGTCAGACACCAGCAGTCAAGGTTGGGGGGATCATTGCGGAGAAGTCAGAATCCAAAGAATATGGTCATTCTCCACCTTGGGAGTTGTCTTAAACATTCTACAGATGAGAGCTGCCTTCTTAGCATTGACTTCTCTGAGCCCTCAAATTAAAAACCAACAAGTGCTCCTACGAATAGATAACAGAGCAGCATTTTCATACTTGGAGAAACAGGGAGGCACTCGCAGCAGGACTCAGAGGGCAGAGAGGAACTTGTTGGTCTTAAAAGCAACGGCTAAACAGGGAAGCAGATATGCTATCGAGAGAGTTTCCAGACAAGGAGTGGTAACTTTATCCACAAATAATCCAACAGTATACCAATGTCTGGGGCCTACCACAGATAGATCTTTATGCCTCTCTGGAAAATGCCAAACTTCCTCTGTTCTTTTCACGTCTGTCCTACCTCCAAGCGGAGGGAGGGGATGCACTGTCATGCTCATGAAGGTGCACCGTGGCTTAAGCCTTCCCACTGGCCACTCAAATTGAAGTTCCTCTTGACACTACTGAAGAAATCAATTCAGATCATAGCGGTCCTTCCCTGTTGGCTGAAGAGAAAATGGTTTAAACTGGCAATGCATCTCAGCACCTGCCCTTTAATGAGGATTCTCCTTTTTTCCTGTCTCCTAACACAGGGAAGGTTCATCCATCCGAATCTGCAGAAACTGGACCTTCAAATATGGAGGTTGGAGGAGAAGGTTTAAATCCTTAGACTGTTCTCCAGAGCTCATCTCTACCTTTTTTTTTTTTTAAAGTCAGGAAGCGAACAACAAACAATATATATGCCAAAATTTGGAACAAGTTTATATCTAATGCCATCGGGAGAGATATATATCTTAGCTCACCTTCTGCTTCGCACATACTTGGGCTCCTTCAAATTAGCCTTGATTTGGGTTTAGAATTGAGCTTGCTCAAGGTATAGGTGGCCCCAATTTTGGCAGCAACTAGCATAAGATGGGCGGAGGATCCTTTAGTAATGAGGTTTCTTAGAGGGGTGTTGAAAATCCGTCCAACCGCCAGCCGTACCTTCACCAAATGGGATCTATCACTAGTCCTGGAGGTTTTGACAAAACAACCTTTTGCTCCAGTCGAACAGATTTCTCTCTGGAGCTTGACTCTTAACACTGCCATTTTGTTGGCCATAACATCAGGCATTCTGAGCCACACTCCTTCCGTATTGGAGAGGACCGCATCTCCTTCTTTCCTGATAGGGTGGAACTGTGTCCTTTACGAGGATTCACGCCTAAAGTTACCTTTTCATACCACCTGACAGAACCTAGGGCATTGCCAGTTTTTACAGACTCACATTCTTTTCATGAGTTAGATGTATCCAGAGTTCTGAAAACCTACCTGGATATTACGGCATAGTTTAGAGACTCCAACAGTTGTTTGTCCTTCCCTGGGGAAAGAACACGGGAAAGGAATCTTCCCCTAGTATTCTCGCTTCCAGGGTCATAAAGCTAATTCAGACTCGAGCCTACAGGGCTAGAAATATGGAGCCTTCATCTCAGGTGAATGCTCATTCATCAAAGGCGGTGGTCAACATCATGGGCGACTGGGACAAATGTTTCCCTTGAAACAATCTGCAGGGCAGCAATCTGGTTGTCTCATGACACTTTTCTCAGACTCTATAAGGTTGACCTCAGAGCTCTCACAACAGTGGAGTTTGGGAAGACAGAAATTCATTCAGCTCTCTCTGTGGCCAATTAAAATACACATTGCTAAGCATCATACTACCAGTGTAAGCTCTGTAAGGTGTGTATTACTCGTATGCTTCCAGCAAAACTGAAAATGTTATCATACTTAGCCTAATTTTTATTTTCTGGTGCCTATGCAGGGCCGTAGATCAATTTTTGTCCTGGGGGGGGGGGGGGGTGTTCAGCATCAAGTACCAAGTGCTGGTAAAGCCTTCCTTTTAGTTACACAAAGCCACAGGTTTTCACTGTGCAACCTTACAACCTTCTAGCTACCGGCGTCCTAATGACCAATGGCATCATCAGTTGATAGGGAGGATGTCAGTTGCCTGCATAGCATTCTTGTTTGGCCCTCCCCTGCCCCTCTCCATCAGCATTGGGGTCACATGAGTGATGGAGAAGAACTGAGGGAGAAGGGAAACACTGGAATACTAGTCAGTACCAGTTTGAAAAAGTGTATTTTCTTTGGAAGAATAAAATACCTCTAATGTTAGGTGTCCTACGTGTGGATGTTGCTGCATTATGTAAAACAATTAGAATAGTTTTTACATTTTAGAATGGGGTGCCTCAAGACTGTCCATCATTTTTAAAGGGTGCCTTGACTGAAAAAAGGTTGAAAAACACTGATTTAGTGCCAGACATACTACAGGAGATGGTCAGAGACTGCAGACATACTACAGGAGATGGTCAGAGAATGAAGACATACTACAGGAGATAATCAGAGAATGAAGACATACTACAGGAGATGGTCAGAGACTGCAGACATAGTACAGGAGATGGTCAGAGACTGCAGACATAGTACAGGAGATGGTCAAAGACTACAGACATACTACAGGAGATGGTCAGAGACTGCAGACATTCTAGAGGAGATGGTCAGAGACTGCAGACATACTACAGGAGATGGTCAGAGACTGAAGACATACTACAGGAGATGGTCAGAGACTGCAAACATACTGGAAGAGAGGGTCAGAGACTGCAGACATAGTACAGGTGCTGTCAGTGCCTCCACACCACACGTCATTTACTTACTGTGTGACACGGACATGAGGACAGGTCCCAGACTTTCAGCATGGGCTGTACAGAAGAGGGAGGAGCGGTCCCTCCCTCTCCTCCCCACTCGTTTGTTAGGCGGATAAGGAGGACATGTCAGGCAGTGATTGGTTGGGACTTGGGAGAGATGACAGAGCACCAAGCCGGGAGATTTAAGATGAGGTTAGAGAGACCCAGGCACGCATCCTCCCAGGCCTGCCCTGCTGCAATACAGCTCAAGTCCAACTCTGGCCCATTAGCATTTGGCTGTCATCTTTTTTACAGACAGTGCAGGCTCAAGGGACAGCTGCTTTGCTCCCCACAACAAGGACTGGGGCTGAGTCCAGGGCAGCTATCCCTTTTGCCCTGCGTTAAAGGCAGCCTTGTGCAGGACACACGTTGCAGGTTTTCTGCATCACATCCTAGTGTGAACAGAGCCTTATTAATGCCTTTATAACACAATCAAAAAAGGGCCAGGGCACTGAGGCTAGCAAACAGTCCAGCCTGGCTCTGGCAGCCATGTTGTGCCTAGTAAACCTTCAGCCCTCTAGCTCTGCAGTCAGCACCACAACATGGCTGACACTGACAGAGCCAGGCTGGACTGTCAGTACCATACTAGCAGTGGAAAATGGTAACGCACTATCCTAGTGTTTAGTGAAAAACTTTGCCAGTTGTCACAGTCTCACTTACCCCTATGGCAGCACAGCAGCGGTAAGTGGTATGTGATGTCAGTCTCTCAGGCAGCAAGCTGAAAGGTAAAGAGGGAGGCTCAGCTTCTCAGCAGCAGCACTGCTACCTTGTGAACACCCCAACCCCCCCCCCTTACCTATGGCCCTGTGCCTATGCATAACGGCATACGCTTTCACATTCGGAATTCTATTTTACAGAGCAAGCTGGGGGGCACTTTTGTCTTTCTTTTATGCTATTCACTAGTCCTGAAGGAAGAGTCAAGAGTGGAGCTCTATCACTCGAATGTTGCCATGTATTGTATAGGCACCAGGTAAGGGAAATTACGGTAAGTATGATACAATTTTCCATTTGTTTACTGCCAGGAGCAAAGGCTTCCAAGTGAGAAACACAAACATCCTCTATGCATGAGGTCTCAAAGGTTGGATTGTACTTGCACATCTGTCCATCATCTTTTGTCTATGGCCAAATTTCGAATTGTCTAAGATCAGCAACTATGCCTATTTTTAAATAAAAAAATAAACATAATAATGATATTAAGCATTATCCTTACTCATTACTAATATTTTTCTATACTGACTTCCTTTATCTCAAGACATATTCCTTTAAAGCTGTATTTGTATTTATCAACAGATAGGGAAAGCCAAACCGCATCTGAAAATGATTTTAGAAGCTCTGGACTGTATTAAGGCAAAGGTAAGAAAAGCACAATTATACAGATGTAGCATGAATGCAGTCATTGTTGTAAAATTGCTATCCTAGTAGGCAGGACAGACCAACAAAAATGGCATTGCCGATGTCACCTGATACTGAAATGGCACTGTGTGCAGTGAATAGAAGTGGAGATGGGGTTGGGGGTTGTGACATGCCCCTAACTTACACATAACTATAAAATAGCTAACGGTCTAGCATTGTGTAGGCTGCTGTTAAAGTTTAACTTGTGTCTTCTTTGATTTTGCAGGGGAAGAAAGCCCATTTCACAGACTTTGACCCTTCCATTCTATTCCCCACATCCCATGAGTACTGGACATATCAAGGGTCCTTCACAACTCCCCCATGTGAGGAATGTGTCACCTGGTTGCTCCTGAGAGAGCCAATTACAATCAGCCCAGAACAGGTAATGAATTATAGACCCATTTCCCTTGAGAACGCTCATTGACAGCCTAGCCAGTGACATTATCATGTCAGCTATACTTGGATAGCGTGGCAACGTTTTGGCTTGTGCTGCTCTGTACTCACCATCCTGTAAGTGTGTGCCTGTGCTTTGCTGAAATAAACCTGTGTGGCGGTTTTACACTATGTTGGCTCCTTTGAGGATATATTAATGGTTCTGTGATTTATTAACCCCTGAGTGTTTGGTTGGTTGGAACAGCAGAGGACTGCATTAGCTTGCAGGAAAGGCTCTTAAAGGCATTCACACATTGAGCGCTTTTTGATCTCCATAACTAGCGATCACCATCTTTTAGTAAGAGTCAGAGTGTTTGTGTGGTGGAGGAACTAATGTGAGGAACTATGCTCACTGTGTCCTGAAGCTTGGCTTTGCAGTCCCTGCTCACTGGGTCTTAAAATCTGGATCTACCTCACGGGCTTCACTTCTTGTATTTAATCTTTGACATGCATTTGTTTGTACATACATATGATATTATGGTTTACATGTTTTTATTGTTTCACATTTTTGCACATATTTATTTAATATTTATTCACATTAAGAGCCGGTTCACATTTGTGTGGCTGCGGCGTTCGCATGTAATGTCGGAGCGCACTGCTCCTTCATTACATGCAATCGGCTGTGCGGTGCGAGTTTAGCCATACACTTTGTATGGCTAAATTCGCACCGCACCCGCAGCAAACACGCACAGGACCCTTTTTGGCAGCCGCATCAGGATCGGATCGCACAGCGGTTCACACTTGTGCGATCCGATCCTGTGCGAACTGCAAGATCGCACTGATATATGCGATCAAACTGGGGGTGTCGTTAAGATTACATTGACACTCCCAGCGTATCGCATATGGCAGTGTGAACTGCCGGGGGTGCGTTTGCGATGCGGGAACAGGCTGCGGATTCGCAGCCTTCCCGCATCGCATAAGTGTGAACCGGGGCTAAGTGTATTGTATGTCACTGATTTGCATCTTTTTTTATGCGTTGTATAACATGCATTTATATATGATATTATGGTTTAAGTATTTTAATTGCTTCACATTTTTTTTATAGTTATTTAATGTTTATTCAGTGTATTATGGTCATTATTTACAGTTATTTATTTATGTGACATTTAAAGGAAGAGAACCTGTGTGTATATAGTTATTGCTTCACAATTGTGTATTCCAACTGTCAGTGTGCAGCATCGAGTAGTTCAAACTTTTATGGTTACAAAATAACTACAGATATGCAAGGCTTCCTAGATTGCCGTTAGTCATTAGAAAGCAAGGAAACAGGGTCTGAGACTGCCAGTGACACACCTTCATCCCTAATATACATAAAAAAACAGGAAAGGAAATAGCCCTGGGACTTTGAATGAGGTGGGCACAATAGGCCAATGATAATTTTATTGACGGTAAAAAATCATCATCATCTAATACATGATATGCAGGGTCAGTCAATAGAAAAGTACATACAAGTATACATATAGGTATATAACAGTAGGAGTTACATGATGGTATATATACATCTTAACAAGATGTATAGATACCAACATGTAACTCCTATTGGGAGGGAGGCCCAAGTGACCAGGAATTGGCTCTGATCGGGTCTCAGATCTAGTAACCCGGAAGCGATGTCGTGACATCACTTCTGGTTTACTAGAGCCTTAAAGGCGCCAGATTTTAAAAAATGTCAGTATTCAAAACAGCCAAACATTTTGAATGCTTTTAAGTGCAAAGAAGAGATTTGGGATCTTTTGGACCCTAGATCTCTTCAAAAAAATACCTGACATGTGACCACTGCTGTCGGCCTAGGCCTAGGGCGGCACTTTGTGGGGCAAAAAAGCCGCCCCCCGCATAAAAAAACCCGATCTGAGACATGTCTCCAGTGCTCCGGGAGTCCGGTCATCTTGTGTGCGAGTCGCGCCGTCTTGTCTGCTCCTTTCACTCACCTGGTCCTTGCCTGCCTCCCGCCGCCTCCCACACACACAGTCCAGCTTTCAGTAAGGGCATACTTGCCAGGGAGGGAGGAACTCACGTCCCCATAGAGCCACAGTGAGTGGCCGAACCTGCTGCACTTCAATCAGAGGGATGGGGGCGGAGCCTAATGCTCCACCTACCCTCCTCCATGCAGCCTGTGGGATACTAGCTTCCCCCTGCGGCGGGGCGTGGTCTATGTCGAGGGGGAGGAGGAGGAGAGCGAGGAGGACAAGGGAACCTCCAGCCAGGCCAGGATGATCCGACAGCAGGTAGGAACAATTTTAGGTTACCACCACCACTGCAATATTGGCAATTGCAATTAATAATTCCATTTCATTTTTGCAGCAAATATATGTTCAACAAATATGGAGCAGTTTGCAGTACAATACATGAACTTTCACTGCATGAGAACTGTTAAATGAGTTTGCATTGGTTTCAGCATGTACAAAGTAATCCATGCATGATTAAATCAATGCAAACTCATTTAACAGTACACATGCAGTGAAAGTTCATGTACTGTACTGCACACTGCTCCAAGCTTTAACCACTTCTGGACTGGAAGATTTTCCCCCTTAATGACCAGGCCATTTTTTGCAATTCAGGACTGCATTACTTTAACGGACAATTGCGCAGTCGTGCGACGCTGTACCCTAAAAAAATGTATGTCCTTTTTTTCCCACAAATAGCTTTCTTTTGGTGGTATTTCATCACCTGTGCAATTTTTATTTATTGCGCTATAAAGAAAAAAAAGTGCCTCAAATTTTTTTCACATTCTGCTATATGACATTCCCCCAAAAATTTTTAAAAATCAAAAATTTTCATCCTTTTAGACCAATTTGTTTTCTGCTACATATTTTTGGTAAAAAAAATCCCTATGAGCATATTCTGATTGGTTTCTGCAAAAGTTATCGCGTCTACAAACTAGGAGAAAGATTTATGTCATTTTTATTTATTTATTTTTTTTTACTAATAATGGCAGCGAGTTGCGATTTTTTGCGGGACTGCGACATTGCGGCGGACAGATCGGACCCCTAACTGACCTTTTTGACACTTTTGGAGGGACCAGTGACATTATTACAGTAATCAGTGCTAAAAATATGCACTGTTACTGTAATAATGACACTGGCAGGGAAGGGGTTAACACTATTGGTGATCAAAGGGTTAGGTGTGAGCCTAGGGGGTGTTTTGTAACTGTATGGGGGAGGGACTTGTGAAATGACCGTAGAGACCTGTGTTCCTAAATAGGAGGATCACAGGCGCTCTGTGATCATTTCAGAGAGAAGAACGGTCAGCTGTGTTTACAACATCTGACTGTTCTTCTCTCTGAAATGATCACAGAACGCCTGTGATCCTTCTATATAGGATCACCTGTCTCTATGGTAATTTCAAAAGCCCCCCCCCCCCACAGTTAGTAAACACTCACCTAGACTTACATTTAACCCCTTGATCACCCACTAGGTTAACCCCTTTCCTGCCAATGTCAATATTAGAGTAACAGTGCATATTTTTAACACTGATTACTGTAGTAATGTCACTGGTCCCCCCAAAAGTGTCAAAAATGTCAGTTAGGGGTCCGATCTGTCCGCCGCAATGTACAATATAATATAATACAATACAATGTACAAATATACAAGTCGGCACTTTGTACCCACCTTTAATGTACAGAGAGGAAGAGGTGGAGCTCTAAGAGGAAAAGGTGGAGCCTAAATAGGAAGGGGTGTGGTTTACAGATGACAGGGTGGGACTTAAACAGGTAGGGGTATGGCCTTGAAAGGAAAGGGTGGGTCGTAGTTAAATTAAGGTGTGCACAAAGGTAGTCTGGCCTAGGGCAGCACAAAACCTAAATACACCACTGCATGTGACTATTGCTGTCACAAGGGATGTTTACATTCCTTGTGGCAGCAATAACAGTGATCAAAAAAAATTTAAAGGGACATTTTAAAAATAAAGAAATAAAATAAAATAAATAAGAACAAAAAAAAAAAAAATGTAAATCGCCGCATCCCTCCGTGAATGTGAATGCATATGTAAGTCAAGTCTGCAAATGTAAACAGTGTTCAAACCACACATGTGAGGTATCATCACGATTTGTAGAGTGAGAGCAATAATTATAGCACTAGACCTCCTCTGTAACTCCAAACTGGTAGCCATTAAAATTCTTTAAAGCGTTGCCTTTTGGAGATTTTTAAGTACAGCAGTTTGTCGGCATACTACCAGTGTGCACAATTTTAAAGCATGATATGTTAGGAATCTATTTACTCAGCCTAACATTATATTTCACATTATACAAAAAAATTGTATTTTATTAGAACTTGGGATGGGAGAAGGGATGAGTGGGATACTCCAAATTGATGAACTATGGACAACTGGAGGACTTCTAGCTGAACTGATTGCGACAAGGCCGCTGCTTTACCTTGCCACTGAAGTGAAGTATTTGATAGGCAAACTATTTAGTGAATTACTCTTCAGGGCCCCACTTGGCACCCCCTTCACTCTTACTCTTCAGGGTTCTACTTGGTACCCCCTTTACTCTTGCTAACTGTGTGAGCTGACCTTCTGCCCTCTGACTTCACTGGGGTGGTCCCCCTTCCTGGGCAGACTCCTTGACAAGCCCCCTGGTACTCACAGACACTGTTTTTCTCAGTTGTCTCTGCCTGCAGCTCCACTGTCAGCTTTCCAGGACGCTCAAGGCTCAGCTCCACACCTGGCTCACCAGGCCAACTGCCTGTGACCACCTTCTTCAGACTGCAGGAGGAGAGACAGTCGTCGCCCTCCTCTTGGGACTCTGCTACCCGCCAAAGATGCCCTGTCACATGTGCCCTTGGCTTTTATGGTCAATCCCAGGATGCACTGCAGTGGTGCCCTCCCACTGGGACTGCCACAAAAGTCTGTTTGCCACTGGCCAGGTTTCCTCCACTGTCCAACAGGCTCCCCTATTGGATACAGTGGGGACACTCCCTCAGACCAAGTGACTCACACCTGGGCACATGCAACAGGCATAACTAACAGATCAGGCTCCCCTGATAAGCAGATGGAGCATAACAATGCTTTTATTCTAGCACCTATCTAGGAGGGTGCTACACCTATATGCAGGGTTTTTTTCTCAGAAAATAGGTGCAGGAACCCAACCACGACCCCCAAATCTCCCCTCCCCACACACCCTCTAAACCACATCAAATACTGGGTGAGGTAAATACCAGGAGTGTATTACACACAGAGTGCCAAGTTTGGGGGAGGGGGGGTGTTACACATAGAGTACAGATTTCAGGGTTGCAAAGTTTGGGTATGCGTTGCATACATAGTGCAGAGTTCAGGGCTGCGCTGCATACAGAGTGCTCAGTTCAGGGTGCGCTGCATACAGAGTGCAGAGTTCAGGGGTGCACTACACATAGAGTCCAGCCTTCTTCCACAGCTGCTTACCTCTGCATCCCCTATCCTCATCTGACTTTCATCCCCCTTCAGCTCTGACTTCTGCATGCAGCCCCCCTCTTCACTGCCCCCAACTTCTCCCTCCCTCCTTAAAAGCTCCACCATCTTTCACATGTCTTACTTGTGTTGCTGTGTTAAGCTAAAGCGCACAGCCATCTTTAGTACCTCCCTGCACACTGTAGGGGGCTCTGTCTGTCTTATTGCAGGGCGATCATCCCGTGGGAGTGTCAAGATATGTACAGCACCACAGACACCTGCTTCTGGTGGTGAGCAGGGAGCAGAGGGCCTGAGCCAGAGGTGGTGGAACTGAGTTCCAGCTAAAAAAAAAGCTCTGCCTATATGTATAGGAATTTATGTGTAGTAGACATGCAGCAGGATTTAGATCTAATGTGGTTTCAGTAATATATCTGATCCATTTAATCTGTTGCCAAAAATCAAAGATTGGGGGCCATGTCCACCACATATGTAGAAAGATGCCCTTGCTTTTGTGACATCTCCAGCATGTGTGAGAAGCCGAGGGA
Organism: Pelophylax lessonae; assembly: GCF_965119305.1. Classification (NCBI taxonomy): domain Eukaryota; kingdom Metazoa; phylum Chordata; class Amphibia; order Anura; family Ranidae; genus Pelophylax; species Pelophylax lessonae. Next base: position 465,584,091 of record NC_138772.1, read on the forward strand.
ATCCAATTTCCTATTTTTAGTGGCGTAATGTACCTTTGCGTGAGAACTTTGTAGAAAATGTCCTGCATTTTTGCGCTCAGGGAACACTTGTGGGCAAGAACACATGCTTTTTCCCATTGAGCATCTGAAATTTGAAGTTTGAGCTCCTGTTCCCATGCTTTTTTATATTAGTCAATGTTTTCGTGCCCTTCCTGTGTTAGCCAGGAATAGGCTAGTGATGTAGTTTTGCTGGTATGCAACTTGGTATTGCAGGTAACTTCTAATGGTGTCATGGGTTTAGTAAAAGATGCTCTGTGCTGGTTATTTTGAAGAATGTCATGCAATTGAACATATAGACAATAGTTAAAAGAGGTTCCCTCAAATTCCCTCTAGAGAGAATTAAATGATTTTATTTACCTTTGTGAAAGCAGTGATAAGCCAGTACAGGTGTGTCTTGATCAATTCTCTGTATATTTTTGTTGTGAATGTCTGGGGGGAAAATCGGGATTATCAGCAATTGGTGTTAAGGGGCCAGGAACAGATGCCAGGTTATGTGAGGTGGCGACTTTATGAAAAATGTTGAGCGTGGTTTTAATTAAAGGGTATTGTTTAGTAGTTCCATGATGTTTTGAATCAAGAGTCCACGGTAAAAATTGTATGGTGTTAGTGGAGCATGAATTTTCTAGTTTTACCCAGTCTTTGTTATTGGCATGGCAGTGCCAGTCTATTACTCTTGTGATGTGTGTGGCATAGTAGTATTTTTTTAAGTCCGGTAATCCCATTCCTCCTTTTTTTTTTTTGGAAGTGTAAATTGGTAGAAATTAGTCCTGGGTTTCTTGTTTGCCCATACAAAGTTGCATTGTAAACTGGTGATTAAAAAAAAGAGTTAGGGATTGTGGAAGTAATATAATAGTCGTGATAAGATCGTCATTTTCAGAATGGCTGCTCTCCCAAACAAAGAGAACTGTGTAGTGTTCCATCTTTTTAGATCTGCTTCTATACTTTTTAATAGGGATTTAAAATTGAAATCAAACAAGGAAGGTAAGTATGGGGTTACTTTGATACCTAAATATTTCAGGACTTCTTGTTCCCTTCTATATGGGCAATTTTTCCAAGTGAGCTGAAGTAAATTGTTGGGTAGGGATAGGTCAAGAGCCTCAGATTTGCTGAAGTTAATTTTAAAATTTGAATATAGCTAAAGGTCTTAAAGATCTTATTTAAATTTGGTATAGAAATGTGGGGTTGTGATATGAATAGCAGTAAGTTGTCTGCGTAAACTGCGGTTTTATAATCTCTATTGTCTAAGTAGAAGCCGTGAATTTTTCGAGATTTATTGTCCTGATTAATGGTTCAAGTGTTAGGATGAAGAGGAGGGGAGAAAGTGGACAGCCTTGTCTCATCACGTTGTGTATGTTAATTGAGTCTGAAAAGATGCCGTTGATTTTAATCTTCATTTGTGGGTTCTGGTATAGGGATTTAATCCAAGTCAACCTGTTACCGGCAAAACCAATCAAGGAGCAGGTGGAGAACATGTAGTCCCATGCGACTCGGTGAAAAGCCTTTTCTGCATCAGTGGACAATAAGAACCCTTTAATGGTTGATGTTTTTGCTCTGTAAATTAGATTTAGAGCCATGATTATATTATCCCTGGCTTCTCATCCAGGCATAAAGCCTACTTGCTCTTGCCCTATAATTTTGGATAATAACAGTCTTAGTCTATTCGCTAAGATCTTGACTTAAAGTTTTAGGTCGATGTTAACCACTTTAAGATCGGAAGGATTTGCCCCCTTCCTGACCAGGCTCTATTTTGCGATTGGGCACTGCGTTACGGATGCTGTACCCAAATAAATTTGATATCATTTTTTCCCACAAATAGAGCTTTCTTTTGGTGGTATTTGATCACCTGTGCGATTTTTATTTTTTGCGCTATAAACAAAAAAAGAGCGACAATTTTGAAAAAACAAACAAACAATATTTTTCACATTCTGCTATATGACATTCTCAAAAAAAAAAAAACATTTAAAAATTAAGTTTTTTAACATTTTAGGCCAATTTGTTTTCTGCTACATATGTTTAATAAAAAAAATTGCAATAAGCGTATTTTTATTGCTTTGCGCAAAAGTTATCGCGTCTACTAACTACGGGAGAGATTTGTCATTTTTATTGTTTTTTTTTTTTTACTAGTAATGGTGGCAATCTGCAATTTTTTGCGGGACTGCGACATTGTGGCGGACAGATCGAACCCCTGACTGACATTTTTGACACTTTTGGGGGAACCAGTGACATTACTACAGTAATCAGTGCTAAAAATATGCACTGTTAATGTAATAATGACACTGGCAGGGAAGGGGTTAACACTGTGGGTGATCAAGGGGTTAAATGTAAGCCTAGGGGAGTGATTCTAACTGTATGGGGGCAGGACTTGTGAAATGATCATAGAGACCTGTGATCCTATATAGAAGGATCACAGGCACTCTGTGATCATTCCAGAGAGAAGAACGGTCAGCTGTGTTTACTTCTTAGTTCTTCTTTCTCAGCGGGGAGCAATCGCGGGTGACAGGCAGCAATCGGAGCCACCTGCCCTGTGCATTGGAGTCCCCGCTGATGAGTGGGGGCGAGAGCACGGCGGCGCATGCTCGCCCCCTAGCTACAGGCACGCGACCTATGTCGGTTCACGCAGGAGGGGCTGCCAGTCCAGAAGCGGTTAAAGTGTGTTTCCTGTAAAAAAGTAATCTGTGGATTAAATATCCCTGTTGGAGTCAGGCAGTCATAGTTTGTCAAAAAAAAAAAACCTTCACAACATAGCAGTTTTAATGTAAATAGCCCCAAAGGACAAGATCATTAAAGATATAGGGTAATATGAGAGAAAAGATTAACGTTAGTGACCTAACAGTGATGTAACACATCTCAAACAGTGATGTAACACATTTAAAAGTCAGAAAAAATAGCGGTGATTTTTTTGTGGTGTCCATTCTCTGCAAGTTAAGAAGGGTGTGGAGTCTGTGGGGGCCCTATGGGCTGAGTGGTGGAGCATATTCTGATTAAGTTTAGTTTATGTTGAAAATGTGTCTGTTACTGTCTCCTTACACTGTATGATGTGAAGATTGGGAGATGGTAATTGATGTTGGAGATGACGCTCTGGAGTAGTCCATTGTGGCTATTGGAGTGCAGAAAGAGGCATTCTGAACCAGGGTAAAATATAACCAGTGGTAGAGTTCTGCTGATATATGAGACCCTGTAATTACCCAGGGGTTTCCGTTGGAAAATCCTGGTGTTGTATTTTGGTTTAGTGGATATATATATATATATATATATATATATATATATATATATATACATCTCAACTTCTGTGATAGTCAAAAAGGGGAGATCAAACTGGAGCTGAAAGCTCATCTTGAGTGAGGTAAAGGAACTGCGAAAATGGTATTGACTAGGAGCTATGAAAATTATTTGTTAGGTTAGGGTTCCCTCTAATGCACAAATTTAGTATGTGTCAGTCTTGTTAAACTGGAAGAAAAGAGAAGATCTTGAAATCAGAGAGTAACAGAGGGGATATGTTCTAATAAAGGTTTCAGACACTTCAGAGATGGTACATCAGATCCTCAAGTGTTAATGGTGCCCTCTTAACGGTTCTCCCTAACTCTCTGTGATTTTGCAGCCGGAGAGTTGTAGTTATTGGAGCTTGAATGTTTACGGTGCTTCCCCTTGTGGAATAGAGATTTGAGGAGAGAGTGCCCAGGAGTGGGGGGAGAATCATTAATTGCTGGTGGCAGTTGAAATTCTTGATACCAGTCTGATAGTTCTATTAAGTCTATCTGGAGATTATCACATAAGGTAAGAAGGTCATCTGGAGTGCGAAGCATGTTTTGCTTTCCATTATGTGTTGCTTGCACTGCAAAGGAAAACCTAAATCTGTAGGTAGTTCCTTTCTCCTTGAAGATTTCTAGTAGGGGTTTTACTGCCTTTCTGTTTTTAAGCGTGATAGGGGATGAATCTTGGAAGAGCTGTATATTCCCCCCCATTAAATGTGACTAGCTCATTCTGCCTAGCTTATTGGAGGATTTCCTAATTTAAGCAGAAATTAGGAAGACAACAAATTATGTCTCTTGGAGGAGCATTTTCTGGAGCTCTAGGTCTGAGGGCTCAGTGTGCTCTGCTAAAGTTTATTGGTGGTTCTGGTGGCCTCTCATGCAGAATATTAAAGATGGAGCATAAGGCTGGCCTAATTTGCTCAGAATTTACCGACTCAGGTATTCCTCTCACTCTGATGTTGTTTCTACGCCCCCTGTTGTCTAGATCTTCTATTTGTCTGTTCATATCAATCATATGTTGAGAATTTGTGGCTGTGACTTGTTGAAGTCTTGTCATTGCCTTTTCTCTCTCCTTCCCAGCTCTCTCATTCACAGCCAGTTGCTCAGTGAGCATTAGTAAGTCAGCTTTTAGAACTGTAATGGCTGCTGAGAAATCAAATGGTCGGGTTGTATTGATTCTCTCACTGAATCCTCTGAAGCTGGGAGAGAGACATCATCATATTCTTCATCGTCCTCTCCTGTTGTTCTGTAAGGCAGCACCATACTGCCTGCAGCACTACTGTGTCTTGTAGAAGACTGTTTTTTTAGAAATTGCAAGGATCTGCTTTCCAGATGGGGTAGATGCCGAGCGCTGGTATTGATTATGTGCCCCAGATTCAAGAATTCTGCCCATATCTTGCAAATTGCAGGTTGCTGTCTATCTCAAGGATTGTATAGACTGCAGGAGCTCCTTCAGAAAGCAGCCATGCATACCATGTGCAAGGCCACACACCCCAATTTCTTACATAAAAGATGGAATTCCCATACTAGCATTTACTTAAATATAACTTCCAATTTTAGTGCCTTCCAAAGGGATCTCAAGAGTAAATGGTTAAATCCTGTGAGATTTTGTTGGAAATAGAATTTATTTTAACAGAGCCAGCTAAATACCATGCATGCATAGGATCTGACACTGACATCATTGGGGGGTTGGCACTGAAAATACAGAGCAAATTAAGCAAATTGTATTAGGTCTGTGCATATTGATTTTGCAGGGAGACTCAGGCAGGGCAGAAAAGGTTTGTCTGACAGAATAAGAGAGGCTCAGGATTTGGTGTTCAGAATAATCAGAGAATGGTGAGCTGTGTGTGTTTTATATGTTATAGCTGCATGCTAAATGTTCAGGTTTGACTGGAATTTACCTTTGTAATATTTCTATAACAGATGGAGAAATTTCGGAACATCTTGTGCAGTATGGAATGTGAGGTCCCTTTGAAGATGGCGAACAACTATCGCCCCACCCAACCGCTGAATGGAAGAGAAGTCAGAGCATCCTTTGATTAAATCTTTCATTGATCTGCAAGATAATGACATTACCAATACAAAGAAGAGCATATCTTTCTGCATTATTATCTATTAAATGACAAAAATACTAAAAAAAATTTACATCATTCTTGCATAAGTTTGTTCACAAACATTCACAAGGTTTTTTGGCAGGTATAAGTGATAATGTGTCTTTCAAGGTAAAAACAGGGCAACGATTTATATTTAAAAAGGAACCATTTTGTATTGTGCAATTCATAAAAATGACACTGGTGTGGTTTTATTTATTTACAATGAATCTGCACATTTTGAATTTTTAAATAATATAGTTTTCATAGCTCTAACAATAAAATAACCAAAACAAATTAATAACTGGAACACAAGTGTTTATAGATGCCCATATATTAAACTGGGTATACACACTCAGTTTCTTTTCATTCGACCAGCGGGTTGAATGAAAAAAACCTTACAGATCCCTACCTCAACACAATGATGTGTGATGCAGGGATCTACCCTGCTGAGTTATTGTCTTCTGACAGTGGGGACTCCCTCCTATCAGAATACGCCATTGGCTGCAAATGCTGATCCAATGCTGGTTTTCCAGCAAGACCACAGACAGCGATACACATATGCCAAAAGTCGGCCAGTTCCTGCAGTACCAGGCTTTATTATTAGTGACATTGAAGAATTAAACTCTGTCCCACTAAATCCATAACATTATTTTGGGGTGGAGCATGTAAACATGTTTTTGATGGTAAAAAATGTATATTAAATCCTAATTTTCACTCTCAGTTATTTGTATCTCTTTTCTTTTGTCTCTGAAAGATTTTGAATTTTGATTTTGATCAGAATGCAATGTGGGAAAACCACTTTCCGTGTGCATTTCCCACACATCTACAGCAATGTCAGTGTTAACTTAACAACACCCCAAACGTAGGTCAAATACATAGTGTGGTTGTCTGCACCGGATCACATGGACAGGCGGACCATTTTCATCTGACCGCCCATAGAGGAAAGCAGGCTATGTCAGTGTCTGCTCTGCATAAGCGTAGCGGACACAGGTGTGACACCCACCTGCTCAGCAGGTAACAGCGGACAGATTCCACGCTGAACAGGCAAATCCACCGGTGGAGTCCACCCATGTGAAACAGCCCTTTCAATGAAATGATCAGCGAAAGTCAAGGGTAGAAATGAGCATATATATATCTCCAAAAAGGAATTTAGATGCTGACCTGTAGATAACACACACTATTAGGCACTCAACTGTTCATGGCTTGGTGAACTGTCCAACAAACGTTCCAAACTTAAACAGTTTAACTGCCTGAATCTCCAGCTGCCATATTTGTAAACAAAGTAGACGGGGATTTGGCTGCTGAATTTACATTCTACTATAGCCCCAGAGGGAAGAGGATCGTTCAGATTCCTATATGCCTTCCCACAAACCCCCTATGTTCCTTTTGGGGGACCAGTTGTTAGGAAGAAGCTGTGCCCCAGCATGGGAGCAAGGTTCAGAAGGCATTGCCACACTCCTTTGTAAGGTAGCCTCCCAAAGTTGAAAGGCATGGGGCCTGGTGTGATTTGGGAAGGGGGAGCTTCGCACTCACTTCCCACCCTTTCCTGGCCACCCAGACTGTTTTGCTGGAAAGGGGTTTGGTTTGAATTTTAGGGTCACCCCACTCAATTTTTTTATCTTTTCTTTTTAAACGTGATATTTAAATAATTGTATTGTACTACTTCACTTTGTGTGTCTTTCAGTCATCCCCACACATTTTATTTAAAGGATTTGTGTAGTGAATGGGCTGCCAAATGCATGGAACTGCACAAAAATTAGTACAAGCACTAGTTTTTCAGATCGCACCGCTTCAAACCACAAAATTTATTGGCACCCACGTGTGTCTCGCAAGAGCAACCTGTTTGCCTGCTATTTGGGAAATGCGCTAGGATTGTCCCTTTTGTGCATTGCATCCCAATGTGAATGGGCCCTTAAGCCCTATGAAAACGGTAGGTGGCTAACTGGTTGGTAATTCCGCCTAGCAGCACTAGGGTAATTAGTTTGAATCCTAACCATGGCACTACATATTTGGAGTTTGCATGTTCTCCCTGTGCCTATATGAGTTTCCTTCCACACGCCAAACACATGTTGGTAGGTTAATTGGCCCTAGTATGTGTATGTATGAATGTAAGTTGGGGACCTTAGATTGTAAGCTCCTTGAGGACAGGGAATGATGTGAATGTACAATATATATATATATATATATATATATATATATATATATATATATATATATACTGTATATATATATATATATATATACTGTATATATATATATATATATATATATATATATATATATATATACTGTATATATATATATATATATATATATATATATATATATATATATATATATATATATATATATATATATATATATGTAAAGAGCTGCATAAATTTCTAAGTACCTGTATCAACAAAAACAAAAAACACCCTCTCCTCGCTAAACAGTATTTAACATTTTTATTTTTCGCATTGATACATGTCTCCCATGGCAATACGTGGCTACCCATGCCCTTTTTTAACCATAGCTTTCAAATTAACCTTGACAAGGACCAGAAACAAATACAGACAGTCCCCAAGTTATAAACATTCGACTTACATCTGATCAATACTTACAAATGGAGGGAGACTTCAGAAAGTGAGAGGAAATCTACCCCTAGAAAGGGAAATGCACTTCTGTAAGAGTTATCATGGGAAAAAGGTGTCTTCACGGAAGCTTTATCACCAATCCTTGTTTCCACAACAACCCAAAATTTTCAAAATCCAATTGTCACATGGACAGAAAGTGAGGTGAAATCTTCTGAACAGGGGCACAGACAGCAAAACAAACAATACAGGGGTGTTGGACCTTACCTATGCTATACAAAAAATGTAAAAATATTTTTTTTGGCTTGAGATATACTTAAAAAAATTTAACAGTTCCAACTTACATACAAATTCAGCCTAAAGTGGATGTAAACCCCTCACATATAACCAGTGAAGTGAACAGCCTCAGATGATACAAGGAGCTGAAACAAATCTCCCCACATACATTTTATTTGAATATCTGCTGTCTTCAGCTTTCTTCACTCTTTAGAATGTGAACATTGTGTTAGAATGTTTTCTTCCTGTTCCAACACTGGGGGTGGAGTCTAGGCATACACTGTGTGACAGCTGATTGGACGAAAGGCACCCCCCCTCCACATAGGCAGAGGACGAAAGAAACAAGCAGGGCTGTGCTGTGAATAGAACGGCTCTCTGCTAATCTATCTCTATGCACTTACCCCAACACAAATTTCCAGCTGCTTTTATCCTTTTATCTCCTGTGTAGGAGAACTTGTCAGAAGTTATCATGCTGATAACAGAGGAATGGAGCGGCAGAAAGACACGGGACTTAGTGCATTGAATAGAGATAAGTAAACAATACAAATATATGTGCCTGGGTCAAATTTCATGAATGGGGTTTACATACACTTTAACCACTTTAAGACCGGAAGATTTAATGACCAGGCCCTATTTTTCGATTCAGTACTGTGTTACTTTAACGAACAATTGCATGGTCGTGCGACGCTGTACCCAAACGAAATTGACGTGCTTTTTTCCCCACAAATAGAGCTTTCTTTTGGTGGTATTTTATCACCTGTGCGATTTTTATTTTTTTGTGCTATAAATAAAAAAAAGCGACAATTTAAAAAAAAAAACAAAAAAAAAAACAATATTTTTCACATTCTGCTACATAACATTCCCAAAAAATTAAAAAAATTAAATAAAAATTAAAAATCAAAATTTTTTAAAAATTTAGGCCAATTTGTTTTCTGCTACATATTTTTGGTAAAAGCGAAAAGTTATTGCGTTTACTATCTACGGAAAAGATTTATGTGATTTTTATTGTTTTTCTTTTTTTTTTTACTAGTAATGGTGGCGATCTGCGATTATTAGTGGGACTGCAACATTGCGACGGACAGAACGGACCCCTAACTGACATTTTTGACACTTTTGGGGATACCAGTGACATTACTACAGTAATCAGTGCTAAAAATATGCACTGTTACTGTAATAATGCCATTGGCAGGGAAGGGGTTAATACTATTGGTGATCAAGGGGTTAAATGTAAGCCTAGGGGAGTGATTCTTACTGTGGGGGGGGGGGGGGTTGGGCTTTTGAAATGACCCTAGAGGCATGCAATCCTATATAGCAGGAACGCGCGGTCTCTGTGATCATTGCAGGGAGAAGGATTGACGGCTGTGTTTACATCAGCCGCCTGTCCTTCTCTGTCAGCGGGGGGAGATCGGGGGTGTCAGGTGGCAATCGGAGCCACCTGACACACGCACTGGCTTCCCCGAAGACGAGCCGGGGCGGGAGCGCCAGCGGCCGGGGCGGGAGCGCCTAGTGGCCTCCCAGGCAGATGACGCCTATTAACTGGGAGAGCCACACTGTCGACGTAAATAGGCAGTGCAGCGACGGCAAGTGGTTAAGAACAAACCTATAACCCAGGGACTGCCTGTAGCAAGATTCTTCTCCCATAGACTTCAATAGGGTTCAGCACTATGGTCAGGGTTTGCGGACTTCCAGTTGTGTGCTTTATTCATCTCTACACACCATCAAACCAAGCACCAATGTGCATATGAATCATGTGCGTGTGTAATGGGCAGTGCCTGGAATATGGGTTATACTATGTATAGGCAGAAAAGTGGAGATAACCATAGCTAAATAAAAGAAGAAACGTTTTTAACTGTAATAACAGACCTTTTCAGGTTTTCTGGAAATCGTTTTAAAAATTAGCATATGAACTTAAGTTCCACTTTCAATTCCCAGAGGGCACAGGTGTTAGGAAGTCATTGGCAAACTCACAGGTGAATCTTTTTGGCCAGGGCACCCTTCTCCAAATGACATCCCACAATAAAACTCTATTTGTATTAGGATAAATGTGCACCAAGCAGATGTCACAAAGCAACCAGTGAATGTAACATTTACAATTATCAGTAAAAGCAGCTATTAACCAGGCCGGCAAATTTGCCATCAAACGTTTCATAACTAAGCCCCATCATTTCTAGTCTCCTATTGTATGAAGAAAGCGTGCTTGTTAGAATGCCTCCACTAAGGGGCAGTATAATACTTTGTAAAGAATCTGATATGAGAATCTGATACAAGAATCTCTCCAAAAGTACTTAACACAAAGGTATACTATGAATTTCTTCTGAGGTTTGTGTGAGTAATAAATCACGTATGTGGGCATCCCAGGAACGTACTCATTGTGTACAAAATATATTCTCTAATATTTTAAAGATGAATAAGACATAGGTTAGGTAAAATCAAAAAGCAAATGGGAAATTCAATTAAAAAAATCCTTCATTATATGATTCCTTTGCATTCACAAAACCCTACATGGAGAATTGATGGCAGTATTTATGAGAGTCCATAGACAGAACCGTTTGCAGGTTTAAATATTTTGGACAATTATCTTATTGGGAACGTGTGTCTTCATAGCATGATAATGACATTAATGTTCACTTTGTTTAGCTGATGATTTTTATTTGCTCATTCACATACCTTCCAACTTTTTAGGATGGGAGCGAGGGACACCTATTAGCAAAAGTATGTAAGCATAGGACACACCCTTTGCCACACCCCCTTAAAGGAGAATTATACAAACAAAAAAAATATTAGTTAAACCCACAAGTGCTTTTTTTTGTTACCACTACTATTCCTTTATAAATACAGATTCACCCTAGCTCTAACGCATAATGGAATGAATATGGAACTGAGTGTCGATGCTCAGGCTGCAACGTCCAGATGCATGCAATTGCTTCAAAAGTAACAAGAAAAGCCGGCACAGGAATGCTTTGTTTTGATGCGATTTATTCCAGCATGACAGCAGTGTGCAACATGGCAAAACGCTAACGTGTTTCGGCCGTAGCTTTGCTATGAGTTAGGCTACGGCCGAAACACTTTAGCATTTTGCCATGTTGTACACTTGTGTCATGTTTGTGATGGCTGAGTATCTTTAGTGAACTATACTCTCCACAATCCTCTATGCTTTTCTTTAGAGTCTCTTGCAATCCGTGTCCATTTATTGACTGGTATTTCGACCATCTTCCATTCACACTCTTGCTCATTATCTTTTGTATTCCAATGGACTCATCATACATTTCCATAGAGATTTTTTATTGTTTAGCTTAACACAAAGTTCCACTTTCGGTTTTATATTTATACTCATATTGCATTAGAGCATTTATTTTTATATTATAAAAGTATTTGTATTGTTGTTATGGTTAGATAATATTGTACAGTGTGCACGTCCCTCCCGGTATCATGAGTGATATATAAATATTCACAAATTAATATACTTAGATACTGGATTCAATAAGTTCCTAATCTGAGGCTACAACATTATGGCGGGGTTAACATCTACTAGGCAATGGCTGCTATTGGCTATTTGTTGACATAAAAGAGTCCCACAATACATCCTCCGTCATCCCCAGAAGAAGTCATGAAGCATTTGACGTAACGCGTAGGGCAGAGATAGAGCGTACCTGGAAGCGAAAGTGACGTCCATACCAATACAAGCTGTACGCTCGTAATATCGCTGTTCATAGAGATTTGGAATGTGAGTCTTTTTATTATTATTATTTTTTTTTTATAAATTATTGCAAATACTACAGCATGAGAGTATTACTTCTACCCTCACTCCTAAAAGATATTATGGATGGAGCTGTGAAATAAACGATTACATAGTGACAGGAGCTATATCATATGGGCTATCTATATCCAGGACTCCCCAAAGAATCCAGTTTATTTAAGAGGCTTACCACAAGAAAAAGAGAAGTGAGACGACCATTACACACCTCTGGTCATCTATTGGTGAAGGGATTCACCGAATACACCCCACAGGACATTCACATATATTTCTATTTATTTATTTTAGGCGATTTTGTATATATATTTTATATACTGCATTTTTATGGCACTGGTATATGTGGATTTATCACTTTGTTGGATATTCACATCATCATTTTTTGTACTGTTGTACTGTTGTACAGCACTTGGTTGGATATTCACATCATCATTTGTAAACATGTTGTGTATATATTGTTTGAGCACATCATTGTGTATTTTTTCACATATTGGATTCTATTTGACTGTTACTATTTACTATATCCCTTCATGTACACAGGACGTTTGAAAACCTCTCCTGAACGCTGGAACTTGACAGCTAGTAACTGACGGTTAAAAACGTCCGTTGTGCCGAGTTTACATGCCGCATTTAGTGGCGTTTGCATTTAGAAGCATTTTGGTCAGAAATGTATCCCCATTAAAAACACCTATAAACAAAACGCTTATAAACTCGAGTTACCTTGTTTACACGCGTTTACATGATGTTATAAGCATTTGGCGTTTCAAATGCCAATAAACTTCTGTCTGAACGCATTTTTTTGCTTTCAAAAGAATGCCACTCAAAAAAACTCAACTGCCTCTAAATTACTTTAAACATCTCAGTGTACATGGACAGATAAGATAACATAGAGGAGAGTTCAGGGGCTGCTGCAAAAAACGCCCAACTGCTCCTAAACTTCAGTTTATTAGCAGCAGTGTACATGAGGCCTATGAGATTTTTTCACTTTTATGGATGCACTTTTCTTGAATTGATGTGTATCACACAGTACACAGTCATTTATATACACTTTTGTAGCTATACATAGTTCTACATCTTTAAGAGGTAGTGCTTCACTACATTTACCATTGAACACATCACTGGCGAAGAGTAAGCTAAAAAGCGATAGCAGCAACCTCCCCCCTATAAACTCTTATCTTTCTTATTTGATTTTGTGATAGCGCGGGAGGTATTTCTTTTTCATCACGTTTTATTCTGTATTCCAGGAATTTAATAGCATTTACAATGAAAATCTAAAAGGATTCACAAACAATTATCTTAACAGTTAATGACTAAAGGGCTTTGTTGTATCTGTCGAGATTTGATGTAATTACAGTGCTGTAACATTGTAGACATGGTCTAAATACTTAATGATTCATGGTGAGATAATGCATCTGAGGCAGTGTTTACTGTATAATAATATTAAGTTAATGACAGTGCTGAGTGGTTGCAGGTATAAAATGTTGGTACGCTGAGATCCCCATGAGTTCTGGGCTGAATGTAAGTGCAATGGCTGAATAAATAACAAATTAGAAAGAAATGAGTATTACAGAGATAGCAAAAAGCAGCTATTGAAATGATAATGTGATCATTTGCACAATTTGTAATTCATCCAACACAGGGCTTAGGGTTAGGACATCAGTGAGGGAGCATGGGAAGGTCAGTATATGTGCGAGAGCTTTAAAGCCCAGCTCTAGGCCATTTTTTAAATATGCCCCTATAAGTTTAAAAGTAGCTCTGGATTGAAGGTAAATATTTCTACAGTACCTCTATTTTGCCACAGGATGTCCTCAATCTTCCGAGTTGAATGATGCCTAGGGGTCTATTTATAGAAAATTTCCTGGGCAAATGTCACAAACATTCACCCAGTTATCACCCTTTTCCATCAAACTTTGCCTAATATGTTTATTTCCTATGTAGTGCTTCCCCCATAGGAGCCGCTGGTATTTTGCCCAGGTCTTCCCCACTTTTTCCCCACAGCAAGCTAGATACACACAGGCAGGTGCACACACACTTCCGCTCATTGTCTTCAATGATCAGTCTAGGGGTTTTGTTTTTGTTGTTTTATTTTTGGAGAACTTGGATAGGAAAAGGGATTTAAAGAGATACTCCAAGAAATAGAACTATTCAGAACTGAGGACATCTAAATGATTTCTTGGTTAAGCTCCGGTGAACTCCTTGCTGAAAGCAGATAGCAGGCTTCTACTTGGCAGCAGCAACAAAGTATATTCAGGAGTAAACAAAGTTCCTTAGTAGTAGTAATAGCAAGGCAAAGCTCCTCAGGTACAAGCCACTTATGGCATACTACTCCTGTATTTTACAGTCCAAAGGTAGCAGAAACTGAGCAAAGACCTATGCAATAGCAACAGTTAGATAAGCTCTTCAGCACACTAGCCAGTGTTCCCTTGTTCAGACCCTCAGCTGACTATAAAGCAGACCAGAAGGGGTTAAAAGCAAAAGTCTATGGCTCCTTTAGGTTGTCTGTACTCACAAAATGTTCAGGGAAGCTGGTAGCCTCCTTCCAACTTACAAATTACACTTTATACCAGACCAGATCTTCAATAGACAGTCCCTTCAGCCAGCTTTCTGTAGAACCAGGGTCACTCTCACTAACTTCAGACCCTCAGGTCTCCCACCTAAGGCTGCATGAAAGCACACTCTCTTTTCAATTTAGGCCCTCAGGTCGCCCACCTGAGGCTACATCTGGGCAGGTGCCAGGAGAGGCAGCAGCCTCTCTCCTAGCTGGTGCAATCCTCTCCAAGAAAGATCTTGTGCTCAGTGCATTCAAAGAATAAATACCCTCTCCCAGCATCCTCTAGAATCACCCTCCCTTGGATTGGCTGGAGCAGCATTATTGTTCATGTCCACCTATACATCCAGAAACTTCCTAGGTTGCTTGGATACAGAGAAGGATAGAGACTGAACCAAACAGCAGCTGAGCACACTGAGCAGGCTACACTAGATCTCACAGCTCTCTGTTAAGCATAGAGCCAAATTGAATTTACCTAACAGTTTATCTGTTAGGTAGAGAAGCACAGCTATACCATTCCTACCGTACAAATCCTAGAACCTACTTAGGAGGGTGCTACACCTATTATTACCCACTCCACCTAGTGACATATTGATGTATTTTCCTGAATTACCTCAATCAGGAAAATACATCATTATGGCCAATAGATGGAGCTAATGATCATAAGAAATAAACACATTAGGCAAAATATGCTAAGAATTTGGGATGACTGGGAGAATTCTAGGGACATTTTCCCAGGAATTTGTAATAAATAGATCTCCTAGTTATACTCATCCCTCTCCCAAGATCTTCTAGAACCACCCTCCTTGGGATTGGCTGGAGCAGCATTAATATTCATGTCCTCCTATACATCCAGAACCTCCCTAGGTTGCTTGGATAAAGAGAAGAGTAGAGATGGAACCAGACAGCAGCTAAACATACTGAGCAGGCTACACTAGCCAATCACAGCTCTCTGAAAAGCTTAGAGCCAAATTTAATTTACCTAACAGTTTCTCCATTAAGCAGAGAAACACAGCTATACCTTTCTTACTGTACAAATCCTAGAACCTACCTTGGAGGGTGCTACACCTATGATTACCCACTCCACTCAGTGGCATAATGATGTATTTTCCTGAATTACCTTAATCAGGAAAATACATCATTATGGCCAATAGATGGAGCTAATGATCATAGGAAATAAACACATTAGGCAAAATATGCTGAGAATTTGGGATGACTTGGAGAATGCTAGGGACATTTTTCTGGGAATTTGTAATAAATAGATCTTCTAGTTTCACTCAACCCTGAAGAACAACATAAATCTGAGTCATGATCCCCCCTGAGTATTGTGGCAGAGAGCACAACGTGTCTACAGTGTTAAAAGGCCTTTAAACCATATGAATACAAGCGGTCCATCATTGTAGACAGCTTGGTAGCGCTATATAGCTTTTTTAGGGGTCCATTAATTTTTAATTATAAATTTAAGATTTACTAAAGGCGTACTTTCTCACTTTCCCCAATGAACCTGCATTCATTTAAAACAACAGCAGCGGAAAAAAATGAGAAAGATGAGGAAAACACATTTTTCGGATTCATTTAATAAAATGTACACCTTTATGCTAAT
This sequence comes from Pelophylax lessonae, assembly GCF_965119305.1. Classification (NCBI taxonomy): domain Eukaryota; kingdom Metazoa; phylum Chordata; class Amphibia; order Anura; family Ranidae; genus Pelophylax; species Pelophylax lessonae. The sequence continues at coordinate 465,600,225 of NC_138772.1, forward strand.
ATTTGACTCTCCCTGGTTGGTATTAACCCTAATATGTAGACAATATAATAATGTTGGTGAGTTGGCCATGGCTGATATACACACTTGTGATGGGTGGCTAGGATGGAGACAGTTCAGAAGAGTATGTCATTGTGTGTCTAGTGCTGTACTTAGCTCCCATCTGCCTTCTGTAATGTAGGTCAATAGTGTCTTCCTTATATGGCAGTATTAGACGTGTAATAGTATTGATGCCAGACGTCTGTCATTATGATCTGGGAATTGAGGATTTATGCTGTATTCTGTCATTATGGACTGTCCATAGATAAATTAGGCTGTAATAAAGATTGGGAGGCCCGCTGGATCCTTTGATGACATGGATGTGAAGATAAATCAGGAGATGTCCAAGTAATACATTTTCAATATGTTGTCTTGTCTAATGGCACTTTTCCACTGCAAGTAACGGCTCGGCTCTACTCGGCCCTGCTTGGCCCTGCTTGGCCCGGTTTGCTTTTCCACTGCTGGTACCGCATGGTACGGAGTTGGAAAGGTTCGGTACGGTATGGTATGGTTTGCTTTTCCACTAAAGTAGTACTAAAGTTAAGTGGGTGGGATAACAATGATTCTCTGACCAATCAGTGGCTAGTAAGGACTGCATGCAAGGGATTGTGGGATATGGTACTGGGTATGGTACCTCTTGGAACCACAATCGAGGTGGTACTGTTTTTGAGAGCCGTACCGTTTGGTTCCATGCAGTGGAAAAGCGCCGCCGTACCGCACCATACCGAACCGTTCCTACACCGTACCATCCGGTACCAGCAGTGCAAAAGCACAAAAGCGAGCCGAACCGTTCGGTTCCATGCAGTGGAAAAGCGCCATTAGTTGGCAAGACAGAGCACTGACTAGCAATGGTGGTCTTTACTTAGATTGAGCATACTAACACAACATTGATATGTACCCTTAAAGAAAAACCTATCCTAAATAGTAAAATCTGTGGGCAAAGTTTCTTGCTGCATGCTGCATGGCCTCTTAGGTCACTGGGCTGTATATTGGTCTGAAGGCATTTCATTCTCATACAGAAGTATGTGTCCAATCACTAAAATTTCATATAGGTTTTAACATGAAAATATTTGTAAACCGTCCAATAAAATATTACCTGGCGGTCTTACCATGGAGGTCATTGTGCAGGCTCTTCTTTTTATAGGATGACAATGCTCCGTCCCTGTGCCCCAATTGTTCTTCATTATGGCACATGATTGCATAATGGAGAAAACAAGAGGTGGTGGCAATGTACAAGCAGTGCCAACAGGCAGTGTTGTCCCCATCAGAAAACCTGCCCTGAGAAATGTGCAGCAGCTTCTGCAGAAAGTCTATATAGACAGATAGTAATTACAAAGAGGCTACAGGAGATCGAAAGCACTGGGATGTATCAAAGAATGAAAAAAGTAACAATTTGTATTTACAACCCCACAATTGTCCGTTAAACTAACGCAGTGCCGTATCGCAAAATATGGCCTGGTCATTAAGGGGGAAAATCTTCCGGTCCAGAAGTGGTTAATGTAGAAAAAAAAAAACGGCAGTTCTCAGTGATAAATTAAAGTGGTTCTAAAGGCTTTTTTTTACCTTCATGCAATATAAAAATTAAGGTAAAAAAACCTTTTGTGTGCATTACCCCTCCCCCCCAATACTTACCTGAGCCCGATCTTGATCCAGCGCTGTGCCTGAGAGCAGCTGCTCTCCTGCCTCTCTCCTTCCTTATTGGTTTAGACACAGCAGCGTTTTAATCACAGCCAGTGAGGGAGCAGGGGTTGGGGCTAAGCCCTGTTCTGTGTGTCTATGGACACACAGAGTGAGGCTTGGGAGTGAGCTTGCATGAGTGCCCCCATAGCAAACCCAAAGAAGTCCAGAGAGCAGGGGACCCGAGAAGAGGAGTATGGAGGCTGTTCAATGCAAAACCATTGCACAGAGCAGGTGTGTTTAACATGTTTGTTATTGTTTATAAAAACAATTCCTTTTGTATCACTTTAAGCTTATGGCTCCTTTCACACGAATGATCCGATCAGATCCGCCTATCAGTTTTTGAGGGGGGATCTGATCGGAATCCTCCATGCATCCCTATGGGGCAGCGGATGTCAGCGGAGACATGCCCTGCTGACACCCGCTGCCATCCGCATACGATCCTGTCCGTGAAATCCGGACGGATGGAAACCATATTTTCCATCCGTCCAGGGGATCGGATCGGATCGGATGAGAGCGGACAGGCGGTCCACTCTCATCCGATTCCACCATAGAGAGCAGCGGGGCTCTGACACCTCCCTCTCCGCAGAGACGGAGCTGTCATCCGCCTGCTCAGCGGGGATCGGCGGATCGATCCTTGCTGAGCAGAGAACGGACCGCAGCACGCAGCACGCAGCACGCAGCGTGTGAAAGGAGCCTTAGCAAGCAAAAATAAGGGAACTTTGCTTGCACATGAGTAAGTGAATAATGTCAGTACAGCTTCATCCTATTCCTTTTGCAAAGATAAAATTGACTTTACTACTGTAAAAGCCCATGAAAAATCTATAGTCCTTTAGTAGATCCACTCAGCATCTCTGCGACTGATTTGCCAACCTAAATAATGTTTACAATGTCGTTAAAAGAACTTACAATGTTTTAATTTAGTACAGTGTTTTCATAAATGTCCCAGGTTTTTTTATTTATGGGCTGATTGAATATTAAATATAATATTTACAGCTTTTTTTTTTACAATTATTATTGCTTTTTATTATTATTATTATTATTCTAGTTGTATCCAGGGCTTTTTTTCAGCGGGAACGCGGGGGAACGCAGTTCCAGCACCTCTAGCACTGAATGTATGCCATGACAAGGGGTGCTGGAGGGTTTACTGATGCTGGATCTATTGATGCTGGAGGGGATCTATTTTTAGATGGCAATCTATTGTTGGGTTAATTGTTGCTGGAAGGGATCTACTGTTTGGGGAGGGGGTCTACTGTTGCTGGCTGCTATAGAGTCTATTGATGCTGGCTGCTGGTAGATCTTTTGCTGCTGCTGGGGGTCTATTGCTGCTGGGGGGGGGGGTATATTGCTGCTGGCTGTGGGGGATCAATTTTATTGCTTTTATTGTTTTTAATAACCAAATTCCATACATTCCACTAAAAAATTATTCTTGGCTCTATATTCTCTAAAAGGGGCTGTACTGGAAGCTGGGTAGGGGGTGGATCCAAGTGTCGGTGCTCAGAGGTGGGTAGGGGTGGAACCAAGGGTTAGTGCTCGAAGGTGGGTAGGGGGCGGAGACACAAAGTAACTTAGAAAGGGGAGTTCCTGCACCTTTTCTCTGAGAAAAAAAGCCCTTGTTGTATCTGGTAATTACAGCATTGATCAGAGGCACGCTGCCATTTTCAGGCAGCAGTAATATCTTCAAGCTAGAGAGGTTGATTTTGTAAATGAGCCTCCAGGCCGCATGTGATCAACATGATTGGCTGTCATGGCACTAACATGATTGGGAACCACCCTATGAAATTAGCAGGGCCAAATTCACTGTATCATTAGACATCATTAACATTTGAAAAGCCCTCCTCTTCAAAACTGTCCATTCATTTTCCTCTCAGCTGTAATAATTCCATTCTTTATTGAATAGGCAGTTCACATCACCTCCAGCTTCTGCTTTCTTATCTACAGTATCTAGTGTTCCCCTGTCTGTGAGACTTGGTTGGACAGGAACTTCCTACTTTTTGTATCTGGATGTTTTGCTTGTAAATGTCACTCCTTTATATTTTGATGTGCGGTGTTGTAATTTTTGAATGCCAAAAGTTTAAAGTGGTAGTAAAGAATATCTCTTACTATTCCTAAAAATGCTTCTTCCCCCTCCTCCTACCAATCTTGCATACCCTGTACAAAAATGATATGTGTACTTACGTGTTTTTAATCCGGTCTGATTACGTGAATTAGCAGCTCCAGCTGCCCAGTGTAGGGCAGCACTCGTTATCAGTTGTAAATTCCTGGAGCTGTAACGTCACCCATAGGCTCCCATGATTCAGCGCTTCCTCCTCTTTCCTGCAGTAGCCACTCATTGACACAGGGTTGCTGTAACTCCTCGATTACGTGACCCAACCAGAATAAAAATGGAAGTACACAAATATTTTTTATATTGTGTATGCAGGATAGATAGGAGGAGGGAGTAAGGAGCATTTTCAGGAATTGTTAAAGTTAGCCTTTTCGTTCATGTATGCATATGTTTGCATAGTTACATTGGTCCAACTTGGACCAATGTAAGCATGCATTTGTCATACCTAGCCAATCACAGTGGAAGTTGGAAATCACTATAATGGTCCTTTCACACTGTCCGCATCCGCCGGCAGACTCTGCTGAGCAGGCGGATGGCAGCTCCGTCTCCGCTCTGTGTGCGGAGATGGAGCTGTCAGATCCCCACTGTCCTCTATGAGGGAATCGGATGAGAACGGACTGCCTGTCCATTCTCATCCAATCCCATCCGAAAATAGGGTTTCCATCCGTCTGGATTTCATGGACAGGATCAGATAGCAGCGAGATGTCTCCGCTGACATCCACTGCCCCATTGGGATGCATGGAGGATCCGATCAGGCGGAAAACTGACAGGCAGATCTGATCAGGTTGTTCGTGTGAAAGGACCCTAAGGCACCTCTAGCTTCCGAGTCCCTTGCTGAGCTGCTGCCCTGCTACTTACTGAACACAGAAGGTTGCTTTTACAGCACAGGCTCCACTCAAGGGCCATTTAGCATTTTGTCAATGGCTGGATAAGGGGGAGAGGCGGGGTGGGGACATCACAATCTCCACCTCTTCCAATTAGAGAACACATTGCATTCATTGATGTTGCGCTACTCCTGTAGGAGCCACAGTATTGCTTTCCTGGTCTTCCCATAGGCTTTGCCCTGCAGCCAGGTACACAGGCTTATTCACACGATTCTTTATTAACCTAGGAGATGTTGTTGTTTTTTTTTGGAGAACTTGGATAGGGTTAAGGGTAGTGGTGGAATACTCCAAAAACAAGAATTTTATATAACTGAGGACTTAGGTATTCTTCAGGACAAGCTATATTGAAGTCCAGGCTTGAAACTAACAGTAGACTTCAGCTTAGTAGTAGTAGATAGAGCCACAAAAGTCCCTTTAAGTAGGAGATTAGGTGGATCAGGTGGACAGAGCTCTTCATAACACCAGTCGGTGTCCCCTTTAAATCAACCCATGGCTGTCTATAAAGTACAGGAGGGGTATCAAAAGCACAAATGTCCCCAAGATCTTTCAAACATCTGTAGCCACAAGGGCCAAGGACAACTGGTAGCCCCCATCCAACTTCCATGTGATACCAGGCCAGATCTTCAGCAGACAGCCCCCTCTGTCAGCTATCTTTAGCTCTCAGGTCCCAGCATTAAGGCCCCTCAGGGAAAAGACCTTGGGTTCAGTGTGCTCGAAGAATATATACAGTCTCCCAGCATGCTTAAGAGCCTGCCTCTCTGGGATAGGCCGGGGCTCAATCAATATTCATGCTCCCATCTGCATAGCCCCACACCTATCATCCAGAATCTTCTCCAGTTCCCTGGATACAGAGGGATCTATAGAGAAGACTGGTAGCAGCTGAACACACTGAGCAGACTTAACTAGCAGTTTGCAGCCTCACAGAATACAGTGAGCAGAATATACTTTTACCTACCAAACCAATACAGCTACACTGTCTACAGCGAGGCAACTAAATTTACCTATGAAAAACACAACTATCTGTAACTTATCTAATTACTAGCATCTATCTAGAAGGGGGCAACATTGAGATAATGCAAAGTGTTATCTGAATGGTGCCTGTGAAGGACGAGTGACCTATTGTGTTCACTAAGCAGCAGGGCAGCAACTCAGCGTGTGACCCGGAAACTAGTGGCCAGTGCTGCTTAGAAGGTAGTACAACTGGTCCTGTTGTACTGGGCCTAGACCTCATCAGCTAAAAAGGGAGCCCAAGGCAACTTTATTGTTAATTTCTTCCTTAATGAAGAAATCTATTTTACTAGACCACACCCCTGCTCTTACTTGTTTGCCAGGGCTTCAATTACATTTCCCTGGGCCCCATCATCTCAACAGATGCAGCAGGAGACATTATTCTGTTCTAGGTGAGTGCTGTCTGCGCACTGCGAAAAATGTATCCCCCTCAACAAAATATAATAAATTGTGATTTTTTTAAAGAAGGGCTGAAAGAGCATTATTTTTGAACGAGGGAAAAAGGAGGTGAGGGTCTACTTTAAAGAATAACAGTAATAAGGAATAGCATAGATAATAACAATAAAGTTCACTTTAAAGAAGACATATAAGTAAATTTTATAAGCTCGTAGGAATTAACAGAATATTTCAGAATTCTCTATTGTGTGAAAGTTAATTATACCTGGGTTCTCCCTGTAAATGTGTAGACTATATAGAAATGGCTTGTTAAAACCTTTCTCTATTGTTTTATTGCCAAGGTGGGGTCAACAGTAACCTGAATGGTTCAATGTAATTAATTCCTCTACAATGGAACCAAGTTTAAATTAAAGAACATTTTACTTGTATAAAATAAATCCAAGTGATGTTGGACTGATATAAAAATTAAAATGCCAAGAAAAAAGCCTGTAGTCTGGGAATTAAACAGTCCAGCTGAAATCACTCGTAATTGTCCTCCTCACCGCCACACCTTCTGTGCAGGAGCTGCCTAAATATTAGCTCATCTACAGCTCCTGATTGTGAACTTTATTTAGAATAAAAGTCTTTAATAATCAGAACCACCTTGTAAGTACATAAAAGGGATTACATTGTAATCAGATACAATGCAGGAGCTGAAATTTCAGTTACAACCAACTGACCTTTGAAATCTGTTCACAAGCCTATCGCAAAATATATTAAAATCTTTATCCATATTCTACCTGGGAAAACTGTGATATTTTATTTAGACAAATATAAAGGCCAACACTAAGGAACTCAGAGTACTAGTTGTCTGTCTTTGACTGGCTTCAATACTAACATGCAACAGGCATTCCTATTAGGAAATCAGTTACAGCAGAAATATATTATGTTAAATTGGAAAAAAAAAAAAAAACAATGATTTAAATGTTTCCAAAAACAGTTACATTTAAGGCAAGCCGTGAATAATAACTGTCACAGTTGCTTGTGCTGTCAACTTGTAGGTGAGATGCAGAGCGGTGCAATGGAATAACACACTTAGTGCCAGTGCAATGACAGAACTTGTATTGAAATATGCAGAAACAGTTCACAACAAACCAGGTGGGAAGTCAGCCCAACCTGGGACTCTCACAGTTCCAACAGTATGTAGAGAGCAGAGCATAACCAAACTGTCAGTGCCTGTAGTGGGTGGAAGAATGCAGCCTGGCCTTTAGGGTTGCCACCTCATCCCTTAAAACCAGGACACACATTAAATACACAGATTCCGTGGCTGATTAAGGTGGTAATTAAACTCACTTGGTGCCTTATATGCATTATATCAGCCTCAGAACCTGTGTTTGGCCCCTTTCACACATACGGTCCGTTTGTCCATTTTTTATCCATCCGTTGACGGATGAAAAACGGACATCAGTGCATCTCTATGTAAAAACGGATGACAACGGATGATCATCTGTTAACATCCGTTTTCATCCGCTTCCGTCAATGTCCATTTTTTTCTTTTGAACGGATGAATGCCCTATTTTTCATCCGTCAAAAAAAAAAAAAATGATCGGACAAAAAATGGATGTAAACGGACAAACGGTCCGTTTTTCATCCGTTTTTGCATTGGTAGTGGATGTAAAAAAAATGGATGAAAAATGGATTGAAAACGGATGAAAAAGGATGAAAAAAGGATGAAAAAGGCTGAAAAATGGATGAAAAAAGACGAAAAACTGAAAAAAAGGACGAAAAACGGATAAAAAATGGATGAAAAAACTGATGAAAAACTGATACATTTTGACGTGACTGAACTGAGGAACTGAACGGATCGTATGTGTGAAAGGGGCCTAATTAATATGTGTCCTGGATTAAAGGGATGAGGTAGCAACCCTACTGGCCCTCTTGTGTCCAAAAGGCAGTTGTCCAGAGAAGTTGTGAGCCCTACGCTTTCCTTCAGGATCAGGATCATCAGGAAGCTTTCCCTGTAGCTAGTATTGTCCCTACCAGGTGGGGTACCTGTTCCTACTCTACCAACTCGCAAATGCGTGTCAAACCTGGGAGCCAGGACCTTAAACAGGCTCTGCATGACCCAAGATGGCTGCCAAAGTCACTTGAAGCAGCAGCATCCAATTCGATGCTTCTATAGTGACCCAGGAAAACATAGAGGAACTGTGTTCCTCTTTTTTTTTTCAATTTTACATTTTTATTAAGGGTTTAGAGTGAGGCTTAACAGTGTTCCTCTTGACTTCCACTCCAACTGCAGTGCCGCTGCAGAAAAGGGCCACTTGCAATGGAGAAAGTATTCTGCACCTGCCTACAAACTGAACTGGCAAGCCATCAAATGGCTGGAGTCATAGTTGATCACATGTGCAGCACTATTGCAACCGCAGATCAAACAGAGGCTAAGATAGCAGCTTCCTTGACTTTAAAGGATAGAAGTGTTAAAAAATATTTCAAAACATCACCCCTGTAACTATGAATAGCGTTGTTAACACTTTTGAACCTTTAAACAAGCCTTTCATAACCAGGGTTCCATAGATCCCTGGGGTTCCTCCAGAAGTTGCTACGGTTTCCTTAAACTGTGAGCAAGGGCTAATGCATCTCACTCCTGATGGTTTTGGCATGGTTCTTGCACCAATGTCACTTGGCAGATTCACAAGCATGAGACCAGTGGAGCCTCTCCTCTCGTATCTAAGGTAAGTATCCATTGGCACAAATTATTATTTGAATGGTCTGTAAGGGGGCATTCTTACCACTGTCCATCCATGTAAAGGGGCACTAAACTGACATCCATTGTAAGGAGCCATTTTTTTACAATAACTACTAAGGTAAGATAACCTTTCTTCCACTGACTACCAATCCAAGCGGTCCTTCTTCCATTGATCACCATGGTAAAGGGGCCCTTCCCCTAATCTAGGGGAGGAGAGGAGTGTCATCGTCTTCTCCCGGTGTCAAATATATTAAGTATGCAACATTTTTTATTATTTTATTTTTTATAAACGTGTATCTAAAATGTACCACTAGCTGTAGATTTAATTATTTTTTGCCAGGCTTTCCTGATGCCTGGAAATTTTAGGGGGTTCCTCTGTGGAAAAACTTTAAACAATCGAATGCATTTGGTATTACACCCATACATTGCATTCTTACGCTCCACTCTACTCCGCCATCTTGTTTAGCATCTTTTCCCCCTGCGATTGAGAACAGATGGAAGAGACAAGTAGTGTCAGAGCTTGCCACCTCCTCCTGCTTATCCAAATCCATGTTGGCCTATTATTATGGTGGACTGCCTCATCAACCAGTATGAACGTTGGAAGGGGCAAGCTTTGTTTTCATCAGGACCAGAGCTAGTGTTCCAGAACCAACGGGCATTTGACCATAATGGTGAGGTTTTGGAGAGTGCTCTTCTTTACAACTGGAGCAATTTTTATGTCTCTTATACTTATACTCTTATATATAATATACTATAACTTATTACAGACCCCATTCCAAAACCACCAAAAAACTGTCATTATCATTAATAATACCATTATACTAACTCCTATTCTTACCACCATGTAGAAAGAAGATGCTTATACTTACCTATTCGCAGGGCACTCCAGTCTGGTCACATGTATGGCTCTTAAAGCGGTAGTATACCGATTTTTTGTGACTTTTACCTACAGGTAAGCCTATAATAAGGCTTACCTGTAGGTACAATTAATATCTCCTAAACCTGCACGGTTTAGGAGATATTTGCACTGCATGCAGCCGCTGGCGCTAGCAGCGCATGCGCTCTGAAGGTCCGCTGGACCTTCAGAGTTCCTTCCCAGGAAGTTGCCTGAAAGTTAAAACCCCGCGCGCATGCGGTGTCTGGGGGTCCGTGTTGGGACTTCGTTTTAAGGTAAGTATTTCATAATGAGCTAGTATGCGATGCATACTAGCTCATTATGCCTTTGTCTTGCAGGGTTTTTTTTTTAAAGAGTATTCTACCGCTTTAACATCAGCCACCTGTTTTCAATAGCCACTGTGAGCAAAGCCTTAAAGTAGAACTTTAGGCATTTTTTTTTTTTTCGTTTTGGAAAGAGTAAGGGAGGATTTTAGCCCCTGTCATTTTTTTCACTATCTGTGCCCCATTTTGGGAGATTTCCCTTCACTTCCTGTCCCATAGTTAAACAGGAAGTGAAATGAATTCCCTACAAATTAGGGGAATTCCTTGAGGACCCCCAGGTCACTAGGGATGATCGAACTTTTGAAAAGTTCGGTTCGACCAGAACACCCGAACTTCACGAAAGTTCGGTTCGGATTTCAGAACCCCATTGAAATCAATGGGACCCGAACTTCTGTAATCAAAAAACACCATTTTTAAGCCCTAAAACCCAATAAATGCCCCTAAAAAGTGCCTAGGGTTCTGGGTCATGCCCCAGGGACTATTAATCACACAAAAAAAAGTTCTTAAAAATTGTCATTTTTGATAAAAAAGCCAATTATTGAAAAATTAAAAAAAAAAAAAAAAGAGATTTTTTTGATTTTTACTTTGGATTTAGTATCTGGGGGGTCTAAAAGGTGTGCATGTGAAGTTTCAGCTCTGTAGCATGTCCAGAACCATGAAAAAAAAAAAGATAATTTTTCAGTAGAACAGGGATGTGGTTCGGGAGCCTCCTTTAACTTTAACACCTATATGATCTTTTTTTCTGGTTCTGGACATGCTACAGAGCTGAAACTTCACAGGTACACCTTTTAGACCCCCCAGACACAAAATCACACAAAAAAAGTTCTTAAAAATTGTCATTTTTGATAAAAAAGCCAATTATTGAAAAATTAAAAAAAAAAAAAAAAAAAGAGATTTTTTGATTTTTACTTTGGATTTAGTATCTGGGGGGTCTAAAAGGTGTGCATGTGAAGTTTCAGGTCTGTAGCATGTCCAGAACCCCCCAAAAATTAGCATTTTCTTATAATTTTTATTAGAACAGGAATACGGCTTCTCTACGGCGCTTTTTCTTGCATTTATCGGGCATTTTTGGAGGCAGGCATGACTTTTTTTGGATTTAGTGTCTGGGGGGTCTAAAAAGTGTACCTGTGAAGTTTCAGCTCTGTAGCATGTCCAGAACCAGAAAAAAAGATAATTTTTCAGTAGAGCAGGGATGGTGGGACCCCTCTTTTACACTTATATGATCTTTTTTTGGGGTTCTGGACATGCTACAGAGCTGAAACTTCACAGGTACACCTTTTAGACCCCCCAGACACAAAATCACACAAAAAAAGTTCTTAAAAATTGTCATTTTTGATAAAAAAGCCAATTATTGAAAAATTAAAAAAAAAAAAAAAAAAAAAAAGAGATTTTTTGATTTTTACTTTGGATTTAGTATCTGGGGGGTCTAAAAGGTGTGCATGTGAAGTTTCAGGTCTGTAGCATGTCCAGAACCAGAAAAAAAAGATCGTTTGTATTAGAAAACTTTAAGCACAGGAATATGGCTTCTCTGCTGTAACACCTTGCCGGTTTAATAGCAGGCATTTTTTTGGGTTCTTTGCAGTCAGGAAAAACATCTGAACTTGTGTATAGTAGTACTGTGCACAAGTTCTGATGTTTTGCCTGCCTCCAAAATTCCCCAAAAAATGCCAGCAAAAACACACCTGGGCATTTTTTTTTTTGACGCTAGCGTTTTTTTTTGGCATTTTTTGGGGTTCTTTTGAGGCAGGCAAAATATCTGAACATGTGTATAGGGGGGATATATAGACATATATGTCTGAATATATACCCCTAGACATATATAGGTGTGATAGTAGCAGAAATAAATGCTTGCGCTAATGAAATCATTTACAGTAATATATTTCTGCTACTATCACACCTATATATGTCTCGGGGTATATATTCAGACATATATGCCTATATATACACCCTATACACATGTTCAGATGTTTTGCCTGCCTCAAAAGAACCCCAAAAAATGCCAAAAAAAACGCTAGCGTCAAAAAAAAAATGCCCAGGTGTGTTTTTGCTGGCATTTTTTGGGGATTTTGGAGGCAGGCAAAACATCAGAACTTGTGCACAGTACCACTATACACAAGTTCAGATGTTTTTCCTGACTGCAAAGAACCCAAAAAAATGCCTGCTATTAAACCGGCAAGGTGTTACAGCAGAGAAGCCATATTCCTGTGCTTAAAGTTTTCTAATACAAACAATCTTTTTTTTTCTGGTTCTGGACATGCTACAGACCTGAAACTTCACATGCACACCTTTTAGACCCCCCAGATACTAAATCCAAAGTAAAAATCAAAAAATCTCTTTTTTTTTTTTTTTTTTTTTTTTTTTTTTTAATTTTTCAATAATTGGCTTTTTTATCAAAAATGACAATTTTTAAGAACTTTTTTTGTGTGATTTTGTGTCTGGGGGGTCTAAAAGGTGTACCTGTGAAGTTTCAGCTCTGTAGCATGTCCAGAACCCCAAAAAAAGATCATATAAGTGTAAAAGAGGGGTCCCACCATCCCTGCTCTACTGAAAAATTATCTTTTTTTCTGGTTCTGGACATGCTACAGAGCTGAAACTTCACAGGTACACTTTTTAGACCCCCCAGACACTAAATCCAAAAAAAGTCATGCCTGCCTCCAAAAATGCCCGATAAATGCAAGAAAAAGCGCCGTAGAGAAGCCGTATTCCTGTTCTAATAAAAATTATAAGAAAATGCTAATTTTTGGGGGGTTCTGGACATGCTACAGAGCTGAAACTTCACATGTACACTTTTTAGACCCCCCAGATACTAAATCCAAAGTAAAAATCAAAAAATCTCTTTTTTTTTTTTTTTTTTAATTTTTCAATAATTGGCTTTTTTATCAAAAATGACAATTTTTAAGAACTTTTTTTTGTGTGATTTTGTGTCTGGGGGGTCTAAAAGGTGTACCTGTGAAGTTTCAGCTCTGTAGCATGTCCAGAACCATAAAAAAAAAGATCGTTTGTATTAGAAAACTTTAAGCACAGGAATATGGCTTCTCTGCTGTAACACCTTGCCGGTTTAATAGCAGGCATTTTTTTGGGTTCTTTGCAGTCAGGAAAAACATCTGAACTTGTGTATAGTGGTACTGTGCACAAGTTCTGATGTTTTGCCTGCCTCCAAAACCCCCCAAAAAATGCCAGCAAAAACACACCTGGGCATTTTTTTTTTGACGCTAGCGTTTTTTTTGGCATTTTTTGGGGTTCTTTTGAGGCAGGCAAAACATCTGAACTTGTGTATAGTGGTACTGTGCACAAGTTCTGATGTTTTGCCTGCCTCCAAAACCCCCCAAAAAATGCCAGCAAAAACACACCTGGGCATTTTTTTTTTTGACACTAGCGTTTTTTTGGCATTTTTTGGGGTTCTTTTGAGGCAGGCAAAACATCTGAACATGTGTATAGGGGGTATATATAGGCATATATGTCTGAATATATACCCCTAGACATATATAGGTGTGATAGTAGCAGAAATATATTACTGTAAATGATTTCATTAGCGCAAGCATTTATTTCTGCTACTATCACACCTATATATGTCTAGGGGTATATATTCAGACATATATGTCTATATATACCCCCTATACACATATTCAGATGTCATGTCTGACATCAAACATGTCCTCAAAAAAGCACTGGCAGTGGCAGCCCCTGCAGCATTAAAAAATGCTTGCTGGTGAGAAGCCATATTCCTGTCCCGAAGCAGAGAAATGATCATTTCTCTATAGCGGTCACCCTGCTATGGAAGGGTTTTGTCACCCTGCCATAGCAGTCACTGTCAGTTAACCCTACACTACACTACGGTCCACTTACACTTAACACTTTCCCTACAGAAACTAAATTTTTGAAGCTAACTTAAGTGTAAAGGAGCACTCTAACTACACTAGATATCCCTTTCCTCACACTAAAAATAGCTAAATGACACTTTTAAAGTAAAATTAACAGAACTGCTTCCACTCTCTTCCATGTCCAGTATAACAATGCTGGGAATATGGCGGGGGCGATCTTATATACTGGGGGGCGTATTCACTAATGATTGGTCTAGGGACCCCCTAGTCACTCCAATCACATTCCTAGCATTCTTCTGCCCCCCCAATTGGCTTTTGCTAATGGTTCTGGTCCAATCACGGGCTTTTAAAGCCCATTTCCTGAAGCATTGCATTTTGGGCGGTTCTGGTTGCCGAATTCCGAACTTTTTGGGCAAAAAGTTCTAAATTCGGCCGAACCTCGAACACCCAATGTTCGGGCCGAACCGATGGTGGACCCGAACCGTTCGATCATCCCTACAGGTCACTAGTATGTGTCCCCTTTGGAAGATTTCCCCTCAATTACTTTTCTGGGGATAACCCAAAATCTGAGATTTTCTTTCATTTCGTTTTACTTTCAATGATAATGGTAAACAGTACAACTAGAGAGGGTGGATCTCCTTAACGGGGGCACAGAGAGCAACGGAAACTGACAGGAGTTCTAATCTCTCCCCACTCTATCCAAAAGTAAAAAGAAAAGTTTTGCCATAGTTCTACTATCCTGTTACACATGGGGCCAAAAATTACCCAGAATTGGCAGGTTCAACGGAAAACGGCCAACATTCCACCCATGTGTACATCAGCCTGTCAGACAGAAGCCGGCCAAACGGCATTCCACTTGTCAGAACACAATAGCTCAGTGGGGAGATTGCTATACTAACATCGGATAGTTAGTACAGCGGCTCCTCCCGAACTCCTGTTTTTTTTAATTCGGCTCGCTGTGTTGAACGAAAAAAAAAAACTGATAGTGTACCAGGCTTTAGGTTTAATGTTAAAACTCCATCACCAACCTGGTCCAAAAAATAAAAACCAAACCTTTTCATTTACACCTCCAAAGACTCCTCCCAAGACCTCCTGCTCTCTAGCTCTCTTGTCACCTCTTTTCATGCTCATCTCTAGGACTTCACCCGAGCCTCTCCCATCCACTGGAACTCTATACCCCAATCTGTCTATCTCCTACTCTGTCCACTTTTAGGCCATCCCTGAGTGCCAGTTCACACTTGTGCCCTGCAAACTCAAAACCAATTCTTTGCGGATTCCGCAGCGCATCAAAATTGCACCCCATTCATGTGAACCACTGCAGGTGTGTATGTTAAGTTAACGACACCCTGAAATAAGTTCGCAAAACACAGTACGATTTGCAGAATCGGATCGCATAGGTGTAAACACCCATGCAATCTGATTCTGCTACGGCTGAAAAAAAGGGTCCTGCAGGATTTTGGTGTGGATTCGCTGTGATTTGAGCCATATAGATCAATGGCCCAAATCGCACTGCTGTGAACAGGAATGCTGTGCCATCCTCCTCTTTAGGGCTCATGTACACAGGGCAGTTGAAAACCTTTTCTGAATGCTGGAAACTTGACAGCTGGAAACCAACAGTGAAAAACATCCGTTTTACAGTTTTTACATACCACGTTTTTGTGAGTTTAGCAGCAGTTTTGAGCGTTTGAGGTTAGAAGCTGTATTGAAAGATAACCCCAGGACACCCTCCGAAATGCCCACAATGCATGAAAAACAAGTAATGATTAACTACTTCAGCCATTCTGTAAGAAAAGCAAGAGCAGCAGCAGAGAGAGCAGCGTGCTTGTAGATAGTTGTCTTATTTTTTGTGTTTTCACTATGGATCCCATCATGAGCATGTGTGAGGAAATACTCCTGATGTTGCCGAGGCTCCAAAGACGTAGAAAACTGCGTGAGAGGACCAGAGTTCATTGCTACTGGACTCATCCATTGATGCAGACAACAGATGGCGGTGAAATTTGTGTTTTCTCAACATTTTTATATGTTCAAAAATTATCAGAAATGTTTTCCCCTTTAAAAACGCTTATGAATGAAAATAAACGCAGTTTATCGCGTTTGCAAGCATTTGGCGTTTGAGATGCCGGTAAACTACAGTCCTGACCAAGGCTTTTTTTCTCAGAGAATAGGAGCAGGAACTCCCCCTTTCCGAGTGACCCCTTTTCTCTGCCCCCTACCCACCTCCGAGCCCTATTCATTGGTTCCACACCTAACTCACCTCCAAGTACTGCCCTTTTAGAGAATACAGAGCCAAGAATCATTTTGCAGTGTTAAGTAATTTGTATGGAATATGGTAATACCAAGAAAAGCAGTAAAATAGATCCCCAGCAGCCAGTAACAATATAGCCCCCGTGAGCAACAATAGATTCCCCTAACAACAATGGACCACCCCCAACAAAATTTCCCCCCTAGCAACAATAGAATCCCAGCAGCAACAACAGATCTCCCACAGACAGCATCAATAGATCCCTCCCTCAACAGCAGATCTCCTCCAGCAATATAAGAAACACCCCCAGCAACAGTAGGTCCCCCAACAGCAACAACAGACCTTCTCAGCAACAATAGATCCCCCTGCAAAAAAAGACCCCCTCCAGCCTGAATAAACCCCCTAGCAGCCAGCATCAACAGACCCTGTAGTGAACCCCAGCACCCCTTGCTATTACATACAGTCAGTGCTGGAGGTGCCGGAACTGCGTTCCCCCGCGTTCCCGCTGAGAAAAAGCCCTGGTCCTGACCATGATTTTTCTGCTTTCAAAAAAATGCCTCTAACCTCAACTGCCTCTAAACTACTATAAACCACTAAATGTACACATAAGGCCCCTTTCACACGATCAGACCGATTGGGTCCGCCTGTCCTTTGTTCGGGAGGACCCAAACAGGCCACCAATTGTCCTCTAAGGGGAGGCAGATGTCAGCAGACATGTGTCTGCTGACCCCTGCTTGGCATCCGATCTGACAAGATCTGCTGAAAACAGGTGTATGGCGATATGTTGGGTCTGTCCAGCGGGTCGGATGGGATGGGATCGGAAGAAAATGGACAGGCTGTTCATTTTCATCCTATCTCTCCAAAGAGGAGAGCAGGACTCTGACAGGTCTGTCTCTGCACAGTGAGTGAAGACGAACCAGTCATCCGCCTGCCTAG
Organism: Pelophylax lessonae; assembly: GCF_965119305.1. Classification (NCBI taxonomy): domain Eukaryota; kingdom Metazoa; phylum Chordata; class Amphibia; order Anura; family Ranidae; genus Pelophylax; species Pelophylax lessonae. The sequence goes on from NC_138772.1 coordinate 465,617,275, forward strand.
CGGGGATTAGCGAGCAAGCAGAGTCCGTCAAAACGGATCCGCCTCATGTAAAAGGAGCCTGAGATAACATTGAGGAGAGTTCAGGGGCTGCTGAAAAAATGCCCAACTACTCCTTAACTTTAGTTTAGCAGCTTTAGTGTACATCAGGTCTTAGGCCTCGTGCACCTGCGGCTGTCAAATGCCCATTTTAAAGGTGTTTGACTTTTTTTTTCTGCCCCTAAATGTCCATGCAAACATTGGCTCTTAGAATAATTTATAGGCAGAAAGTGAAACGTACCAAAATCATGATGAGGAGAGGAACGTTTGGGCAAAAATAACACCCAATGCGCCTAAATGCATGTAAACGCATCTAAACACTAGGCATTTATAGTGCTTGAGCGTTTATTCATTTTAACGGCCAGAATAAAGTAGTATTTTGGCCAATGAAATGAATGCATGCCCTAAAGGTTGACGCCCCTAAATATGTCCAAACATGTTTGGCAAACACTGCTTTAGAAGTGTTTCTAAAGCTGCTTTTTAATTTCAGGAGGAAAGCGTTTAGAAGAGCCTAGTGTACCTGAGGCCTTAGAGAAGCCTCTCCTATATTTTCCTTACAACTGAACTTTTACTTTTTCCATCTGTTCATTCCCACGCAGGTATTACTTTTCTATCACTTGACCCTTCCTTTTAGATTGTAAGCTCTATTGAGCAGGGCCCTCTGATTTCTCTTGTATTGAATTGTATTGTACCTCAGAGCCAGATTAGGCCTAAGTAACCACTTCTGGACCAGAAGTATTTACCCCCTCAATGACCAGGCCATTTTTTGCGATACGGCACTGCGTTATTTTAACTGACAACTACGTGATCGTGTAAAACTGTACCCAAATAACATTGATGTCCTTTTTTTCCTACACATAGAGCTTTCTTTTGCGCTATAAACACAAAAAAGAGTGACAACGTGGAAAAAAAAAACAATATTTTTTACAATACGCTATAAAGTGCTTTGCGAAAGTATGTGGCCCCCTTAAACTTTTCGAACTTTTGCCACATTTCAGGCTTCAAACATAAAGATATAAAACTGTAATTTTTTGTGAAGAATCAACAACAAATGGGACACAATAATGAAGTGAAACTAAATTTATTGGATATTTCAAACTTTTTTAACAAATAAAAAACTGAAAAATTGTCGTGCAAAACTATTCAGCCCCCTTAAGTTAATACTTTGTAGTGCCACTTTTTGCTGCGATTACAGCTGTAAGTCACTTGGGGTATGTCTCTATCAGTTTTGCACATCGAGAGACTGAAATTTTTGCCCATTCCTCCTTGCAAAACAGCTCGAGCTCAGTGAGGTTGGATGGAGAGCGTTTGTGAACAGCAGTTTTCAGTACTTTCCACAGATTCTCGATTGGATTCAGGTCTGGACTTTGACTTGGCCATTCTAACACCTGGATATGTTTATTTGTGAACCATTCCATTGTAGATTTTGCTTTATGTTTTGGATCATTGTCTTGTTTTAAGACAAATCTCCTTCTCAGTCTCAGGTCTTTTGCAGACTCCATCAGGTTTTCTTCCAGAATGGTCCTGTATTTGGCTCCATCCATCTTCCCATCAATTTTAACCATCTTCTCTGTCCCTGCTGAAGAAATGCAGGCCCAAACCATGATGCTGCCACCACCATGTTTGACAGTGGGGATGCTGTGTTCAGTGTGATGAGCTGTGTTGCTTTTACGCCAAATATAACGTTTTGCATTGTTGCCAAAAAGTTTGATTTTGGTTTCATCTGACCAGAGCACCTTCTTCCACATGTTTGGTGTGTCTCCCAGGTGGCTTGTGGCAAACTTTAAACGACACTTTTTCTGGATATCTTTAAGAAATGGCTTTCTTCTTGCCACTCTTCCATAAAGGCCAGATTTGTGCAGTATACGACTGATTGTTGTCCTATGGACAGAGTCTCCCACCTCAGCTGTAGATCTCTGCAGTTCATCCAGAGTGATCATGGGCCTCTTCGCTGCATCTCTGCTCAGTCTTCTCCTTGTATGAGCTGAAAGTTTAGAGGGACGGCCAGGTCTTCATAGATTTGCAGTGGTCTGATACTCCTTCCATTTCAATATTATCACTTGCACAGTGCTCCTTGGGATGTTTAAAGCTTGGGAAATCTTTTTGTATCCAGATGCGGCTTTAAACTTCTCCACAACAGTATCTCGGACCTGCCTGGTGTGTTCCTTGTTCTTCATGATGCTCTCTGCGCTTTAAACGGACCTCTGAGACTATCACAGTGCAGGTGCATTTATACGGAGACTTGATTACACACAGGTGGATTCTATTTATCATCATTAGTCATTTAGGTCAACATTGGATCATTCAGAGATCCTCACTGCACTTCTGGAGAGAGTTTGCTGCACTGAAAGTAAAGGGGCTGAATAATTTTGCACGCCCAATTTTTCAGTTTTTTATTTGTTAACAACGTTTGAAATATCCAATAAATTTCGTTCCACTTCATGATGGTGTCCCACTTGTTGTTGATTCTTCACAAAAAATTACAGTTTTATATCTTTATGTTTGAAGCCTGAATTGTGGCAAAAGGTCGCAAAGTTCAAGGGGGCCGAATACTTTCGCAAGGCACTGTATAACATTCCCAATAAAAACAATTTAAAAATCTCATTTTTTTTCATCCTTTTAGGCCAATTTATGTTCTGCTACAGATTTTTGGTTAAAAAAATCCCAATAAGTGTATATTGATTGGATTGTGCAAAAGTTATCGCGTCTACAACTAGGGAAAAGATGTATGTCATTTTTATTTATTTATTTACTAGTAATGGCGGCGATCAGCGATTTTTAGTGGGACTGCGACATTGCGGCGGACAGATCGGACACCTAACTGACATTTTGTGACACTTTTGGGGGGACCAGTGACATTACTACAGTAATCAGTGCTAAAAATATGCACAGTTACTGTACTAATGACACTGGCAGGGAAGGGGGTTAACACCACCGGCAATCAAAGGGTTAAATGTGTCCCTAGGGGGGCTTTCTAACTGTGGGGGGGTGGGCTTTCTGCATGAACACAGAGACCTGTGCTCCTAAATAAGAGGAACAGAGGATCCCTGTGTTCATAACTGACAGAACAGCAATCTACCGTGTTTACAATGCCAGACAGCCGTTCTCTCTCCATGGGGAGTGATTGCGGGCGCCCGGCGGCCATCGCGACTGCTGGACCCACTGATCGGCTTCCCCTTTAGCGAATGGGCTTGTGCTCTCCAACTCGCGGTCCCACGAAGCAACGTCATTTTGCGGGACAGAGCCGACCTGCCGCAGTAAAACTGTGGCGGGCGGCCGTTAAGTGATTAAAGAGGCCTCGCACTCACAGCCTAATTTACCTGACTTATAACCCCAGTTTTGAGGGACAGGAGACGATGCTGTGCTCACTAAGCATTAGGAGGGCTGCCTCACTTAAGTGGGTCTCACAGCGGCTGAACAGCTGATTTGCAGCGTGACTTTATTTTAGAGGTGACAGGGACACCCTAACGCGGCTGTGTGTAGGCAGCATTAAGAGTAGGCTTGCCACTTTTTCTTCAAGTCAACCCGAACACTTAGCGGGACACAGCAAATTGTTTTTAGCATAGATTGTAGGATTGTAACAGACCTGGGGCACCTTTGGGCACCCCAAAGAGAATAGTAATGCCGAGTGCAAAGTCCCCCCTCACCCTACTGTAAGGCCTTGTTCTGAGCCACATTCCTGCCTGAATATTGTGTCTGGGTTATAGGTGGACTGAAACCCGGACACAAGATTTAAAACCTGGACTGTCCAGGGAAATCGTGGACAGGTGGCAACCCTAGTTAAGATCCCTGTCACACTCACCTCTCATGTAGCCTAAGACTGGCAATACATGTTCAATTTTCCTGAACAATTTTCTTTTAGATTTACCTTAACCACTTAAGGCCCAGCCCTATTTCGGACACTTTTTGTTTACAAATTTTTTTAGCAAAGAGTCTGGAGAATAAAATGTCGGTCATTGCAATATTTTTTGTCACGCGGTATTTGCGCAGCGGTCTTTAAAACGCCATTTTTTTTTGGAAAAATTACAAAAAATCACATTTCACTGCATTTAAAAAATACTAAACAGTAAAGTTAGCCCATTTTTTTTGTGTATTGTGAAATATGATGTCACGCCGAGTAAATATACCCAACATGTTACGGTTTAAAATTGCGCACACCCGTGGAATGGCGACAAACTACGGTCAATAGAAATCTCAATAGGCGACGCTTTAAAATTTTTTAACGGTTACCAGTTTAGAGTTAGAGTGTAGCTCTTTTTTTAAAATTATTGCTCACACTCTGGCGATCGCGGCGATACCTCACATGTGTGGTTTGAACAGTGATTTCATTCGCGGCTCGACTTCCATATACATTTTCTTTTGTGCGGTGACGGGGGTGGCTAAATTTTTTATCTTTTCCTATTTATTTATTTATTTTTAACTTTATTACAGGTTTTTTAAAAAAAATAAAAAAATCTGATCACTTTTATTGCTGTCACAAGCAATGTAAACATCCCTTGTGACACCAATATGCAGTGACAGGTACTCTTTATGTAGGGATCGAGGGTCTAAAAGACCCTAGACCCCTCCACTACACTTTCATGTATGCAAAACGCAGAAAACTGCATTTTGGATACAGTCATTTTTTTAAATTTGACGCCTTTTGCAGCACAGTAACCCGGAAGTGACGTCATGGACGCCGCCTCCGGGTTACGTCATCGGAGACCCGATCGAAGCCGCTTCTGGCTTAGATTGGGACTCCATCCAGCTAGCAGACACGCCAGCTGGGTGCTCGGGTCTCCCGGTGGGACGGGAGACCCGGGCAAAGTCACAGAAGGCGGCGGGAGGGGGGGGTGTCCCCTCCTGCTCACCCGGGTAACGATTGAGCGGCTCTCAAGCCGCATCGGTCGTTACAGACGGAAAGCCGACCGTCGGCTCTAAACCACAGTACCGGGATGGTGCCTCTAGCTAGAGGCATCACCCCGGTATAACACCGCAAATTTTGCCGACGTACCCCTACGTCACTTTGCGGTAAGTGGTTAAACTATGTAGTGCAAGGGCCTGCCAAATTGATACAATTGAAAGTTGTTTTCGTTTTTACTTCGTATTATATGGTTTTTGGTAAATCTAAAGGAAAATTGTACAAGAGAATTGAACATGTACGGCCAGCCTAAGACTTCTGGAGCTCTGCCCACCAGCCAATGAGGAGTGACACATGTCACTCCTTCCATCCACTGCATGGGGACCTCAATCTGGGAAGGCCTGCTGCGCAGCCGACGGACAGACAGACAGATGGTAAGTAAATGTATTTTTTTTATTTAGGCTCCTATTACATGCAATTTATACAGATAGTTTTTATCACTTTAATTATTTTCCCTTTATGGGCGTTAGTGGGGCCTCATGTCTAATGCTGTCCATACACTAGCCGAAAGATCGTTCTAAAATCTGTCATTTGGTCCAATTCTTCATTTTTCGTCCAGTTAATGGGCACAAATAGAAAATCGTTTTTTAACTTTCCAGAGCTGAAAAAATCGAAGGAACAATTTTGAAAATCCGCCGACCGAACGATAAATGAGCGATAAATTGAAAGGTCAATGTGTATCTTGGCCGACCTCTTTGCCCTAGGTATATGTATCCAACTGAACGAAAAACAAATTCATTTATGTCCATTGAATGATTTATCGTTCGAAATTCGGTCATTACATGATGGCACGATCGTCTGCTCTCACGGACGATTTTTCGAAAATGAGTTTGCCCGATATTTCGGCTAGTGTATGGCCAGCTTAAGTTTTGCCCAAGGCCATACAAAGCCTACAGCCACCTCTGTTGTACCACCTGCTTTCATTTTATAACACGCTGCGCAAACTGCTGGCGCTATATAAATCCTGTATAATAATTATGAATTAAGTCTATTGTGACAAAAATAACAAGAAGAAAAAATGACCGTCTCATTTTATTAAAGCGTTCTGTTATAACAGTCTAATGGAATACACAGGACCTGTGATCACAGCTTATTGAGACTAATGGGCTGTGTAAAGCGTGGCCCCCATGAAGTGACTCTCTGTAGACGGTAGATGTAGATGCTGAGCTCCATACAAATGACATCCCAGGGGCTGCTATGCTACAATTTGCCCACAAGGGGGCAGCAGACGACCAGCGATGGAATGTAATCCCATCCTAATTAATAAAACAGATCACACAAACGCAGTTCCACGTCTCAGAGCAGCAAGGTCAATGTATGATTTATGGCAATGCGTGAGATTTCAGATTATTTTTGGATCATGCCAAGCTAAGGGAGTCAAGGTAGGTGCATGGGAGAAGCTGGGGGGGGGGGGGGTGGAATAGGGGCAAGGGGGGTGAATTCTTTTGCTGCTTGTGGATGATGATTTCATGCAAGTGTCTGAATGATTTCCCAATCCTAATGTGATCCGATGTTGCACGTTCTTGCAGTTACTGTGTGATGGATGCAGAGAGGAGGAGCGCAGGTTTACACAGTGGAGAAGACATGAGCTGTCAGATGCCATTGCTGGGTTAATTCTAGTGCCAGTCTATAGCATGCATTTGTGTTGCTTCTAGGATGTCTTACAACTCTCTGCTTTTTCGATGCAATGCATAGGATACCTTATAACCCTTGCTCACTGGATGCAATGCTTAAGAAAAAAAGATAACCCCCTGCTTTTTGGAATACAGTGCTTAGGATACTTTATAACCCCCTCTTATTTGGATGGGATGCTATCCCCCCTGCTCACTGGATGCAATGCTTAGGACACCTTTACCCCCCTGGTCATTGGATGCAATGCTTAAGATACCTTTACCCTTAGGATACCTTTACCCTTAGGATACCTTTACCCCCCTGGTCATTGGATGCAGTGCTTAGGATACATTTACCCCCTGATCATTGGATGCAGTGCTTAGGATACCTTTTACCCCCCTCTGTTCATTGGATGCAGTGCTTAGGACACCTTACAACCCCCTTTTTTCTTTGGATGGAATGCTTTGGGTTCCTGCAAGTGTCCTTCAATTTTAACAGACTTCTGTAGCTCTTGAAGCCCACAAGGTGACCCATGACTTCAGCTTTTGTTTTGGTGATCAAACAAGATTGGTTGAGTGTTCAAGGAGACCACTTTGAATTATAAGGGACATATTCATGATAAACCTACACTTGACCTTGAACATTCTACTTTATCTTGTGACAAGGGGAAGAAGCATTTCTGCATCTCTCATTGCAGTAGTCAACTCTAGATGCATGGAGGACTGAACAGTGTCAAGGTGAATCAGACCAAAGGACCAAGTGTAGCAATTACAGGATAATGTCTTGAATGGAGATTTAAATCTGGATCTGTATCCCCCCCACCTAATGCATAGTAAGTACCCTGTGTGTAAGCTTTGGTTTTTGGTTGCTGATAGTCTTCTTTCCTTACTGCAGTATGCAAGGTGAAAGCATTATCCTTGGTGATTTAGCTGTGCCGTTTGTAGTTTTATGTGTCACTGTTGACAGGATAAACTTGCCAGGTCTGGAGGAAGCTCAGTTTGTTATGGGTGCACGTGAATGGCCTGGCTGACTTTGTGTGGCGTGCATGTGTACTCTGTATACAGAAGTTAAAGATCACAAATGGGAGGAGTGCAGAGGAAGGGACAGTCAGTAGAGAACATCATCATCATCCTCACCCTAAGGGAAAAGAAGGGGTTATTTTTTGTTCTCTCCGCCCTTAAACAGGCTGATCTCTGAGAGCCAAACCCACCTGCTATGGTGTGCGTGAGATGGAGCTGGTGGGACCCTATAAAAGCCCGCAAGAAGAAGCCTGGTGGCTGACACTGACTCACTGGCATCCAGAAGAAGGACTTGACCAGCAGGAGCAGCAGAGAGCCTCTGATCATGGCACACGCTTGGGGATATGGTCCTGACAATGGTGAGTGATGGCAACAGGTGCCCCCCCCCCCCCCTTTCCATGCCACCCACTTGGAAGCTCTTCTGAAATGGTCTTGGTTTGTTAACTGATGTCACTGTCACTTATTTAAATATGCATAAACTAAAGAACTACTCTGTTATGATATATGGTCCTGGAGCATTGGTGATTCCTGGAGAGATCACTTGGGGCTCTATTTTTGAATGTTGTACCTTCAGTATGGGACAAAAATGATAGTAGTATCAGTTTCTCAGTCAGCCTCCTTGCCAGAAATTGAGTGCCCTGTTTTATTCATTACGCTGGATTGCCTTTTCATTAACTTGTAGAGTCCCCCTCTGGACTGCAGCGGCAGCAATAAGAAATTAAACTAATTGCATCTGGAAATCTTTCAATATAAAGATCAGTTTATGTGACACTTAGACTGGTAATTTGTCCTACTACAAATCACAAGACATTGGACAGAATTTCTCATTACTTCCCTATATTAGAGTAATAAGTGGAAAATATTATTCTTTCACGTAGAGTGTTTTTCCGTGTTTTCTAAATATATAAATCACTATTAAAATAAAGAAAGAAACAAATTACAATGTTTCATCATGTTTGACCTTGACATCTCATAAGAAGCATAATTACACATTATTTTATAAATAAAAATATTTATTAAAAAGATCAGCATTATTCTGACCAATTTTGGAACATTAATTGGTATTAACACGTTTAATATTAAACTGGAACAAGGCTTACCCATTAAGGATTTGTGTTCCCATGCAGCAATGTCCTTTGAATGAGTTAATAATAGTGTGGACTTTCTGGTGTAAACTTTTGCAAATACCATATTAACTAAAAAGGTACTGATTAAACTTTGAATCCTATTGCAACATGCTAGCGTTTTCATTAAATTTTGACCTTGAGAAACCTTGTCAGCTTTTATAGTACATTCCCATGCTGATAGACAGAGGACTATTTCTACGTATATTGTATAAAATAAATCTATATAAAGTATTATGATACAAATATGAGTTTATATTATAAATCTGCTGTTACGTGCCTTGTTTGGTTTGTACACTAAGAAAGAATGACGGGTTAGAAGATCTAAACATGAAATAACACCATCGTAATTTACTTTTTCTTCTTCTTTTTTTTGGTCGTAGGACCCGACACTTGGCATCAATCATTCCCTATCGCTCAGGGTGAAACCCAGTCCCCCATTAACATTGTCACAAGTGAAGCCAAATATGATCATTCACTTCATCCTTTGAGCATTAAGTATGATCCATCAACTGCCAAACTCATCATAAATAATGGCCATGCCTTCAACGTGGAGTTTGAGGATTCCGACGACAGATCAGGTCAGTTATATTAGCAGGCAATGGGAATATTATGGATTATTGACCTTTCTTGAGATTGTAATGGTCAGGAAATTGTAATGATGGTAGTGCTGACGTTCTGCATATGATATTTAGGTGTTTAGGATGTACTAAATCTACACAAATAAAGATCATTATTTACTGCTAAGCTCCAGGTAGATTTGAAAAAGAACATTTCACCCAGTTATGAACTTTTACATAAAACTAGCGTAATTATCATAATTTATATCAGTCTTCTGCAATCCACTGCACTGCAGCACTCAGAATAGGAGAAGGGACAGCACTCTGGACCAGTCAGAGCTCTATAGATTTACATATACTGTTTTAACATACTGACTGGAGAAAAGAACAGAGTGATGACCTTATTAGTGTGCCGTCTCCACTTCATTGTCCACTCACAGCCCATTGCTGACCATTCTGAGTTTAAAGAGACCCTGCCACATGATTAAAAACTCTCAAGCAAGCACATACCTGTAAAAAAGATACAGAACACTTACCTTTACTTTGGTAAAGATGTGACAGGGTGTTCTTTTTTTTTTTTTTAATCAGGTAAAGACTTTATTTAAGCCTCGTATACATGCACCGATTGTTGGCCGACCGATCGGCCGTCTTTTGTCCAGTGTTGTTGTGTTGGTTGAAATGTGCTCTAGACTGCACACAAATTTTATCGGCCAACAAAAACCGACTTCAGAAGTGATGTCATGTTCTGGTTTACTTTTCGTGTGTTTTTTCTTCTCTGAGCATGCCCAGTCTTGCTCATCACATTTTTGTGTGCCAAAATCTGTACTGACTGAAGAACAATCGGCCATTCTGTTGACGGCCAACAAAAATTTTATATCATGCACACCAGATTTTGTTCGGCCGAAAATCGCAGTCGGTTGTCGGAAGCGTCATACTAACAAGCCGACAATCGGCCGATCGGATGTTGGCCGAAAATTCACGGCCAACGATCAGTGTGTCTGTACGAGGCTTTAGAAAAAATTTGTACAGGTTCAACGTGGACTATCAACATGGACAGGTTACGTAGAACACATCTCATGAGTATAAAGAAAGACAGGATATCTTTAATTGTAGTAAATAACAGTGCAGTCACCATCTTGCCTATGCTGTGATGCAGGGATGCATGAATTGCAAGACCGTCTATAAATTTCAGCAGTGTAGTAAACTGTTTGCTTGTGGGGGGTTCAGCTTTAAAGCCAAACTCCAGGCAACTGAAGAGGGAATAACTGAAAGTTAATTACTCATTTTGGTTTAGGAAAACAAAAAAAAAAAAGAAGATTTACGTACCCAATCCTTTACTTATTCTTGCAGCTAGACTGGTCCCAGCATCTTCTTCTCCCCCATGCTCCAGTGGTCTAGGGTCCCAACGTCATCAAGACCAAAGCAGGGTCTAAAGTCCTGCACAGGATTTGATGACTCTGAGCCCCTGTTCACATTGAGCCAATATGACATGTCAAATCACATGCCAAATCGGAGCCTATTGCTGACTCCGACTTTGCAGCACTGCACCGATTTCCAAAAGTAGTTCCTGCATTACTTTCGGCAACTTTGGGGGCGGTTTTAATAGACATCTGTGCATGAACCCGCACTGATGTCTGTCAAATCACCCCCGAACTCGCACTGAAATCAGGTTTTGAAGTCTCAAACCTGCCCTCAGTGTGAACAAGGGCTGAAGGACAGTCTACCACCATAATGTGGGGAAGCAGAATCTGCCCCTGCAGTGGGGCATTGATGACCTGATGTTCTGTACCCTGTGGTAAGCAATTAGATGTCTACTGAAAGCTATTCTCTGATAGGCTGCTGTGAACTACTATATACTGTTCATTAAACTATTGTTATACACCCCTAGCAGGCTCGCATGATAAGGCAGTGAAAAATACATTGCAAATAGCATTAACCTATAGCAGCAAATCAGATTTCACTGATCTTACTATATCAAATTAAAAGGAATGGTTTCTAATACCATCAGTTAGAGGCACATGACTTACAGTTATTGCCCCTTGCACTACCTTAAAGGGTCAGTCCATACAAATCTGATAATTTGATTATTAGTAGACACTAGAGAGCTGAATGGTCCACTGTAATTACACATCTCTCAGGGATTCCTGCCAGTATAATCTGTGATCCCATTTACTTTGACACTGTCCTGTCTTGAATGCATGGTGTGTAGGTGTTCCTGAGTAATATGAGAGGGTCTTCTTGCCATCCCTGTTGTCAAATTATGTTTTGGTTTTATGCTGGAAAGTTTGCAGCTTGGTTAGTGAGACTCCCCATGTGGCAAAAGAAGGAACTAGACTTTGAGGTGGAGCAGGTAAAGCTGGGAAATACTACCACAGCAATTGAAGTGGCTGTAAAACTCAGACATCAATCATGAACAAAGCATATCCCTCCATATGGTGGACTTGTCTTTGTCCAAAGCACTGAGTGTCATTTCTGTCTGCTGCCTGGTTCCTCTGCAATTTGCCCAAGTCACTTCTGACAAGATTCCCTGACACCAAGAAGTAAAAAGATGACAGAGGTGAGACCTCCAGCACACAGTCTGTGATTGACAGCCTCAGCATTGTTCCTGTGTGCTGTGTGAAGAAGGGTGTATCCCTTTCCTTCCAATCAGCTTTCTGAGCTCTCCTCACTGAGTTCTGCAGAGTGTAAAGCTGGGTGCACTCTATGAGAAAATCAGGCGAACGATCGTCCACTTTCCTCGTTGTTTCACGGCAAATCAGAACCCAGGGAGGAAATAACGTACGAAAATTCTGAAACGACAAAGGCTTTTTTTTTGTGGTTTATGGTGACTGATCATGCGCAGTCTTTCATATCTGATTTTTAAAAACCATATAAAAACAGTACACATTAAATGAAAATTGTTTGCTCTGTTCATGTACGGGAAAAAATTGGGAGTTTGTAGCTTCGTAAATTTTCATTTGCAAAGTCTGAATCGATTGTAAAAAAAGGTGCATAATACACACTATATAAAAATTGAATGATGGTGCCCAGTACAGAATTTTTCTTCCGATTTTCTTATAGTGTGTACCCAACTTAAGTTCAGCTCTACGCCCCCTACTTTCTGAAAACTCAGATAAGCTGTATAAAATCTGGACTTTGAGTCCATGTAGAGAAGAGAACGTTGCAGATAAACAGGTACAACATATGTAGGAGGATTTGTTTCCTCTCTGCATAACACCTGGGGCTAGTCACTTTACTGTGTATATAAGGGGTTACAAACACTTTAAGTAAAGAAAATACCACTCAGGGATTTGACTCTTTAGTGTCTAGCAAGCAGTGATATGTACAGTGGACTATGATGTGTTAAAGAGCCCGAGAACTTGCTGTATATGCAGAACTTTAGCTACAAAAAAAGAAAAAGAAAAAAACAGTCAGGGTCTGTGTTGTATCATCCATGTGAGTTAGCATGGGCTATGCAGAAAGGTGTGAATGATTCTTGCTCTGCACCTTCTTTACCTGTCAAGTCTGGATTGTAAAGTTACAGGTGCACACCTTTTCAAGGTTACTGCTGGCTTATCTGTTATAGATATGGTGTGTACACAAAAGTCATTCAAATCTGTAGCCTGCTACTGTAATATTACCTGCAGTTTACACTACCTGTAGGGAAGCAAAATCTAAACACCGCAAATGACTTTCCATACCGCCCTGCGCAATGCAAGTTCTAGCAGAGATAAAGGGTAACTGTCAAACTTATTGCAAGGGGCTGTTTTGGGGTTTAACTGATGTTTTAATGAATACATGGCCTTATTTACTGTGTATCTAGTACCCACGGAATTTATAGGCTGAACAATGATTAAGCTAGCTGCTCATAAAACGGTTGATTTACTAAAGGCAAATAGACTATGCACTTTGCAAAAACAGTCGCTCCAGAGCTTAGTAATGAGCAGAAGCTCTGCTTCCATCATCTAATCACGTGCAAGCAAAAATGCTGTTTTCTTTAATTATCCCTTCATGTGATTGGGTATTCTTTGCAAAGTAAAGCTTTACCTCATTTACTAAGCTCTGGAGCAACTGCACTTTGCAAAGTGCACAGTCTATTTGTGTTTAGTAAATCAACCACAAAGTGTATTTGGACAGGAACTTCATTTGTGGATGGATACTGTCCGACTGAATCACTTATTGGCAATGGAGGCCTGAGCTAGTACTAATAAGATGTATTGGGCCAGTGGCGCTTTAAGGAGATACTTCACCATTTAGAGATGGTCCAGAGTAGAACCCACAGTCAATAACAGCTGCTCCTGGGTATAGATACCTGCCACATTTTTTTAAACCTGATGTATAGGGAAGTCTTCCTGTGCCAAACTCCTTCACGGCTCTGGGATGTTATGTTACTGAAGGACGAAACTAGTAAAGAAAGCTGATGTTGGAAGGTAGAAAATGGTGTGTCACAATTAGGAATGAGTTTGGGTTTGGTCCAAGCCATGTAGGAAGCTGTCAGTGCTGGGCCAATCAGATGCAGGTGGGGATTCCTCACACCCTCAGCTGACCCATGGCCATATTAAGTCAACGGCACTGATCTAATATGGCCACATAGCCATATTAGGTCAGTGATATTGACCTAATGTGGCCATATTAGGTCAATGATGTCTCGAGGATCCACACACTTTTATGTACGTGTGGGGTGGGGAATCCCCTACTCACAAATGATAGGCCCTGAACTGACAACTTTCTTCCAGGTTCATGCAGGCGTAGGTTCAGATCAAGTAAAAGCTCATGCCTAGTTGCAATAAACCATGTCCTTTTACCATGCACACCAATCAGTGCATGGTACACGTTCTTTAGCCCATCCAAATCTGTCCCTAGTATTAAAGAGTTAGTTAGTTGTGTTTGCCCTCTAGGTCAAAGCTTCCTATTCCATCCCATTCGTCTATCTGTCAGAGATCTTTGTATCAGTGTTGCTTGGGTCTGCCACCCTTTACACCCCTAATAAAATATATAATGGGAGAATGAGACCCCCACAACGTATGTGCACTTTTGTTTCAAGTTTCCCGAGTAATATAGCAATGTATGATCATAGTAATTCCGTGAGCATGCAGCCAGAGTCAATAGACAAAAGTGTTTAAACCCTTGTCAGGTTTTTATTGGTATTTGTGTTCCCCCAAAGAGATTCCTACTCCCAGCTTGAATACAAGGTTATGGGAAATTTTACATTTTATGGTTGTCACCAGAACAGGAATTGAGGGGAAACCTGTTCTAGTAGAAACTGCTTAAAAGGGAAGTTCCCTCACTTAAGGAGGTATAATATCCTCCCACGTTTAGTGCGCTTGCAATATATCCATAACCGATATTAAAGTGCTTATAAATGATAACACTTCAAATAATGTTGTGCAAACAACCAGGTAAGTGCAACCATTCAAACATATGCAACAACCAGCAAATATAAAATAATCCAAATAAATTAACAAAAATGATATATGCACTATGCACCATGCGTATGAAAAAAATATATAAATTAAACTTGAGTCCAAAATTCCGATGTTATTATTCCAAAAGAGAACAAAGACAAAATAGGAAGATGTGATAGAAGTGTTCATATAGGGTCACCACAGGGCTCAGGGGGGGGTTTGTCAGAAGGTTCACCAGACTTGATGGATCCCCTCTAACCTTACGGTAGTTTGTCTGATAAAGAAGCAAGATGGAAGATAAAACCAACCAATTTTTTTTGAATAAAGTATATATTCCCAAACGGACTTCACTATGAGACTCCTTATCTTCACTGACCACGGAGAGCATCAAAGGGGACCCCATAACCAGAAGCAGTGCGAAGACTAGCTGCATCTCAGTTCTGGAGGGAGAGGTTCCATCTTAATATTAAGCCTGAATGATCCCCCTACTGTAAGGCTAGAGGGGATCCATCAAGTCCGGTGAGCCTTCTGACAAACCCCCCTTTGAGCACTGTGGTGACCCTATATGAACACTTCTATCACAGCTTCCTATTTTGTCTTTGTTCTCTTTTGGAATAATAACATTGGGAATTTTGGACTCAAGTTTAATTTATATATTTTTTTCATACGCATGGTGCATATATCACTTTGATTTATTGTGGACAATATTTTTGTTAATTTATTTGGATTATTTTATATTTGCTGGTTGTTGCATATGTTTGTATGGTTGCACTTACCTGGTTGTTTGCACAACATTATTTGAAGTGTTATCATTTATAAGCACTTTAATATCGGTTATGGATATATTGCAAACGTGGGAGGATATTATACCTCCTTCTTCTTTTTACATGCACATACCCGTCTTTTGATGGGCAGGAGTTTATTGCAGCTGCACTTTATATATATCATATATATCATATAATTTATATTTTTATTATACAGTATTACTTCACTTTTTAATAGTTTTTATATACATTCCTTTTATTTATTTAACATTTTACTTGGTGTACACATTTATGATATTTATTTTTAGTCAATCATTGGCGCAGGTGTATCCCCTCTCTTTTTTATTCCTCACTTAAGGCTTCATTCACACTTAGAGATTCTGAAATGTGCAATAAAGCGCACAGAAAACGTTTGTTTTGCTGTGCGTTTTTGAAATGTGCTGCAAACGTGCATCACACTTGCAGTGCCATTAATTGTTAATGGTACTCCAAGCGCAGGTAGCAGGCACGCGTATGTCACACGTTTTTATCACACAGCAACCATGCTACAACTTCGACACAATGTGCAGTGCAAAACCCCCCGCGCTGCATTCCAAAAAAGATTTTAAAGCTTGTTTGGTGTGTTTTTCACGCGAAGGACGGCCCATTCGACTGATAAAAAACACGAGCAGGAATGCGAGTTCCTGCTATACTCAGGTGTGAACCCAGACTTCCTCTCACTTCCTGTGACCCACAACAAAAATGACAGGTGCCGCTCAAGGCTTCACCAGGTCCTAATGCATGACAAACCGCTAGGACTGACGAAAAGAGAGAGCTCGTCCCAGCTCAAAACATCCAGTAGGGAAAGGAAATCATAAAAGTCTCACATCAAAGCAAAACCCTGTGAGGAGGTATGTGACAGCCTCAGTCCGGACTCCAACCAGGCAATGCCTCCCAAGGCATTTCACTCCGCCCCCGGAGCTTAATCACTTCCTGTTGTGTCTTCATGACAGGAAGTTTGTGGGTAATCTCCCCAATGGGATACTTTCCAAAAAAATAAAAACGGCAGCAGTTTTAGCATACCCTACTCTACTGTGTCTACTTTATTAAAAAATATTTTGGCTTGATATACTAAAAGCCTGTAGAATTACTTTTATGGAATGTTGTATTTGTATACATTTGTGATACAGCAAATTGTATGTGTCTGTATGTGTGGTGTGTCTGAATAGTAAAACGTATACTGTAATGGGTATCATTGTTCAGCAGAAGGACGTGACAGGTAGGGCTTTTTCTGGCTGCATTGTCATTGTTGATATATTGGCTAAGGGTGAAGTTACTAGTTTATGTAGTCATTGTTACTATATAGTTACCTCTGTCAGCTTGGTAGATCAGAGTCATGGACTCTTTGAAGGAATACTTTGGAAAGATGTGTGAATAACAACTCAGGTATCATTTTAATTGTCTATAGTACATTAGGTTTAACTTGAAGATCGCGTCTTTTATCACCCCAGTTCACTACATAACATTAGAACTATTACAGCCTTAAGTTATCTATGGCTATTAGAAAATAGTTCTGCAATACTTTTGCATTGCTATTTTTACAGTTTGAGATTAAATTCAGTTTGTGGGATGCAAGAGATGCAAGAGATGGAAGGAAATTAACAGTTGGCCTTGCCAGTGGGCAGAATGTCTGTCTCTAGGCTTATAGCTGATAGAGTTTTGTTCCCAGGGGTACACATAGTAAATACTTTGCTGCAGGTTATATCATTGATTGCCAGGGCATAACTAAACTTCCCTGGACTCTGGAGGAAAATATAGGGGCAATGCCTATCTCAAGATAGTACTCTTAAGCACTAGAAAACTTTAATATTATGTGTGAAAGTGCTAGATCTAATAGACGTTCAATTTACAGGGTGGCAGTAGGCCAGAGCCTTTGTACACCTACTTTGGGCTGCAATAGCTGAGCTGGACTCCCCAGCATACAAATTAAATTGTACTGTTCCTGGAAAGCTCAGCCTGCTTCCTATGATGAATTCTTTCATTGGCAAGATGTCACCTCCACTGCTAAGGATTTGTGATGCAGGGCCAGAGCTCAGGGCCATGGACCTAGCAGCAGCTTCTACCTGTACTGCTTCAATTGGCACATTACTATTGTAACCTATATAACACTAGAGTACATGTTTATTGAGAATATATTAAATAGCAACAGCAAAATAAACTTGGAAAACAGCTAAAATGTGCCACAAAATATGCTGAAATCATATGTTCATTCCTAAAAATCTACTCATGTCCATAACCAATGGTCCCCAAACCCCATGGGCCAGAAGCAGTCTTCTGCTTGCCTTTACCTAGCCCTTGGGACACTAATTCTCCCACTGACCCCAACAATGGGGCGCTATTCTTCCTATTGACACCAAGCATTGGGCAATATTTCTCTCACTGACACCAAGTATGGGGCACTATATTCCTCCTACTGACACCAAGGGTTTTATTTACTAAAGCTAGAGAGGGCAAAATTTGTTACAATTCTGAACCCAATTAGCTTCCAGGTTTTATTGCTGAAGCTTAATTAAACAAGCTAAGGTTAGAAGCGAATTGATTTCTCGGCAGAATTGTGACTAATTTTGCCTTCTCTAGCTTTAGTAAATAAACCCCCAAGTGTGGGGCATTACTGTCACTAGTGATGGGTCACTATTCCTCCCACTGTCACCAACTATAGGGTACTATTATATAGTGAGAGAAAAAGGGTGCGCAAATCAATAAACAGAAGCAGCACTAGAAAAAGTATTGAATAGAATGAAAAAAAGGTAATGCGCTTCAGAGATAATAATTGTGTATAAATATTCAAATCATGTCCCGTGCTAATAGACAAATTCAATAACCAAAATAAAATCTGGTGAATGTCTTTAAACGGTGAACAAAATCCAAATGTAAATATAGTGATGTCTTGGAAAATAATTGACTATATAGTCAAAGTCCATAATCAAAACATGTGCAGATCAATGAATGAACATGTGCCAATCGGTGATCTGATGGTGATGAATCCACAACTGGGATGGTGACTTGAATCAAGGTGAATCACAACAACATAGTGAATGGTCTCTTACCATATACCCAACATAAAGTGACCTCCAAATAACACGTGATAGTATAGTGGTAGGTGACACCCCAGTGGTAAAAATGGACTCTTACCGAAAATAAAGGAGGTGAAGACTTCAAGCAAATATAAGTGAGGGATCCCGTGTCAGCAAAACTGAGGAGTAGGGCGCTCTCCGTTCGGATCTTCCTGATCACATCCACCCACAGCATACAGGTTGGGAACTTGGTACAACTCAAGGTGCAATGGCCCAAAAGTAATTCCCATAAGAAAAGGGGCTAATAGTGCATTACCTTTAAAACCAATATTTAATAAAAGCAAATACACTTACAGCAATCCAAGTATGCAGATGCGACAATAGCTGAAGAATGTCACGACCGCCAGCAGAACGGTTCCGTGACCACGTGACAGCGCGAGCCAGCTCCTTCTGACACGTTTCCACACAGGGGTCGTCTACTGGGACTGGAGTACTATTCCTCCCACTTAAACCAACTATAGGGCACTATTTCTCCTACTGACACCAACAATCGGACACTATTTCTCCTACTGACACCAATAGGACACTATTTCTCCTACTGACACCAACAATCGGACACTATTTCTCCTACTGACACCAATAGGACACTATTTCTCCTACTGACACCAATAGGACACTATTTCTCCTACTGACACCAATAGGACACTATTTCTCCTACTGTCACCAACAATAGGACACTATTTCTCCTACTGACACCAATAGGACACTATTTCTCCTACTGTCACCAACAATAGGACACTATTTCTCCTACTGACACCAATAGGACACTATTTCTCCTACTGTCACCAACAATAGGACACTATTTCTCCCACTGACAACAACAATGGGGCACTAATCCTCCTACTGTCACCAGCAATGGGGCACTATACCTCCTTTTATCACCAACAATGGGACAATATTCCTCTCACTATCACCAACAATGGAGCACTGTTCCTCCTATTGACACCAACGAAGGAACACTACTCCATCCACTGACACCAATTATGGGGCAATATTTCTTCCACTGACTTCAATAATGGGACATTATTGCTTCTTCCAGGGACCACAGGGTAATTCTTTTTTTTTAACCACACTTATCGACAACCCTGCAGCACTTTCTATTCCCACTCGGTACAGTCTGGCTCCGCTATCGTTTGAAGGACAGCGAACAGGCACTTTGTTTAGAAAGTTTGATATAGCAGTGATCATTGCAATTACTATTGGGGATTGCGTTTGATTGCCTTTCTTGCTTTAAGAAATTTTGGCAGATAATGTTTTACTTTTCATATATCTTAACATAAAAATAACAGAACTTTTACTTCCTATCCCAATCCAATTGACTCTTATTATCCATCAGTAATAAGGAACTTCCGCACCCAAATCATTGAGCTCTCCCCTTTTGGGGACTAAATATTGTCTGTCATTGCATGATGCTACTGGCTGGTACTTAAGTTGCGATTTGTACTGACAGATTAAAAAAACAATGTAGTTAGACTGGTAAATGTGTATCTCAGAACATTGAAGCTTTACACATCGGTGATAGACAAAACTGTAATTATAATACAAGCGGTGTATTTCTCGCTGATCGCGCTTGGTATGTGAAGCTTTTGTAATGCAGCTTTTATAACAGCTTGCTAGTTCCCCAGATAGATACACAGCTCATAGTGGATGCAGTAAAGCGAGCAGTAAATTATTGTGCTAATTGATTTCCCTACAGTGGAGGGGCATTTAAACCCGGGCAAGTGTAAAAAAAAAAAGTGAGCGTGTAGCAAACCCCCCTGTGTCAGATCACAGCGACCCCACACAAGCTTCTGGATGGTGAGGTATGGTGCTGTAATAAAACCAACCATCATTAGTGTTTCATTGCAGTTAGTTATGTACGCTGTGCAGAGTACGCTTCTGCTGAGAGGTTTAATAAAAACATGTCAAAGGTAGAGAGTTTGTCATGAGTGATTTTGCCTATGTTGGTTAACCACTTTACCACCGGAGGATTTTGCTGTCTTACGTCCAGGTCACTTTTTGCGATTCGGCGCTGTGCGACTTTAACTGACAATTGCGCGGTCGTGCGACACCACACCCAAACGAAATTTACGTCCTTCTTTTCCCACAAACAGAGCTTTCTTTTGGTGGTATTTGATCACCTGTGCGATTTTTACTTTTTGCGCAATGAACAAAAAAAGAGCGTAAATTTTGAAAAAAATAACAGTATTTTTCACATTTTTTTATATGAAATTCCCCCCCAAAAAAATGTAAAAAATCAACATTTTTTAAATTTTTGGCCAATTTTCTGCTACCTATGTTTGGTAAAAAAAATCACAAAAAGCGTATTTTGATTGGTTTGCGCAAAAGTTATTTCGTTTACTAACTAAGGGAAAGATTTCTGTCATTTTTGGTGTTTTTTTTTTTTAACGAGTAATGGCGGCGATCTGCGATTTTTTTGCGGGACTGCGACATTGCGGCGGACAGATCGGACCCTTGACTGACATTTTTGACACTTTTGGGGGTACCAGTGACATTACTACAGTAATCAGTGCTATACATATGCACTGTTACTGTAAAAATGACACTGGCAGGGAAGGGGTTAATTTTATTGGAGAGGGAGGGGTTAATGTATGTCTGGTGCTTACTAACGTGTGTGGGGGGAGGTGACTAAGTGACACAGGGACAGATCGCATGTTCAGCTATGCTGAATCCTGTAATCTGTCCCTGCCTGTCACTTAGGAGATCCGCCCGCTTTGTTTACACAAGCGGGCGGATCTCCAGACTCGATTCCCCGACGATCGGGAAGAGCGGCGGTGATCACCGCCGCTCCTCCCCTGGCCCAACTCCCGCGGTGACTGAAAACAGCGGGAGCGAGCCTCCGGCGGCGCGCGCGCGCCACCCACGAGGGGAGGAGTCGGGAACGAGCCACTGTGCTGCAGTAGAGGCACAGTGAGCAGGGGTAAAGTGGTTAATGAGCTATCTTGCCAATGTAAAGTTTATTTTGTTTGAAACGTTCATTTTATGGGCCCGTATAGATGGACGTTGTTTGTCAAACGCTGTCTTTCGCATTCAAATGCAAATTGTAGCCAAACGCTGCAGTTGAGCTCATTTCAAAGGCATTTCAATAGGACCTGCTGCATCCAAAGAAGCGCAACGCAAAGCAGGTCTAATGCCTCGTACACACGTTCAGATAATCGTACGAAAATAATCGCTTTCGACTTGATCGCACGATAATCTGATCGTTAGTACACAGCTTTCGACAGCCGATCACTACAGTTCGTCCAAAAAAATCCGAAGGGACAAACACGAAAACTTCTGTCTTACGATAGCCTAGCGAATGACAGTCGTTTAATCAGTACAGTGTGCGTCTGCTAAAAATCGATCGACAAAGACAGCGCATGATCAGAAACACTAAAATAGCATGGAAAAAGGCTGGCTGCCTTTGTTTTTGTTTTGCACCATCTGATACGTAGCAACGCAACCAGGAAGCTTTTCCCGAATCATATGAAAAAAATCCTACGTTTATATTGTTGAATTCGATATTAGTATCATGCAAAAAAATGCGAACGATAAATCGTCCGATTATCTGAACGTGTGTACGAGGCATAAAGCTGGATACACACTATACAACTTTTGTTGTTAGATTTTCTTTAGATTTACCTGCAACTATGTAGTGCAGGGGCATGCCTGATTGCATACAAGTTAAAAGAGTTTAGATTTGACCTCATATTATATGGTTTTGGTAAATATAAAGGAAAAAATCTAAAGACAATTGTATAGTGTGTGGCCCATACGGCTGGCCATACATGTTCAATTTTCTTGTACAATTTTCTGTTAGATTTTTTTTTTCACAAACCACGTAATATGAGGTCAAAGCTAAACGACAATTTCACTTGTATCCAATTAGGTAGGCCTTTGTACTACATAGTTGAACGGACTCCCCCATCCACTCAAGCCAGGTGCTATTGTAGAATACATTGATCGAATGAAAATGACCCAACATCCCGTAAAACAAAAGTTGATCATTAGATTGATCTATCTAGTCAATACCTCTATGGGCAGCTTTACTGATTTGAGAGGTCTTGGTGGGTGCTAATGGTTCATATCATTCAGGGAACAATGGGATCAGGTGTTCTCTAAGGGCCTGTGTTGATGGGCACTGGACTTCGATGGCATCAGTTTGACATGAATTTAATATCATTCATAATTCATTGAAAGGTTAATTTGCCTGTAACACGAGCATCCGAGCTGCTACCTACTATATGATTCTTCGCCAGCATCAGGAACATGGCACTCAGCCTAGGAAGTCTCTGCAAAACTCCACACTCAGTCAATGCAAAAAAGGAAAGACTGGCACCATGAAAATCAGCCAAAACATTAATTATTCTTTATCAATACAGGTGAAAAACAGCCATAAAAATCGAATGCGTTTTGGCCATGATTGAGGCCTGACGGCCGAAAGCGTTGGCTTTTTATGGCTTTTTTTCACCTGTATTGATAAAGAATAATGTTTTAGCCAATTTTCATGGTGCCAGCCTTTGCCTTATTTTTTTCTTATTCCCATATACTTGTATTAGATTGCAGTGAACTAGATTGATGTGAACCAAATACCCTGTTGGCACAGGTCCTAAAACAAGTGTATCTGCTGGCACAACATGTGCGAGACTAAATATCAGACAGTGAAGTTCGTAAGTTTGTATGGAAGACAACCTTCACTGCAGGTGTTATGTGTGACTTAAAGGGAAACCAGAGCAGAGAGAATAGTGAGGCTGTTATTTCTGATTAATTCTTCTTAAAATGCTAGTTCTTAGGTTGTCCCGCTGATTCTGGGCCTTTCTGAGGCCCTGTCCTGGAATGAGTATGCAGATCTGGAGTTCTGACTTTTGTTCTGGGTCAAGGACTTATGCCTCGTACACACGCATCGATTATTGGCCGGGAATTTTCGGCCAACGTCCGATCGGCCGATTTTCGGATTGTTAGTATGATGCTTTCGACAACCGACTCCGACTTTTCGGCCGAAAAAAATCTGGTGTGCAGGCTATAAAATTTTTGTTGGCCGTCAACACAACGGCCGATTTTCCGTCAGTCAGTACAGATTTCGGCAGACAAAAATCTGATGAGCAAGACTGGGCATGCTCAGAGAAGAAAAAACACACGGAAAGTAAACCAGCACATGACATCACTTCTGAAGTAGATTTTTGTTGGCCAAGAAAATTTGTGTGCAGTCTAGGCACATTCCAACCAACAAAACACCACTCTGGACAAAAGTCAGACGATTGGTCGGCCGATAATCGTTACGTGTGTACGAGGCATTAGAAAGCTCCTGAGCTGGAGTGGGGGACCAGCAACTGCAACTCCCGTGTTTATATACAGGTCCCCTTCGATAGCTGGCAAGCAGGGGAGGACTGGGCCAGGGGGCAGGGGGGCAATCACCCCCTGGGCCGTTCTGATGCCCTGTAAAAAGGCTGCACTGCTTCTGCCACAGACATGCCTAAAGGATTCTTGGTGAAGAAAAGTAAAAAGTCCCCACTGCTGACTTACTGAGTGCGGGATGAAGACAAGGACAGAGTGCAGGCCTCCCCCCCCCCCCCCCCCCAGGGGTATATACGTTCTGAATTCTGTATGCATATTTGTTGGATACCTAAAAAACTACAAATTCTTATCTATCACTTATATCACTTGTTTTCCTGTAAGATTTATTTCACATTGAAGCAGCTTCTTCAATAAATCAAAGCAATACTCATCTCTCTCTGTTTGCATTTCCCAGGTTAGCTAATTTGTCATGAGAAATATATTACATGATGGATTATGATGAGCGTTGTGGATATTGTGGCCAAACTATGTGAAAACTGTAAATGAGTAGCTAGGCTGTGATGACTGCCAGGGGCGGGTGCTTTTTAGTGAATTACCCTGGTTATATTGATAAGATATCAAAGAAAGGGGCATGTATTCAATTCATTTAGCTGAAATGTAATTGAAAATGAATCTCCTTTATAAAGCTCTTAAATATCGAGCTTGGTCTGTGTAAGATGCCATTTTTTTAAATTAGTTTGTATGCAACTGAATTATTTATTGCATGCACATTTCGAATAATGAATATGAAAATCAAATGCAATAAAGAGAAAAGGATGACATTCATGCAGGTATCAAGAAGAATGATAATATGCAGTTGTGTATTCCTTTTATATAATGCTATCACTAACATAGATATTGGTGTCTTGTTCTGTGTCATTGACCAGTCAGCGGGATGGGTAAGGAGGTGACACCACTATATATATTCCTTCTGTCTCAGCTAAAAGGCTGTCAGCCTCCTGATAGAGGTGTATTGAATACTAGAAAGCTTGCACATTTTACATTTCAACTACTGTATATCTAGTTTGCATTGAGCTATACAATTTCTGTAATGATAGAGTTAAAAAGATGCACTGAACTTATATGAGTTAGTATAAATACTTTAGCTGTGTTTTGACACATTTTAATCAAGAAGCCACATAGATAAATGATTTAATTGCATTGCAGTGCCAGTTATCTCAGGGCAAAGCTGCATTATAAATGCCTTCACACAGCGCCCCCTACAGTCTCATTATCATTTTACCCTGCACAGCCTAAGTAGCCTCCTAATACAGCACCTCCTTGGCAATTCTTTGGGTTGTAGAATCCAATGGTGGGGGGTCATAGTTTAGTTATTTAGGTACTTCCCAAATGTGATCACTCTTTTAGAGGGCAAGAGATGGTTCCTGATTTATGGTTCTTGATTTATATAGTAAAGCAGAACTAAAGGCAAAGCTTTTTTTTTTTTTTTTTGCGTTTTGGACAGAGTAAGGGTGAGTTATAAACTAGGGATCGACGGATTATCGGCAAAGCCGATATATCGAGGGCCGATATGCGCCAGATTAAAAAAAATTATAGCATTCAAAACAGCCAAACTTGGCATTTTGAATGGTTTTAAGTGCAAAGGAGGGGGTTGGGGTCTTTTAGACCCCCAGATCCCTCCACAAGAGTACCTGTCAAAGAAAAAAAAAATAACTATTTTAAATGTACGAAAATATCGCCCCATATCGGCCGATACCGATACGCGAGGACCAAAATATTGGTATCGGTATCGGCAATGAAAAAACAATATTGGTCGATCACTATTATAAACCCTGTCAGTTTTTTTGCCTGCTACTGCAGTGTCAGTTATCTCAGGGCAAATCTGCATTATGAATCCCTTCACACAGCGCCCCCTACAATCTCATCATCGTTTTGCCCTGCACAGCCCAAAAAGCCTCCTAATACAGCACCACTAATAATGCAGCCACCACATCTAAGCTGCAATATATAACATTTTTGGTTTTGGGTTAACCGGTTGCCGACCGCCGCACGACTATATACTGCGGCGGTCAGCCCCGGCCAGGCAGAGTGATGTATCGATACGTCACTCGCCTGTCACTGACTTGCGAGCCTATTGCGCCCGCCGCGGCTCGTTCACAGACAAGTCAGTGCGTGTGTCCGCCGGTCACACTACGATCGCTCCTGTGAAGGGAGAAAGGCGGAGCGGCTTATGTAAACAAGCCGCCCGTCATTCTCCCTGGTGTAAAAATGAAGATCTGACAGTTCTACTATGTAGAACCGTTGATCTTTGCTTTTACACCAATAGCCATGTCCCTGCACAGTTAGAAACACGCCCCTAGGACACACTTAACCCCTCCCTGTCCAATAAAGTTAACCCCTTCCCTGCCAGTGTCATTTTTGCAGTAACAGTGCATATATATAGCACTGATTACTGCAGTAATGTTACTGGTACCCCAAAAGTGTCAAAAATGTCAGTCAAGGGTCCGATCTGTCCGCCGCAATGTCGCAGTACCGCAAAAAAAATTGCAGATCGCCGCCATTACTCGTTAAAAAAAAAAACACCAAAAATGACAAAAATCTTTCCCTTTGTTAGTAAACGCGATAACTTTTGCGCAAACCAATCAAAATACGCTTTTTGCGATTTTTTTTACCAAACATATGTAGCGTAAAACAATTTGGCCTAAAATGTTAAAAAATTTTGATTTTTACATTTTTTTGGGGGGGAATTTCATATAAAAAAAAGTGAAAAATATTGTTATTTTTGCAAAAATTATGCTCTTTTTTTGTTTATAGCGCATGATCAAAAAATCGCACAGGTGATCAAATACCACCAAAAGAAAGCTCTGTTTGTGGGAAAAAAAAGGACGTCAAATTTGTTTAGGTACAGCGTCGCACGACCGCGCAATTGTCCGTCAAACTCACGCAGTAAAAAATCGCAAAAAAAACCCTGGTCTTTTAGCAGCCAAATCCTCCGGGGCTTAAGTGGTTAATACAGCTTTAGGACTGGAGGCAAGCACATTTCTAGCTACTGGTGCTGCAGTCACTTCTTTTTTTTTTTTTCCCTTGCTCATAATATTTTATTTTTGACAACTTTTATGAAGGTTCAGCCAATGTCTGTGCTCATTTCCTACTTTATAGGAAAACAAAAATCAAATGAGTGCATGGCTTCCACGGTTCAGCTCCCTCTGCTTTCCTCCTCTTCTCTTTTTCTATTTGCCTGTGACTTTTTCATCCCATAACAATGACGGCCTTGTCTGTGTTTATTTAACCATCCATTGTGTCTCTTTACATGTAGAACATTGTTAATCAGCTGTCAGAACTCGATTTGTCAAGTCACAAGGCTAGGACAAATGTCTGTGAATAATTCATAGAGCCTGATGTATGATATTTTGCTATTTTCTGCTGATGATATATTGTATCCTTTTTTTTTATTTAATTAGTTGGCTTGTTTATGCTCTGAGCATATCGGAGTGACATCATATACTGTACATTGTTGAAGTATTTGTAAAGTCTCTTTTTTTATTTCTATTAAAATAACAAACATGTCATAATTACCTGTCCTGTGCAGTTGGTTTTGCATAGAGCAGCACCAAACCTCCTCTTCTCGGCTCTCCTGGCCCCTCCCTCCTCTTGAGTGCCCCCACAGCAAGCAGCTTGCTATGGGGGCACCCAAGCCAAACTGTGGCTCAGTGTATCCATTCAGACATGTAGCTGGCGTTTGACCCCCTTTGACCCCCCCCCCCCCCCACTGGCTTACTTGGCTTACTGAGTTTGATTGACAACAGCAGGAGCCCATGGCGCCACTGCTGTGTCTCAGCCAATCAGGAGAGAGAGTCCAGGATGGCTGAGGCACTCACGGATATCGCTGGATAGAGAGAGGGCTCAGGTAAGTATTAGGGGGGTTATGGACTGCTGCACACAGAAGGTTTTTTATCTTTTTATTAATGCATAGAATGCATTAAGATAAAAAAAAAACTTCTGACTTTACAATTCCTTTAACCACTTCTGGACTGGAAGGATTTGCCCCCTTAATGACCAGGCCATTTTTTGCGATTCGGCACTGCATTGTTTTAAAGGACAATTGCACGGTCATGCGGCACTGTACCCGAATAAAATTGATGTCCTTTTTTCCCACAAATAGAGCTTTCTTTTGGTGCCATTTGATCACCTGTGCGATTTTTATTTTTTGCGCTATAAACAAAAAAAGAGCAACAATTCTGAAAAAAAAAACAATATTTTTCACATTCTGCTATATAACATTCCCAAAAAAAAATCTAAATGTTTTAACATTTTAGGCCAATTTGTTTTCTTCTATATATTTTTGGTAAAACAAATCGCGATAGGCGTATTTTGATTGGTTTGCGCAAAAGTTTTCGCGTCTACTAACTACAGGAAAGATATATTGTTTTTTTTTTTTTTTTACTAGTAATGGCAATGATCTGAGATTTTTATTGGGGGACTGCGGCATTGCGGCGGACAGATTGGACCCCTAACTAACTATTTTGACACTTTTGAGGGGACCAGTGACATTACTACAGTAATCAGTGCTAAAAATATGCACTGTTACTGTAATAATAACACTGGCAGGGAAGGAGTTAATGCTGTGGGTGATCAAGGGGTTAAATGTGAGCCTAGGGGAGTGATTCTAACTGTGTGGGGGGGCAGGGCTTGTGAAATGATCATAGATACCTGTGTTCCTATATAGAAGGATCACAGGCGCTCTGTGATCATTCCAGAGAGAAGAACGGTCCGCTGTGTTTACAACAGCAGACCGTTCTTCTCTCTCAGCGGGGAGCGATCGCGGGTGTCAGGCAGCAATCGGAGCCGCCTGCCCCGTGCATCGTAGTCCCCGCTGCCAAGTGGGGGCGGGAGCGCGCCACCGGCGGCACAGGCTCGCCCCCTAGCTGCAGGTGCGCGTCATACCTACGTCAATTTGTGCAGGAGGGGCTGCCTGCCGCAGTATAACTGCGGCGGGCGCTCCTTAGGTGGGTAATATCAAGCAGTGGCTGTCTCCTTGTGATCATATGACAAATCCCCAATCATGATTTTAAGGGTATTTTCTGATTTCATTGACTTGGGCTGAGCAAACTGATTAAGGCTGGGTTCACATATGTGTGAATTGGATGCGGTTTCCACGTATCTAATTGGCATGACATGCGAGTGTGACCGGCTCTTGATTATGCCGGTTCACACAGATCCAGGGTGGACATAAAGCAGATTGCAAAAGGCTCCTGTGCGTAATTGGGTCTGGTTCAGGTGCAAATTCTGGCTACAATTTGGACCTGAATCAGTGAACAGACACATACCGGACCCCAGGCACAAACCCGCAGCCGGACATACTGTATGTGAATCCGGCCTTAAAGAAAGAAATAGAAAGAAAGGAACTGCACTTTTGTAATTGAATGCATGAATTAAAGGGGTATTCTAGTATCAAGGAAACCATGGGCATTCTTTCTGCCCTCACAGAGATAATTTGTAGGAACTGTGCTTTTATATTTTGCTACTCATGTCAGGTAATTGGGGTTTATATGTTTTGTTGTTGGGAGGGCAGTGCACCCCTAAAAACACAATCAATGGTTTTTAATGGCAGAAAGTCATTTATTCCGGATGTTTTGTCCCAGAGTTATTTTAGAATCCTAGCAAAGCATATTCAGTTCTGCTGCTAGATTTACCCCAGAGGCATCCAAAGGTTTGATGTCATTTACATAACACACAATGTTCTGTCTAAAGCCCCGTACACACGTACCGATGGTCGGCTTACAAATGTTCCTCTTTTCTCCCCGGGATGTCGGTGTCTGCTGAAAAGTGCAAAGACAGCACAAGGACAGCACAAGAATTTTGTCCGCCGACTGCAGAAGTGATGTCATGTAATGGTTAACTTTCCCTGTGTTTTCTATTTTCTGAGCATGCCCAGTCTTACAAATCTGCGGTCTGTCGGCCGAATTGTGTACTGACAGGCGAACAATCGTCCGTTCTGGTGTCGGCATACAAATATTTTCATGTTTGCACGAAAGACTTTTGTCCGCGGATTGTGCGCAGACATCTGTCGGAGGCACCATACTAACACGCGTACAATCGGCAGATCCTTCGTCCACCGACGTTTGTATGCCGACGATCGGTACGTGTGTACGGGCCTTAAGTGATTATTGAAGCTACTGAACATTGCTCCTGGGAACGACTGACTGCAAAGTTCAGGTGCCTTCTGGTACACGAGTATTCTGGTGAATCATTTTGGCTACTTGCTCTCAATAATCTGTATACCAGTAAGATATTTATTGGGTGCGGGACTGAGAGAGTATACAGTCACCAGCCACTTTATTAGGTACACCTGTTTAATTGCTTATTAACACAAATTGCTAATAAGCCAATTTACATGACAGCAACTCAATTTCAATGCATTTAGGCATCTAGACATGGTGAAGACCTCTTGCTGAAGTTCAATCCGAGCATCAGAATGGGGAAGAAAGGTTATTTAAATGACTTTGAACTTGGCATGGTTATTGGTGCCAGACGGGCTGGTCTGAGTATTTCAAAATCTGCTGATCTAGTGGGATTTTCACGCACAACTTTCACGCAAAAAGAGAAAATATCCAGTGAGAGGCAGTTGTGTGGGCGAAAATGCCTTGTTGATGTCAGAGGAAAATAAGCAGACTGGTTCAAGATGATAGAAAGGCAATGGTAACCTAAATTACCACACGTTACAACCAAGGTATGCAGAATACAATCTCTGAATGCACAACACACTGAACATTAAAGCAGATGGGCTACAGCAGCAGAAGACCACTCCAGGTGCCATTCAAACTGTGGTCACAATTTGCTCAGGCTCACCAAAATTGGACAGTAGAAGATTGGAAAAACGTTGCCTGGTCTGATGAGTCTTGATTTCAACTGCAACATTCAGATTAAAGGGTCACAATTTGGCATAAACAACATGAAAACATGGATCCATCCTGCCTTGTATGAATGGTGCAGGCTGGTGGTGTAATGGTGTGGGGGATATTTTCTTGGCACACTTTGGCCCCCTTAGTACCAATTGAGCATCGTTTAAACACCACGGCCTACCTGAGTATTGTTGCTGACCATGTCCATCCCTTTATGACTACAGTGTACCCATCTTCTGATGGCTCCTTCCA
This sequence comes from Pelophylax lessonae, assembly GCF_965119305.1. Taxonomy (NCBI): domain Eukaryota; kingdom Metazoa; phylum Chordata; class Amphibia; order Anura; family Ranidae; genus Pelophylax; species Pelophylax lessonae. The sequence continues at coordinate 465,648,214 of NC_138772.1, forward strand.
GCAGGATAATGCACCATGTCACAAAGCTCCAATCATCTCACCACTGGTTTCCTGAACATGACAATGAGGTCACTGTACTCCAATGGCCTCCACAGTCACCAGATCTCATCCAATAGAGCACCTTTGGGATGTGGTTGAATGGGAGATTGTCATTATGAATGTGCAGCCGACAAATCTGCAGTGATAATGTCAATATGGGTCAAAGAGGAATGTTTTCAGCACCTTGTTGAATCTATGTCATGAAGAATTAAGGCAGTTCTGAAGGCAAAAGGGGATCCAACCCGGTACTAGCAAGGTGTACCTAATACAGTGACCGGTGAGTGTATATTTATGCTAATGGTGCAAATCCACATTTACTAAAAATACCTATCCAGTTTACTACAAAAAGTAAATACAGCATCTCTCCAGCCCCTCTATTCATTTGACTGGAGGCTTTGAATTTGATTTTTATTTATTTCATTTATTTATTTATTTTGAGTTTGATTTGATTTTGAATTTGATTTAAGTCTTTGAATTAGAGTGGAGTCTTTAGGGATGGTGGAAAAGCACATTTCTAGATGGCAGGGTTGCACACAGATTTTTATTTTTTTTTCTTAAATGGTTCATAATACTTTATTGAATAATGAAGAGCTGACATGGCACCATGCTTTGCTGAGATTATGGGCTAATCACATCAGTCTGAGGCTGTCACCATTGACCTCCAAAAGAGCTAACAATCTTATGTCCCTTGTACAGCCATACAAGGCCTAAGGCCAGTCTTGAGTGGAAGGCGGTTAACTTACTGGTATGGTTTTGGGCAGTGGGAAAAAAATGGAACACATAATATAATTTTACCTCAACTCAGCTTAACTGAAACTAGGAAATGTAATTATTGTTCCTTAGTACTATTATTGAACAGACTAATGGAATCCATAGAGAGACAGGGTTCTTGCTGCATTCAATGGAAAATAATATTGAAGATAAAGTATTATACCAATTAGACTATATTTATCATGTTTATTTAACTGTTTTCTTACTGCCTTATTGTTTGCATGGTATTTATTAGCAATTATTCCATTAGTTCTTATGTTACCCAGTGGGGTCCAGTACAATCACTCATTGGTTGATGGTGTGGCTGGCCTTGCATCTGTAGAATTGCATTAAAACGAGACAGCATAAAAATCGCTCATCCGACTATGGTGCCTTCATACACTCAACTCATTTCAAATGACTTTTTATTTGAGTACCGTGTCAATTTCTCAATGTTCGGAGAATGCTTTACTTCTGGATTAACTTTGAAAAGTGCGGTCACAAAAGACTATTTATGATTTTTTTTCAGCCAGGACAAATTCAATGATTAGAAATGTCTTTATTCCCATTACATTTAGCAAAAAATTTTCCATCCTTGTCCTTCAATTTTTTTTGCTGACTCTGGTCGAAACCGATTGTTAAATTGTACCCTTTAACTCTAAATTGAACAAACGTTCTAAAAATGTCATCTTTCAAATGAAGTTCTACAGGTGTGAATCTAGCTTTAGAGATCCTTAGAAGTAAGTTTTGTTTAAGGGAATCTTTGTAGACTTCCTCTGTTGGTCTCTTCATAGTGACCTAGAAAGGATTATCTTGATCCCTTTGCCATGGATGGTCCCCACTTTGAGTTGTCTGACATAAAATAAGGTCTGCAGGTATCGACAGCAGGGTTTGCTCTTGGATACGGAACTGGCTAAAAGGCCGAGTCCAAAGGGTGGTAATAAACAGCGCATACTCAGACTGGTCTGAGGTAGTAAGCGGGGTCCCCCAAGGCTAAGTCCTAGGACCAACCTTGTTCAATTTATTCATAAACAGCATTGAGGACGGGATCAGTAGTTCGTTATCAGTTTTTGCAGATGACACAAAATTGGGCAGGGCAATAACAGCACAGCATGAAGCAGATATCCTACAGAATGACCTGGACAAAATAACGGAGTGGGCAACGACTTGGCAAATGAGGTTTAACGTAGAGAAGTGTAAGGTTTTGCACTTAGGGACTAGAAACATTAAAGCACAATACACGTTAGGAGGGGAGCCCTTGGGGGAATCAAAAATGGAGAAGGATCTGGGAGTCTTGGTTGATGATAGACTAGGCAACAGCTTGCAATGTCAAGCGGCGGCTACCAAGGCTAGCAGAATATTAGCATGCATAAAGAAAGGGATGTTTTCCAGAGATAAGACTATAATCCTTCCACTTTATAAAACTCTGGTCCGACCGCATCTGGAGTATTCTGTCCAGTTCTGGTCGCCAGTCCTCAGAAGGGATGTGTTGGAGCTGGAGAGAGTACAGAGAAGGGCAACTAAACTAATTAGGGGACTGGAGGACCTTTATTATGAAGAGAGTCTCCAATCGCTTGATTTATTCTCCCTGGAGAAGAGACGCCTGAGGGGGGACATGATAGCAATTTTTAAATATCTCAATGGGGATCTCAGCTGAGAAAAAAAGCTGTTCAGTCGAAGGGATTGCATGAGGACTCGGGGGCATACAATGCGATTAGAGGAGAAGCGTTTTAACCTCAGGCAACGTGGGGGGTTCTTTTCTGTTAGGGCTACAAGATTGTGGAATTCTCTACCACAAGAAGTGGTTTCTGCGGGTAGTATGGTGGCTTTCAAAAGACTATTAGACGTACATCTCAAGAATCAGAACATTCAGGGGTATGTGAGATGATTACAGCCACACACACCTACACAGGTTGAACTGGATGGACTATTGTCTTTATTCAACCTCACCTACTATGTAACTATGTGTCCCTGGCACAGTTCCTGGCTGCCAGCGGTGTAGTGTACATGTTTTATTGCACCAGTGCCAACCCACCAGTTTCACTGTGTAGGTGACAATCTAAAATGGAGCCAACCGACTATTAGGGGCCAATAACATATAAGATATGACATCTAGGTCTGGTAAATAAATATGAATAGGAAGGTCCAAAAATCACCCGAATGCGGAACCCTTAGACCCCGTTCACACTGGGGCGACGCTACTTGCCGGGGCGACCTCACAGGTCGCGGTGCGCAGCTCGCACCGCGCCCTTGGAGCGGCCAGCACGGACTTCATATCATTGAAGTCAATGCAGGTCGCTCCGGGTCGCCCCAAAGAAGCTCCGGACCCTTTTTCTAAGTCGGAGCGCCTTGTGTCGCTCCTATTAGAACGGGTCCACAGCTTCTCTATGGCAGGCGACCTACAGCGACCTGTCAGGCGACCAGGTCGCCTGACAGGTCGCCCCAGTGTTTACGGGGTCTTAGCAACCCAGAACAGGCAATCAGAATTAAGTTAGTAGTACAGGCGGTCCCCGGGTTACAAACATCCGACTTACATACGACTCCTACTTACAAACAGAGAGAGACAACAGGAAGTGGGGAGAAATCTCCCCCTAGGAAGGAAAATTCACTCCTGTAAGAGTCATCATGGGAAAAAGGTGTCTCCACTGAAGCTTCATCACTAATCCTTGTTTCCACAACAACCCAAAATTTTTAAAGTCCAATTGACACAGGGACAGAAAGTAGGGTGAAATCTTCTGAACAGGGGCACAGACAGCAAAACAATCATTACAGGGGTGGTAACCCTTCCTTATGCTATCCAAAAAACTTAAAAATGTTTTTTTTTTTTCTGGAGCTACACTTAAAAAATGTACTCGTTCCGATTTACATACAAATTCATCTTAAGAACAAACCTACAGACCCTATCCTGTTTGTAACCCGGGGACCGCCTGTAATCCGTAAATTATTTCTGATTCTTTGGAAGTATAAGGCTTTGCACATTGCTCTTCCCATTTTTTAGTAGGCCAGACAGGGAGATCTGTTCCTGGATGGACAGGATTACTTGGTGCTCTCTAACAATCTCAGTGTATTATGCTGTTGCATAACCTGTTTAACCTCTATTATGTCAGATGTGACAGTGTTCTTCAATGTCCTGCTATAATATTAGGCAGATATTCATCAAGAATAATCCTGGCTGCAGCCTGAATTCCACATTGTCATTGTATAGGAAAGACAATGAAAAGGATGGCTTATTTATCTGGCTGTGGAATTCATTCCCTTGCTGCATCTCCTCCTGTAAACTATCACTGTAATGCCTCATAAGATGGGCCATCAGTGGGTCAAATTTTAGTTAGGGACACATTTTTGGGACTCGTTTTAAGTTAATCAAATGTAGGTACTAACATTACTTGAATAAATTTTTTTTTAAAATATTATTAAACCCAAAAGAAAAAATAAATTAAAATACAGCTTACCAATTCTTAGATGTGGTGGCCGCATTCGTTCTTCTTTGTATTCTTTCTTTTCTATTTTCATTGGGTAATCCAGCCAGTAAAGCCTGATACACACGATAAGAATATCAGACAAATTATTATTTATTTTTTTTGCATACTGGCCTCATATCGAAACTAATAGGTTACTAGATTTATGAAAGTTCTCATAAGACAGAATACAAGTTCCCATGATGATGTAATGTCTTGTGTTGTATTGTATTGTAGGGATTGTCCGATTATCGGCAAAGCCGATATATCGAGGGGTGATCTGCACTTTCCCCCGATATATCGTATTCGGCCCATGAGGTTACCGATATTGCCAATATTTCGGGAAAGTGCTTCCCGGAGTGATGCTTGCAGCTAGAGGCATCACCCCAGTACCGGCGTCCATAGCCGACGGTCGGCAGTCTTGTAATGACAACCGATGCGGCTGAGAAGCCGCTTGGCTGTCATTAAAGAAGCGGGAGGCGACATCCCCCCCTCCCGCCGCCTTTTTGCGGCTCGCCCAGGTCTCCCGTCCCACCGGGAGACCCGAGCAACCAGCCTGCACAGCCGTCGAAGACCCGATCAAAGCCGCATTCGGCTCTGATCGGGTCTCCATGCAAAAACCCGGAAGTGATGTCATGAGTGACATCACTTCCGGGTACTGTCTGGCGACAGATTTAAAAAAATGACAGCATTCAAAACAGCCAAACTTTTTAATGCTTTTAAGTGCAGAGGAGGGGTTTGGGGTCTTTTAGACCCCCAGATCCCTCCACAAAAGTACCTGTCAAAAAAAAAAAATGTACAGAAATATCAGCCAATATCGGCCGATACCGATATGCACTGGCCAAAATATCGGTATCGGCAATGAAAAACCGATATCGGCCGATCACTATTGTAATGTATTCTTTCATTTGTGAGCATGTGCGGTCTTGGTCACTCAATTTTTTTTGGATGAATAATGTACTGATTAAAGGAAAGTAACTCATTCTGGTACTATATGAGAAAAAAATTCTGTGCTTGTCCTTTTGGATAATTTTGGATGAACTGTCATGATCGGCTCTCGAAAGCTGTATACTAATGATCAGATTATCGGACAATAACTCAGAAAGCGGTGTTTTTCGTCTGATTTTCTCATCTTGTCTACTAGGCATTAGTCTGTTGTTTTTCAAAAGAACAAGCTTTCTTGTAGATGAAGCAGTTAGGGGTTGAGACAAACTCAGCAGGGTGCTTACAATAATCAGCTTTTATTCATAGATGTAAAACCTTTATCCTAAATGGAAAAAAGCTGTATGCTGTAACTGCTTATCAAATGTGAGCTGGAGTTTGGCTTCAGTTTATTAGTGTATCTAAATCTGCAAGTACATTAAACCCCCCCCCCCCCGCTTTGAGACGTATAATGCTGCTATCTGCTGTGCCCCCTAAGCTCATTTATTCAGAGTGGGGGCCCTCTAAGACAGGAGGTGTGTTACTGGGCAGCAAATGCAGACACCACATCCAATGACTGCTAAGTCTGCTAGTACATTTAACACTCATCTCCCCCCCGCAGACTGATAATGCTGTTGTCTACTGTGCCCCCCTGTGCTCATTCATCCGGGAGGGCACTCTAATACAGAAGGTGCGGTTTTGGGTAGATCACAAGGTGAAAACAGAGGGAAAAAGCCTAAAAAATACTGCTTTAATTATGTATTATTGAATATAATGGTGCATATATTTGTGTTGTGTATATATGCTAGTAGGCCAGCTTTACCCACTTGCCAATACGGCGGCAGGTCGACAGGTTCCCGCGAATTGCTGTATCGGTACGGCGGTTCGCTGGAGCGAAGCTGGGGGCACACGCCCACTCGCCAGCAGGGATGCTGATCCACGGGGCCGGCGGTCGCGATTTCCACCGGGAACCCGCGATCTCTCTCGGTGAAGAGAGAACATCGATCTGCTGTTGTAAACACAGCAGACTGTTGTTCTCTCAGCTATCAACACAGAGCTCCTGTGTTCCCCCTATTTAGGAACACAAGTCTCTGTGTTGATTTCACAAGCCCATCCCCCTCACAGTTAGAAAACACCCCCTAGGCTCACACTTAACCCTTTGATCGTCCCTGTGTTAACCCCTTCCCTGCCAGTGTCATTATTACAGTAACAGTGCATATTTTTAGCACTGATTACTGTAGTAATGTCACTGGTCCCTCCAAAAGTGTCAAAAATGTCAGTTAAGGGGTCCGATCTGTCCACCACAATGTCGCAGTCCCGCTAAAAAATGCTGATTACTCACTTGTAAAAAATAAATAAATACATAAAAGTGACATAAATTTCCCCTAGTTTGTAGACGCGATAACTTTTGGGCAAACCAATCAAAATACACTTATTGGGATTTTTTTTACCAAAAATATGTAGCAGAATACAAATTGGCCTAAAATGATGAAAAAATTCGATTTTAAATTTTTTTTTTTGGGAATGTAATATAGCAGGAAGTGAAAAATATATATTTTTTTCAGAATTGTCGGTCTTTTTTTGTTTATAACGCAAAAAATAAATATCGCACCGGTGATCAAATACCACCAAAAGAAAGCTCTATTTGTGGGAAAAAAAGGGCATCAATTTTTTTTTGTTACAGCGTTGCACGACCGCGCAATTTTCCATTAAAATAATGCAGTGCTGAAACGCAAAAAATGGCCCGGTCATTAAGGGGGAAAATCTTTCGGTCTAGAACTGGTTAAACACAAATTCAAAAACTATGGGTTGCACATGGGAGAATTCTACCCATTTATCTTTATCAGAACACTTGTCAGCTAATTGAAAGTTCAAAGTGTATTATCTCTAAGCTATTTCCTAGATGCATATTATCCTTTGGCGGACTCAAGTGTATGTTATCAGTACTAGAATTTTCACTTCCATTCCGTCTGCAGAGAATTATATGCACACTAATTATTATATTGCTATTTATATATATATGTTCTGTTCCTTGTTTTATTAAAATGCCTTATTTTATCAAAAAAGAAAATATAGACATAGCACTAAATATGAAATGTGGGATCGTGAATTCTAAAACTTAGATGAGCCATATTTGCTTTTAGAAGAAAGTCCTTTTCACCTGGTTTGCTTTGCATTACAAGGAACAATAGGTACAAGCTTGTACGTGACTGCCAGTATCGGAGCAGCTTATTCAAACAATAAGGTGTTATCTGCTGGTACAGGCGGTGCACTGACACAAATAATAGTTCAGTTGTTGGGCTATCACCAGAGAGACACATTTATGCCAAACCAATCTTAGTGCTTTACATAAGCTTGGAAAAAAAAGATAATTTTACATTTAGAATGGATCGTTTCCCCTAGCTATAATAAAGTTGTCATAGAATATATTGTACATAATAGATCACAACGACACATAGCTTATACTGACGGTTGAGTGACAGAGGGCAAGAAAGTACAATTATAAAGCATCGCATGTTATTTGTGATTACCAGTCATCTGTAGGTGGTCACAGCTTTTGCTATTGATTGGAGATTATTGGCTTTTACACCAAGGAGCCATCATTCTATATTTTGGTCTTGTTTTGACACCAAATTCTCCAAATTATGGAAAGCCAATAATAAAGCTGAGAGATTGGTTTAAATATGTAATTGACATGTATATGCACCAAAGGATAGGCATAAACGGGCAAATGTCTCACCATAATCACAGATATTACCTAACACGAGCAGCCAAAACCAACACATGCAGTTTATGGTGCAGACAACGATGCCCCGACCTCAGCTCCTCTTACATTATTGCTCCAAATATTCTTAAGGCTACGTTCACATGTTAGTGTAGCGAACCGCAGCAGAATCACCGCGATTCTGCCTGCGATCCAGAAATCATTGCAAATCGCGGGACGCCTGTGCGTTGCAGTTGATTTGCAATGGCACCCCAAATGCTGTGCGATGTTGCCGCGATTTCTGCCTGCCGAATCGCGGTAAAATCGCGCAAACAAAATCGCTGGCATGACTCCCCAAAGAAGGTCTTGTACCTTTTTTCGGCGTCATGCGACCCGCGATTTTGTTTGCGCGATGTTACCGCGATTCGGCAGGCGGAGATCGCTGCAACATCGCACATTGCAAATCAATGGCAACGCACAGGCATCCCGCGATTTGCAATGATTTCCGGATCGCGGGCAGAATTGCGGTGATTCTGCCGTGGTCCGCTACGCTAACATGTGAACGTAGCCTAAAGTGTAAAGAAATTTTCAAATAGCACTTTTTGATAGTTTTTCTACCTTTTTTACTTCCCCTGTTCTTAGCTGGATCTTACTGAGTTCTGGCATTGGATCTCTCTGGCCCATAGAAGTGAATGTGTTTGTAATGGGCAATGTGCGGGAAAAGGAGGAAGAGGACAGGCAGCCACATCTAAACATTGGATGGAACCTTAGAGATCACAATCCCAGAACTTAATAAGAATTCAGTTTAAATTTCATAGTGGGGGTGTATAGGGACACTTTTTCAGAAACTACTTTTTGGTCTCTTGCAGTACTGATTTTTGAGCATCTGCTTTTTTGGATGTATTTTCAGGCATTTGTTTGTTGCGCATTCATGTGCATTTATATATAAAAAAATTGATAAAATAACCGCGCTCAGTCTGAGAAATAGATGAAACACATAGGCTGCCAGCACCAGAGGATATGATTGTACTCCGGATTGTAACTTTCTTATAACTCTCACACTAAGAGGTGGATTTACTAATCACTTATTTTCCTTGCATGTGATTGGGTGTCCTTTGCAAAGTGAAGCCTTACCCCATTTACTAAGCTCTGAGCAACTGCACTTTGCAAAGTGCACAGTCTATTTGCCTTCAGTAAATCCATCCTTAAGCCTCTTAGCACTCCTTATCCTTATGTTACATTCACCTCTGTGCCAGGATCCTTTGCACCCAAAACTAGTCTCCCTGTGCCACAAGATACCATCACAGAGTAGAGGACTACTGTTATGTCTCACCCATGACTTCCCATTTTTTTGTTGAGAGAATAAACCGGTAGCCCAGCTGAAACTGGCATTGCAGTAAACACATGCATGGTTAATGGTGTTTATTCTGCTAAGTCAACCTAGGCGGTAGCAGAACCATAATCCTGCTATTATGCACCAGTGGTGTGCGGCATGGTGGGAACTTTTATTATTTTTTACTCTCATAGGTTTAAAGACAAACTAACATGGTGGGTCCACCTTTAGAGTTAAACATGGTCACTCACGATCGCTCCGGTGAAGGGAGAAAGTCAGGTGGCTTTGTAAACAAGCCGCCTGTCATTCTCCCTGGTGTAAAAATGAAGATCAGACGGTTCTACTATGTAGAACCGTTGATCTCTGTTTTTACACCAATAGCCATGTCCCTTTACAGTTAGAATCACGCCCCTAGGACACACTTAACCCCTCCCTCTCCAATACAGTTAAACCCTTCACTGCCAGTGTAATTTTACAGTAACAGTGCATATGTATAGCACTGATTACTGTATAAATGTCACTGGTAACCCCATAAGTGTCAAAAATGTCAGTCAAGGGTCCGATCTGTCCGCCGCAATGTCGCAGTACCGCAAAAAAAAAATCGCAGATCGCCGCCATTACGCGTTAAAAAAAAAACACCAAAAATTTGTTAGTAAACGCGATAACTTTTGCGCAAACCAATCAAAATATGCTTTTTGCAATTTTTTTTACCAAACATATGTAGCAGAAAACAAATTGGCCGAAAATGTTAAAACATTTTGATTTTTACATTTTTTTTGGGGAATTTCATATAAAAAAATTTGAAAAATATTGTTATTTTTGCAAAATTGACGCTCTTTTTTTTGTTTATAGCGCATGATCAAAAAATCGCACAGGTGATCAAATACCACCAAAAGAAAGCTCTGTTTGTGGGAAAAAAAGGACGTCAAATTTGTTTAGGTACAGCGTCGCACGACCGTGCAATTGTCCGTTAAAGTCACGCAGTAAAAAATCGCAAAAAAAACCCTGGTCTTTTAGCAGCCAAATCCTCCGGGGCTTAAGTGGTTAAGTAAGATACAAGTGGTACGGTATTCAGAAACAACAAAACATTTTTTAAAACGTCTGGCTTCTTTTAATAGTGTGTTAAAATTGATTTGATCTTAAAATGTGTGTTCTGTACTGATATGCTGTTTACTTGGTGCGGCTGGGTAGGACTTGCGTCTGTCATGTTCGTGTGCTACATAGATAATTTTATAAATTTTCACTACTCATTGCTGGGAGTACGACCTATGCCATAAACAAGCTGCTTACTGCCCTGTAGAACACACGAGAGGCACGATATATTCTTCTGTGATTGCCCTATTCATTTTTGTCTGGTGTGGGCACTGGGCATTCAGTAGCAACCAGTCAGCACTCACCTAACCTGACTTCAATAAAGTAAAGGAGCGTTGTAAATCATGGCAGTTTTTTGCACATTTGTTCTGGCTTACTATACTATCAGCCAAACATTTGGGACCAACTGATCATGAGTTGTAAGACATCCCATTCCCATGGGCATTAATCCGGAGTTGGTCTGCAGCTGTAACCATCTCCACTCTAGTGAGAAGGCTTTCCATAAGATTTTTGAGTGTGTTTGTGGAAATTTGAGCCTTTTTAGCCACAAGTACATTTGTGAGGTCAGGTACGGATGTTGGAAGTGAACAATTGGATTACAATTAATGTTCCAGTTCATCCCAATGGGGAGGGTTCTGCACAAGCGGTTGAGTTCTATTTGACCAAAATGGTAAAACCATGCCTTTATAGAGCTGGCTAAGAACACTGGAGCACAGTCATGCTGAACCATACATTGGGTCTTCTCCAAACTGTAAAATATAATTGAGTCCAACTGTATTCGTCAGCACCACACCTCCAAAATATATTACAGCACAATTGGAAAAGGAAAAATTGGGGTTTTTAAAGGTGTGGACTCTTACCAGAATAATTCAACAACATAATCTCATTCCAATAAAAAGTGTAAATGTGTTAATAAAAAATCATTAACATGGTTGGGGCATCATTCCCCGGAAAACATGTATTCAGCAAGCAACATTACTATTGCAACCCCCATGAGAAAAACAGCACCTCTCTTCAAACATATATATAACGTCATGTATTGATACAATAACAACGTATAGCAAGTCGTATAGAGCATTCCACCCTAGGAGAAAGAAGGGTGAGGTGCCTTCTCCTAACATGTTTCGCACATCGGCTTCCTCAGTGGTTCAGGGGGTGCAATGAGTGTGGTCAAAAGTGGCAATATCAAATGATGTCCCATACATAGGGGTAAAAGCATAATGGCCTCTCTAAGTGCAGATCAGGGCAAAAGTAATAAAGATGGAATAATAATGAAAGGGCAATCGACTAGCAAAGGATCATCTAAAGGGTCCCAACAAGGTGTCAACAACAGGCAAGGATGGGCGAGAAAGGCAATTAAAGTGATTGTAAACGATCACCTTGTAAAACAAGCCATTACGGTTAAAATAGAAATCAAAGGCAAAATGTTTTTGTATAGATATAATATTAATACATTACAAATACCTTGTTTCCTTTTTTTATAAGTGATCACATTCCCTCTGTTCTCAGCTGCATAAGAGCTGGGGGCAGAGAAGCAGCAGCACAATGAGCTTCCCATTGAATGGCTGTGCAGTGGTGGTGTGTCAGGAGGAGAGGAGGAGAGCACCCTGAGTTGCCAGCATAGCTAGAGAACTGACCATGGTGTCTTCTCCTGCTTAGTGTGGTCAGTTTTTAATAGGAAAGGAGAGAGACTGACAGGAACACCAGGGATTTCACATAAAGGAAGTACAACAAACAGTACTTTCTCATAGAAGTACATGGTACTGCAGGCACATATCAGGAATATGAAATGTTGGGGTAACAAACGCTTTAAGTTTTGGCATACTTTAGTTTTAGGCTTTTTTCACATGAACGGTTAGAATTCAGCTTTTAGCTGCAGAAAGAGGAACTTATTTACCGCAGCTAAATGCAGACAATGCATCCCTATGGCCCCATTCACACACTGCTTTTAGCAACGTTTTCATAACATACGGTTTTGTGCATTTAAGAAAAATAAAGTTGACAGCGTCCAGGAGCTATCTGTAAATAAACGCAGTTAATCGCAGTACAAAGAAAAAATAAGTAAACAGTTGCTATACAAACGGCAAGAATTTACTATGGCAGCTGAACGCAGCCGCATGTAAACGCACGTAATCGCACATAATCGCAATGTACAAATGTGAATAATCTTTGTGCCAGGGGTGTTGGAATTTCAAAATACCAAACCATGTTTTTACCAGCGGCACAACTACCGTCTGTGTGAAAGGGGTCTAAATAATACTGAATGTTTTCATCTCTGTTCTTCTAAACATTAAATCCATTTTCAAAAAATGGACACAATATTTAAAAATGGAAAGCCTATTAGCAGTCCCAGTTCTCTTTAAGGCTGTAATTATTTATTTATCTATTATAGATAGTCGGATCTATACTGTGAATTTTCCAGAGTACCTGGGAAAAGAATGAAGTATCGTGGACAGTCTAAGTGGCTAATTTAGCCTGTTCTTTGAAGTGCTGAGCGTGTCATTTAAATTGGATGTACAGTAAATGACATGGATACACTTCATTCAAGCAGTCTCTGTATGGTTTCACATAGAATGAAATGTCTGTTAGCCCGGTGATCACATATTGTATAACAAGGGGGTTTTCAATTGTTGTAAGAGACAGAAGGATATTATTCCACTATTATTCCACTACTGACCCTTAATGTACAATTTTCTTTGGAGAAACCAATTTCCGAAGGGCTTATTAGTAATTCCAGGTCTGTATGGTATGTGAAAACGGTAAACAAATTCCTGTGTACAATAAATAGCAGTCCTTTGCCATATACTGGCCCACATATCCATCAGTGTTCACAAAAACCTTATACAGTACAGAGGTTGATTTACTAAAACTGGAGAGTACAAAATCTGGTGCAGCTGAGCATGGTAGCCAATCAGCTTCTAAGTTTAGCTTGTTTGATTAACCAGAAAAAAAGGGGGAAGAGATCTGCCACAAAAAGGTTTTAATGTATGTCTGGTTGCCTCCATCCCTAAATTTGTATTGTAAAAGAATAAGAAATGCAGGACTTTAAATGAGTTTGCAACCAGGCATATGTGTTTCCAAATGAGTATCATGCAAAAAACCCCCCATACAAGGAGGGGGACCCGTAAAGAGCTGACATAATATCAATTGTACAAATTTATTAAACCATATTTATTAATCACATATACAATTAATTCAAATAAGGATAAATACACTTATTTCATATACAATAAAATCTGTAAAAATAGTAGATTACATATGACATCAATTTCTCTGCAGATAAATGGTCTGGAAACATGAAAACACTCAAATATATAGTTGAGTAATTGTAGGCTCTACGCGTTTCGTGGACCTCCGTCCACTCATCAGGAGCTTAGAAAAGAACAGGGTATCTAAAAATAAATAAAGGATCTCAATTAAACCAAAGTAATATTAAAGGAAAAAAAGGGGAGAAGGGAAAAAAAAAAAGGGGAATAAATTGATAATCAATGAAATGGGCACTACCTGAGATATCGTCACGTATCCAGAAATATTCCAATTGGGGAGAAAGGAAACGAAGGCTGATCCGAGAAATGCCTGAGCCGGGGCTGAGGCATAGACATCATCCAGCACATGGGGGGAAAAAAGCAGCAAAAAAGTGGAAAACCGGTAGGTGGTTGATGATATGGCAGATGTACTGGGATCAATGGGATCTAAAAATATATATAACTTATTTTAATTTGTATTCCTTTAAAGTAAGGAAACTAATTAAATTAAAACCACCACCAGATCTATTAAAGAGTAAATAAGAACCAGAGAATCTAGAGAATTGCCAGGAAATGTGAACATCCAGATAAAAGAGGGTGCGAAAGGAGTGGTGAAACCGCATTGAGTGTCTCCGAATGGGGAGGCAGATGAAAAAGGAATAGTGATAGGAAAAGTGACATAACCCATGAGGAGGAATAAAGTAAAAAAGAAAGTGAGGAGGCAGTGAATTGTAGGAACCAAATTGGTATACATATCCATCCCATAGTTAAAGGGATTGACAAAGGGGTGCATAAAGTAAATATAGGGTGTATTGAAAAGTGACAAAAGGATACATACCACAATTCCCACCTCCACAGTGTAAAGAATATCAAAAACGATCTGATAGCAAAATGAGCTGAAATAGTAACCAGGCTGCATATCCCGATGGGCAGAAATGAGTCCACACCAACGCCATAATGGCGTCTGATCTATATAGGCGGAAATCAAGCCTCCCACATCCGGTCAGCAAACCGGATGTTGGTCGGGAAGAGCCGTCTCAGACGCAGATGGGAAAAACATAACCATGGCAATATGATGCCAGATGGCGCCATCTCCATGGTAAGCAGATAATGGCGCCGATGGTTGTTGCACAGCCCAGCCCCCCACCTGGATGCTAAAAGCAGAGGCAAGTAGGGGGGAGGAGTGGCTAAACAACCATCGCAACCCCGGAGCAGGAAACCCGGACCAGCTCCCGTATTTCAGGTCCACTCCACTGATTTACTAAAACTGGAGAGTACTAAATCTGGTGCAGCTGTGCATGGTAGCCAATCAGCTTCTAAGTTTAGCTTGTTTAATTAACCACTTGCCGACCACACGCAGCAGTCTTACTGCGGCAGGCTGGCTCGGCTGTTCAAAACAACATAGTACTACTAGCTCTATTTGTGAGGAAAAAAGGACATCAATTTTATTTGGGTACAGTGTCGCACAACCGTGCAATTTTCCGTTAAAATAACACAGTGCCGAATCGCAAAAAATGGCCGGGTCATTAAGGGGGCAAATCCTTCCGGTCCAGAACTGGTCAAGCTTTGAGAAAAAAAACTGAAAGCTGATTGGTTTCTATGCAGTGCTGCACCAGATTTTGCGTGCTTCCGCCCCCACTAGGCAGTAAGGATGTCGATGCACGGGGCCGGTGGCCGCGATTGCCGCCTGACACCCACGATCGCTCCCCGCTAAAAGAGAAGAACGGTCAGCTGTAAACACAGCCGACCGTTCTTCTCTCTGAAATGATCCTTCTATATGGGATCACAGGTCTCTATGGTCATTTCATAAGCCCCTCCCCCCACAGTTAAAAAAAACACTCCCCATGGCTCACATTTAACCCTTTGATCACTCACTAGGTCAGTGATGGTGAACCTTGACACTCCAGATGTTTTGGAACTCCATTTCCCATGATGTTCATGCACTCTGCAGTGTAGTTGAGCATCATGGGAAATATAGTTCCCAAACTTCTGGGGTGCCAAGGTTCGCCATCACTGCACTAGGTTAACCCCTTCCCTGCCACTGTCATTAGTACAGTAACAGTACATATTTGTTTGCACTGATTACTGTAGTAATGTCACTGGTCCCCCCAAAAGTGTCAAAAATTTCAGTTAGGGGTTCGATCTGTCCACCGCAATGTCGCAGTCCCGCTAAAAATCACAGATTGCAACCATTACTTGTAAAAAAATAAATAAAAATGACATAAATCTTTCCCCTAGTTTGTAGACGCCTAAACGAATGACACAATTCGATTTTTAATTTTTTTTTGGGAATGTTATATAGCAGAATGGGAAAAATATATATAAATATTTTTTTCAGAATTATCGTTATTTTTCTGTTTATAGTGCAAAAAATAAAAATCGCTGAGGTGATCAAATACCACCAAAAGAAAGCTCTATTTGTGGAAAAAAAAGGACATCAATTTTATTTTGGTACAGTGTCGCACGACCGCAAAATTTTCCGTTAAATAAAAGCAGTGCCGATTCCCAAAAAATGGCCTGGTCATTAAGGGGGAAATCCTTCCAGTCCAGAACTGGTTAAGCTTTGAGAAAAAAACTGAAAGCTGTTTGGTTTCTATGCAGAGCTGCACCAGATTTTGCACTCCCAATTTTAGTAAATCAACCCCACAGTACTTTACTGGGGAGTTAGAGCATTTTTTTAAAATCACAGAACCATAAGAAAAGCTCTGTAAATTCTACAATAAAACAGTTGTCAGGGTAGAAGGAGCACATGCTATGTGTAAGATTGTTATATTTAGAAATGTTATATTTAGCTAGGATTATCTTAGGAGATACAACTATTTATTGGAGCCCAAGAAGCACAAAAGCACCATTTCTGAAATTCTGGACAATATTCCTCCTAGCTTTTACATGTACTAGTTCACATTTATGCGGTTGGCTCACCAGGGTTGCCGACTTTATGAATGTGTGGCCAATTTGTAAATTTTGTCTGATTTACAAGCTGTCTGTAAACGTCCGGTATGGACAGCGGCAGCCTGGAAAAAAATGTCTGTTGGCCAACTTTGGAAGTGTGCATGTGCAGTTCAGAAGCCAGCCGAATGCCATTGGGCAATCTTTGGCGTGCCTCTGCAGTGGCATTGTGTGCCGTCATGGTACACAGCTTTTTATGCACGCCTGACGTGACATTTCTCACCATTTCGATCTTAGGAGCCGGGCGCTCACCTACGTTGGCCAAAAAATGTTCATGTCCACTTGTCCACTGTGCGTTATCATGGCTTTGAATAGGAATAGAGTGGCACATGTTAATGCATGACAACGCACCTTCTCAAAGCAGTAAAAACCCCAGGTAAATGCAGATGTATACAGTAGTTGTGAACCCGGCCTTGAACGCCTGCTTTAAGCAGTTTGGTTATTTTGGAGACACACCCAGTGGGGGCAGTGTTGCCAACCATCAGTATTTTTACTGGCAGCCAGTAAAAAAACAGGCACTTTTCTCCTGCCAGTATATGCCAGTGAAAGGAAAATGTTGCCAGTAAAAAATATCTGTGATGCTTGGTTCAGAACTATGCAAGCACAGTTCTGGTTTAGAGCCAGCCAAGACCATCCAAGTGCCTGCTACAGCGGCGCCGGCAGGGGGCTGGTTTGACGGAGGCAGTGCCTGAGTGTGTCGTGTAATGTCATGGTGCATGGGAGCCGAACGGAGCGGATGAAACCTTGTGTGCAGGACTGCGGGATGGGAGCAAGGCAAGCCAGGAGCGGGATCATAATTGCTGTTTGGACTGGAGTGAACTGTTGAGACCATCTGGCGTGGAGAGAGACTGTCATTGTGACTCAGAAGGGGACGTGTCAGTGAGGTGTCATCATCATCTGTGCTGCCTCACTGTGAGAGTCAGTTTCATATGTGTGTGACTGCCCATTCTAATTTCTTGCCCTCCTGAGTCTTAACCCTGAGCTACTTAGTTACTATATCAAAAATAAAATAAGAAATATGCTTTTTTGCCTTAAAGAGGAAGTAAACCCGCTGAAAAAAAATGTGAAAAAAAAACCTGTAAAGAAAAAGGCATAATGAGCTAGTATGCATCGCATACTAGCTCATTATGAAGTACTTACCTAAAAACAAAGCCCCCGCAGTGCCGATAGGACGGCCGACATGTTCATCTGATTGGCCGGAGGCGCGATTACATCACTCCTGCGCATGCGAGCGGGAGTCGCCATTCATGGCACTGGGCACAGGTGACCGTTCCTTCAGAGTGCATGCGCCGATGACGTCATCGGCTGAATGCACTGTAAATATCTTCTAAACAGGGCAAGTTTAGGAGATATTTATAGCACCTATAGGTAAGCCTTAACCTTCTTAGCGGTATTCTCGAGCGTGGCTAGGCGTTAAATTTCAGAGCCAAAAGCGGTAACCCCGAGCCACACTCGGGGTACCGCCAGAAGCATCGCTGGATCCTGTAAGCAGGGTTACTTACCTTGTCACCGGGATCCAGCGATGTGTCCCGGCGGTGTCTGGCGGCGGTTCTTCCTGCCGATCCTCTCCGTGTCCCGGCTTCCATCCCCTGCGATGTGACGTTCGCAGGGGGGTAGAACTGGCGGCAAATTCAAATGAAAAACACACCAAACACACTGATAAAGTTCAAAATAAAAAAAAAATCACATTAGTTTGCCCCCCAGTGCCCTTTCCTGCAGTTTTACTGTACTTTTTATGCATATACATATATATATATATATATATATATATATATATATATATATATGTATATACATATATATATATATATATATAAAATATATGTATACATTTATATATATATATATATATATATATATAATAAATGTATACAGTTGGTTTGGGCTGCTCATTCACAAGAATTACACAAGAATTACATGCAAAATAATGGTACAGCTTTCAGCACCTAAAATCCGAAAGAATCATACCGCCAGGGAGGTTAATATAGGCTTACCTATAGGTAAAAGTCTTTAAAGTGGGTTTACAACCACTTTAATATCTACCTTAAATCACATTGCAAATTGCATATTGTATTTGTTTGTAGCCTAAATACTGAATTTTGCACTTAAAACTGTAATTTTGTAACTTTTTAGAAATGCCAGTAAAAACTTGGCTGTGCCAGTAAATTTTGGGTGTTGTGTCTGTATATTTCAGTCTGGTAGGTTGGCAACACTGAGTGGGGGGCATGTATACTTCATATTCATAGCTGCTTATAACCCCAGTCTGACCTGCCTATGGTATACAGTATATATAGGGAAATGTTCTGGGTATTGTTGGATATGTGAATTTGGAAGCACAGGCTGACTCTTCACCTCCTCATCAATGTAAAACCCTAACAATGTCTTTAAGAAGATTGCCTTGAGACTCATGTCACAATTCATTTGACTAATTGGGAATGACTCATTAGCCAGCAGTCAACTTGGAAGGTATAGACGCTTAATGGGTCAATGGTCTCTTAAGTGTTTATTAAAAGAACTTGAGGATATGGATTTCCTTTGGCACAGATAAGTAGGCACTAATCTCTTGTTTGTTCTGGAATTACAGTGCTGAAGGGTGGGGCTCTGCACGGCACCTACAGACTGAAACAATTCCACTTTCACTGGGGATCCTGCGATGGGCACGGCTCCGAGCACACTGTGGATGGCGTGAAATATGAGGCAGAGGTAAGCCGGCACTGTCATTTCTCAGCTGGCTGCAAACTGTCCCTGAATGATGGGAATGCTTTAACATTAATGTGATAAAACACACACTATGTATATCCCTTTATTTGCACAGTAAAAATAAGTTACCTGTAATGAAGTCTGCTGCATCTCTCAGGGATTGTTAAATCTCTCAGAGCCAATTCACACCACAGTCCAGTGCGTTTCTTTTCTGCAAAAATGCATGAAAAGTAGGTTATATGGTTTCCCAGGGCATAGTTCACACCTGTGCGTTCCAGTTCCAGAAAATAAAGTAAAACATGCTGCATTTTTCCTGCACTGGACTATATTTGAACGCTGTAAAATGCATAAAAATGCACCAAAATACACCAAAAACGCGATGGAACACGCATGTCATTGTTTAAGGTTAAGATAAAAGAGGGGGGGATGCACTGGACTGCATCAAAAATGCATCAGAAATGCACTGAAAAGAATCAAATACGTTCCAAAAACGCGCATGCAGAAAAGCATCTGGAACACATCCAGACTGCGTTTCTATGGTGTGAACTGGCCTATAGGGCCCATTCACGCCAGAAACTGCACATAACTGCGCATTTTTGACTGCGTGTTTAAATGCAGTTAAGGTGTGCTTGAGGTGTGCTTCAATGCGTTTTGTGCATTTTTCTATATGTTTTTTGGGCTTGGCTTAAAGGGGCACAGTGCAGTGCATCTGAAGTGTTTTTGTAGTCCGTTCCCTGCAGAAAAATGCAGCTTTCTCTACTTTTTCCAACTGCACTGCACTGAACTGCACTGCAATGATGTAAACTATGCCCATAGGATTACCTTGATTTTGGGCTGTCTATGCAGTTGAAGTGCAGTTCAAAATGCATCCAACTGCGTTCGGTGTGAAAGAGCCCTTACTGTTACACAGTAACAAACAAAATGGTCTCTGCCCCAATCTATAACTGGCCTTCACAGTAAGGAGCACATAGAAGGGCAACGCATGCGGGACAAAACCAGAGAATTCCCAGCTCAACTCACCAACCAGTCTGCTTACCAATCAAATTAACCTGTCTAACAGTATGCATTAAAAACAGGGGTTTATTAAGCACACATTTGCAAACGCATGTGTAAGCTGCAAGGCCCTTTTATAAGCGATTTACATTCCCTCTGTTATCAACTGCATAAGAGCTGGGTAGGAGAAGCAGCAGCACACTGATCTTCCCAGTGAATGGCTGTGCAGCGGGCGCAAGTCAGGACAAGTCTGATTATTGGAGGAGAGCAGGCTGAGTTCCCAGCACAGCTAGAGAACTGACTACGGTGTGCTCTCCTGCTTAGTGTGGTTTGTTTTAAATAGGAAAGTAAAGAGACTGGCAGGCACACCAGGGATTTTACACAAAGGAAGCAATACAAGGAGAAGAGCATAGGCGTGTGCACAGGGTTTGCCTGGCACACCTTAATCACCCTGTGTGGCGCAGATTCCCCTTGTTGAAACTCCTGGTATTTCAGCAAAGCCCCCTAACGGGGCTCCTAAAATATTTGTCAAAAAATGAATTAAAAAATAAAATAATACAAATACAAACTACTGACACCATCCACTGCCCTACTGCCACCAATCTCTGTCCTACTGACACCGTCAGTATATATACACATGCATGTGTTTGAGCTTTAACCACTTAAGCCCCGGAAGATTTTACCCCCTTCCTGACCAGGGCCTATTTTGCGATTCGGCACTGCGTGACTTTAACGGACAATTGCGCGGTCGTGCGATGCTGTACCTAAACAAATTTGATGTCCTTTTTTTCCCACAAACAGAGCTTTCTTTTGGTGATATTTGATCACCTGTGCTATTTTTTGCTCATGCGCTATAAACAAAAAAACAGCGTCAATTTTGCAAAAATAACAATATATTTCACATTTTTTTATATGAAATTCCCCAAAAAAAAATGTAAAAATCAAAATTTTTTAACATTTTAGGCCAATTTGTTTTATGCTACATATGTTTGGTAAAACAAATCGAAAAAAGTGTATTTTGATTGGTTTGCGCAAAAGTTATTGCGTTTACTAACTAAGGGAAAGATTTTTGACATTTTTGTTGTTTTTTTTTTTAACGAGTAATGGCGGCGATCTGCAATTTTTTTTGCGGGACTGCGACATTGCGGCGGACAGATCGGACCCTTGACTGACATTTTTTACACTTTTGGGGTTACCAGTGACATTATTACAGTAATCAGTGCTATACATATGCACTGTTACTGTAAAAATGACACTGGCAGTGAAGGGGTTAACTTTTTTTTGAGAGGGAGGGGTTAAGTGTGTCCCTAGGGGCGTGCTTCTAACTGTGATTGGATGTGGCTGTGTGTGTAACAGCACAGATCAACGGTCCTACATAGCAGAACCGTATGATCTCAATTCTTACACAGGGGAGAATGACAGGCGGCTTTGTTTATATTAGCCGCCTGCATTTCTCCCGCTGTAACGGACAATCGCGAGTGACCGGTGGACATCAGGTCCGCTGGGCACACGCGCGGGGGGGGGGGCCGTAAGCGAGCGGGAGCGCGCCTCCGGCGGCGCACGCTCGTTCCCTCGAGCCTCACAGGCTAGCGACGTAGACCTACGTCGCTTTGCCTGTGAGGGGCTGACTGCCGACATAAATCATCGCTAGGCAGTCGGCAAGTGGTTAAGGTGCGCACCCTAATGTAACAGGCTGTGCACACCTATGGAGAAGAGGATACTTTCTCATACAAGTACATAGTACAGAAGGTACATATCAGGAATATGAAGTGTTGGGATAACTAATGCTTCAAGTTGGCAACAGTTTTCTCACCACTCCGATCCAAGAGAAATCAGGAGCCATCACTTGATTCAGCGTTTTGGTTGTGTAGTTTGCCTTGTTTTTGAATGCAATTACCTCTTCATAACAAAACAGTGCTTACAAATTGTATGTCCATCATGTGAAATAAAGGACTAGGAAAACATTTCTGTGTGGAATTAACAATGTGAGATTTAGGATGCTAATGAAATAGAGCTCCCAGGAGGCCCTCTAGCTCATATGTATGATGATGGGATACGTGGTTTGTTAGCAGTCTACAGGTTGCCCATACACGGTTTAATCTTTTTTTTTCTCTGTGTTAGCGCTAATCATTTTCTAAAATGGTGTCTCATTTATTTATCCCTTGTTGGCAGCTTCACTTGGTGCACTGGAATACTAAATATAGCAGTTTTGGTGAAGCCGTAAAGCACTGCGATGGCCTTGCAGTACTTGGTGTCTTTTTAAGGGTAAGTAATCAATTTGGGTTTATTTATTTAAACACAGCATTTGACTTAGTTGAAGAGGTGTCCATGGCTTCCTCTTGCCCCATTGTACTTCTTAAACTGGCCATACATATACAGATTTATGTATTTTTATTCCAAACTTTATGCATGCTTTGTGTTAAAGAGGAAGTGAAGCCTCCTCTGTAACGTGTACTTATAGGAAAGCCTATGATAAGGCTTACCTATAGGTACTGTAAATATCTCCTAAACATGCACTGTTTAGGAGATATTTACTTTGCATACAGCCAGTGACATCACTGGCGCATGCACTCTGAAGGAATTGCCGCCTGTGCCGTTCCTTCAGAGCCCTGTGCTGTGAATGGTGGTTCCCGCATGCATGTGCGGGAGTGACGTCATTGTGGCTCCAATCAATCAGATGGCCGGAGGCGAACCCGGAAGGAAGACCAGGTATAGATGGACATGGTGTCAGCGGTGAGCGGGCGGCGATGCAAGGGCTTAGTTCTAAGGTAAGTATTTCATAATGAGCTAGTATGCGATGTATACTAGCTCACTATGCCTTTGTCTTTCAGGTTTTTATTTTTATTTTTTGGGAAGTTTACAACCTCTTTAATGTAAAGCCCCGTACACACGATCAGATTATCGAACGATCTGTCGTCCGTTTTTTGTGGCATGCTAGTCTGATGTGGAAAGTGAAGAGGTTATTTTCATACAAATTTTCCCATACGACAGAATTCTACTTCAGAAATGATGTCATGTGTTGGATTGCTGTGTATGTGTTCTTTCGTCTCTGAGCATGCCTAGTCTTGCTCTCAAGATTTTTTTCCGTCGAAATCTGTACTAATGAGACGAAAATCGGACGTTGTTTTGACGGACGACAAAAATTTTATAGCCTGCACATCAGGATTTTGTCGGCCGAAAAGTCGGAGTCGGCTGTCGAAAGCACCATACTAACAAGCCGAAAATCGGCAGATCGGTCGTCGGACGAAATTTCCCTTCAGATTTTCTTATCGTGTGTACGGGCCTTAAGAGAATTTCCTTCCACTGTGATATCTAGAGGCATGTAAGGAATGTGGTTGTATTTCCAACCCATTTCTGCCATGATAATATCAAGTTGAGTTTGTGTAATATGTATACGGTTCACGTATTGTATAAACACAGTAGTGGAGGAAATCATAGTTGTAAAGGGCAGTTCTATGCCAATTCACTGCTGCTTACCAGTTTACAGTACACTCCAGTTAATGTGAGTATACACAGTAGCTGTATTGTAAATAGATCATTGCAGAAATACATACATCAGAGATCAAGATATCAGCTGGAGAGAGCACAATATTCTGGCAAATAGGAAGTGCAGAACATGGCCTAAATTAGGAAGTTAATGGGAAGAGCAAAGAGTTCACAAGAAACAGGAGACAAGTCAAAAAGAAGTCAGAGAGGGTGATATTCAGCATTCCAGGTGGCTCAGGGCGAAGAGCTACTGCCAGATACAGCAGAGGTTGTGGATTCAGACCCCGGTCCTATTGGTTGACTTGTGGATAATGTCTTTCTGAAAGGAATGACAGGAGATTTTCAAGCGTCACGCAGTATTATAATGTGAAATATGCACAGCTTGTGAATTTTAATGTCTTATACAAAAGGTATGCATTTTCTGAAATGTGTATCCTTAAAGTGATTTGCTATGGGGGCTCCCAAGCTCACAGCTCCCTGTGTCCATTCAGATACTGAGCCCCACCCTGACCCCGCCCCTCTATCTCCTGATTGGCTAGCTGACTTTGATTGACAGCAGCGGTAGCCGATGTTTCAGCCAATCAGGAGGGAGACTCTCGGATGACTGAGACACTCATGGACAGAGAGGGACCTCAGGTAAGTATTAGAGGGGCTGCTGCACACAGAAGTTTGTTTATCTTAATGCATAGAATGCATTAAGATGAAAAACATTCTGACGTTACAACCCCTTTAAGCCACTGTAGGCCATAGAGCAGGAGTAAGGGGGTTACATATGGCCCATAAACCACCAGTTTGACATGCATGCTCTTTGTTATCTGTAAGGAAGTAATGGTTAGCCATTTTTCCTTTGTCACACTGCAGCCACAGCTCCTGAATTGTTCATGGATGATAGTTGGAAGGAGAGCAATAAATGTGAGCACGAAGTGCAGTTGGGTGAATTTCTGTTTCATTGACTGGAGTGACCCTCTGGAATCTATCCATGTGACCCTGCCTATAATGATTTGCCATTAAAGCCCATAGTTGGTACTCTCTAGGCATCAGTGTTTAGTGCCAAGGATTCAGAGGTTTAGTGTTTTAAGTCAAATTATTGTAATCTTGGCTGGTAAAAGAGTTGTGATCACTCAGAGATATCGCCCAACGTGAAAAGTAGATTTGCACTGTAGATGAAGGAATGGAACATCCAACAATAAGATCATTGCTGAACCACTATTCCTATAATCATCTTGTATGCATCCCTTTTAGAGGGACCCCCTCCCCTTGGTGTGGGTGGCACCTGGACCCCTTTATAGCCTGGTGTGGGTGAAGTCCTGGGTATAAGGTACATGGGAATAGATTACCCCTGACATAGGCCATGTAGGTTTGCAACCTGAACAAGAAAGGAGCTTCCAGGCCTGGGCCCAGAGGGAATGACTCGGGGCAGAGTCCCATGGGGGAGGGACTCATGGTGTAGAGAATGAGAAGATGGCTGGATTTTTGAGTTCTGTGTTATGCTTTACTATGTACTGGTGCTGTGGGATGTGGAAGTGGGGAAGCTACAGTAAAATAACAGTAAAAGATCAATTGGTGTTGACATTATTTTATTCAAGAAGGTGGGTCTGGCAGCAAATTGGGGTTGCCAACAATCTTAATTCCTGATCTGATATATTTATTTATTGGTACTTATTGTACCTTACTTACTTTATCCATTTTACTTTTTTACTTGTGGCCTTCTTTTTCAACATTCAAGTTAGTCTATATGGGTAAAGGGACTAAAGCAGTGGTGTCCAAACCATGGCCCGCCAGCGGTTCAGGAACTACAATTTCCATGAGGCATTGTAAATTTCTGACATTCACAGACATAACTAGGCATGATGGGAATTGTAGTTCCCGAACAGCTGGAAGGCCATAGTTTGGACACCCCTGGACTAAAGTATAATTGGTTTATAACAAGAATGTAAGCAGTCTAAGCAGATCTTGCCTGAAATGAATGATGTTCTAATAGAATAATCTACTTTTCTCATTCATTTTTGTACCATGCTCTAAAGTCTAGCCCCAGCCACTGAATGTTAATTGCAACATGGTATGTCATTATTCTGAACTAATAAAACAAGCCAGAGTAGCTAGTTTGTTGGTCATTTGACATTTGATGTCACCAATATTTCTTTGTTCCCAATACTGGCTTCATCCAGAGTGTCCACAAAATGTCAGAGACAGCAAGGGAAAAGCAAAAACAAGCTCTGTCCATCTGGGGTGAATCAAATATGGCAGCTGCATAAAATAGGTTAAACCCAGGGAATGCAGAACATTGTGTCAACCAGTGTTTGACAAATCTGGCTTTATATTAAATAGACGTAAAAATAGATTTTACTTAGAGATATATATATTTTTTTATTTATAATGGCCATACCCAAATGTCTTTTTTAAAGTAAACTTGTCACAGACATGGGCAATGCAAACTGGGCATATGATGTCGAATACACATAACTAGAGATTACATATAGTAAATACTGCCTGATTGGCAGCTCCATTGCCAAAGGTAGCTGAAGTAATATCAATTTCCTAACTTTTCCGGTATATACACCCATCCTTTTGCTAATTTACTAGTTAGCTGGTCTGTTCCTCATAATAAGGGAACAGTAGGTTTGCTTAGAAGGGGCCATGCCTGACTTTCAAAGGAAAATGTAAGATT
Source organism: Pelophylax lessonae (assembly GCF_965119305.1). Taxonomy (NCBI): domain Eukaryota; kingdom Metazoa; phylum Chordata; class Amphibia; order Anura; family Ranidae; genus Pelophylax; species Pelophylax lessonae. Next base: position 465,674,552 of record NC_138772.1, read on the forward strand.
TGCTTATAAAATCGTTTTTTATTGATCTCTGGATCTATTGATCATTTTGACATGGAGTTTCTACTGAACGTAACCTCTGTTTTAGTCCTTTTACATAATATGCTCAAATCGATCTGCCCAGGTTTGAGACAGCTTAACTTAAAATACAATTGCCATAGTATCAGTGGAAGGTACATTGCCACTTTAATGAAAATCGAATATTTATTCTTAAAGTATCACTTGCTACATTTTAACTGTTTGTCTCTTATGCACTATGTATAATAAAAATGCAAGTGTACTGTACCTGCTGACATAAAGCCTGCAGGGAGCCCCCTTTGCTTTTACCATGCCCTTCCCTTTTCATATGTACAGTGCAAGCCGTGAGCCATGCTACTGAGAAGTGTGTAAGCAGATCTTGTTTTTTTCCTGTGTAATATAAATTGCTGTCACCTTCCCTGGTATTTGTAGACTAAACAAGTTCAGCAAACCCTGTCACTCCCTATCTGTTCCTGCCACCGGAGAAACACATTACCTTTCTATGAATGCTTAAGAAGCTATTTATACCTTGTTCATTTCTGCTTTTTAATGTTAGTGAGACATTATGCAATTCATTACTGTGGAGATACCCATAAAATACGTAGAATGTCGAGCCATAGATAGAGCCATATCTGTTCCTGCCATTGGAGATAGACATTGACTTTCTATGAATGCTTAAGAAGCTATTTATACCTTGTGAATTTCTGCTTTTTAATGTTAGTGAGATATTATGCAATTCATAACTGTGGAGATACCCAGAAAATATGTAGAAAATTGAGCCATAGATGGGCAGATCACTTCCTAAGAATGCTGACTAGGGAGAGATCTCTTCATTCTTGATCATAGTGCATGTACAACCTCTTCAAAGCAGGTGGGTATTGGTGGTGCATGTACACCCTCTGTATAGCAGGTGTTGGTAGCGTGTGTACACCCTCTGTATAGCAGGTGTTAGTAGCGTGTGTACAACCTCTGCATAGCAGGTGTTGATAGTGCATGTACAACCCTTTGTATAGAAGGTGTTGATAGCGCATGTACACCCTCTGTATAGCAGGTGTTGGTAGGGCATGTACACCTCTATATAGCGGGTGTTGGGAGCTCATGTACACCCTCTGTATAGCGGGTGTTGATAGTACATGTACAACCTCTGTATAACGGGTGTTGGTGGTGCATGTACACCTTCTTTATAGCAGGTGTTTGTAGCACATGTACACCCTTTCTATAACAGTTGTTGGTAGCGCATGTACACCTTCTGTATAGCAGGTGTAGGTAGTGCATGTACACCCTCTGTATAACAGGTATTGGTGGTGCATGCACACCCTCTGTGTAGCAGGTGTTGATAGTGCATGTACAACCTCTGCATAGCAGGTATTAGTGGTGCATGTACACCCTCTTTATAGCAGGTGTTGGTTGCGCATGTACACCCTCTGTATAACAGGTGTTGGTAGGGCATGTACACCCTCTGTATAGCAGGTGTTGGTAGCTCATGTACATCTTCTGTATAGCAGGTGTTGGTAATGCATGTACACCCTCTGAATAGCAGGTGTTGGTAATGCATGTACACCCTCTGAATAGCAGGTGTTGGTAGCGCATGTACACCCTCTGTATAGCAGGTGTTGGTAACGCATGTACACCCTCTGTATAGCAGGTGTTGGTAGGGCATGTATACCCTCTGTATAGCAGGTGTTGGTAACGCATGTACACCCTCTGTATAGCAGGTGTTGGTAACGCTTGTACACCCTCTGTATAGCAGGTGTTGGTAGGGCATGTATACCCTCTGTATAGCAGGTGTTGGTAACACATGTACACCTTCTGTATAGCGGGTGTTGGTAACGCATGTACACCCTATGTATAGCAGGTGTTAGTAGCACATGTACACCCTCTGTATAGCAAGTGTTTGTAGCGCATGTACGCCCTCTGTATATAGCAGGTGTTGGTAATGCATGTACACCCTCTGTATAGCAGGTGTTGGTAGTGCATGTACACCCTCTGTATAGCAGGTGTTGGTAACGCATGTACACCCTCTGTATAGCAGGTGTTGGTAGTGCATGTACACCCTCTGTATAGCAGGTGTTGGTAACGCATGTACACCCTATGTATAGCAAGTGTTGGTAGTGCAAGTACACCCTCTGTGTAGCAGATATTGATGGTGCATGTACAACCTCTGTATAGCAGGTATTGATGGTACAGGAGGTGTTGGCAGTGCACGTACAACCTCTGTATAGCAGGTATTGATGGTGCATGTACAATCTCTGTACAGGATGTGTTGTTAGAACTTGTACACTCTTTGCACAGGTGTTGCTGAGACTTGTGTGGCAATTGATGATGGTGCATGAGTGTACAGCAGGTGTTGATGGTGATTGTTTACTTTCTGTATAGAAAGCATTGGCAGTGCATGTACAATCTATTCATAGCAGGTGTTAGTGATTCATGTACACCCTAGACAAAGTAGGTGTTAGTGGTGCTTGATCAACACTCTTATAACAGGTATTGGTGGGGCATGCACACCCTCTGTATAGCAGGTGCTTATGGTGCATGTTTAACCTCTTTCTAGCAGTTATTGGTGGTGCATGTACATTCTCTATATAGCAGCTGTTGGGGGTGCATGCGCAACCTCTTAATTGTAAATGTTGTTTGTACATATACACACTTGTTATATCAGTTGTTGGTGTTGTATGTATGGTTTCACTATAACAGACGTTGGTGGTACATGCACACCCTCAGTATAGGTATAGTATATAGTATAGTATACAACCAATATAGTGTGTGTGTTGGTGAAGTAGTGGGACTTTTACAGCTTCTGAACAGCTGGTTTTGGTGGTGCATGTACAACCGCTATAGGGCATGTGTTGGTATAGTAGTAGTGGGCAGGTTTTGGTGGTGCATGTACATCCTCTGTATATATGGTGTTAATGTGGTTGCTGTACTTCTATGGTATTTGCACAGCAGGTGTGCCTCTCAGTGTACACAGATGCTCATACTGCTATGTGTACTATCGTGACCAAAAGAAGTCTAAAGACAAAAAAGTGTAAAGCCAGCAGTGGTGCAAAACAGTGTACATGGTGGGGGGGGGGGGGGGGGGGGACTGATGGACATTCAGGGTCCTTTATTCCAATAGCACATTCAGTTTAAATTAACATTTACAATGATCTGACAAGGATGCCAATGATTTTGTTCACTTAATATGTCTTAATCCGTTCAAAATCAAATTTGGAAAAAATATGCAAACTGTTTCAGCTATGTTCAAAGACACATGAGACAAAGATTATTACTTTACTGAAAAGTTCATAAAATATGTATACTGCAAACTCTATATCAGCTTTTCTTACCACAGTTCTCATATGTCTCTTCTTTATTCAGGTGGGAGAGGCCAGGCCACAGTTGCAACCAGTGATTGATGCCTTAACATTAATTCCAACAAAGGTAACATCTACTGAACCTTTCAAATATTGTTTAATACAACAAGCCACATGAATTCACACAGCTCCATGGCAATTTATATAATCTTATCTTAAACTGCTATATGAAAAATGTATAGTCATTGGAAATGGAATGGTAGTATAGGTTTCATGTCTTTTTCTAAACAAAGTCAGTGTTTTCCAGTCGGTAATTATGCATTTAGATTTCCTGACTCACCAATGTATCAAGAGTCACCTGTGTGATGGCTTGTGCACAGTATAAGAAAATCGTGAGAACATTTTTGTCTGAGGAACATTCGTACGATTTTCTGATAGCGTGTACACAACTTTTGACAGCCTATTCCGACCTTCCGAACCAAAATTCCCGAAGGGACAAGCTCCAAAATTTTTCTCATTTGGGAACAAAATGAACAATTTTCATCTAATGTGTACCGTTTTCATACCAAAAAAAAAATCAAAAATGAAAGAAGCGCATAATCAGAAATAATAAACAAAGAAAAAAAGCCTTCGGCGTACAAGAATTTTTGTACAATATTTCCTTCCTCGTTTCCAATTTTTCACAGCAAACAACAAGGAAAATCAGGCCATTATTTGCCCGAATTTCTTTTAGTGTGTACCCCATTTTAAAATACAAGTATAACAGTCCAGTCATTAGGAAATTCCCTTTAAGCTGAGCCATTCAATTAGGAAGGGTCCTTTCTTGCCTCTGTTGGCAAAAACCACAGTTTGCTCCCTGCCTGCCCCTTTCCCCCCAATGAGGGTGTACAGTTGTAGGTGCCAACCAAGTTACACTTACAACAAGGGATGGGGCTGAGCCTTAACCTTCCTAGCGGTATTCCCGAGTGTGGCTCGGGGTTAAATTTCAGTGCCAAAAGTGGTAACCCCGAGCCACACTCGGGGTACCGCTAGAAAGATCGCTGGATCCTGGTAAAGGGGTTACTTACCTTGTCACCGGGATCCAGCGATGTATCCCAGCAGTGTCTGGCGGTGGATCTTCCTCCCGATCCTCTGTGTGCCCCGGCTTCCGTCTCCTGCGACGTGACGCTCGCAGGGGGGTGGAACCGGCGGCAAATTCAAATGCAAAACACACCAAACACACTGATACAATTCAAAATAAAATAAATTCACATTAGTTTGCCCCCCCCCCCCCCAGTGCCCTTTCCTGCAGTTTTACTGTACTTTACATGTATATATATATATATATATATATATATACACACGTATATATATATGTATACATATATATATATATATATATATATATATATATATATGTATATGTATACATACATACATACTTTAACTTATTTATAGTTTTTTATTATATTATAATTTATGATTTTGTGTTTCAAACTTTATCATACCCGAGATGTTATAAAGAAGAACGCACAGTAAAAAAAAAAATCATATGTAAATAGTTTGTTTGCACTGCTCATTCTTAAGAATTACATGCAAAATAATGGTACCGCTTTCAGCACCTAAAATCCGAAAGAATCATACCGCCAGGGAGGTTAACATCACTACAGCACATTTATGAAATGTCTGGTTACATTTCATATTTTCTTGGGATTTACTTCCACTACAGCAACCAGAGATTTTGTGATCATTGTGTGAATAAAGTTGCAGCCTGAGCCTGCAGTCTGGTTTGGTGAAAATCTTTGCTGAAAAGGGTTTAATATTTGTATGTGCTTTATATAAAATAATTAGGAAAGCATATAATGACTTGTGGACCAGTGCTTAGGGAAACAGTGTATGGATCATGTACATGGATGTTGTTAATTTGTAAAGTCTTTGCTGCAACGCCCCCCCAGACCCCCCCTTTTTCTAACCTGAGTCCATTCCTTTCAGCACCGTGCACGATCCCAGCGGCTCCAGCTGTTGGCACTCATTTCATTGAACACATTGATAGCAGCAGGAGTCATTGGTTTCCGCTGCTGTCAATCAAATCCAGTAACATTAGAGTGGGGGGCGGGGCCGAGTTCAACTGTGTGTGTCAATAGATGAAGTAGCAGGACTCGGGGTCACGCCTGCATGGATGCCCTCACGGAAAGCGTCTTTCCATGGGGGCACCCGATGAAGAGGAGGAGCCAGGAGCGCTGCCAGGGCAACACAGAAGAGTTTTTATTTTATTAGCAAAAAAAACCTTTACAACCTCTTTAATTGCAAAATTTTTATGCAATTGCAGTGGAGCTCCAGTATATGTGATTGTACACATTACCGGCAAAAAGACTATGGGGTTGAGGACTGTGGGGTGCAGTGCTGCAATGAAAAAAAAACAGCTTCCAGGTTTTTTTTTTTTTGTCGAAGCTTAATTGAGCAACCTGAAGTTAGAAGCTGATTGCCTACCATGTACAGCTGCACCAGTTTTTGCACTCTCCAGTTTTAGTAAATCAACCCCTATGTTTTCTTTGTGTTGCCTGTATTACAAACGCTTCTGAATAGGACCTGGGGTGTCCAGAAAATACAGGTCAAAGCTAGGCAAGTCAAACACAGTCTCAGTCAAATTTTATCTACACTGCCCCATTGGGAAATCTGTAGATGTGTGCTTGACATGTGCTTAAATGCACATCTAAATAGGAAAAAACAAAACACCACTGAGAACCCTAATGGCGCTTTTCCACTGCATGGAACCGAACGCTTCGGCTCGCTTTTGTGCTTTTCCACTGCTGGTACCGCATGGTACGGTGTAGGAACGGTTCGGTATGGTACAGCGGCGCTTTTCCACTGCATGGAACCGAACGGTACAGCTCTCAAAAACAGTATCACCTCCATTGTGGTTCCAAGAGGTACCATACCCGGTACCATATCTCACAATCCTTTGCATTCAGTCACTACTAGCCACTGATTGGTCAGAGAATCCCACCCACCCTGTTGTTATCCGACCCACTTAACTTTAGTACTACTTTAGTGGAAAAGCAAACCATACCGTACCATACCGAACCGTTCCAACACCGTACCATGCGGTACCAGCAGTGGAAAAGCAAACCGGGCCAAGCAGGCCGAGTAGAGCCGAGCTGGTACTTGCAGTGGAAAAGTGCCATAAGGAGAGCAATACCTAAAATAAAAGCAGTGAAGCATATCTGTTTACATACTCAATGCCAATCTCATCTGCAAAATGAAAGATGCCCAGTGCCCAGTCCCCCCATGCTGGTGCCTTCAGAATGAAGACCATTGTTTACAGCCCGACTCAAACTTGTGACGGGCCACCAAACCAGTATTCTGATCTGCAAAGAGGAGTTTATGTATGAATATCATTCTTAGCTTCTCCAGTTATTATGTGTTTGGTTCCGTCATAGGCAAATAGCTTATAGTGTGCAGACATGACTTCCACCTCTAGAATGTATTGGTCTGACACCAATTCGAGGTTTATGTTTAAAAAAAAACAACAAAAAACGCCAATAAATGTATTTTATTTCAGGGAAAAGAGGCTGCTTTCCACGACTTTGATCCTTCAGGGCTGCTTCCAAATTCTCTGGATTTTTGGACTTATCAAGGATCTCTGACGACTCCGCCATTGCTGCAATGTGTAGTCTGGAACGTCCTAAAAGAGCCAATCACTGTGAGCAATGAACAGGTATGTCTAGACCACAATTTCTGAGTTTAGAGCTATCACAATGCCGAAAAATGATCAGAGAATGTCAAACACATCCAGTAACATTTTGTTGTTGAGGATTTGGTGTTTTGCTGCAGCTGTTTGTACAGCATATGTGACTAAATTTGTGGTGGGGTGGAAAATCACATTTCTTAAAGACCTGTCCAAACTGAGGGAATTCAAACAGGACACAAAATACATAAGCTTCTGCATTGTGGTTACATCCTAGTGAGGTCTATCAGCAATAGTAAGGATTACCTGTGAACTCCATAAAGCCTTTGTAAAAAGGCAAAACTGATCTATCACTGTCCTACCCACCTTCTGAGTACTAAAACTGGAGTTTTAGCCATTAAAAGTTCAGAAACACCGATATACCAATGTGTGAGTTTAGATTCTGACATCTGCCATGACTGTCAGTTTTCACGCAGAGGAGCCTCCCTTATCTTATAGCAACATTAGTATTTTTAATCACCAGCATAGTCTCATTACAGTGTACATTTTACTCTTGCATCAATGCAGATTAGACATTTTGTTTAACTTTTTAAAGTGTACCTGTCACATTTGTCAGTGCCCCACGCTTTACAGTCTGGTAAATCAGCTGTATTCTCTAACATTTAGATCCAGCAGCAGTGTTAATTGGACAGTACAGTGGTAAAGGGAAATGAAAAGAATTTTGCTTGCACATGATCAGACCACAGCAGCTTTCTGTGCCCCCTCTGTCACCATCTACTAGGCCATCCAGATCAGGGAAAACTCCAACACTTCTGGGTAGTGTCAATGCTTTCCCACTCCCTCCATCTATATATTCCTATTGGCCAATACTATGATGGACTGGCTTCCTGGATAAGAATTTATGGGAAAGGGCATGCGCACTTTGCCAACACCAAGAAGTGCCAAAATCTTTGCCTAACTTTGGCTGTTCTGCAAGTCTCAGCCGTTAAATCCAGATGAAAGTATGAAAACTTCCAAAAGATTCTGATGCTGCATGCACATGGACTTCCACAATGGACTCTGATGTAAGGTGGGCTCTCCTAACATGAACTCTGAATGTAAGGGGGATCCTGATGTAAGGGGGGCACTGACCGGGACCCTGAAGTAAAAGGAGATTGTGATGGGGACCCTAATGTAAGAGGAAACTCTGATGGGGACTCAGATGTAAAGGGGCACTTATCGGGACCCTGATTTAAGGGGGGATTCCAAAAATATACTCTGAGGTAAGAGGGGCACTGATGGGTACCCTGATATAAGGTGGGCTGGTGTAAGGAGGAGCTCCTAAGAAGGGGCTCTGATAAGGACTCTGATGTAAGGGGGGATTCCCAAGGCAGATTATGCTGTTACAGGGGTCATGACGGGGGCCCTGGTGCAAGGGGGGTTCTGATGTAGATCCTGTTGTATAGGAGCTCTGATGGGGACCCTGATGTAAGGTTGGACTCTGATATAATGGGGAGGCTTTGTTTTACTGAAGTTCTTTCTCTTTTTGTTCTGAATAATGAAATGCTGATTCCTAAAAAGAACCAAGTAAAACATATTCTGCATTGCTTTAAAAATCTGATTTATTTTGACCTGCGAATATTTGTAAAATATACAATGTGGCCCCTCATAGTGAAAAGTTTGGACACCCCTTAGCCTTTTTATATTGTAGTACCAAATGTCAGTGAGCTGTCATGCTGTTTTATTCAAGCTCATATTTAGAATATTTCAAAAGAATCAAACTTATATTATTACTACCAATATGGGGACCCCAATATCCTATTATTATCTAATGTTGTTCGGGGGTCCTAAACCTCGGAATTGGATGATATTTTGAAACCCTCAAATTTGTTGTGCTTTGTAAATATGTGGCAACTCTTAGCATGATAAGGGGCCTGTTCATAATAAATGCTGCAGGTTTCTTATAACATATCATTTCATCTTTCATGTTCTTCTTGCTCCATCTAGCTGTCAGCGCTCCGAGGCCTTTACTTTAATGATGAGCATGACAGTCCTTGCCACATGGTTGACAACTATCGCCCACCACAGCCACTGAAGGGTCGTCCTGTTCGAGCATCATTCCATTAGGAGGAGAACCGCCCATCTATATTGCAAATCTACTAGCTAATGTTCAATTATCTCTCACTGTGTGCAAACTGGAAGCTCTTTCTTACTCTATGCTGAATCTCTAATCCCCTGGCAAGTATTAGAATCTGATTAATGAAATGTGAAAGTCCACTGACATAGGCAAATAATTTCTAATGTGAGGCGTTGCTTACAGCTTAACAGAGCCTAGCTTCTGCTTGTTTTCTTCTGAACGATGCTGCAATTACTATAGGAGAGGGGAACTAGTGTTCTGTAGATTCTTCTAGAATTATGTCTTAAAATGCAGATAAAAACTTGAACGAAGTACGTACATACACTGATATGTATTTTATAATGTGCACTAATGTGTGTTTCAAATTTTACCTATTCCAGAGGAAAAAATATTGATTTTAATAGGGTGTAAATATTTAAAAAAAATATATATATAGATATATATATAGATAAATATATATGACAAATATATATATATAGGAGAGAGTCTTATTGGTGCTAATTTTGCACAGTCTTAAATTTCCAAAATGAACTGAAAGAAATATGAAATTAAAATTGTATTTTGAATACCATAATAAATACTAAAACTGAAAACTCGTGTTAAGTGGCTTTGTTTCTTTAAAGTGATTGTAAATCTATTTATTTATTTATTTTTTTAATAATAAACACGTTATACTAAGGCCCCGTTCACATTGCCGCGATCCGACTTGGGGGGGCGACCTCCGAGGTCGCAGTGCGAGCAGCGCGCCGCGACCTCGGAGCGGCCGCCACGGACTTCATAACATTGAAGTCTATGGCGGTCGCCTCCGGGTCGCCCCAAAGAAGCTCCGGACCCTTTTTCTAAGTCGGAGCGACTTGTGTCGCTCCTATTAGAACAGGGCCGCAGCTTCCCTATGGAAGGCGACCTACGGCGACCTGTGAGGCGACCAGGTCGCCTCACAGGTCGCCTTAGTGTGAACGGGGACTTACCTGCTCTGTGCAATGGTTTTGCACAGATATAAAGAAAAAAAACAAAAGGATGCAAGAAGGACAAATTATCAGTAAAAACTCACAATGGCTAAATAATACTAAAGCCAAAAACTTGTGTTAAGTGGCTTTGTTTCCTTAAAGTGATTATAATTTTTTTTTAAATAATAAACATGTTATACTTACCTACTCTGTGCAATGGTTTTGCCCAGATATACAAAAACCAAAAGGGCTCAAGAAGAACACATTATCAGTGCATACTCACAATGGCCAAAGGCTACAGTATAGACCAGGCTCAAGTGGTACAGTAATTCTCACAGAAAGAAGTCGCACCACAATCTTGGCACCACCAAGACTCACCAGCTAATTTGAACTAACTTTTTAAGACATCCACACTGTGTTTTTTTCTCCTCAGACCCCTAAGTGTCACTGTTTAACTAGCACAAAGTTTTCTACTTTTTTGTATACTACGGAGAAGCCCATAATAACCAATTAGATACCATTTCCTTTGGTATGCGTGAGTGTACTCTTTGCTGTGTCTCACCCTACTTATCCCACAACACCTTCAGCCTCAGTTACAATTCTACTTCCTCCTATCCTCTTCCCTTCTCTGTCAGGGTTCCCCAAGGTTCTTTTTTTGGATCTCTCTTATTCTCATTCTACACCTCTTCCCTGGGTCAGTCGACTGCCTCCCATGGCTTCCAATACCATTTCTATGCTGATGACACTCACATCTATCTCTCTACCCTTCAGCTCACTCCATCAGTCTCCTCATGCATCATTAATTTACTAACAGACATATCAGCCTAGATGCCAAACCACTTATTCACACTCATTAAACAAAAATGGAGCTCAAAATATTTCCTCCCTCATGTGCCTCCTCCCCAACTTCTCTCTAAAGATCGATGACACCTAACTATCAACCCATCACTGCATGCCTAGGTGTTATCATGGACTCTGAACTATCCTTTAGACCCCACTGTCCAATCACTGTCCAAAGCCTGCGACCACAGCCTACGCAACAAAATATTGAATGCTTCTTCTGCTAGATTAATACACCTTACTAACCAATCGTTGACTGCTGCGCCTCTCTGCCAATATCTTTACTGGCTTCCCCTTCCCCTACACCAATACAAGGCCATCCAACAACATTTATATTAAAAAAGAATAGCGCACACATGCAAAAGAAATGACTATCAAATATGGAGACAATCCATAAATAAAAATGGGGATTTAGTCCCACCATATGGCCATATCGTGCTCAAGCCCACCACTGCGTCAAAGTACCCTATTATCAGTGGGTCCTACACTATCCATAAAAAAGGGGTGAATCCAGCCTCTCTTACCCTTGGAGACAACACTCCTTGCTGGGAAGGTGTGCTAATGCACTAATCCCCTGTAGTGCATTAGCACACCTTCCCAGCAAGGAGTGTTGTCTCCAAGGGTAAGAGAGGCTGGATTCACCCCTTTTTTATGGATAGTGTAGGACCCACTGATAATGGGGTACTTTGACGCAGTGGTGGGCTTGAGCACGATAGGGCCATATGGTGGGACTAAATCCCCATTTTTATTTATGGATTGTCTCCATATTTGATAGTCATTTCTTTTGCATGTGTGCGCTATTCTTTTTTAATATACATGTTGCTTGGTCCATAGCTGCACTGGCTTTAGATATACATGTTCAGGGTTTGCTTCCCCAATTTTTTGCTTGTTTATCATCCAACAACATTGCCCCCCAGCTACATCACTAACCTCATCTGCACCTCACCTAAATTATCCTCTTCGCTCCTCCCAAGACCTCCTGCTCTCTAGATCCCTTGTTACCTCCTCCCATGCACACCTCCAGGGCTTCTCTAGAGCCTCTCCCATCCTCTGGAACTCCCTGCCCCAGTATGTCTGGTCAGCTCCCACCCTGTCTGCCTTTAGACGATCCTTTATTTGAGGAAGCCTACCCCATCTCCACCTAAGAACTGTACTTGAGTCACCTCCATCAGATCAACCCCTGCAGCTATTACCTTCTGTACCACGTCCCCCTCCCTTTAGATTATAAGCTCCATGAGCAGGGCCCTCCTATTCCTTTTGTATTGAACTGTATTGTGATTGTACTGCCCCCTTTACATAGTTGGCAATATATTAATTCTGTATAATAATAATAAAAATATGCCCCTTCCTTACTAATGAAATCACAAAGCTTCTAAATTAACATCCTGGTCATCTCTAGCCTTGACTACTGCAACTCCTCCTTATTGGCATACCTTTACATAGGCTACACCCCTTCAGTCCATCATGAATGCCGCTGCCAGGCTAATCCACCTTACCAACCGTTCAGTGTCTGCTACTCCTCTTTGCCGATCCCTCCACTGGCTTGCATTCAACCAACAAATTAAATTCAAAACTCGGCCTCCAGCTACATAATTAACCTCGTCTCAAAATACCAACCAAATCATTCTCTTCATTCCTCCCATATTCCTACTCTCTAGCTCCCTTGTCACCTTCCCCCATGCTCATCTCCAGGACTTTTCCCGAGCCTTCATGCTATGAGCTTTCATGCTATAGAACTTCCTACCTCAATCTGTCCAACTATCTCCTACTCTGTCTACTTTTAGATGATCCCTGAAAACCCTTCTCTTCTAAGAAGCCTTTTCTGCCCCTACCTAACAACTGTACTTTTATTTTCTCCATCAGATCATTTCCCACAGTTAATACCTTTTGTTTCATTTGACCCTCCCTCCTAGCCCCCATTCACACCAAATTTGACTTTAAAATTGTGCGACTTCACTTGAAATCTCACAATTTCAAAGCCGCTTGTCACATGTGACTTCAGGTGCAACTTGGATGACATCTTTGTGACTTCCTGCACAGAATTGTATTGTAATTGTACTGTCTGCCCTCATGTTGTAAAGTGCTGCGCAAACTTTTAATAATAATTTCCATTGCATTATACTGGTAGAAGCTAAAATCTAATTGATTGAGATTGCCAGTCTTTATTTCTGATTCTTTACTTTACTTTGTTACACTGACACCACCCACCCACCCAATACAATTCAACTCATTACTTGAAGTGAAAATCAACTCCTTTAGTAAATCAACTCCGGTATGTACAAAATATTCCCCATGTACATTTCAATTTCAACAAATTGTTCAAAATTATTGTTATACCTGTTTACCACATTGGCAGCTGAAACTACAGTAAATGCTAGAGAGCTAGGGGTATTGTAAAGCTTAATAGTGATGGGTATCAAAAAGGCTCATGTATACCAGGGTCCATGTATAAAATACTGTGAATTACACCCAGCATGCAGAAGAAGAGAATTGGTACTGTGTATGCATAATGTGCGTACACACATATGCATTCCTGTATCCATAAATACAGAATAGGAACAGGTACTTAGAATTACAGCCAGTATAGGGAATAAAGAGGAGTCTTTCTGAGAAGCATCCATACATCCAGAATAATAAAAGCTTATAATATCACCCTGCTTACAGAAAATATGTGGTATTGCGAACCATCCATACATGCAGAATGAGGACAGATACTAAGTGGTTATATTTATAAATAAATAAAAAAAAAAATATTAATAATGGACATATAATAGAGGCAGTAAAGAATTTCTTTATTTGAACGTTGAAGATACTGTATAATGTTGGTTAAAAAACAGAATTCATGAAGGTAATAGCACTTAAGGGGGGGATTTACTAAAAAAGGAGAGTGCAAATTTGGTGCAACTGTGCATTGTAACCAATCAGCTTCTTACTTCAGCTTGCTCAATTAGGCTTTAAAAAAAAAAAAAAAAACAGGAAGTAGCGGCTTTCTATGCATAGTTGCACCACATTTAGTACTCAATAGTTTTAGTAAATCAACCCCACAGTGTGCTATTGTGAAACATGGTGAGAATTTCAGTTATGTGGAGATAATAATTGTCCTCTAAACAGGGGGGATCTGTGAACTGTAACAATTGACGCTTTTATGCCTGTTTACTGTATGCAATATTTAGGCAGCAAAGGGCCGGTTAAGATAGTACATGGGCAACAAATGGTAATCATGGCAATATGTGGATAACAAATATACCATCTTGACGCTATACAGCCTCCTGTTACACCATAGTTTTACCTGGTATACAGAGCAAGAGATAAGGTAGTGTGCACCATCCATGCACAGAGAATGAGAACCAATACTATGAATTGTATCCAGTATATACAACAAGAGATGTGTTTCTGAGCAGAAAGTGATACTACGCAGGGTCCATATTTCAAGAATATTCAGAGGCAAATAGAATTATACTAGTAAGAGGGCCCTCAGTGTCTGGGTGGTTCAGTTATTGTGGTTCTCAGACCTTCAGGGGCCTCTGTAGCAGCTTTCCAGGCATGGTGTGCCAAACCACTATGTCCCACTGGTTTCCTGTAAAGTCACATGTTGGTTCACTTTCCAGGCCCTAGACAGGACCTGGATATAAGCACTATACACTTTCTGATGAGGCCTTTTACTATGGTTTTCTTGATTTAGTTAACATTCAGTCAGGACTACCGCTTGGAACAGTGCAACACAGGCATTTTAGTTGGTATATTGGGGAACCTACCTGATCACCCCTTCCAACTGACCCATGTTATTGATCACCACCACTTCTAGCCACAACCCAGCTGCTCTGAGGACTCCCCAGATACAGACTGAGCCTGAGTTTTAGTGAATCATCATGGGGCTTTACTGTTGTGCCCAACTGCCTGTGGCCTTCAAGCAATTGAACCCACTCTGTTGCATTTGATCACACTTAGTACTACATTGAGGCAAAGTATCTTTCTTCAATTCATTGATTGTGCAGAATTTTTCATAAACAGTAAGAACACAGTTCTGTTAAACTAATAAAGTACTGTCCTAAAATCTCCATTAGTGTTGACCCCACATATATTTGGATGGAACCCACAGCTATAGAAGAACCACTCGCAGTTCCTAACTGGGCCCATCTAAGAGTAGTCATAGAGAAAGGGTGTTTGCTGTGTGCCCACAATTATGGATTGAATTCCTCCAAGGTCAAAGGCCTACCTTGTGCACCCTTCACTAGAGGTCTGCAATCTCCTCCATCTTGCACGGAACAAAGAAAATAGTCTTGGCCATATTAACAGCTTGCATACCCGTTGTACAGAACAAGAAAATCTTCCATACATATTGAAGAGAATAAGAACAGACATAAGGAAATGACCTCCATTGCATGGAACAAAAAAGTGATATGACGTAGGACCATAAATGCAGAGTATGAAGTGATACTGGGAATTATGAATAACAAAAGAAGAATAATTTGAATAGTGAAGGAAACATACTTTGAATAGCAAACCATTAATTCCCGTTATGTATAACACGATAAAAGGGAACTAAACAATAAAATGAAAAAAAGGGAGTATTAAGCCAAAACAAATGTAATATATTGCAAAGTGGTTTTTAACACAAAAATGTATTTCACTGCCAGCCCCTCTATTATAACAAGGCAATACACACAGGGTAAATGTTTTTCTAAAACTAAGCTTTTAATGTTTTTCTAAAATTAAGCTTTAAAATACCGTTTTACAGTTATCTGCAGGCCAGTCACGTGACTCCCAGCTGGTCTCCTACTCTGGTCCAGGGCTACTGCAGGAGGGGTTGAGATCTCCCTCTGATGTCAGCCAGGGAGGTCACGTGGCTGCTTAGCCCCTCCCGCTGTAGCCCTGGATCAGAGTAGGAGACCGTACAGGAGTCACGTCACAAGATAGTTGTAAGACAGCATTTACAAGTTTCGTTTTAGAAAAACATTAACCCTGTGTGTTATACCTAGTTATATTAGAGGGGCTGGCGGTGACAATTTGTAATCTTTTATTTTTTAATAATAGCGGTGGTGGGGGGGGGGGGGATGGGGGGTGGATACAGAGACACAGACACTCGGAACTGACAGGCAGGGAGGGAGGGGGTGAGGGGGACAGGGGAGAGCTGCAGATGATGGAGGTACAAAAGCTCACCATGGTAGTCAGGACTCAGCAGCCATGATTATCGTGGTCAGCTCACAGAGGGGGACAAAGGAACAGACAGGATCAGCCATGTTTTTTAGAGTTTAGAGAGGGGCAGATTAGACAACACAAGCACTGTTCTGTTTAATCTGCTATAAGGGACGGGATCTCTTTTTTTTTTTTAGGGTTACAAACACTTTAGGAATCCTCAGACGTGGTGGCTGCATTCGTTTTCTTTTTTAAGATTTTTTCCTTTTTTTTCTTTTCATCTGGTGATCTGGCCAGTAATGCACCTCCTGTCTTAGGGTGTTCCCTATGCAGCAGATACAGTTTTAGGAAGCAGCATTGTCAGTCAGAGGGGAGGGTAGTGTTGGATGCACTAGCATATTTAGAAGGACTTGAACAATTGAGTACTGTCTGTGATGCTTTTTTAATTAGCACTAACATACAATATTTCAGGACAAGTTTTGGGGTACAGTATGTCCCCTTCTTCAAGGTCCCAGCAGTGTTGAGAACGGCTGGAAAACCTTCAAGAAGGGGACAGACCCCAAAAGCTTGTCCTAAAAAAATTGTATGTTAGTGCACATAAAATAAATATCACGGACAGGACTCAATTGTTTCTGTCACAAGTGCACTAATACGGTTACAAGCAAGAAGGACTTGACAAATTGAAGCTGAACTTCAGATAACACTTTATAAGCATTTTCAGCAAACTATTTTTTTCCTTTTGGGATAAACGTTTTACAGTACATAAATGAATAAAATCTGACTATTCTAAGCACCCCCTGTCAGTAATAAATGGTTTGTCTCAACCCTTTAACTGCCACTTTTGTACTGATTGGTCTGTTACAGGAAGCTGAAAAATAACAAAATTTACTGGCCAGATCACCAGGTTAAAATAAAGGGAAAAAAGCCTAAAAACAAATTAAAAAAAAAACATCCAGAGATCACATCTTAGAATTGGTAAGCTATCAATTATTACAATATTGTTTTTTGGGTTTAATATATGTAACAAATTCCTCACTTTTAAAAATGTAAAGAAAAAAGCTTATATAAAGGAGACATGGCAATGAGTCCATAGATGTCAGTTGTTGATAGCACTTCATCTTCTATGCTGCAGAAACCCATGGTCTATTATTAGCCCATTCTTGCCCTTTGAAGGCTCAACTAGTCACTTCTTTAATTTTACTCTGATAGGGTCCTGTCCTTTTTTTGGCTGACCTTATCTGGATAATTATTACTAATCCACATACATACTGTATCTATCACTGTTCCCGTAGGGCTTGCTGCGTGATGACTTCTTGGGCCTCCCTCTGATTACCTGAAGACAGTCACTAGGGGATTTTTCACACATTCATCCTTACTCCCGTTTGCTTGTTACTCAATAAACAGTCCAGGGTATTTGGTTTTATATTTATCGTGGAACTTGGATGGGAGAAGGGAATAGTGGGATACTCCAACTGAACTATTCACAGTAGGTAAGGACAACTCCCACTTGGCCTAACTAGGTTACTTGTGGAAGCAGACACACTGCTTAAACCATACTGCTACTTGTATGGAAGAATGAAGTCTTCTTGCTCTCACTAGCAGCAGACTTGATGCAAATACTTTATCTTCAGGACATTCTCTAGCATCCCCTTGACTGACACCCATCAACTGACTCTTCCACTGCAGGGATGGCCCTCACAGGACAGGCCCCATGACACAGATCTGTACTCACTGTAGACAGAATCAGATCTTTTCCGTGTCTCCCTTCTAGTCAGCTCTGCAAGACATCCGGGTTCAGCTCCTCTCCCTCCGGGACCCCACTCTCCAGCCAAGCACATGTGCCCTTGACATTTGTACAGTTACCCAGCATGCACTGAGGGCTGTAACAATGTCTGTGCCCTTACTTGTCAGGTTTCCTCCCACTGTCCAACATGCCTCCCTATTGGACAAGTGTGAAACATTCTGACAAGCTAATCTGCACCTGAGCACCACGAGCAGACCCTATCAATGGATTCTGCTCTCTAGTAGGCAGAGAGCAATATCAATTTAGCTGGCAATCCCTCTGGTAGGCAGAAAAACCCAAAAACTAGACTCTCTTCTAGCACCTACCATGAAGGGTGCAACATGTAGATTCCCCATGTAACACTCTTTGTATGAAATACATTGTACCGAGTGTAAAGTTTGGGGGTTATATCTCCATGGGACCATGTGCAAAGCCGTTTAACTTTAACCCTTTTACTGCCAGGTCCATACAGCATACAGACCTACAGAACTGCTTGCAGCTGGACAGGTCCGTACTCTGTACAGACCTTATTCCTCCTTGTGTTATAAGCTCATGGTCACTTTAGTACCCATGAGCTTATATCAGAATTGTTCAGCAGACTCTGCTGAACAAAACCTTAGCTCTGATCAGCAGATGACAATTCACTGATCAGAGCTATAACCCCGTAAATGTGCCCGCCCCTACACCCCTACACTGACATCCGTCCCTGCTGTATCCTAAGGTACACTCCTTCCCCACCTAACTAATCCCTACAGAACCTCTCACTAACTATGTACAGGGATGGGATCCCGGATTGTTGGCTGTCAGGATGGAGAGCGGGGGGGCTGATAAACAAGTGTTTACCACCCCCCTTCCTCTCCTAGGTGAAGCAAGTGAGCGATCGGTACCGATTGCTCCTATGTTCAGCTGTCACTGTGGCATAGTAAACACTGCCATAGTGTATAAATGAATGGGTGTCGCTATACAGAGGCTTCCATCTATTCATAATTATTACAGCTGAGCCTGCAGAGAAAGGGACTGAACTCTCTTCAGTCCATTTCTCTGTCTAAAAAAAGAGACATTTGAGGTCTGTTTAAAAAAAAATGTAAAAGAAAAAAAAATGAATTGTATCTGTTAAAAAAAAAAATAAATTGTAAAAAAAATAAAATAAAAATCATAGTAAGGGCCCTTTCATACATGCACTTCCATGGGACAGAATCTGCTTGCTCAGCGGGGGATCAGTCTGCTAATCCCCCAGGGATGACAGGTCCCTCTCCGCTCTGCTGTGACACAGTCCTGCTCTCCTCTATGGGGAGATAGGTTGAAAACAGACTGCCTATCCATTTTCATCTGATCATATCCAATCCGCCAGTGGGAGGAAACCTAAAAGTGAAAAATAAAAAAGCAAAGTAAAAATGGCCAGCTGAGTTTAAAAGTGGAGCACAGGGCCTGGCAGCGAAAGGGTTAAACAAGGGGGTGTTTATTTTTCTTTAGGCAAACACAAAGAAACAGCAGCAAAACAAAATGCACTCAAGTCTGCTTGTCTTCAGCACAACAGCATAAATGAAAACATGAAGAAACACAAAGTTCATAGATGGGACTTTACCTCAGGATTAGCACAGTCCCATGACTAAGGCACCCCAGATGTAATTTGGACACTTACCATAACCCTTATCCCAAATCCCAAACCCTTTCAATAAACTTCCTGCAATAAATACACGGACACCTTTATTGGAGTAAAATTGGCCAACGTGGCCATTTATTAACCAATAACAAAATATATATATAACACGTTCCTTAGAACAGGAACCAAAATATTATAATAAAAGATAACATAAGGTTGCCGATCTTTGGAGGCCCCAAATACCAAGTACCATTTGTGTATCTGTGTAACTCTTAACTGTCCCCAGCAGCACCACCGGCTCGGGGACGACCTCAACACACAGCAGATACCTCCCAATTTAAAATACCAGTTAACCCATCTATTAACTGGCATTCCCCAGGTGACTCCATACCTTAGATGGGTCCCTCAGCTGCTAAGTACAGCAGGTTTTACCAGAAACACCTCCAAAGACCCCCAACCAAAAATCAGCAAACAAGCACATGAAACAGACATTCCAATGTAGGGGCGGGCGAGCGGGAATGCTTCTTCACCCACGCTGAACTGCTGCCCGGGAAAGAATACAGTGAGCTCACTTCCCCCCTCTACAGCCCCTCCCTTAACTGCACCTTGACCAATAGAAGGGAAACCCCCATGACTGCCTAACTTGTTAACCCTTGCTAGGACAATTCCACTGCTGGCCAAGTCATGCTGCCCTGCGCTTATTTCTTTGCTCCTTTGCTCCGGGCTGTACTGTCTGGCTATGTGGCAGCTTCAAGCAAACGTGCAGCACTTCAACAGCTGTCTCTCTCCCAACTCCTACTCACACACAACATCTAATATTGCTTCCTGTTTTAAGTGCTGCTTTCTGGAGGCTCTTAACTCTTTGGGGACTGGAGTCCCTGTAGTCAAGAGTGGAGGCCCTTTTCCCACTCGAATGTCACTTTAGGGACTCCAAAATTCAGGGTCCCAAATACCTCTCTACTAATACAGAGAGGTCTGCCTAAACAGATGATTTGCTGTTCTACATATCGGACCCACTTGTTTCTTTACCAGTCCCACAGTCTAAAATACATGCATATGGTGACTTGTCAGACTTTAACATCACCTTTCAAAAATCAGAAGCACTCATTGTTACTCTCCCTTTGTGGTCTCTTGCTCACATTAGTAGTAATTTCCCTTTCTGCTGGGCCCCTCAAGCTATCCAATACCTAGGGACCAAAATACCTTCCAGTCTCCAACTAATTTTCCAAAAAAAATTACAGCCTTTATTGACTACCTTCTCTGCGGACCTGGAGAGATGGAAAACTCTGGCTATTTCCTGGTTTGGTAGATGCAACATCCTAAAGATGAGTGTTATGCCACACCTCCTGTATCTTCTGCAGGCATTACCAGTTAGGATACCACAGGCATATTTTCAGAAGCTCTGGGCAGCCTTTTATCAAATACGTTTGGCAAAGCAAACCTTCCCGTCTTCAAAGATCACTTCTGCAACGACCCAAGATAAATGGGGGGGTTGGCCCTGCAGATCCCACCTTATACTGTATGGCGGTCCATAGGGTGATCAACTGGTGCAGACACTCTCCTTACAAACTGTGGGTTTCCCTTAAGCAGGAGACTGTGCCAGTTCCCTTAGCCAGCCTTCCATGGACAGGGGTCCAACTTAGTTGATTTTCTTCTCCTTACCTTATTTGAAATTCACAAGAACTACAAGCTGGCCACAACCTCCAGCTTCCCTTTTACGCTGACGCTGATTATCAGCCACCCAGACTTTGCTCCAGGTTTTACTGATAAAGCCTTACAACTTCAATCCCACCTAAAGTTGGTTAGAGCCTCCACTTTCTTTGGTCCCTCTGTAAGGGTTCGTTCATCTGTCTTGTTTGGCCCTCTTACTGTACCTCCTCTATTTTGGGCCACTGGAAGCTATTACAACTTTCCTATTTTCTTCGGTCCCTCCCAGGTCATACCGGCTTCACCTACTCCATTCGAAGACCTCTGCTTAGGGGAAGGACCAACACAGAAATCTCTCTCCTACTTACAGTATGTATCTTACTTGCAGTCACATCTCAACAAGAGCCTCCATACCAATGTAAGTGGGAAAGAGATCTTAATATCACTTTCTCAGAAAATCAAAAGAATCCTATCCTTTCTTTGCTCATAAGGCTTCACTATGTAGCAGATACCAAGAGACCACTTTCAAAATTTTGACACACTGGTACCGGACCCCATCTGTATTAGTGCCATGGTTCCCTGGACATGCGACGCAACACCCAGCTTGGGACGTTGCTTCACATCTTTTGGGATTGCCAAAAACATCTGACCCTTTTGGCAACAGCTTCTATGGATTGTACACAAACTTACAAACTGCTCTTTTT
The DNA here is from genome assembly GCF_965119305.1 of Pelophylax lessonae. Classification (NCBI taxonomy): domain Eukaryota; kingdom Metazoa; phylum Chordata; class Amphibia; order Anura; family Ranidae; genus Pelophylax; species Pelophylax lessonae. The sequence continues at coordinate 465,696,303 of NC_138772.1, forward strand.
TTAACAACCCAGGTGCAGTGCTCCTTAACTTGACTCCTATGTTCAGTAAGAGATACTGCAAGTCATTACTGAAATATCTCCTGAGTGCCGCTAGGGCATGCGTCCTCAGCATGTGGAAACAACAGTCCCTGCCCACCGTGTGCCAGGGTGAACGACATCCAAAAGATGGAATGCCTGATGGCTGCCCTCAGGGACTAGACGGAGGAATACAATACTTAACCTATTTTTAACTCGAGGCTGATTCCCTTTGGAGCTCAACTCCTTGTGCCGTCTACCCCGCCGTACCCCCTCCCTCTCTCTCTCTTCCCCTTTTGGGCACCCTAGGTGTCTACTTTTCGACTCTAAAATTACTGGAAAATACTGACCGGTTTGCCCTGACTTCAAGGTACAACTGCTCTGAGGCTAGAGAATGGTGTTCCCTACTATACGGGGATCATTGTCCCACCCCTGCCTTATAGTGGTAATAAACCTATAGGTTGTTCTACCTTCTCAATATGAACATGTTAGTACTGTCCTCCCATAAGTTTTCTGCCACCATGCAGTGTAGTTTTTCTATGGGTGTTTCTGCCCTTAAACTTTCGTTATATCATGTCAATGTAGTGTTTAATGATGCATTTCGTTGATAGTGTACTTTGCATTCTCGTCTGTATGCATTTTTTGCATGTTTCTGCAATTGGATGTTTTCATAATGTGTTGACATTTCATACTATTGTGTCCTGTTGCATACCTCAAAAAAAGAAAAAAAGCAGTGACATGAGTCAAATTTATGTGCAAAGGACCTGGAAAATGATATTTGTATTCAACCTTCCACAAAAGTAAACACAACTCCAGGAAAATTACCCCCACCCTTTCCCATTCCCTTCAATCCGCTTATTAGAAAAAAAAAAAACTATCCAAATGCCCATTTGTTTACCTGAGGCCACGATAAAGTGACAGTCCTTCTTTTCTTTACTACCGGGCATCCACATCACTGCCTGCACAATGTGTACACCTCCTATCGTTGGAGACCACACTTCCAGTGACCAGATCCTCTCTCATAGGCGGCTTTAAACATTGGGCTTTAAACATGGTAGTATAATGCTGTAAACATTATTGAGCAGCAGTGGTATATTATGTAAACCACAACTTAGAACAAGCAAAGATGCTGATCCGGTGATAGTCCTTCTTTACTTCCTGGGGTCTTCCGGACATCCACATCACTGCCTGCACAATGTGTGTTTGGAGTTAAGACTGATAAGTACTTTAAGTAATGCAGAATTCACAACTAAATTTCATTTTTGGAGTTGGGCTTTAAGCATTGTAGTATAATGCTGTAAGCATTATTCAGCAGCAGTTGTATCATATTGTGTAAACCACAGCAAAGAACACACAGATATGCTGGTCTTGTTTTTTGTATAGAAGATGGCATACGGGAGTCCTTTGAGAGCTTATTCCTACCAGACAATTTGTTATGCACTTTGCTGCATTTTCCAGTGCAGGTAACATGCATTGAGAGTAGAAAGTCCATTTTCTTTAGCAGGGTCTGTTTTCACCTACTGCATGCATTGCAAATGTAAAGCCATGCTGCTGCAACTGGAAGCATTGACCTGCAGTTTCCCATTTACCTAAATTCAAATGGAGATTTTAAAAAGCATAACGCAGCAAACGTCAAAGCAAGTCAATTTCACACCATACTGCATAACAGAATTTGTCCGCACAGGCTAAATATAGGTCACCACTAGAGCACATAGGTGTACGTTTGGTAAACTGAGAAGTTTTCTCTCAGTTCACTTCTCGGCAGTTCTCAGAGAAAAAATATCTCCTCTTGCACCCAGTTTAGAAGGCGGAGAACTTCACTTCACACAGGGTGATCAGAGGGGAATTCTTTTCTCTGAGAACTGCCGAGATCTGTGTATAATTGGGTGGACTGCCTGTAATCTCACGAGATATTGTGAGATTACAGTGCCGCTAAGTTTAAAAAGTGAAACTAAAGTTTAAAAGAACTCGTAATGAAGGTGAGTTCAACTCACCAGAAAGTACACATAGGAATGTCTGTAATGAGCTCAGATCCCACAAAGTGACAGGGGAAATATATAAGAATCCCCCTGCACAAAAGGTCTCGATCAAGAGTACAATGGTACATGCCCACAGCACTGCATCTCCTCCTGTAGTATGCCCGCAGCCCCGCATTCTCCTGTACCATGCCCGCAGCCCCGCATTCTCCTGTACCATGCCCGCAGCCCCGCATTCTCCTGTATCATGCCCGCAGCCCCGCATTCACCTGTACCATGCCCACAGCACTGCATTCTCTTGCACCATGCCCGCAGCCCCGCATTCTCCTGTACCATGCCGGCAGCCCCGCATTCTCATGCACTATGCCCACAGCCCCGCATTCTCCTGTACCATGCCCGCAGCCCCGCATTCACCTGTACCATGCCCGCAGCACTGCATTGTCTTGCACCATGCCCGCAGCCCTGCATTCTCCTGTACCATGCTGCAGCCCCGCATTCACCTGTACCATGCCCGCAGGACTGCATTCTCTTGCACCATGCCCGCAGCCCCGCATTCTCCTGTACCATGCCCGTAGCCCCGCATTCTCATACACCATGGCCACAGCCCCGCATTCTCCTGTACCATTCCCACAGCCCCGCATTCTCATGCACCATGCCCACAGCACCGCATTCTCCTGTACCATGCCCGCAGCCCCACATTCTCATGCACCATGCCCACAGCCCTGTTTTCTCCTGTACCATGCCTACAGCCCTACATTCTTCTGCATCATACCCGCAGCCCCGCATTCTCCTGTACCATGCCCACAGCCCTGTTTTCTCCTGTACCATGCCCACAGCCCTGTTTTCTGCTGTACCATGCCTACAGCCCTGCATTCTTCTGTATTATGCCCGCAGCACTGCATTCTCCTGTACCATGCCCACAGCCCTGTTTTCTCCTGTACCATGTCTACAGCCTTGCATTCTTCTGTACCATGCCTGCAACCCTGCATTCTCCTGTACCATGCCCACAGCCCTGTTTTCTCCTGTACCATGCCTACAGCCCTGCATTCTTCTGTATTATGCCCGCAGCACTGCATTCCCTGTACCATGCCCGCAGCCCTGCAGGGCACTGTGGCACTATAGACAGTAGAAAGCCTGGTGCGCTCATCTGCCCAGTGTCTACTGCTCTGTCCTGCTCCTGCTGTCACCCTTACACACTCACTCTCCTCTGACTGCTTTCATAGTCCTATAGAATGTTGGGGCCTCTTGGAGGGCGTGAATTTTTTTTTTTTTTTGGAGTGGGTGGGGCAGCATTTCATTCTTGGACCCAGACAGCACAATGTCTTGGGCCAGCCCTGCTGTTTCCCCTCAACAAACAGGTGCCACAATTAACAGGTTCCTCTCCCCTGCAACTGGGTACAGCAGTTCAAGTATTTGGCCATTAATATTTCTCCTGACCTCAAGTCCTTCCTGAATTTTAATACTAACCCTGTTCTCACCCAATTTAAGGCTAAGGCCCCTTTCACACTTGTGTGACCTAAAAACCGTGTGATTTTTGTCCGCGATTTTGACTAGACTGAAGCAATACCTCTGTAATCTTGAGGTCTATGGACCTCAAAACGCATTAAAGTCAGACCAAAGTATTGCAGGGACTACTTTGAAGTTGTTGAGGCTTGAAGTCGCACAGATTGGAAATCATGGCTTATGGCTTTTCATGTGACTTTTTAGTCCCAAGTCGCAGGTGAAGTCGCACAAGTATGAAAGGGGCCTAAATGTGAGGAGTGATCAACCCCCACCATTTCTGTGGTAGGAAGGGCTAACCTAAATAAAATTATTTTTCTTTCTGAAATTACATATTTTTGGACAACCCCCAATCTGGATCTCTCTCTGATTGTTTTGTAAGATTGATGCCATAATTACAGCCTTTTTGTGAGTTGGCAAATCTCCCAAAATAGCACTCACCACCCGGCAACTCCCTACTGATGATGCTGCCCTTGCCCTACCAAATCTATATTTTTTAATACCTGGCACCACTTTCAGTCACCTTACACTTACTGTATGGGTTACACTTTCCCATGGAAACCTTACACTAGATTTGGAGGCGACTATAATAATTTCCCCACAAATCCTTCAATCCTTTGTATACAGAGGTCCTCACTTTTCTCCATGGGTAACACTTCCAATGAAAACAACTATACAGCCTTGGTCCACAGTTATAAGATGGTATGGTAGCCCTGGAACTTGGTCCTTCCATCCCCCCTCTGGAATAATCCTTTGCTCCCTCATTTCCATAGCATCCCTTATACTTTGAACCAGAGCCAGGATTTAAGTTCCCAACCACATTTCTGAAGCTGGGACACTATGTTCTTTTGATTCTCTAAAGGCTAAATATGCTCTTTCTAAATGCCACTTCTTTAGATATCTCCGAATTCGGCATGCTATTAGAGCCCAATACCCCCTTGTGCCTACTCAATATCTACTTGAATCCCTCCCAAATACAACTGATCTTGGAGGAGTGGGAGGATGTAGTGGCTCATGACACAAAACTGATGATCTCTGCTGGGGACAAAACTATCTAGTTGAAATTTTTACTCAGGATATACTATACCCCTCAGAGACTTCATCGCAATTACCCGGACCTCTCTTCACTTTATAATAAATACCAAAATGCTACTGGGTCCTTCTACCACATGGTTGTTTTTGGGTCCTTGACTACTGAATGCAGGTAGCAAAAAGGATAGCCAAGGTGCTGAACCAACCCATAATACTGGACCCTTTAGTGTTCTTATTGGGCTTGCACGATACCCTCACAGTATTAAAGCATGCCAAACTCTTCCTTGTTTATGCCACTTATTATGCCAGAAGGGGAATTGTAAACCTCAGACATATTAAAATATGAACAAAACATATCCCTCTGTACTGTGTACTTGTCTCAGTTAGGAGATGTTAGTGTCATTTCTGTCTGCTGCTTCATTTCTCTGCTATGGGCATGAATCACTTCCGCAGCTCTAAGTTTAGCTTTGCAAAAACCTCACTACAACATGCAGAAAGAGCCAACGTTTAAAGCGCTTCTATTGTAGAAATGTTGGCCAGTTGGAGACCAGGAGTTGCAGTGGTGAGGAACACAGGCAGAGAGCACAGTCCAGGAGTATATGCTGTATCTCCAGCGCCTGGAGCAGAGATCAGAGGAACAATTCTATGAGCATTGGTGGAACCCACACTGCCAACCTCACTGCAATCGCAACATTGTCAATCCTGTTTAATAGCAGCAGGACAACCTGGCCTATGAAGATCAAGTACGAGAGGATATCAGTGTTTGTGATCTAGTGTGCCTTGGACATCTGCTGGGATCGATCCTATGTCTTTGAGGTCTATATCAGTGTACTGCTCAATACATGGTGAGATCTGGTAAGGGTATTTAAGATACCTCTCTTGGTGGTGGTCTATGTCACGTGGCCTTTGAAGGGAAAATGGACTGTACACTATAGTTTCCATCTACACGTGGTTATCCATCACTTGGATTGATCTTAAGGACTGTTCCTTTTAATTACATGGACTTTTTAGTAATAGTTTTAAGCGCTACAATTTTACACTTTTTATGCTTTATGATTTTTTCAGGGTCATTTTGTGTAGCTGCTTTTCACAGATATATATTCATTTCATTTATGTAATGTATTCACTAAGTGTTATATGAATTTTAGCTAAGTGGTGCATAGCGCAGCTATTTTATATTATTTATTGTAGAAATGTGTTTTGCTCAATGTCAAGGGCCTGAACTTTCCATAAAAGATAGTGCATGTCTTTTCTGCCCTAACCAAGCACAAACCCCAATTCCTCTTCCTCCAGGAAACCCAGTTTCGCTCTGACTCAATTCCTAAACTCACTAGTATATACCAAACAGCATTCCACGCTACAAACCCATACTCCAAAATTGAAGGGGTGTTCATATTAAAATCCAAGCATGCAAACTTCCACATATCGGACTCCCTCATAGACCCAGAGGACAGCTTTATATTCATCAAAGGCCTCTTTGCTTCCAAACCAATAACGCTTGCAAATGTGTATTGTCCCAATAAATACCAAGTCTCCTTTTTCAGGAAAAATTTCGACCTTCTGGCCTCAACCCAAGAGGGTATAGTGCTGTTAGGAGGGGATTTTAACGTGCCATTGAACCCCTGACATTGATACCTCCTCAGGTACATCCGCACTAGCATATCGCACACTCCGTTTCCCAACCCGATCTATCATTCCTCACGCAGGCAACGATAGAGCCGATGTTTCTATCCAACCACCATCCTATTACAGTCACCCTATCTTTCCCAGAATCAATACCTAGAACGAAAACTTGGGGGCTAAACCCATCCTTACTTAAAGACCCAGAAACTGTTGCCCCTGTTAGGTCCTGCATTTAAATGTACTTCCCAGAGAATTTTACCCCAGAGGTCTCTCCTACAACCCTGTGGGAAGCTCACAAATGTGTGAACCTATTGCTCTAGCAACGAAAGATAAAAGGAAGCACCAAGAGGTGATCAAAACACTGATAGACAAAATGAAAAGCCTAGACACGTCCCACAAACGCTGCTCTGTACAGACGACCCTACAGGACTTTTTACACACACAAGCCCTTCTCTTTGAGGAGCTAGGGAAACTAACAAGGAGACACTATGTTCCCAGTAAAAAAGTATTCTATGAGCATGGCAACAAAAGTGGGCATCTCCTAGCACATACGGCACAAACCTCTAAAGCATCCTCCACAATTCACTGTATACGCGACCCTCAGGGCACACTTTTCTCTAGAAACGAGGATTTAGCAAAACAGTTTGCGCTCTTCTACTCAAAACTGTCCAACTTGAAGTCTGACCGCTCGGCCACAACCCCACCAGAACTTTGCAGTGAACAGATTAGAGACTTCTTGTCCCAATATGGCCCAAAAGCGATTACCCACCAACAAGCCAAAGACATGGAATGCCCTTGCTCTATTGAGGAACTACAAACTGCCATAAAACAGATAAAACTGGGCAAAAGCCCAGGGCCCAATGGACTCTCCCTTCAATACTATAAATGCTTTTCAGATATTTATCTTCTAAGTTACTATCAACTTTCAATGCCCTCTAAAATCCCAGGCCTCTTCAGGATGAAAGTTGAATGCCCATATAACTGTTATACCAAAAGATGGCAAGGGATCCCACACAAGTTTCAAATTACAGACCTATATCCCTGCTTAATGTGGATATTAGGTTATATGCAAAGATACTAGCCAACAGAATGCTTCCGTTTATACCTAACCTTATCTTGCTAGATCAAGTAGGCTTCATTCCAAAAAGAAAAACCTGGGATAACACCATTTGTGTGTTAAATCTCCATCACTGGCTTACTACATCTAAATTTCAGGGCTTCTTTCTATCTCTAGACGTGGAAAAGGCGTTTGACAGGGTGGCTTGGGACTACATGCAAGAGGTCCTTTCTGAGAGTAATTGAACTTAAACCTCGCATGTTTGCTCATATAATGGCATTATTCTCCACTCCCTCAGCGTGTGTTTACGAGTTAATGGCCACCTGTCGAATGCCTTTACCATAAGCAATGGGAACCGCCAAGGTTGCCCCCTATCCCTCCTAACCTTTATCTTGACATTAGAACCCCTCCTTAATAGACTGAACTCGGACATTAAGGGACTGACCATAGGGGACAGAGACTTTAAGGTCGCAGTCTTCGCAGACAACATTCTCCTCTCCTTGAAGTCATCTTGGGTTTCCTTACCCAATTTACTGAAAGACATAGAGCAATTCAAAGGCCTGTCGAATCTCCAAAATTAATTTCTCTAAATTGCATGCCCTAAACATTTCTTCCCATTTCTATGGAAAAGGGACGCCATTACATACCTTGGCATCCAGATCACAAGTAAATTATCAGACCTTTACAATCGGAATTTCCAGGTGGCCCTATCTAAGAAACAGATCTGAATGACTAGGCAGGCCTAAATGTTTTGTGGTTCGGCTGCTCGACTCTGGTCAAAATGATCATTCCCCCCACGTCTGCTCTACGTAATGCAGACTATACCGATAAACATCCCACCACCCTTTTTCGCACTCTAAAAGAAAGGCCTGTTTGGCATTCATTTGGAGAAACTCCCCCAAATGTAAAAAATACGCCCGTCTTACACGCTCAAAAGCTGAGGGGGGGGGGGGAATTGGGTTGCCAGACCTCCATAAATATTAACTAGCTTGCCATCCTACGAGAATTGTAGATTGAAATAAACATAAGTCCAAGAAGATATGGGTAGCCCTAGGTCTTTTTCAAGTTATGTGCCCCATTATGTGAAATTTAAAGTCCCCCATAAAACATACGTAGTGGGGATAATATTTACTTTGCCATGGAACAAACCTGTATCTTATTTTTGCTTCTTTGTCGAATAACTGTGTTATGCACGAAAATCTTTTTTTTTTTTTTTTAGCCTCAGTCTCATTTACTGTATTGTTTCTATCCGTTATGCTCCATGGCTCCACAATCTGCTCTCCACAATGTCTACGCATGTCATGGTCTCTTAAAGAAACTACAATGGATATAAAAAGTCTACACACCCCTGTTAAAATGTCAGGTTTCTGTGATGTAAACAAATGAGACAAAGATAAATAATTTCAGAACTTTTTCCACCTTTACTGTGACCTATAAACTATACAACAAACTGAAATCTTTAAGGTTGAGGGAAGAAAAAAAAAAAAAACTAAAATAATATGGTTGCATAAGCAGGCACACCCTTAAACTAATACTATGTTGAAGCACCTTTTGATTTTATTACAGCACTCTTTATGGGTATGAGTCTATCAGCATGGCACATCTTGACTTGGCAATATTTGCCCACTCTTCTTTGCACAAACACTCCAAATCTGTCAGTTTGCGAGGGCTTCTCCTGTGCACAGCCGTCTCCAGATCACCCCACAAATTTTCAATCAGATTCAGGTCTGAGCTCTGGCTGGGCCATTCCAAAACTTTAATCTTCTTCTGGTGAAGCCATTCCTTTGTTGATTTGGATGTATGCTTTGGGTCGTTGTCATGCTAAAAAGATTAAGTTTGTTTTCATGTTCAGCTTTCTAGCAGAAGCCTGAAGGTTTTGTGCCAATATTGACTGGTATTTGGAACTGTTCCTAATTCTCTCTACTTTGACTAAGGCCCCTGTTCCAGCTGAAGAAAAACAGCCCCAAAGCATGATGCTGCCAATACCATGCTTTACTGTGGGTATAGTATTCTTTTGGTCATGTGCAGTGTTGTTTTTGTGCCAAACATATCTTTTGGAATTTTTGCCAAAAAGTTCAACCTTTGTTTCATCAGACCATAACACATTTGTGAGGTTAGGCACTGATGTTGAATAGAAGGCCTGGCTCGTAGTCTGCACTCTAATTCCTCCCAAAGGTGTTCTGTAGGGTTGAGGTTAGGCCAGTCAAATTCCTCCACCCCAAACTCGCTCATCCATTTCTCTATGGACCTTGCTTTGTGCACTGGTCCAAATTATTTGATGGAGAGGGATTTTGGTGTGGGGTTGTCTTTCAGGTGTTGGGCTTGGCCCCTTAGTTCCAGTGAAGGGAACTCTTAAGCCGTCAGCATACCAAGACATTTTGGACAATTTCATGCTCCCAACTTTGTGGGAACAGTTTGGGGTTGGCCCTTCCTGCTCCAACATGACTGTGCAGAAAGCAAGGTCCATAAAGACATTGATGAGGGAGTTTGGGGTGGAGGAACTTTACTGGCCTGCACAGAGTCCTGACCTCAACCTAATAGTACACCTTTGGGATGAATTAGAGTGCAGACTGCGAGACAGGCCTTCTCTCCAACATCAGTGCCTGACTTTACAAATGTGCTTCTGGAAGAATGGTCAAACATTCCCATAGACACACTCCTAAACCTTTTTGACAGCCTTCCGAGAAGAGTTGAAGTTGTTATAGCTGCAAAGGGTGGGCTAACTCAATATTGAACCCTACGGACTAAGATTGGGATGTCAATAAAGTTTAAGTGGATGTAAAGGCAGGCGTCCCAATACTTTTTGTAATTTTGTGTATATAAAGAAAATAAATGACATTTAAATTGATTTTTCTGGCTGCAAAAACGGTGTGCAACCCCCCCCCCCCCCCAATCCCTACCAGGCCCTTTAGGCCCCTTTTTTTCTGAACTCTAAGGCAAGCTTTTTAAATTCTGCACTTTGAATGGATGTAGAGAAGAGAAGACTGCAGATAAACAGATACAACTTATGTAAGAGGATTTGTTTAATCTCTGTGTATCACCTGAGGCCAGACACTTCACTGAGTAAACTGTATGTAAGGGTTTACAACCGCTTAAATTCCTTTTAAAAATTATCCCCAAGCTGTTTGTGGCCTTATTCCTGAGCATTCTTAGAGTGGTAGCCTACTAACTGTAAGGGACGTGCTGGCCATGGCGCAGCTGATACCCGAAGGCAGACAGAAATGGGCATGCACAATCCTGCAAGTGTCCATTGTGCAAGGTACACAAATAATAAGGCGCACGAATATTCCCATAACGTTGGCGCCAAATGCCATACATAAGTGAAGCAGGTTCACTAGTACTTTGCTGTCTGATCTGCAGCTGTACCTGTTATCCTGAAACCTGATCCTACTTGCCTCTGACACCGATGTACCTCTCTTATCCTGACCTTGGCCTGTATCTGGACTCTGCCTTTTGTCTCTTGCTTATCTGCCTGAACTAATGTTGCTGATCTCTGCCTGTACCCTGACCAGTCTTTGCCTGCCGTTGTATGCCTGCATCTGATCGTCTGCTACCAACCTAGCTTGTCTGACCATGCATCCGGTGTCTCTTCTGCCTGGCATACTCCTGCCTGTCTCCAGCTACCTGCTGCCACCAGCCCAGAGTCTGCTGATCTGCCAACATCTGCTGTCTGGCTTTTTGGTCCACCCTTGTGACACACCCTACACTCAGAAGAATTTTCAGGCACCCTTACACCATCGTGCTCTTGAGGCCACTGTTACATCGTCGGTGGTCCCTGAGCCGGGGTTATACGAGAGGCCTTCTTCTGCACATCCATCAGGCACGTCACACTAACCCTTAGGTCCACAGGTGTAAACAGCTTTAGTGTATAACCAAGTGTGTCAGTGGGAGCCCAGCAGTTAAGAGAGTCATGGCAGAACAGAGGACCCATCATCATCCGCGGCTCCTGTTGATGTAAGTGCTGTACTCTTATTGCTTCTTATTTTAATTCAGACCAGACCTTTCTCTTAACCAATACCTTCTTTTACTGAAGAATTTAGTTGTTTATACAGCTTTAATGATTACAGTAACGTTCACGATTAGCACAAGTTCCTGACAGATATGACATTTCTAATTCCCCTTTCGTAAGTTCTGTGGCTATGCTGTGCTGTGCATACCTTAGAGATGAACTTATATTCCATAAGACGGTCAAATAAGTCTTAGGCTCCATTCACATATGCGAATTGGATGCATTTTGAACTGCATCCATGTGAATCAAGCCGGCTTTCTATGAAGCCAGTTCACATATGTGCAGTGCAGCGGCAATGCAAATTCGCTGCAAATTTAAAATGAGTCCTGTAAGTTTTTGAGCACTGCGGTGCAGTTCAGATGCAAATTCCAGGCTCATTGAGTTCTATGGGCACACATCACAAATAAACAATGTGGGGTCCCTCCTCCAATTCACACAAGGTGCTTTCAGGTCTGGTACAGATTTTAAATGGGAACCAAATGCCAAAAAAAAAATGGCGTGCGGTGCCCCCCTCCCCCCCTCCACTCCATACCCTCAGGTCCAGTATAGATTTTAAAAGGATTCTGCTTGCCAACATTTTAAAAAAAACGGCATGGGGACCCCCTGCCCCAAAGCACCCGCCCCCCCCATTTTGAGGGTATGTGACTTGTATGGTTCAGGAGGAGCTCGCACATTCCCCCCCTGGCCTTCCAGGATGCAAGCTCGGATAAGGGTCTGGTATGGATTTGGGGGGGTCCTACGCCATTTTAAAAATTCCCCTTAAAATCTGTATCAGATGCAAAAAGGCCCTAGTATGGATTGGGGGGCAGTGGAACCCCAAGCCGTTTTTTTCACAATTTTTTTTTATTGCATGCAATGTTTTTTTTTACATTCAGCAGGGACTCCTGCTGACAGCTAATAAATCATCTGTTGCTAGGGACGCGATGACCAGCTTTCAGGCCCACTCCATATCAACCAGCTAATGTTAAAGATGCCAGTGGCCGCTAACTCCAAAAATTTGCATCTGAACCGCATCTGAAATCACAGCTGAACCATTGAACAGCTGCTTACAAAATTTGCAGTTAAAAAGGAGCAGAAATTCGCCTCGGACATGTGTGAATCTCGCCTAACCCTGGGGTAGCCCCAAACTTGGTCAAACAATTACATCTGGCGTGTATGGCCCTGCTCCCAGCTTCCCACAGGCAAAAGAGACCCAAGGCCCACCTTCCTTCTGCATATATCACCTCAAAACAGGAAGTAACACACGCAGAGGGAAGTTACACCACAGCACGCATGAACCCTTAGGCCCCCAAACGTTGACACCCGTTAACCACTTAAGCCCCGGAAGATTTTACACCCTTCCTGACCAGGGCCTATTTTGCGATTCGGCACTGCGTGACTTTAACGGACAATTGCGCGGTCGTGCGACGCTGTACCTAAACAAATTTGAAGTCCTTTTTTCCCACAAACAGAGCTTTCTTTTGGTGGTATTTGATCACCTGTGCACTTTTTTGATCATGCACTATAAACAAAAAAAGAGCGTCAATTTTGCAAAAATAACAATATTTTTCACATTTTTTTATATGAAATTCCCCAAAAAAATTTAAAAATCTAAATTTTTTAACATTTTAGGCCAATTTTTTTTCGTGCTACCTATGTTAGGTAAAAAAAAAAAATCGCAAAAAGCGCATTTTGATAGGTATGCGCAAAAGTTATTGCGTTTACTAACTAAGGGAAAGATTTTTGTCATTTTTGTTGTTTTTTTTTTTTAACGAGCAATGGCGGCAATCTGCGATTTTTTTTTTTTTGCGGGACTGCGACATTGCGGCGGACAGATCGGACCCTTGACTGACATTTTTGACACTTTTGGGGTTACCAGTGACATTACTACAGTAATCAGTGCTATACATATGCACTGTTACTGTAAAAATGACACTGGCAGTGAAGGAGTTAACTTTATTGGAGAGGGAGGGGTTAAGTGTGTCCCTAGGGGCGTGTTTCTAACTGTGATTGGCTGTGGCTACTAGTGTAAGAACAGAGATCAACGGTCCTGCATAGCAGAACAGTTTGATCTCCATTCTTACACAGGGAAGAATGACAGGCGGCTTTGTTTACATTAGCCGCCTGCCTTTCTTCCGGTGTAACGGAAGATCGCGAGTGCCCAGCGGACATCGGGTCCGCTGGGCACACGCTCGGGGGGGGGGGGGGGTCTGTGACCGCGTGGGAGCGCGCCTCCGGCGGCGCACGTTCGCTCCCTAGAGCCTCACAGGCTAGCGACGTAGCCCTACGTCACTTTGCCTATGAGGGGCTGACTGCCGACGTAAATCGCCGTGCGGCGGTCGGCAAGCGGTTAATGTACAGTACAGCAGTTACAGTAAGGGCGGAAGGTTTTATACCTTACTTGTGTAGCACCAACCCTAAAGGAGCCGCTTGAGTATATTAGGTTCTTTGCTCTGCCCCTCAACCCCAAGAACAGTCTCAGCCCCTCTAGCACACCGAATAAATAAATGTTACTGTAGACACAACAGTAGCAAACCAGAAAGAGTATCTTTACTGAAAGACCATTTTGTAATAAAGTAAACAGTAGTATATAACCAAGTGATAGTTATTTATAGCCAACTCTCAAGTGATGTTGAGCAGTATAGCTCCAAGACAAATGCAATTTATAAACAACACAGTTTTAAACTACTTGAAAAAAAATAAATTTGACCTACAGTATCTCACAAAAGTGAGTACACCCCTGATATTTTTGAAAATATTTTATTATATCTTTTCATGTGACAACACTGAAGAAATTACACTGTGCTACTAAAGAAGAGAGAGTACAGCTTGTATAACAGTGTAAATTTGCTGTCCCGTCAAAATAACTCAACACAAAGCATTAATGTCTAAACCACTAGCAACAAAAATAAGTACACCCCTAAGTGAAAACGTTCAAATTGGGCCCAAAGTGTCAATATTTTTTGTGTGCCCACCATTATTTTCCCGCACTGCCCTAACTCTTTTGGGCATGGAGTTCACCAGAGCTTCACAGGTTGCCACTGGAGTCCTCTTCCACTTCTCCACGACGACATCATGGAGCTGGTGGATGTTAGAGAACTTGCGCTCCTCCACCTCCTGTTTGTGGATGCCCCACAGATGCTCAATAGGGTTTAGGTCTGGAGACATGCTTGGCCAGTCCATCACCTTTACCCTCAGCTTCTTTAGCAAGGCAGTAGTCATATTGGAGGTGTGTTTGGGGTCGTTATCATGTTGGCATACTGCCCCGTGGCCCGGTCTCCAAAGGGAGGGGATCATGCTCAGCTTCAGTATATCACAGTACATGTTGGCATTCATAGTTCCCTCAATAAACTGTAGCTCCCCAGTTCCGGCAGCACTTATGCAGCCCCAGACCATGACACTCCCACCACCATGCTTGACTGTAGGCAAGACACACACAGTCTTTGTACTACTTACCTGGTTCCCCCACACATGCTTGACACCATCTGAACCAAAAAAGGTTTATCTTGATCTCATCAGACCACAGGACAGGGTTCCAGTAATCCATGTCCTTAATCTGCTTGTCTTCAGCAAACTGTTTGCGGGATTTCTTGTGCATCATCTTTAGAAGAGTCCTCCTTCTGGGACGACGGCCATGCAGTGTGCATCATATGGTCTGGGCACTGACAGGCTGACCCCTTACCCCTTTAACCTCTGCAGCAATGCTGGCAGCACTCATATGTCTATTTCCCAAAGACAACCTCTGGATATGACACAGAGCATTTTTTGCTCAGGCAAAAAGGAGGAACAGAGACATCTTGTTGCTGGCCAGTCTGTCTCCCTAAAATTCTGACCTCATAGACCCTGGATGTATTTGTGTTGTACAATATGTAAAACAATATCAACATTATGCTTTTTTTTAAGTCGGAATTCCTCTATAATGAGTTCTTGGCTGAATAAAGAAGAAAGCGGGGAAGTCCTCACAGTGGATTTATCCGATATCTTCAGCTAGCTTAAGGGCCTAGAAAGATCCCTATGCAAAGTAACTCAATGATAAAGGGCAACTTATGTAAAGTGTCTCCTGGGGAAGGCTTTGGCAAAAAGACATGGTAAAGGTGTCTGCATGCAGTGTCTTTTAGAAAAGGTTTGCGCAAGATGGCCTACTGCCTGCTTACCAATCCAGCGACACCAGGGCCCAAGGGAATAGACATCCTGGAACAGTATCTCCCCTGTGCTCAAGTGGTATGCGAGAATGTGAATGATCTGAATGGTCTTTTTGCACTAAAATAGCAGTCTTGTTGCCCCCTCAGGACCAAGGGTATTGAATTACACTGAAAAATAACAACAAAAGAAGGGCGCACCAACCTTGCGCATTACCACTAAAAAGGTTTATTTAAATCCACTGCCACTGGCAGTTTTGGCTCTGAAGAAGAGGGTTCTCTCTCGAAATGCTATCCAGCAGCATAGAAGTGTCCTGGAGGCAATTGGTTCCTATTGCTTACATGCGTGTCAATATCATACGTTTGCGAGTATAATGTGTGCTACCTTTTGGATTTTAGTAAACTTTTTAGTGGTAATGGGCAAGGTTGGTGCGCCCTTCTCTTGTTGTTATGTAATAGACATCCTAAGACAGGCTTTTTAGTAATGCCTAACTGGCAACCTGACAGCAAGAAGGCACAGCAATGCCTATACAGAAGCGCCTGGAGAAGACCCAAGGTCCTGCAGCTGGCCAGATGTCTGCGATCGATGACCCATATCAACAGATCTGGCTGGCTGGCTGAGAGGATCACCAAGCCAGCCCCAAGGACTAGAAAAGGGGCGAGGTTGCAGGTCTCCCTCTCTCTTTCCCACACTGGCTGCCTCGTGGTCTCCTTTCTTCCTCTCCTGGTCTTCTCTGTCTCTCCTCGTGGTGCGCTTCCTCGCTCCCAGCAGCCTCATGGTGCATTCTGTGTCTTAACCCCTCTACTCACCTCTGGGTGTCTGGGGTATGTAGTAGTGATCGACCGATTATCGGCCAAGCCGATATATCGAGGGCCGATATGCACTTTCCCCGATATATCGGAATCGGCTACCAAGGTGACCAATATTGCCGATATTTCAGGAAAGTGCTTGTACCGGAGTAATGCCTGCAGCTAGAGACTAGAGACATCACCCCGGTACCGGCCTCCACAGCCGACGGTGAGCTGTCTTGTAATGACAACCGATGCGGCTGAGAAGCCGCTCGGCTGTCATTACAAGGAGCGTGAGGGGACAACCCCCCCGCCACCTTCCGCGGCTCGCCCGGGTCTCCAGTCCTACCGGGAGACCTGTGCAACCAGCCTGCACGGCCACCGAAGACCCAATTAAAGCCGCAATTGGCTCTGATCGGAAGTGATGTCATGTTACTCGGCGCCAGATTATAAAAAATGACAGCATTCAAAACAGACAAACTTGGCGTTTTGAATGCTTTTAAGTGCAGAGGAGGGGTTTGGGGTCCCCCCAGATCCCTCCACAAGAGTACCTGTCAAGTGATAAAAATAAAAAAAATAAAAAAAATTTAAATGTACGAAAATATTGGCAAATATCGGCCGATACCGATATGCAATGGCCAAAATATCGGTATCGGCAACGAAAAACCGATATCGGTTGATCACTAGTATGTAGTCCTGCCCCCAGGGATTGCCATGGAACCGCCTGACTTTGGGACTACATGTCCCGAAATACCTTACTCCTGAAGTCCTTTCTTTTCATTGGTTCCCTCCCCCTGCCAACGAGGAAGCAGGGGAGGGAGCTGATCAGACGGCTGTGCCCCTGCGAGTGCCGCTCGCACACTGTGTGTATTCAGGGGGATTTCCATTTATACTGAAAGATGCATATTATTTTGTCACGGCAGCCATTGTTTCCGGTGAGTTTGCACTTCACTTGATGGTGGTGGATAACTATCTGCACATGGTTTGAATATTTTTCTCAGGTTCACTGGAGTGGTTACATCAGATCCATTTTCCATCCTCTTGTCTACATGCCTTTGAACATAGCGTTGCACAGATTTTTTTTGACGTTGTTGGAATATATTTATTCACCTCTGAGTTTTTCACATTTGGTTTTTTAGTAATATGATTATGCTCTAACCACCATAATAGACACTTTTTGGCACTAAACTTTATATTTATAAAATGTTTGTTATTTTGAGTCCATTCATAGAATAATAAATAAATATGTGCTACATGTAGAGACCGTCATACCGTAACACCAAATATCACATGTAGAATTTTCTGATAAAAGTTATCACAAGGCAGCAAGTACTGTAGGCTGCCAGATGATGCATGCAATATGGGGGATGACATTGCCGAACTCATTATAATCATATTTGTTTCCTGGTTCAGTGGTTTAATACTCACAGTGTCTTGAAAAAGTATTCACACCCCTTGAAATTTACCCCATTTTGTCATGTTACAACCAAAAACGTAATTGTATTTTATAGGGATTTTATGTGATGGACCAACACAAAGTGGCACATAACTGGAAAGTGGAAGGAAAATAAATGATCTTCAAATTTTCTTTTAAAATAAATATCTAAAAAGTGTGGCGTGCATTTGTATTCAGCCCCCTTTACTCTGATACCCCTAACTAAAATGTAGTGTATCCAATTGCCTTTAGAAGTCACCTAATTAGTAGAGTCTGCATGTGTGTAATTTAATCTCAGTATAAACACAGCTGTTCTGTGAAGCCCTCAGAGATTTGTTAGAGAACCTTAGTGAACAAACAGCATTGTGAAGGCCAAGGAACACACACCAGACAGGTCAGGGATAAAGTCATGGAGAAGTTTAAAGCAGAGTTAGGTTTTAAAAAATATCCCAAGCTTTGAAACATCTCACGGAGCACTGTTCAATCCATCATTCGAAAATGGAAAGAGTATGACACAACTGCAAACCTACCAAGACATGGCCGTCCACCTAAACTGAAAGGGGGGAAAAGAAAAGCATTAATCAGAGAAGCAACCAAGAGACCAATGGTAACTCTGGAGGAGCTGTAGAGATCCACAGCTCAGGTGGGAGAATCTGTCCATAGGAACTATTTGTTGTGTACTCCACAAATCTGGCCTTTATGGAAGAGTGGCAAGAAGAAAGACATTGTTGAAAGAAAGCCATAAGTATTCGAAAAATTGCAGTGTGCGATAAACCATGTGGGGGACACAGCAAACATTTGGAAGAAGGTGCTCTGGTCAAATGAGACCAACATTGAACTTTTTGGCCTAAAAGCAAAACACCATGTGTGGCAGAAAACTAACACTGCACATCAACCTGAACACACCATCCCTACCGTGAAACATGGTGGTGACAGCATCATGTTGTCTGGATGCTTTTCTTCAGCAGGGACAGGGAAGCTGATCAGAGTTGATGGGAAGATGGATGGAGCCAAATACAGGGCAATCTTAGACAAAAACCTGTTAGAGTCTGAAAAAGGCTTAGGACTGGGGCAGAAGTTCACCTTCCAGCGGGACAAGGACCCTAAACATACAGTCATAGCTACAAAGGAATGGTTTAGAGAAAAGTATATTCATGTGTTAGAATGGCCCGGTCAAAGTCCAGACCTAAATTCAAATTGAGAATTTGTGGCACAGACGCTCTCCATCCAATCTGACAGAGCTTGGGCTATTTTGCAATGAATAATGAGCAATAAAGCAATAATTTCACTCTCTAGATGTGCAAAACTGGTAGAGACATACCCAAAAAGGTGGTTCTACAAAGTATTGACTTGGGGGGGGGGGGCTGAATGCAAATGCATGCCACACTTTTCAGAAGAAATGTTAAAAACTATTTATCATTTTCCTTCCACTTCACAATTATATGCCACTTTGTGTTGGCATATGTGATGTCACTCCTGCATATGCGCACAAGTTCAGTGATCCTAGAATGTAAACTGTGCATGCGCAGCTCAGTGTACATTTTAAAGAAACAGTGAGCAGGCATCCCAATAAAATCCCAATAAAATACATTTACATTTTTGGTTGTAACATGACAAAATGTGGAAAATTGAAAGGGGTATGAATACTTTTTCAAGGCACTGTGAGTATTAAACCACTGAACCAGGAAACAAATATGATTATGAGTTCAGCAATGTCCTCCCCCATATTTCATGCATCATCTGGCAGCCTACAGTACTTGCTGCCTTGTGATAACTTTTATCAGAAAATTCTACATGTGATATTTGGTGTTACGGTATGACGGTTTATACATGTAGCACATATTTATTTATTATTCTATGAACGGACTGCTGAGGGTTCTTGCTGACAAAACCTACTTCAGTGACTGATCTTTATTGTTTGAAGTCTCGGGATGTCAGGCTTCACACAAGTGCTATGAAAACTAGACTTGATGTGTTAGCCATGCGTGCTGGAGAACTGTCAGTTCAGACTTCTAGCAGACAGCTGTGATGAGCAAAAACCACTATAAGGCAATATTTATTATGGAAATTCTACGTGTCCATTACTGTCCATGGCTGATAAGCCCCAACTGTCTGCATAGGCTAATGACTTACGCATTGTTTTTGCCCATGGCACACAGTCATCTCATGTATATAATGAAGTCATTACTGTGCATACAGTATAGATCTCTAATATACAGGGAGTAAAGACAATCTATATCACTGCTCATAGAAAGTAGGGCAGATTTCTGAAATTTGGAGCATGAAAACTGTATAGCAATAAAAGCGATACTTACCAAAAAGAAAACATTTATTATATTGTAGCTTACCAATTCTTAGATGTGGTGGCTGCATTAAAGCGGTTGTAAACCCCTCTTGGTAAATGTTGCCTAAAGGCAAGCCTAAATTAAGGCTTACCTTTAGGTACAGTAAAATGAATATCTCCTAAACGTGCACTGTTTAGGAGATATTCACCCTGCGTGCAACCAGTGACATCACTGGCGCATGTGCTCTGAAGGTCCAGCATACCTTGCCAGAACTTCAGAGCTTCATGCCGGAATCGAGGGCTCCCGCCCCATGCACATACCGGGGATTGACGTCATTGCGGGTCCAGCCAGAGCTCACGAACCCAGAAGACAGACAGGGGGAACAGGGAAAAAGGCAGAATTTATTTTTAAATTGTTTGTTAACCTAAAAAAAAAAAATATTGATCCTGTTCCCTTAAAGCATGTTATACAGCACAGAGTTGGACAGAGCATAGAATAGACAAAAACTGTCTACAGTCTGTTTAATAATCTTGTGTGCCCCTGTGTCTGTGGTTTATAAATAATAAGCTGTTCTTTACCAGTTTTCAGAGCGCCGATCTCCGCTCACGTGACCCCCCGCCTCTCTCCTTCTCTCCTCCTCCCCTCCTGACTGATTTCAGCAGGGAATCCTGAGCCCTGCCCCCTGCAGGTGAGCTGTCAGATGGCTAGAGGAGAGAGTCGGCGGGTCATGTGAGCGGCGACCGGCGCTCTGAAAACTGGTAAAGAACAGCTTTTTTTTTAAAACACCTACACAGACACAGGGGCACGGGCACACAGGATTATTAAACAGAGCAGACAGGATTGCATAAAGTGGCTCAACAACCACTTTAAAGGCGAAGTTGAGATTCCAGGGGGGCACTTGCCGCCCCTTGCCCCCCTTGCGGGCGCCCATGCCCTCAGCAGGGACTTTACAGCACTGGAGGGCTTCATTCCAAGGTGAGTATTTCATAATGTCTTAGTAAGTGATGCATACTAGCACATTATGACATTGCCCTGCAGGCTTTTTTTTTTTTTTTTTAACTTCTGCAGTTTACAACCGCTTTATTTTCTTATTTTAGGCTTTCTTTCTTCTATTTTCACCTGATGATCTAGCTAGTAAGTGTGATATTTTTCAATAGAGCAAGCTGTCCTGCAGATGTAGCAGCTAGAGGATTGAGACAAACCATTTAACAGTGACAGGTGTGCTGACACTGATCAGCTTTTAGTTATGTGAAACCTTTGCCCCAAAAGGAACAAAAAAACTGCTGTAACTGCCAACAATGTGTTAACTGGAGTTTGGCTTCAATTTGTTTAGTGTATCTGAATTTTCTAGTACATCTACCACTCCCCTCCCCAATCTGACAATACTGCTGTCAAATGTACCTGCTGTGCTCCTTCATCCAGGATGGGAGCACTCTAATACAGGAGTTGTGTAGGTAGATTTACCAGATGAAAACTGAGGGAAAAAAGCCTAAATTAGGAAAACTAATGTAACCACCACATCTAAGGATTAATAGGCTGCAGTATGTTACATTTTCAGTTTTGGGTTTAATACCAGTTTAAGCTGTTGGCTATTGTGACCAACCATAATATTTTTAGGACCCCTTCAGTTTAGTACTTTAGTACTTACGCCTTGTACTAAAGTGTGTTTTATCATGTATTACTGCAAGGCAGGGGAACACTTGGCTCTTGGTGTTGTTGGTTTCAGTGACATTCATGCACCCCAATGGACAAGTACCATAGGTATCAATGAACCAGTGCTACATCACCCAGCAATGCACAACGCACATGCAAAAAATGTTACATATATTGTTTTTTTTTCGGTGCCATGCGCTGGGAGTTTGTTCAAAATGTGCTGCCTTCACAAAACACGTTATCACGTTAAAGAAGAACTAAAGTGTAAAATTTTAAAAATTGCAAGCAGGCAGGCTTTTTGTTATAGAATAGACATGCATTGTCTCTTCTGCAATAAAATAAACCTGCCTGCTCACTGTTTCTTTAAAATGTACACTGAGCTGCGCATGCACAGTTTACATTCTAGGATCACTAAACTTGTGCGCATATGCAGGAGTGACATCATCCTGTGTCGGCCAATCAAGATGGCCAAAGACGGGCACCCGAAGAAGCTGTGGAGAAGATGTTGGCACCGGCAAGGGACTTTATGGGTGTCGAGCCCTTGAAGCAAAGTTAGTTTAGTTCCACTTTTACATCGCATTCTGTCAGCACTTTAAAAGCCCCGGAAGATTTTACCCCCATTCCGACCAGGGGGTATTTTGCGATTCGGCACTGCGTGACTTTAACGGACAATTGCGCGGTCGTGCGACGCTGTACCTAAACGAATTTGGCGTCCTTTTTTTCCCACAAACAGAGCTTTCTTTTGGTGGTATTTGATCACCTGTGCGATTTTTTGATCACGCGCTATAAACAAAAAAAGAGCGTCAATTTTGCAAAAATAGCAATATTTTTCACATTTTTTTATATGAAATTCCCCAAAAAAAAAATTTAAAAATCAAAATTTTTTTACTTTTTCGGCCAATTTGTTTTATGCTACCTATGTTTGGTAAAAAAAAATCGCAAAAAGCGTATTTTGATTGGTTTGCGCAAAAGTTATCGCATTTACTAACAAAGGGAAAGATTTCTGTCATTTTTGTTGTTTTTTTTTTTAACGTGTAATGGCGGCGATCTGCGATTTTTTTTGCGGTACTGCGACATTGGGGCGGACAGATCGGACCCTTGACTGACATTTTTGACACTTTTGGGGTTACCAGTGACATTTCTACAGTAATCAGTGCTATATATATGCACTGTTACTGTAAAAATACACTGGTAGTGAAGGGGTTAACTTTATTTGGGAGGGAGGGGCTGTGTGTATCCCTAGGGGCGTGCTTTCTACTGTGATTGGCTGGGGCTTGAGCTGTATGGACACTGATCAACGGATCTACATACATCGGGTCCGCGGGTCACACGCGCGGGGGGGTCCGTGACCACGCGGGAGCGGGAGCGCGCCTCCGGGGGCGCGGGAGCGCGCCTCCGGGGGCGCACGCTCGCTCCCTAGACCCTCACAAGCTAGTGACGTAGCCCTACGTCACTTTGCCTGTGAGGGGCTGACTGCCGACGTAGATCGGCGTTAGGCAGTCGGCAAGTGGTTAAGTGGCTTTAATGCCTAGGAGGTATGTTTTAGCTACATATACACTATAATTATGGATCTTTCTTGTAACAGTATAAAAAAAAAAAAGTGAAACCCATCATATGACTTAACATAGCAGATTTTTAGCATGATTATCTAAATTTTCCTACATGCTGAAAAATGTATGTAACTCATGTTCATACTCAGCGCTCATACTGCTTGAAGACCTAATGACTGATGGTGGATATTCAGATATATCTGACAGCATTCTCCTGGTATAATAAACCTCATTACCTCTGATCACATTGGAACTATTTCCAAATATCTGTACTGAATCATTGAAAAAAAATAAAAAATAGCTGGTTTCTCAACATTTGACTCTAATTGGTGGCTGTGAGGTGAACAACAGGAGATTCAGGAGGAGAAATAGGGTGGACTGACATATAGGGACATCACATACAATGATTACTGCAGTCTTCATTTATTAATATATGGATTTCACAAGAAGTTAGCTGGGAAATTAAAAAGAGGAAGTTTCACATAAACTGTGGGTTCTAAATCAAGATAAAATATCATCAGTTTATCTTTAACGTATTTATTATAAAGGAGTTTATATGAAGGCATTTTAAAGAGAAACTTTACTCTCCCCAACAAAACTACATTTAAAAGAGAAGTATAGGTTTTTTTTTTAATACCTACCTAGGTGGATGCAGCATCGGTCCCCGAGCGCCTCTACACTGAGAACCATGCGGTCGAACACAGCCGATCACTCAGGTCTCGCAGCTCCATGAGCAGACAGATGCTGACTGTCAGTCATCAGCTCTCTGCTCTGCCCCTTCCTCGCTCATTGGAGGGGCTGGGAACGGCCAGCCCAGACTTTCAGTGGCTCACTTAGAGGCTGAGCTGGGTGTCGATCCAGGGATCTAGGCGGATCCCAATTCTGTGGTCACGATGACACGGAGTCTGGACCGACTTTGTGATGTTAGCAGAGAGCAGATTTCAGCCCACTCTCTGCTGAAAACGGGTCACAGGAGTGCGAAATAAACTGCACTTCTGTGATCCATATGTAACACCCTAAAAGGTAGGTGCTAGGTAAATTATAAGGGAGGCCTTGCCTGCTTAACAGCAGGGCCAGATTATTCAGGGAGGTTGTCATGGTTCCCAGGTGTGACTGTTGAGACTGGGGAGTCTCCCCACTGTAACCCAATGAGGGCTGTCATTGGGCAGTGGAGGAAACCCGGCTAATAGCACACCAGGGCTTGTATCTATCCCAGGAGAGCAGATTATGCCGCACAGCATTCTGGGAGAGGGTATAAGTCTGAGTGGAGCACATGACGAAGCATCTTTGGAGGGAAGCAGAGTCCCAGGAGGGAGGGTATGGCTGTCTCTCCTCCTGTCAAGAGGAATCGGGTATCCCAGGCGGCTTGCCTGAGGGGATACAGGGCTGAGCTGAGCTGCAGAGAAGGATCCAGTGTGCTGAGGACCAGCGGAGCTGTTGGGGGACGAGTTTCAGGAAAGCATTCTGAGTCGTGAGTACTGCAAACTGCCCCTGGGGTCTGCCTAGGAGAGGTGACCACTCGGAAAATGGCCGGAGGGATCAAGGAGCTAGCTAGCCGGGCAGCGTTGACAGTAAAGGGGGTGCCAGAGTTAACCCTGAAGAGTAAAGGGGGTGCCAGCGGTTGGGCCCTGAAGTTTAAAGTGTTAAGTGTTGCAGCAGTAATTGCAAGTGGCTACCTCACTCAGGGAGGACTGGAGGAAGCAGTGAAAAAGGACTTTTGAGCTAACAGGAGAGTCAGAAGTCAGTTGCAGTTCAGTGACAGCAAGTCAGTGTTCAAAAGCTCCAGTAAGCGTTGGTCGGCATTCAGCCGGCGTCAAGACACCGCTAGAGGGCATTTTTCTCAATTGTCCCATTCTTGTACCTAGTTGAGCCAGAGAAGTATCCCACTCATTCCCTTCTCCCATCCAAGTTCCTAAAATAAAACTAAAAACCAAAGATGCTGGACTGGTCATTGTCTCAGTATTCACACTTGGGCAACAAGCTTAAATGTGCTGTTGGTGTTAGCTGTAGCCATGGCAGACCCACTTTAGGCTCAATGCCTGGAAATCCTGCTACACATAGGAGAAGTACAGCCAAACAAGCTTTGGCTGTACTTCTCCTTTAAGGCTCATTTACGTTGCAATCCACATTAGATTTCTTTTCATAGGGCATTTGAAAGGTAGTAAGGAAGCGATATACTATCTTCTTACCACCCAGCCGCAGCCATGTGCATTGCATTCACCGAAATGAGTTGTGTTTTTCCTGTGCAGTACTGTCACCCAAAACAACAGGGGGTATCATGTTTGCAGTGCTGCCAAGAAGGCATGCAGCAACAACACAACCCTCTCCAGCTGTCTTTGCCTCTTAAGTGGTGGATGAGGTGTATTGTGGTAAAATTGTGGTTCATCCGTCTGTTTTTATTACTTCCCAACCCCAAGTGTAAGCTTAACCTCAATTTGCCAATTACCTCTTGACTTCATTCTATGCTACATAAACATACTTGCAAAACCAATGGACTCATTGTTGTCCTCTTCTCCTGCACTGCTGTCCCCTGATGATACACCCTGTGCAT
This sequence comes from Pelophylax lessonae, assembly GCF_965119305.1. Classification (NCBI taxonomy): domain Eukaryota; kingdom Metazoa; phylum Chordata; class Amphibia; order Anura; family Ranidae; genus Pelophylax; species Pelophylax lessonae. The sequence goes on from NC_138772.1 coordinate 465,721,896, forward strand.
GCACATGTGTTCTAGATTGCCCAAAGCCCTATCAGAAGCCTGAATTGAGAAGGATGGAAGTGCGGACTTCTTTAACAAAAAGGTATTTATGGAAAAAAAAATTGTAACTGTGTGAAAGGAAGAGGATTGGTATTATATAAACTTGGAAAAGAGTTTGGGAATGTTTTTTTCTTTAATAATACCTACCTAGATGGATGCTGCATCTGTCCCCAGCTCTAAGACTGAGAACTGAGCGATCAAACACTGCCGATTGTTCCGTTCTCAGTCTCTCATCATCATCATCACAGGCAGGGGAGGACTGGAAAGGGGGGCAGGGTGGCAATTGCCCCCTGGGCTGCTCTAATGCTGGGTAAAAAGGCCAAACTCAAGGCTGGATTAATGTAGGGGCCAGCCACTGTATACAGCTGCCAGTTGCCGCTACCCAATGTTATATTTGCAGAGCTGCAGTGGAGCGATATGAGTGTGCAGAGTATGCTCCTGCACTTGGCCGGCACAATACTAGCACAGTCACTTCCCTGTCAGGCAGAGTGATCTGCGCCCGACAGGAGCTTCCTAGGCCCCACCTGGCATGATGTCATGTATTTTTGTTAAACCTCCTTTGTTGCTATGAACATTAACTTATGTTACCAAATTGGATCATGTTTGTCTTGCTTCATAACATCAATATCCATTATAAAACTAGGTGGGCATGGGTGGTGAGCTGATTCAATGGTTCAATGGGCCACTTGACTGAACTTGCCCCCCAGGCATAAGGTTGCCAGCCCTCCCCTGATCACAGGCTAGGGGTGAGTGAAGGCTCTGAGGCCTGGGAATGTACCCAGACTTCACTCTGTTCTGTCTGCTTCAGTCTCCTCTGTTTCAGTGTCTTCCTTGCTCAGTGTGCTCTGTATGCCTTTAGTCACCCCTTTAGTTCACTCTTCTGTCTCTGGTGCATTCATTTATATTTCAGTTATCACACTTCTGACCTGTGAAATGTTTCCTTGTGTGTTCATTTGCTGCAGTTATTGCAGGTACTGCACTGGAATGGTTAGTGCTCCTTTTCAGTATACAGCATGTCAGGGTTCAAGGCTGTCATTGTTATTATATCAGTGATTGTTAGGGGGGATTGTGTGGTTACATGTGTGCCTACTCGGCTGATCAGTCAGTTTATCATCATTGGCTTGTCTGAGGGTTTAATTTACTTCCTTTACAGAAATTGGAGTGTTTATCCATTTCTGGACCGGAAAGATTTGCCCCCTTAATGACCAGGCAATTTTTTTGAGATTCGGCACTGCGTTACTTTAACTGATTGCGAGGCTGTACCTAAATAAAATTGATGTCCTTTTGTCCCCATAAATAGTGCTTTCTTTTGGTGGTACAGAGAAAGAGATGTACACCGCTCAGGCAGTTTGGAACTTCACAGCCAGTCTTGGGTGCAGGACTTCGGATCGCCACCGCAGACAGGATACAAGAGAAATGGCCGCACACCAGGCAATAGCTCACGATGAAATGCTTTATTAAACAAGGATGCAAGGTACAGCAAATGGATGGTACCCTCCATTTTGCTATACATTTGGTGGTACTTGATCACCTTTGCGATTTTTATTTTTTGCGCTATAAACAAAAATACAATATGTTTAACTTTCTGCTATATAACGCCCCCCCCCCCCCAAAAAAAAATTAAAAATCAATTTTTATCATCCTTTTAGGCCAATTTGCATTCTGCTACATATTTTTGGGAAAAAAATCCCAATAGGCTTATTTTGATTGGTTTGCACAAAAGTTATTGTGTCTACAAACTAGGGGAAAAATTTATGTCATTTTTATTGTTTTTTTTTTACTAGTAATGGTGGCGATCTGTGATTTTTAGCGGGACTGCAACATTGCTGCGGACAGATCAGACCCCTAACTGACATTTTTGATACTTTTGGGGGGATCAGTGTGCTAAAAATATGCACTGTTACTGTTATAATGACACTGGCAGGGAAGGGGTTAACCCAGGGGTGATCAAAGGGTTAGGTGTGAGCCTAGTGGAGTGTTTTCTAACTGCATGCGGGAGGGACTTGTGAAATGAACACAGAGACCTGTGATCCTATATAGGAGGATCACTTCAGAAATGTGATCATTTCAGAGAGAACAACGGTCTGCTGTGTTTAGAACAGCAGACCGTCAATCTCTGTCACGGGGGAGCAATCCCACTGCCTAGAAGAGGCAAGTGTGCGCCGGCACGTGCTCGACCCCCAGGAGTGCACCCATGAACCCCTGTACAGGTACGCCGATTTGCGCAGCTGAGCCAGCCTGCCGCAGTACATATGCGGCGGGCGGTCGGTAAGTGGTTAAGGGTTGTCAGTTTTAAATCTGTGAATGAGTTTATAGGAACACTATAAAGTAGCTTTATAGTGTTCCTACTTTGTTTTATTATGAAAAGTAAAAGAGAAGTGCACATACAGTACACAATGTGTCACAGAACATGACATGTAGGCATGATTGTGTCTTCATAGTTTTCAAAAGAAATTTATGAAGAGAGGATCCTGTCTCATATAGTTCCTCCATTTGTTTATTAAGGTTATCGCCTCTTGTCTGTGTGTCCTGAAGAGTCCAATCAGTTTAATCATTTGTCAATTCCTAAGTGTTCTCCTTCTTTATTGATCTAATATTGATAACCTTTTCTCATTGATATGTCTAAATCTACAGTATATCAAATAATGAATAATAATTGTAATAATATAATAAAAATAATAATAATTAAATAATTGTGTTTATTCTCTGCTTTTGGTCAGGAGCTTATAACTCCCTGGTCATTCTCTTCCTGCTTCATCTTAAATCTATTTTCTTGATAAGTAAGATAAAGATTCAATAGTGAAGCATTGAAAGGCCTTTGGTGTAGCTACATGGGGCTCAGCCACAGAGATCTGCATTCTCCAATGCTCCTCCTCCTCTCAATTCATTACAGGGCTTTGCTTTTCTTTTTAGTAAATCATCACAGTGCATTTCTACTACAGTGCTGCAAAAATCTGATTTGCAAAACACTGTTGCCTGGTAGGAAGTTTGTTCTCGAAGCCAGGGTCCAGTAAGCATGGGGAAAGTGATCCCCTGGTCTTCCAGTTTGATGGTTAATGCAACATATCATGTCCCTTTGGCTGCTGAATCACAGTTCTGCCTCGTTCCACATTTATTTCCTGGGTGTTGGTATAGAATATGCCAGGATAGAGTTTTAGACTCCTACAAAAGACAAGGTATCTTTTCAGAACCACCTTATCTGAAACTAGTATACTGTTTATGTGATTCTGTTGTTCTTGGGTTTTTGGTGTTTGTATCACACATTATGCCTATGAGCAGAATTTTACTAGTGGGCTGGCTGCTTCTCATTTCAGGCCTTTAACCACTTTACCGCTAAGTACTGTAATAGTACTGCGGCAAAGTGGCTCGTTCCCGTCTGACGACGTAGACCTACGTCGCCAGACCCCTCCCCTGTAGGCGGCGCTCGAGCGCCGCCGGAGGCGCGCTCCCGCTGTTTTCATTCACAGCGGGAGTCGGGCCAGGGGAGGAGCGGCGGCGATCGCCGCTGCTCTGCCCCGATCGTCGGGGATCTAGTGTGGAGATCCGCCCGCTGTGTGTAAACACAGCGGGCGGATCTCCATAGTGACAGGGAGTAACAGATCGGAGTGTTCAGCATAGCTGGACATCCGATCTGTCCCTGGCTCACACAGTCACCTCCCCCCCCACACGTCAGTAAGCACCAGGCATACATTAACCCCTCCCTCTCCAATAAAATTAACCCCTTCACTTCCAGTGTCATTTTTACAGTAACAGTGCATATGTATAGCACTGATTACTGCAGTAATGTCACTGGTATCCCCAAAAGTGTCAAAAATGTCAGTCAAGGGTCCGATCTGTCCGCCGCAATGTCGCAGTCCCACAAAAAAAATCGCAGATCGCCGCCATTACTCGTTAAAAAAAAAAACACCAAAAATGACATAAATCTTTCCCTTTGTTAGTAAACGCAATAACTTTTGCGCAAACCAATCAAAATACGCTTATTGTGATTTTTTTTTACCAAACATGGGTAGCAGAAAACAAATTGGCCAAAAATTTAAAAAAAAATTGTTTTTTACATCTTTTTTGGGGGGAATTTCATATAAAAAAATGTTAAAAATATTGTTATTTTTTCAAAATAAACGCTCTTTTTTTGTTTATAGCGCAAAAAGTAAAAATCGCACAGGTGATCAAATACCACCAAAAGAAAGCTCTGTTTGTGGGGAAAAAAGGACGTCAATTTCGTTTGGGTACGGCGTCGCACGACCGCGCAGTTAAAGTTGCACAGCGCCGAATCGCAAAAAGTGGCCCAGACGTAAGACAGCAAAATGCTCTAGTGGTAAAGTGGTTAACCACTTAAGCCCCGGAAAATTTTACCCCCTTCCTGACCAGGGCCTAGTTTGCGATTCGGCACTGCGTGATTTTAACAGACAATTGCACGGTCGTGCGACGCTGTACCTAAACGAATTTCACATCCTTTTTTTCCCACTAACAGAGCTTTCTTTTGGTGGTATTTGAACAAATGTACGATTTTTTGATCCTGCGCTATAAACAAAAAAAGAGCGACAATTTTGCGAAAATAACAATATTTTTCACATTTTTTTATATGAAATTCCCCAAAAAAAATTTTAAAAATCAAAATGTTTTAACATTTTCGGCCAATTTGTTTTATGCTACATATGTTTGGTAAAAAAAAATCGCAAAAAGCGTATTTTGATTGGTTTGCGCAAAAGTTATCGCGTTTACTAACAAACGGAAAGATTTTAGTCATTTTTGTTGTTTTTTTTTAAACGCGTAATGGCGGCGATCTGCGATTTTTTTGCGGTACTGCGACATTTCGGAGGACAGATCGGACCCTTGACTGACATTTTTAACACTTTTGGGGTTACCAGTGACATTTCTACAGTAATCAGTGTTATACATATGCACTGTTACTGTAAAATTACACTGGCAGTGAAGGGGTTAACTTTTTTGAGAGGGAGGGGCTATGTATGTCCCTAGGGGCGTGATTCTAACTGTGATTGGCTGTGGCTTGAGATGTATGAACAGTGATCAACGGTTCTACATAGTAGAACCGTATGATCACCATTCATACACAGGGGAGAATGACAGGCGGCTTGTTTACATTAGCCGCCTGCCTTTCTCCCTCTCCACCGACGATCGCGAGTGACCGGCGGACGATCGGGTCCGCCGGTCACACGCTCGGCGGGGTCCGTGACCACTCGGGAGCGGGAGTGCCCCTCCGGGGGCGCGCGCTCGCTCCCTAGACCCTCACAGGCTAGCGACTTAGTACTACGTCACTCTGCCTGTGAGGGGCTGACCGCCGCAGTAAATAGTGGCAAGTGGTTAATTCTCTTATTAGCATGTGGTTATGTTAGAAGGTAAAAGAGTATCTACTGGTTTTGGCGCAAATTTATTTCAATGTTAGCTCTATGTGGCAGGTTATAATTTGTTTTAGATCAACATTTTTCAGTTGTCTACAGATGGCACAGAATCTATTAAATGTGGCCATGGCAAATAGTGTTCAGAATTTTTACCACAATATTGTAATTACACGGTATTCCTAAGAATGTTGTTCACTTGGGCTCTTCCTTGTTGTTGTGGCTGTGGCACTTTGGAAAAAAGCAGTTCAGCCTCCAGAGACTCCTAATGATGAATGTTAGAATAGCCTTTTTATACAATTAACTGTTTAGGATATCTGGTCCTTCTTGGTCTTCATTTTAAATTTAGGTTAAAGTAAGAGATTTTCAGGGTAGCAAAACATTTAATAGCAGATGCTTTGTTTTGCCTTGTTTCCAGTGTTTCAGGACACCAGTTACCCCAGCAGTGAGCAAAGGCCTTCAAATTCCTTAACACCAGTTTGTTTTTTGCTTGCAGTTATATGCGATTTGATATTCAACTCCATTACTGAAACAACCTATATTATATATGCCACTGGTTGCATCTCCTTTTAGGACTCTTCGGAACTCTTTTGGCCTTTAGTTGACATGTATCAAAGTGGTAGTTTCCACACTCTTTCATCAAAACTGTTAGCAGGAGTTTGAGACACAATGACTTTGCATATAATTCTTAGGGCTCTTTCATACGGCCGCTCCGCTTGTCCGCAAATCATCCTATTTTTTTGCGGATGATTTGCGGACATAATACAAGTCTATGGCATTGCGGATGTCAGTGGAATACCATCCGCTGACATCCGATTTTCCTCCTTTCAGTTCTGTTCCGTTTTTTGGAACGGAACAGAACCCTATTTTTTCATCCGTGTAAAAAACGGAAAGGAAGGAAAATCGGATGTCAGTGGTGTCATCCGCTGACATCTGCAATGCCATAGACTTACATTATGTCCGCATATCATCCGCAAACGGATGGGATGATATGCGGGCACACGGAGCGGATGACACAAATGTCATCCGCTCCGTGAAAAAAAAAAAAAAAGTCCCGCAGCGGACAAAAGCAGCGGAGCGCCCGTCTGAAAGAGCCCTTACTTTTGGTAAGAAGTTCCGAAACAGACTTTAGAAGCTAAGTTTATATGCTGCTATTGGGTCACAAATTGCATTCAACATGTTATGTAATTTCACTACTACTATGAAATGAATCTGTTCTTCTGTATATAAAACACTTTAGAACTGCTTTCCCACTGCGTTCAGTCTGGTTAGTTGAGGTAAGTTGTTAACTTTGCTGGACAGAAGTGTTTGCAGAATCTGATTAGCAAGACAAAGATAGGCAGTTATCACTTCATGCATTAGGCCATTCGCATTGCCCAATAGAGCAGATTCAGCAATTTTTGCTATTCGCAAGACTTTCCTTCCTTTTCTGTTCCGTGTAAATGGCTCTCCTCTATAAGAATCATAATTTAAATCTGTTCGTAAAATATGTTGATAGTGCAGTATATGCAGCTGCTACCTAGAGAGTACATCAGGACGTAGATGGGCGCCCTGCTCTTTATGTCCGTTCTGCTCTTGGCATTTATTACGCACATCCCCACCTTTTATAATATTAATATATAAAAGAGATTAATTAATATAAATAGTTGACATTCATATGTTTTCTGGTGCAGAGGATTTTATTTTTCCTCCTGTTAAAATTAAAGCTCTCCTGCAGGGTATATGGGGATGCTCATATTCCCTATTTGCAAGTTTGAGCTGTGTTGGATATCCTTGTTGTTCACCTGGAAGTAAATGATTTAGGTGGATCAAAAATATTAGACCTTCTAAACTGTTTTGTCTATAATTAACGGTTTTGTAGGCCTGGGCTTCAGTTCATTGTAAAGTTACCATAAAATGTCATTTGATTGATATGCTGATTTCCTGTATACTCATTATTAGTGACTTCATTTTTCTCTGTTGTTATTTTTTATCCAGCCTCTAGATTACTGCATTTGTTATTTTGGAGGGTTATTATTGTGGAAAAGTAGAGGTAAGAAAAAAGCACTTGTGTTGTTTAGCCAATTATTGCATATTAGATTTTTGAGGTGCCTGTAACCAGGGGTGTGTCCTTTTCTACTTACTGAGAAAAAGGGTGTCGCTCTTTATAATTTCTGAAATTTTGGACATATGGTTTTAGTACATTTTCTCAAATATTGATAATTGCATTTTCAGTGCTGGATTGTAAAGAGTGATTCTTTAGGCCGCGGTGGTGGGGTAGGGCCAGGTTGGTAACCTGGCTTTTGGGTTCTGTTGCCCATTTTGTGGGTGGACAGTGGTTGGTAAACTGTTATTTGGTTGGTATAAGATATTGCTGCTTGAGTCTTAGTGACTAAGCATGTTGATTTGTTAAAGTTCATGTCATAATTAAAATTGTTTTAAACCCAATAAAGGGGCCATGGGCTAAACTTTTCCACAATACTTGTGTGTTTATTTTATATTTTAGGTATGTTCTTATGGTATAGTGGGTGTTAATGGGGTGTACAATCCCATGGATCTAGCATAAACATTTTTTGACATTATGACAGTGAGGAGAAATCTCCTAATGAAGACACTGACAGCATTAGGATCTTAACAGAGGTTCTCACCTTTCCCAAATCAGTGAAAAAAGTGTTTTTATTGCAGTTGTCACCATTTCCACCTCTATACAAAATATTTTGCCTCTAATTCCACTTAACCTTCTTATCGGTATTCCAGAGCGTCGCTCGGGGTTAGATTTCAGAGCCAAAAGCGGTAACCCCGAGCCACACTCGGGGTACCGCCAGAAGCATCGCTGGATCCTGTAAGTACTTTGTCTACAGGATACAGCGATGTGTCCCGGCGGTGTCTCGCGGCGGATCTTCCTCCTGATCGTCTCCGTGCCCCGGCTTCCGTCTCCTGCGACGTGACGTTCGCAGGGGGGTGGAACCGGCGGCAAATTCAAATGTAAAAACACACCAAACACACTGATACCATTCAAAATAAATAAAAAAATCATATTAGTTTGCCCCCCAGTGCCCTTTCCTGCAGTTTTACTGTACTTTTTATGTATATATATATATATATATATATATATATATACGTGTATATCTATATGTAAGTAATTCTTGAGAATGAGCAGCCCAAACCAACTGTATACATTTATTATATTTATATATATATATATATATATATATATGTATATATATATATATATATATATATATATATATATATATATATATATATATATATAATGTATACAGTTGGTTTGGGCTGCTCATTCACAAGAATTACATGCAAAATAATGGTACCGCTTTCAGCACCTAAAATCCAAAAGAATCATACCGCCAGGGAGGTTAATAGTGTTTAGGAGAGCCCAATAGAACAGATATTGCAGTGGGATTCTGAAGTAAGCTAGTGTCAGGAATATGAAGCAAGTAGGAGAAAACAGTATGAAAACATAATTAATAAGTATACATAATATGTAATGAATAATCTATACGTGGCAATGGTACTGGCAAAGGTTTCTCAGCAGCAAGGGAACTCAAAGATTTTAATTATTTTGAAGAGTTCATCTGTAAACTACAAATGATCAATTAAATGATTTTGTCCAGTCCTGCACATTCTGTTCTTTCAGCTCCCAGCTACAAAACCTGTGTGTGGGGACATTTAGACGGCTGGTACTATGCTCTCCATTGCCAATTACTGCAATCAGTGTGAAGGACTCATTCAAATTCCTATAACTAAACTTTGTCCCAATTTGGCAGCCGTGCTATCTGCAGTTTGGCGTAATGATTGCCAATGATGGCATTGATAATTGTCTCCTTTATATTCTGTTACTGTTCAGTACCCTGGATGACTTCCTCTTCTCCATTCTCACATACCATACCACTATAATTTATGGGGACAAACAGTCTTTTTTTCCAAATATTTATCGACACACATAAAAATCAGAACCTTATTATACTCATGAATTTATAAATCTTTTAAGAACTAAAGAATCACACAGTAAAAAGCAAGAAAAATCTTCTGATCTTCTAATATGTAATATCATGAATAATTACTCTTTCAATAACATTAACCATTTCATTATTTTTTTTTTGTCTTCTGACCAAAACAATTTTAAAATGTTTGTGATATAGAGAGAGAGATCTCAAACTTTTCTTTTTTTTTTTTTTTTTTATGTATTCCTTTGCTAATCACTCCTTCTCAAAATGCTAAATGTCTGGTTATCTTGCAAACCTTTTTTCTGACCTAAAAGCATGAGTACAAGGACTTGAATGCTTCTCATAATTTTCTTATCTGGATCTTTGTTTCAAGTCAGTGGCTAAGAAATGATTGAAGCTAATGGGTCAGCACAACAGCTAGGCAAAAAGCATTTTTTTGTTTTTGAAAAAAGTCAGCAATGCTGCTTTCTAGAAAGGCACCTTAGTTTTTATTGGGGGGCCACATGTGATGGCTCACTGGACTGCTATAGTAATGGTGTTTTAAGGGTGGTAGAGGGTTAGGGTCTCAACTGTGTATTTTGTGTTACGGTAGGTACCTGGGGAGCAACAAAGTTATGATTGGTCAACAATCTAGCCAATCAGGTATCTGATCAGTGCAAGAGTTTCTGACTTCTAATTGGACAGCCCCTGCTGGACCCTTGGGAGCATGAGGGCCTGTACAAAGTAGCTGTCATTACTATGCCTCCTGTGGAATACAACAGCAGCAGAGCCTTTCTCCCACTCATTTTGCAACATGTCTGTCACAGTTTAGTTAGTGAGGATGGCCATTTTGCTTAAAGCAGAAGGGACCCAGGTTATGGTGCTTATTTATTTGGCTATTCCTGGGCAGACAGCGCATGCGCAGTGATGTGTTGGCGCTGGGTGGCGCCATTTTTAAATGTAAGGCGTCTCACCAAAAGGTAATTGAGACTCCTCAGGAGATGCAGTGCTGCAGGCATGGTACAGGAGATTTTCCTGTACCATGCCGCAGCACTGCATCTCCTGCACTATGCCCGCAGCCCTGCATCTCCTGTATCATGTCCACAGCTCTGCATCTCTTGTACCATGCATGCATCTCCTGTACTATGCCCACAGCCCTGCATCTCCTGTACCATGTCTGCAGCCCCTGCACCATACCCGCAGCCCCTGCATCTCCTGCACCATGCCCACAGCCTCTGCATTTCCTGCACCATGCCCACAGCTGCTGCACCATGCACACAGCCCCTGTATCTCCTGCACCATGACTGCAGCCTCTGCATCTCCTGTACCATGCCCGCAGCCCCTGCACCATGCCTGCAGCCCCTGCACCATGCCCGAAGCCCCTGCATCTCCTGCACCATGCCCGCAGACCCATCTGTACCATGTCCATAGCCCCTGCATGTCCTGCACATGCCCGCGGCCCCTGCATCTCCGGCGCCATGCTCACAGCCCCTGCATCTCCTGTACCATGTCCAGAGCCCCTGCATTTCCTGTACCATGTCCAGAGCCCCTGCATCTCCTGTACCATGTCTGCAGCCCCTGCATCTCCTGTACCATGCCTGCAGCCTCTGACATGTCTCCTGTACCATGTCTTCAGCCGCTGACATCTCCTGTACCATGCCCACACAGCCTATGACATCTCCTGTACCATGCCCACATAGCCTATGACCACCTCCTGTACCATGTCCGCACTTTTACCACTTTTAGCCCAAATTTGCTCATATATATATATATATATATATATATATATATAGCCCTATGTGCTTCCATAGCTGTCTAATGTATATATAATACACTCTTCAAATGTGCTTTAAAATGCATGGTTTTCCCTTTTATGAACAAGAATGGTGTTATGCTGTTGGGCCGGTATAATAATGCTATGGGGCTGTTATGAAATTATTTCCAGGGCTGAATTTTATTCCCAGTCTGGCCCTAGTTCCAATAGTTTAACTACAGCTGTCCATAGCTTCTTGGGTGTATTTCTGAATCTTAGTGGCAGAGAGAGAGTATCTCTGATCTATTGTTATTTTCTCACATGCATAATGCTAGATAACTATGTCTGTGCTACTGTATGTGTGTGATAGTCACCTTTCAGTAAATTAGTAGGGGAACATGTTTATTGCAATATAGTTTAAATGCAGCTCCCGTTATTCTAGGTAACCCTGTCCTATCTGGTCACGGATTCTATAGCTAGTTTTAGCTCAGGGCTCGAAAACCATCATAGGCTAGAGCTAGATAAGGTATCCAATGGCCACTTCTGCTAGTTAGAGGTCCAGGTGCGTGTAAGATTAGAAATTACTATGTAGGGACTAAGGTGCAGAGTAGATAGGCTGACTCTGAGTTTAAGGACCCACCACAGTTTCTGCCAGTGAGAAGCTCCCTTCCAGGTTGATTGGACAACAGTTGGAGGAAACTCCCGTAACTGCTGATCATCCTCAGGGGCCCCTGAATCTGGACTTTGCTGCAACATTCATCTACAGTTATCTCTATTAATAACTATTTATCCCCAGGTATTTGTGCACAAATCCTCCAGGACTCCTGATGGGCCCTTTGCTCATCAACCTAAACTATTTTTAAGTAATTATTAGAATAGTGTTAACTGAAGTCCATGTATATTGTCTCTATTTTGTACTGGGTATTATGTGTGGCAAGGTTATTGTTTTCAAAAACGTTTGACTGAACCTAGAGTGTCACAAGGGCAGGGCCATTCCAGAGGACATACATCACTCAGCGGCTACTACAAGGGTAGCGCTACAGAAAGGACATTTTTATCCTTTGAAATATTTTTTGCTCATGATCATTTGCAATGCGATCGGGATTTAAGGTAATCATTTACATACCTCCCAACATTTGGAGATGGGAATGAGGGACACCTATTACCAAAAGTATGTGGGCATTGTACACACTCCCTGCCAAGCCCCCTTCAAGGAGAATCATACAAAAAAAAAAAATTAGTTAAGCCCACAAGTGTTTTTTTTTACCATTGCTATTTCTTTATACTGGCTTTTGACATTTACAATAGCAGCAGTTTAGAAATAAAAGGTTTAGCATGGGAAAACACTTTTTGAAAGATAAAAAGTGCATTTTTTTTACAACTAAATAAGTCAGAGCAAAATGAGGGACAAATGAGGAGGAAAGAGGGATAGAAGAACTTTGTTTCAAAACAAGGAAAGTCCCTCAAAATCAGGGACAGTTGGGAGCTATGCATTCATCTTATAGCATATCCAAAAACTCAAGTCAATCTTTCATGCCACAAATTGGAACAACAATTCCAAAACTGTATATCCCGATCAGCCAACTTATTAAGTTATTATTAAGGAAGTTATTCAATGATAGAATTGTTCTGAAGAAAAAACATCCAATCAGATGATGGCATTTTAAAGTAGAGTTTAGAAAATGTCAGCAAAGAAACAGATTTATTACTTATCAAGCATTATAAAATGATAGCTAGCAGACAAGATAAAAAATTGTTCTATGTGGATCAGGTGATGTCATATTTCTAGTTCAAAAAATGTCAACAAATAAAGATATTGCACTTTTTCCACAAGTTTATTTCCTTTCATTTAGTAAATGTGTCATTTTTTTATGCTTATTAAATGTGTCAAATATCTGTGTATACCTGCCGATGATAAATTGCTTTGCTGGTTATACTGATGTGTTGCCGTTCCCCCACGCTTTTCTTTTTATGTATTGTAGTTGCACTTTATTCTTTCTGGTATGCTCTCCTATGGGGAATTCTGTGCTACTGCCATTAGAATGTAAATGGATTTGTTCCTACTTTCTGCTGCTGTGCCACATCAATTTCCTCCACTCCACTTTCCTATCAATAGACGTGAATTCCCCTGCCAGATAGCACACCATAGTGCGTTTGTTAAGTATTGGCTTTTACAATGTAGTGTTCCCAACCTACACTTCATCCGCCAACACAGCGGCACAGAGCTTACCCTACTGAGCCATTATTTCTTAGTAATTATACTAACTCCGAGCTGGCTGAGATAGCTACATGAGATTGTTTTTCTCATTTTTTAATTGATGTTGTTTTTCTTTTAGCGGAGCATTAAAAGTCAAATTCAGTTTTTAGGAAAATTACAAATGGTGTTGGTTCATAAAATAATTTATCTTCTCCTATGCTGCATGGGTCTAAAGAACTCTTGTTTGAGGCACATGTAACCAATCTTTCATGACCTTACTGTATTGGACCAGCTTTTCTTTTCATTCTTTTAAATGACAAAATTGCTTTGTATAAATATAATGCCTTTTGTGAGTGCTATGCAGAATAGAACAAATGCAGAGGTTAAATAAATAATATTTAAAAAACAGCTTTTAAAATAAGTCATGTGCAGTCATAAAGCAACAGTAATAGTAAAGGTAGCAACTGATGCCAGGAAAGAAACACAGGGCCCCCTGTACTACATAATGCTTCGGGCGCTTACCCATGGTTAAATGATTTTATATGGCAAGACCATATTTTCTATTGTAGTAACTTAAACTTTGCGACAATTTTGTTGACAATTTTTTTTCAAAATTAAAGGCGAAACCTGTTAGGTATTATAAGCAAGAGCTGTGCTTACTGCTTACTCCTACCTACCTACTAACTGATATTAAAGTGCAAATATAAGTAAAGTGCAATCAATACAAATAAAGTGGATATAAACGTTAAATGCATAGAGTCCAGCAAAAATATTATTTCCAAAGGTGACTGTGCAACTATTTATTTTCCTGTGAAGATGCCTTTAAACCAAAGTGCTCTGTACATCCACAACTACTCCACACCAATCCACGGTCTGTGCCCCTAACAGGGTATGCCATCACCCGCCAATATTGACACCCTGAGTACCTGAGGGGTACCACATCACTTCCGCCTAGTGGAACGCACGCTGGCTCCGAGGATGAATGGAGCAGCGGCACTCCCCCTGTGAATCAGCAGATCATCCAGCTGCTGGCATAGGCACCAGTCTTGTGAATGGACATTTAATCTTTACTATTGTAGCTTTTAATAATAAATAGAGTTATGCTATGATGCTCAGGGGATCAGAAGCCAGGCATTCGGCTAGCTTCTGTCAAAAGGACATGACAAAAAAAGGTGTGCCGATTGGCAGCCAATGGCTGAGCTGTGTGTTCTGATTGAGGGGGGCAATCCCTCTGTCATAACACAATAGCAAAGCAGGAGAGATTACTGTACAAACATCCGATTGTTAGTACAGCGGCTCCTCCTGAGCCCACTGGGTTGCACAAAAAAAAACTACTAGTGTGTACCAGGCTTAATGCGTTTGTTACCCCAACACTTCATATTCCAAATATCTGCTTGCTGTACCATGTACTTGGAATAGAATGGAATGGAAGGATTAAAAGAGGTGCATGGAAGCCAGCCAGCCCCCAGTCTGATGTACTCACCCTCCAGTCTGCCACCAACCAAGTAGACCTGTCTCATGATATAAATAAAGAACAGGGGTTTAGTTGACACGCATTTGCAAACTTTGACTTGATAAAACACAATGGACCAACACCAGCAGATGACATGGCTTCCCAAATCATCACTGACTGTGGAAACTTCACACTGGACCTCATGCAACTTGGATTCTGTGCCTCTCCACTCTTCCTCCAGATTCTGGGACCTTGATTTCCAAATGAAATGCAAAATTTTCCACAGTCAGTTTTGATTTGTGGAGTCATGTCATCTGCTAGTGTTGGTCCACTGTTTTTTATCAAGTCCAAAGTCAGCTCAGCCCTATAGCAGAAAATTCTAGAGTACTTCATACTTCCCTCTGGTGACCAGCTTTATGGCGATGCTGATGTAATTTTCTAGCAGGACTTGGCACCTACCCACACTGCCAAAAGTACCAATACCTGGTTTAATGATCATGGTATCACTGTGCTTGATTGGCCAGCCAACTCACCTGACCTAAACCCCATAGAGAATTTGTGGGGTATTGTCAAGTGGAAGATGAGAGACACCAGACCCACCCAGACGAGCTGAAGGCGGCTATCAAAAAAACCTGGGCTTCCATAACACCTCAGCAGTGCCACAGGCTGATCACCTCCATGCCAGGCTGCATTGCTGCAGTAATCCATGCAAAAGGAGCCCCGACCAAGTTTTGAGTGCATACTATACTGCACATGGACCTACTTTTCAGTAAGCCAACATTTCTGTATTAAAAATTATTTTTTTTATTGGTCTTATGTAATATTCTAATTTTCTGAGATTCTAAATGTTGGCTTTTCACTAGCAGTAAGCCATAATCATCAAAATTAAAAGAAAGAAATGCTTGCAATATATCACTTTGTGTGTAATGTATCTATATCAAATATTTGAGTTTAACTTTTTGAATTGAATTACTGAAAAAAATGTACTTTTTGATGATATTCAAATTTTATGAGATGCACCTGTATGTGACAATAAATGACTCAATAAATTTGTCTTGGGGTCCAGTGTAATGGGAAAAAAACAGGTCAGAATTTATAAAGGATGTAGGCGAACTGTAATGGGTACAATCCTAAAAAAAAAAAATGTAGCAGAGTGACAATAATGGCAGACATCTGATGATTGATTTTCCATTCTGTGTAGATGGTAGGTGATTATTATGTGTACATAAAAATGTTTTATTTTTCCCCATGCCGAGCTGGCATTAGAGTCTTCTTTATAGGAGGCAAAGACTTCAGACAAACCTTTCATGACCTATCAGAGGTCTACCTGCTGTTTTTTCTTTTCCAGCAAAGTACAAAATTGCTCTGTATAATTATAGTCTCTTTTCCTTCTCAGGAGGTGGGTGTTCTGAGCCGCAGACACATATATCATTGTTCTGAGCTGTATTTATAAACCAGCAAATCTGAGCCCATTTGTAGAAATGCTGATATGAAAAAGTGTGCATGTGCATTTTAAAGAAATGTGACCGCAAAGGAGAAATATAAGCCATTCTTCGTCTGAGCAGGATTAATAGTTTTAGTTGCTGACACTTGTCATCTTTCAATGTAGAGCTGTCACTTTAAAGTGGTTTTAAATCTTAAAAATAAAATATGAGCAATCATATCCCTCTGTAGTGTGTACTTGTTTCAATTGAAAGCACTAAGTGTAATTTTTGTCTGTTGCTTTGTTCCTCTGCTATCAGCATAAATTGCTTCTAAAAAGTTTTCCTGACACCAAGGAAACAGAGGTGACAGGGGAAGGAGCTCCAGCTGATTGACAGCCTCAGCTTTGTTCCTGTGTACTGTGTAAACGGGGGTTCCCTTCCCTCCAATCAGCTCCCAGAGCTCTCCTCGCTGAGCTCTGCAGAGTTTAACATCAGCTCTCCACCCCTTTTTTCAGACAGCTCAGACAAGCTTTATAAATTCTGTAATTTGAATGGATGTGTAGAAGAGACAGACTGCAGATAAAAAGGTACAACTTATGTAGGAGAATTTGTTTCATATCACCTGAGGCTAGTTGCTTCACTGGATATATGTAAGGGTTTACAACCAGTTTAAGTGTAGCAATATTTACAAACCTGGGGCCTGAGGTGGGTCTGCCATCAGTACCGGTAACACCTCCAACACCTTTAAGTTGTGAACCCAGGTGTGAGACACGAGACAATGACCATTCTGGCATCTTTGGTTTGTTTGTTTTATTGTATTTAGGGGATGGGAGAAGGGAATGACTCCTCTGGCTCTTCTAGACTTAACTGGGACTTTGTACAAGAAAAACTAGCACTGTCACTAGCACTGTCTTGGTGCCAGCTGAATGCCGACCAGCGCTTCCTGACGCTTCAACTGCTGCTTGACTGAATTAGTGCTGAAACCTCGACTTTAACGTGGATAGTTAGCTCAGAAGCTCCAGGACTGTAGAACTCTTGACTCCTGATACTTAGTGTAGCTCAAAAGTCACTGAACAGCTCCCTCTAACCCTTCACTTGCTGAGGTAGCTCCTTGTCACTACTTGTGCTGCTGCAACTCTCAACTTTGTACACTTCACACTATACACAGACTCTTTAGGGCCCAAACTACAGGTACCCCTTCTGACACTTCAGGGTCCTCTGACTAGGTACCCCTCTAATACTTCAGGGTCCTCTGACTAGGCACCCCCTTTAACAGTTAGCTGACTCCTGGATCCCTAGAATCTTCTCCGGAGTGGTCCCCTCTGACACTAGGCAGACCCCCAGGGGCAATCCACAGTACTCATGACCTTTGTAGGCTTTCCTGGAACTGGACCCCTATCTCTCTCCACTGGTTCTCGGCACACAGGATCCCCTCTGCAGCTTAACTCAACACTCTTTGGATTCCCACACCCGGGACACCTGCTTCCTCTGACAGGAGGAGAGACAGCCGTATTCTCCCTCCTGGGACTCTGCTTCCCGCCAAAGATGCTGCGTCATGCGTTCCTTCAGAACTCATACCCACTCTCAGAATCCTCTGCGGCAGAATCTGCCTTCTGGGGTAGATGCAGGCCTGAGTGTGTCTCTGATTGGGTTTCCTCCACTGCCCAATGAGAATCCTCTCATGGAGCAAGTGGGGAGACTCCCCTCTCAGCAGACACACCTGGGAGACATGACAGCCAGCTGAAATCATGGCCCTGCTGTTAAGCAGCCAAGGCCCACTATACTTTACCTAGCACCTACCTGTAGGGTGCTACATCAGCTTAAAGAGAACATGTCACTGTACACTCCGATTGTCTATCAGAGTCCTTGCTGATAACTTATACTTTATGTTATGGGGAGCATGTGACCCTCTCCCCTAATACTCAGGATGCAAAGCGTGAGGCTGAGTGGCCAAAAGTCAGGCCCCAACACAGTCATCCACAGGAAAGGATAAGGTCATTAACCTATGTAAACTTCAGCACAGACCAACAAAGAGAATACACAGGTAGACTCCAACAGATGACTGTTACATCTTAGTTTAGGATTTAGGATAGTGTTAGGAAAAGCAATTGTTCCCACCAGACACAAAATGCAGGGACATTAGAAAATCTAGTTTACATTTGTTCCTGTACAGTAATAATAATTTAGTCTCTTTTCTAATTCCAAAACATGGTTTATTTAGAACAAGCAACGTCTCTTGAGGGAAAATATATGTTCTGTAACTTTCTGTACACATTGGCTTTTATACTGTATCTGTATACAGTATATGCAGAAATTATAGTTTTTCACAGAACATAATTGAGGGTTGAACTTTTCTTTTTACCCAAAAATAAAATATAAATCAGCCTTGCTCAATATTTTTATCACAAAGAAACCCTTAAAATACATTACTTAACTACAGCTCATGGAATATTAGCATAGGCAGTATGTAGATATATATAAATAAATAAAGTAAGGAAAGTGGCATACTTATATTTGACACTCAGAACAGTCATATGCCACAAAGTGTTTTTCAGAAATAATAATGAAATAAAACAATTGATAATAATGGACAGAAACGAAACACTGAGATGGAAATTGTGGTGTTCCTTCATATTGGAGATCAGCAGAGAATTCCCCCATTACATTAATGGTCAGTGGTAAAGAGACCCTCTTATATTGATGGCCTGTGGTAAAAAGACCCTCTTACATTGGTGGTCAGTGGCAGAAGGACCCTCTTACATTGGTGGTCAGTGGCAGAAGGACCCTCTTACATTGGTGGTCAGTGGCAGAAGGACCCTCTTACATTGGTGGGCAGTGGTATGAGGATCCCCTTACATTGGTGGCCAGTGGGAAAAGGAACCTCCCGCTGGCCACCTATGCGCCATACATTAGTGTTTGGTGGAAAGAATACCCCCCCCCCCCCTTACAGATTCTTAAGAAGGTCAGTGGTTACTGAGGCAGAAATTGTTAATTGCTCCAGGAACCCCTAGCAACCTCTGGTTAAGAAAGGCTGGTGTAAATAGTAATCTAAATAGTGATCTGGTAGTTTATTTAACCACTTGTTTCCAGAAAGTGTATTAGAATTTTAAAGATGTATCAAACACCCTCATTTACTAAATATGAGCCATGCCACTAGAAGATAGTTGAAAATCCTCACTTCTGCTTATCCAAACAATGTGGGGAATACATTAACAAAGCAGATAACAAAGCACATTTATAAAGCAGGTCTATATACACAACTAACTCCAGTTTCCATTTTAGGGTAGAACATAAACTGTTTTAGGCCTCTTTCACATAGTCCACCTCCGTAGGCGGATTCGTTTTGTTCAGCGGGGATCGATCCGCGATCCCCGCTGAGCCGGCGGATGACAGCTCCGTCTCCGCTTGCAGAGTGAAGAGGGAGGTGTCTCAGCCCCCGCTGCTCTCTATGGGGGATCGGATGAGAGCGGACCGCCTGTCCGCTCTCATCCGATCCGATCCCCAGGACGGATGGAAAATAGGGTTTCCATCCGTCCGGATTTCACGGACAGGATCAGATACGGATGGCAGCGGGTGTCAGCGGAGGTGTCTCCGCTGACATCCGCTGCCCCATAGGGATACATGGAGGATCCGATCATATCCGCCTAAAAAACTGACAGGTGGATCTGATCGGACCGCCTGTGTGAACGAGCCCTTAGGGTCTGCGCCTAATTAACAAAAGGATTGTGGCAGTTTTCAGTATAAAAAACGGCTGCAGATGCTACACGATGAGAACTGTTTGCAGACAGTTTTCATGCCACTCTGCTTGTGCAATGAACACACTGCACAAGCAGAGCCTGCAAGGTTAGCTGAATGGGGGCAGAGGGAAGACAGACAAATCTGGAGCCTGCAGCTCCAACTGAACTACTCTCTGTGTCATTTCTGTGACAGACACACCAAAGAACATAGAGCAGATTACTACTGATTAACAAAGGGGCTTGTTTGTTGTCAGTGTGTCCAAATACAGTGCACCATTTGACAATACATTAGAACCTTTAGATATAATTTACTTTAAAGTTGTATTAAAGTTTTTCTAATTTTTTATCATTGAGCCTATATGAGGGAGCCTTTCAGCACAGCCTTTCAGCCAACTGCAAGCAACTATACTATGTAACCAAGGATGGCAAGGTCCTACCTTTCTGAGATAAGAGACCACTGGGGATTTGCACCACCAAATTTTTGAAGATGGCTTCAACTTTGTAATTTTGTTAACAGCCTCCCAAACCAACACATTTAGACTCTTAACCTGATGGAACAGGTATTCATGCCCACATCTGGACCCTTCTAAGATTTATCACTGTTGTATAAGTGACACTTCATGATTCACTAATAAAACCATACTGTAAAAGATTATTGAATTAACATATCACCATTATGGCTTCCTCAGGACAACCGGGTACTGTTATATGCAATATATCTGTAGCACCCTCCTAGGTAGGGGCTAGAGAGCACAGTTTTTGGGTTTCCCTGCTTACCAGGGGAACTGTCAGGCAAATGTAAGTACTCTCTGCCTACCAGGAAGCAGAGATCCCTTGATAGGGACTGCTCAGTGTGATCAGATGCTCATGTTGTCTGCCTGTTTCACACTGGTCCAATAGGATAGGGTATATTGGACAGAGGGAAGGAACCTGACTAATGTGAACATGGGTGTAGATACAGCCCAGTCCATTGGCAGGGGAAAGTGCATGCTGGGTGACTGTATTTATACAAAGAAAGCATGTGTGCAATCTCTGTACAGGCTCCTCTATAGTCAGCGATCCCTATGGAGGCAGTGCTACATATAAATGTCTGTTCCCAAATCTACAAGATCATAAATATCGCACTTCCTTAATGCAGCCAGGAGTCTGTTTCCAAAATACTGGAGAGCCTCTAGAGCAGGAAACTCCACACTTTTCAGTACAGGTGCCACATTATATATTTGACAAATATGCGAGGCCCAAAAGAAAAAGTTTTCTAAATGAGTGCATACATTTTTCCTCCTCTCTCCCCCCCCCCACTTTTTTGGACCATATAGCGTTTACCCGCCTCAGCCCCGGATCAGGCATACACCCACGCAGTGCACCCAGCGACGGGAGATGGTGCAATTTTTTTTCTGCGACTTTCTGTGTTTTTAATATGTAAGTATCAGAACTTCAGATTTTTGAAAACTTTTGAGGGACTTTATTGGTGTGTTTCCTTATCCCTATGTGATTTGTTGAATTTAAAGTAGTCCTTATTTACAGAAAATGTTCACCAAGCTCCTGAAGAGTGGATGATAATCCCACGAAACGCGTAGAGCCATTAAATATGAAATATGAAGATCTATCAGGATATGGATTATGCATTACCTATAAAAGAGCCCATGAGCCACTGGATTTATCCTTGCTATGTATTTGATGATA
This sequence comes from Pelophylax lessonae, assembly GCF_965119305.1. Lineage (NCBI taxonomy): Eukaryota > Metazoa > Chordata > Amphibia > Anura > Ranidae > Pelophylax > Pelophylax lessonae. The sequence continues at coordinate 465,743,465 of NC_138772.1, forward strand.
TATATATAAGACGTTGTATGATATTTTTATCTGCTATTATATATCTATTTATTATGGTTATATGCCTAGCAAAACATTTCCTTTACTATCTTTTGTATGTCCATACCTGGATTGTCTGTATTTGTACTGTGAATATGTTAGATTTTATTTATTTTTTTTACGGACTATTGCTGCAGGATTTATTTTTACCGTGCAGCAAGTAATAAATTAATATATTGAAACTACTTTATTTCCATTTGGAGATTTGTAACAGCAACCTACCTCATTTAAAGTCCCGCTATCCCCAATATCCCCTTGGTATTGTTTCTCTGTTGTCCTTGGGTGCGCTTAGTAATGTTATCCTTTTAGTTCATACTTCCCTGGAATCCTCAGCCTACATAGATCTATGCTATACTAGATGTAAGTTATACTAAAGGAGGACTGTAACATTTGTAATGGAAAGCGTATTGCCCTTGATATACATTGTATAGAAGACCTGCATGTAGAAAAACATGCATCCTAGACCTTCTCCCTTGAAAGCACAGGGCCCTGAATGCAAGTACCACTTAGTGCAGTGTCCAGCCACAGCCTGCCATAAATTTTGACAGGCTTTCTGCAGTGGGGTTGGATGCTGCACCTGTCCTTCCCAGGTGCTTTAAAATGCTGGGAGGGGTGCACTGTCCTAGATGGCCCTGTGTGCAAGGGGATGAAAAAGTAATAGGCCAGGAGCTGAGGCACAGCCTAGGCAGAGGGCCTGCATGACTGGGGTTTGGACATACAGGCCACAGAGCGAAGGGTTAAGTAGGTTAAGGTTTAAGTAAATATAGGACTTACCTTATTGGTGGAGGTCAGGGTGGGGCAGGGTGTGATCTCAGGGGGTCTTCTGGGGGAGTTATTGATTGTAGCTTCATTCCAGCAAGGGACAGCGCAGGGTTAGAATCTCCCTCCCTCCCGCCCTATGGGTAATGTTTTTTTTGTTTTGGGCTGGCATATGTTCGTTGGTGCTACTTTCTGGGGTACGGGTATTGTCAGGGCAGCAGGCAGAGGTCGCTGGGTTTTTGAAGGCAGGGGATGGGTACGCTCTTTGGAGAGCGAGGGTCTGGGCCCATCTTTGGTATGGGTGTACCTGCCCTAATAAATGGTGGTTTTAATACTCAAGGTTGAAAGCTGGCTGTATCAGTTGGAGGAGTTACAAATGTTTGTCCCCGAGTCGGTGTAATTGTGTCTGGGGGCCTATGGTGACACTAAGGTGGTGACAGATACAGCCGGTTGGTCATTTAAGGGTGCCTTCAAAAATCTGTAGACCTATTGGAAGAGCAGGTAGTTTTTTGCCAGGCTGGTTTTTTGTATGTTATATAAAAAAAATGGTGTAATAAAATGTGGCTATTTATGTTTTGTTAATAAATAGGCTGCTTTAGCCATTTTAAACCATACAAAAATGGTGTGTGGTTATTTATTGGGATACAGGGAAGGTATGTGGGATAGTTGGTTCAGGCCCAGGCAGCCTATACATTGGGCAATACCCCCAGTAGTGTCAGCAAATCTTTATTGACAAATGTTTGTATTCATCTCTGCCAGCACTCAGTGTAGTCAAAAGTGATGAGACAGACAAAGGCAATTGGTTTTCCATGCATCTCATTCAAGGAGCTCTAAATAAGCTCTAAAACGACAGAACTGCAGATTCATGTTTTTTAGCATCAGAGAGTACATCAGCAAGGGCCCAATCGGAGAAGAATGTCGATTTACCTGCAGATTCCTGTAGTCTCTCGCTGAGCTTCTTGATAGTGGAAAGGAGAAGGTTTTTTTCTTATTAAGTGTTTTTGCATGGCAAGACCACTTACTGTTATTTCACATATATATGGGATGGCAAGCATCTCTTGTCTACCTTTAAATAATTTACACCAGACAGCTTTTGTTGGATAATAATTTGGCCACGGCCTTTATTTATTGGTTTTTCCAATATTTTATTAACTCATTAAACCATGAATAAACCATTATTAACTTTAAACATTACCATAATTTCACACCACATAACACGACAACCCAGCTTAGCCGCTCGGGTTATTACTAACCACAGAATAAACCTCCACATAAACGTCCCCCTTTCTTCAAAGGTGACCCAACCACATAAATTTTTTAAGGCCGTGACTTTAACACCTTTTTTTTTTTTTTTTTTTTATATATATATATATATTTTTTTTTATTATATAGGGGGGGGGGGGGGGCGGGCGGGAAGCTCCGCTCTGGCTGCTCTCCTGAGGCGACTGACCACGCGCTCCCGCTCACACTCATATTTATAGCCTACCTCGGTTCCAGAAACTTCTGTCACCTGACCTTCCGCAGGCAGCTATTTTGACCAATCCGCTTCTTCTTCCCCTACACTACCTGCCTCTCTCCCCAGTCAGGGGAGGGGAACTAGAAACTGCCTATTCCGCAGCCCTCCCATGAGGAAAAAGGAAGAAAATGGGTTTCTTGAAACCCCTTTCCCTTTTTCCATTCATGGGATGGCAAGCATCTCTTGTCTACCTTTAAATAATTTACACCAGACAGCTTTTGTTGGATAATAATTTGGCCACGGCCTTTATTTATTGGTTTTTCCAATATTTTATTAACTCATTAAACCATGAATAAACCATTATTAACTTTAAACATTACCATAATTTCACACCACATAACACGACAACCCAGCTTAGCCGCTCGGGTTATTACTAACCACAGAATAAACCTCCACCAAGTCAGGAGGTGCTAGCCTCCTGACTACCCCACCAGCCCGCGGCCAATTCTATTGCTGTCTGGAAGCCTAGATTCATTATATCCAGACCTATATCCGAAAGATGTACCCCATCCTTCCAATATAAGCCCGGGATACCACCCTCTAAATCTACGTGCCTATAGGACAAGCCATCACCCATACTCATGAACTTTTCTAATTTATGATTCACTCTTCTTCTCATTTTCTCAAAAACCTTCCCCGACTTATCCTGCAACCAAATGAGACGAGGGATGATCTCAGAAAAAATGATGACTGTACCTGGTGAAAATGACTTCCATTTCTGTATGATAAAGCATATCTTAAAGATTAACCTGACTGTTTGCAATTTCCCGATTACATTGCCGCCCAGGTGGATTAACAAAATATCCGGCAATGGCCAACCATAACTCAGCCTACCCAATTCAGTCATCAGATTATCCCAGATCAACCCACCCTTACCAAACCAATATAGTTCAAATAAACTTGGATCCAGATCCAGATTAGTGCCGTAAATTCTGCTTTCGGCTCTTTTGTGCGCCCAGCGGACATAAGAGTGCCCGACGATCCAAACTATCAACTTCTTGCCTGGAAGCAAAAGGTACATTGTTAGACTTCACATATCTCAAATAGACATTTGACTTCCATCTACCCACTTTCTTTATTGCATCTTCTACCATCCCCGATCTAGCTGCTGTTGTGGCAGCCCCCATTCTGAAAGAGTGACATGAAATACCCAAATTGCACATGCCCAAAACAGATAGGATCTTTGCCAAAACTCTCTGAAACTGAAACCCAGTAAGAGGAGACCGGTTCTCATGAATAAAAAGACGAGTCCCTCCCCTCGGCCTCAATTCCAAATAGGAACTTAACGATTCCATAGGACATATGGACCGCAACGAACTCCTTCTTAATACAATCCACATCCCCTTTCCGGACTGATCTGTCTTGGATTTGCGCAAAAATAATTTTAACTGGTCCTTTTCAATTATGACATCTTCCAATAACAGCCCACCCTCATCCTTTTTTGCTCTCGGGACTAATTCTGAAATTCTTAAAGCTGCAAAAAAAACAAACCGAAAATGCAGCCTTAAACAGCCTTATTTCATAGGTCAAAAAACAAACCTTTTGCGTTGCCTTACACATATCCACTAAATTAGTGACCGAGATTGGACCTCTATAATCCACTCTAGACTGTTTTTTCTTATAACCTTTAAGGACTTGCTGAACTGAAAAGAAAGATAACATAGACTCTAAACCTTTTAGTTTTAGAAAATAAGAGATCCCGTACAATATTTTGCTAATATGTGACCAGGACAATTTCTTCATCAATAATTTTTCCAGAAAACCCAATACCAACCTTTCTGAAATTGCCACCCGGCCATTATTGGTCTCATTTAAGAAAGACAACCATAATGACCAGGAGCTACAATAGCTCTTCCACGTTGAATTTGCCAGGGAGTTACGAATGTTCTCTTGTACTAAACTATATCCCATAGATGCTTTGGACAGTCCATACCCACTTTGTTTGCTCCCGGTACCAGCTCGAAGAACTTGCCCATCTGTAATCGGGAGAGAGCGTCAGCAATAACATTTAGCTTACCCGGAACATATTGAGCCTTTATCCAAATGTTATGAAGCAAGCATCTGGAGACTAAATGACGAATCAAAGAAATAACCGGTGGAGATCTAGATGTTAAACAATTTATCGCAAATAGTACTCCTTTATTGTCCGTACTCAGCAGGATGCGCCTATTTTGGAATTTCAGACCCCATATTTCTACTGCTACTATGACAGGAAAAAGTTCCAGTAAAACAATGTTTTTTAACAGACCTTTTTCCCTCCATTTTACAGGCCAATTCCCTGCACACCACTCATGCTTCCATATGGCTGAAAAACCAATTGATCCAGCAGCATCCGTGAATAAACAAAAATCCGAATCAGTAATGAAATCTTCCTGAATTATCGCTCTACCATTAAATGACTGCAAAAATTTTGACCATAGCAGCATATCTTCCCTAATGTCCTGAGTCAATCTTATATGGGAATATGGACTCTTTAAGCCTGACATCTTCAAATACATTCTTCTGGAATAAATTCTCCCTACTGGAAGCACTCTAGTAGCAAATGCTAAATTACCTAATAATTTTTGCAGTTCTTTCAACAGAACTTTCTTTTTTCTTATCAGAATGATAATTAAATTGAAAATCCTGTCCAATTTCTCTTTAGGTAATTTGAATTCCATTTTATTGGAGTCAATCAGGATTCCCAAAAATTCCAGCTTTCGAGAAGGATACACCGTTTTTTCTTCCGCTAGAGGAATATTAAACCTAGAACACATGTTTTGGAACGACTGTAACAAACTCAAACATCTGCCGGAATTCCTGGGACCCAAAAAAAGAAAATCGTCTAAATAATGAAGTGTAAATTTTGAATCCGCCTCCGACTGTAATACCCATTCGAGAAAGGTGGCAAAAGCTTCAAAATAAGCACACGATAAGGAACAACCCATCGGGAGAAACATGTCAAAATAAAATTTCTTGTTGAACATGAAACCAAGTGAGTTAAAACAACTTGGATGTATTGGCAGCAATCTAAATGCTGACAAAACATCCGCCTTGCTCATTAATGCTCCAGTACCCAACTCCCTCAACAATTTTATCGCCTTTTCAAATGAAGCATATTCCACTGAACAATCCCCCGGATCTATTTGGTCATTAACCACTTAAGCCCCAGCCCTATTTCGGACACTTTTTGTTTACAAGTTTAAATCAGTATTTTTTCCTAGAAAACTACTTAGAACCCCCAAACATTATATATATTTTTTTAGCAAAGACTCTGGAGAATAAAATGTCGGTCATTGTAATATTTTTTATCACGCGGTATTTGCGCAGCGGTCTTTAAAGCGCCATTTTTTTGGAAAATTTTTGAAAAATCACATTTCACTAATTTTAAAAAATACTAAACAGTAAAGTTAGCCCATTTTTTTTGTATATTGTGAAAGAACATGTCACGCCGAGTAAATAGATACCCAACATGTTACGGTTTAAAATTGCGCCCCCCCGTGGGATCGCGACAAACTACGGTCAAAAGAGATCTCAATCTGCGACGCTTTAAATTTATGTAACGGTTACCAGTTTAGAGTTAGAGTGTAGCTCTTTTTTTTAAATTATTGCTCACGCTCTGGCGATCGCGGCGATACCTCACATGTGTGGTTTGAACAGCGATTTCATTTGCGGCTCGACTTCCGTATACGTTTTTTTTTGTGCGCGAGCTAACGGTGACGGGGGCGGCTAAATTTTTTTTTTTTTTTATTTTCCCATTTATTTTATTTATTTTTTTAACTTTATTAAAGTTTTAAAAAAAAAAAAAAAAATCTGATCACTTTTATTGCTGTCACAAGCAATGTAAACATCCCTTGTGACACCAATATGTAGTGACAGGTACACTTTATGGAGGGATCGAGGGTCTAAAAGACCCTAGACCCCTCCACTACACTTCCCTGTATGCAAAACGCCGAAAACGGCATTTTTGCATACAGCCGTTTTTCAAATTTGCCGCCTTTTGCAGCACAGTAACCCGGAAGTGACGTCATGGACGCCGCCTCCGGGTTACGTCATCGGAGACCCGATCGATGCCGTTTCCGGCATTCATCGGGACTCCATCCAGCCGGCGGACGTGCCGGCTGGGTGCTCGGGGCTCCCGGTGGAACGGGAGCCCCGGGCAAAGCCACGGAAGGCGGCGGGAGGGGGGGGGACGTCCCCTCCCGCCCCCCCGGGTACCGATCGAGCGGCTCCCGAGCCGCATCGGTCGGTACCGACGGAAAGCCAACCGTCGGCTCTAAACCACGGTACCGGGATGGTGCCTCTAGCTAGAGGCATCATCCCGGTACACTACCGCAAAGTTTACTGACGTAGACCTACGTTAGTATGCGGTAAGTGGTTAAGGGAACTCCCGAATGGGAATGACAAGTGATGTATGAGTCTAAATTTATTGGGTTCTTTTTTCGGTATGATACCCAAAGGAGAAATCCTAAAATTAGCGAATGGTGGCTTCAGAAATGGACCCGCAATTCTACCTGCCTTAATTTCTTCATCAATTTTTTCCTCAACAATATGTGGCAACTCATGCACTGATTTTAGATTTCTCACTACTACACAACCTTCTCCTTCAAAGACAGGTAGCTTGAAACCTTCCGCAAACCCTTTAAAGAGCATGCTGGCCATCCGCTGGTCTGGATATTTGCGTAGCCAAATTTGCATTTCTTGCAGGTTCACCAGCAGCTTGCCCCTTAAGAAATGGCTCTTTTCCTACAGAATGAGAGCTAGCTGCCATTTTTTTGAAACATTTTGACACACTATGAGCTCCAGAACAGAAGGCACATTCATGTCTAAAACGACAATTATGCAACCACTTACAACTGGACTCATTAAATGCAAAACATATGCCTTTCCTGTAATTTGTGGCCTGAGCGGCCATAGTCACTGGTCTAGAAATCTGTGGCCTTTGTGGGATTAGCAGGTTAAGCCATCAACCCACATCTTTACATCCCCATTGAAGATCTTTATGGACGGATAATTTTTGTCTAAAGGATTCGTCATATGAAAACCATCCGAAGCCTCCAAAGTTCTTATATGCCTCTAATATGATTTCCACATGATGAAAAAGCCCCACTGCTTTGTATGGATGTTTCTCGCATAATACACCCGCATATATACAGAAGGCCTGCAGCCAATTATTAAAAGATTTGGCCACTGGTCTTCTCCTATCTTCTTCATTTTTTTCTGATTTCAGAAATTCTTTACTAGACGGCAGTAAGGACAGTAAGTCCATAAATTCTCCATTCCAAATTTTCTCCTTGATACTCATACCCAGATGGAAACCCAAAGGTGATGGGGAACAAGGCATGCTTTCCTTAAGACTAATTTCTGGTACACCCACATCCTGAAAGCCCGTTACCCTCTCTGTCACTACCTTCCCCTCATCCGGGTCCAACCATACCGATGACACATTTCTTGTCTGAACCTTATTATGTAGCATATGTAGGGAATTAGCAATTTGATTCAAGGACTGGTTCAGATTACCTAAGATAGTTAAGTTACACTCACCCGGCCCAGCAGTTTGATCTTCTAAAGGAATTTGCTCCTCTGCTGGCCAATATAGCAGGCTTACTTCTCTGTCATCCTGCAGGCAGCTGTCCTTGGGGCCTGAACCGGACCTTCCTTCAACAGCCCCTGCTTCTGAATGCCACCTTGCTGTGCTGGCTTCCTCTGTTCTTGGTGCCTTATGTCCTCTTGTCTTCTGACTTGCTGGGCGCTCTTCAACCGGCGGGCTAAATCTCCTTCGCGGTGTCCTTCTCCTCTTCTGCAGCTCTTCCTTTGCTGCACCGCTGCTAGTCTCCGCCCCCATGGACTCGTTGTGCTCCCGTGCCGCTCCGCTTCCACCCGACTCTGGTTTGCCGCGTTGTCCTCCCGCCGGTCTGCCTCTCTTCCCGCCTCTTTTCTCCTCACCGCTGACGCTTCCCACCGCTGACTTCTTCAAATCTTCCGCCGGACTTCTTTCTTCTTGTCCCGCCTCTTCTCTTCTTTCTTCGGTGGACATCTCTAGGCAGCGTCTCAGCCACTTCTCCCCGCCTTCTGCTTCGGCTCTCTCTAGTAGCTGTCGCAGTAGAGTCTTCATTTCTTCTGGAAGCTCTGCTCTGGCTGCTCTCCTGAGGCGACTGACCACGCGCTCCCGCTCACACTCATATTTATAGCCTACCTCGGTTCCAGAAACTTCTGTCACCTGACCTTCCGCAGGCAGCTATTTTGACCAATCCGCTTCTTCTTCCCCTACACTACCTGCCTCTCTCCCCAGTCAGGGGAGGGGAACTAGAAACTGCCTATTCCGCAGCCCTCCCATGAGGAAAAAGGAAGAAAATTGGTTTCTTGAAACCCCTTTCCCTTTTTCCATTCATTCTTATTATTATAGCCAAATTTTCCACTCTATCTCCTCCCACAGTTTTTACACTACATAGACAGTAATATACCGAAACGTGTGGATTGTTCCCAATTGGTGTGCTATTACTTTGTGGAACGTTTTGCCAAATGGCTCACGAAATATCAGCGTTTTTGTGGCAAAATTGGTCCCATAGGAATGAATTGCGGAATGTTCAAAACTAGAGTGGGATAGAAATTGGATGAGGAGCCAACCACCTACATTTAGGAATTGGCTCAAAGAGATTAATAATATCCTTCCCTTCCACAGACTCCTATACAAACATAGAGGCTGCCCGCACAAGTTCGACAACATCTGGGATAGATGGGCATAGTGTCCTGACACAAACCTGTAGCATTATTTGAGTCTGCTCCTTATTCACCGGGCGGTATTACCCATTGTCCATGCATGTTACTGCACACTGTTTGGCTGTTTTTTCTTTATGCTTGTACAGTTACTGTTTACATTCCCTTTTTTGCTGTCTTTGCAAAACTTTTATTTTTGTATTGTAACAAAACTTTAATAAAACTCACTGTTTTGAAAAAAAAAAAAAAAAACTAGAGTGGGAGCTGAAAAATCAGGAAATGATTTCTAAACTGCCATCACTCCCTCATCTTCATCCCACCTACACAAATCTTATATCAAAACGTTCAGCTATCCCTGCTACCACTAAAAATGTCTTGTGATTCTTACAATATAAAGCTCTTCGCTCTAGGATTTATAGTTTTTAAAACTACGACCGTTTGAAGATGGCAACCGCCAGTGAAGTGAGCAAGTTGGAGCAGTTTGTTTTTAACCGCTCTTCTCTGCCCTATTTGAAATCGAATTTTGAATTTGTGACAGTTTGTTTCCAACTGTCAAAATTTCAACTGCTGCCACTCCCACACACACACACACACTACACACACAACACACAAACTACATACACACACACACACACTACACACACCATACACACACACGCCACATCACACACATCACACACACACCGCACACACACACACACACACACACACACCACACACACACACACACACACACACACACTACACACACCACACACATGCCACACACACACCCACACCACACACACATGCACCACACACACACACCACACACACACCACACACACACACACACACACACACCACACGCCACACACACACCACACACCCCCCACACACACACATACACACACACCACACACACACACACACACTACACACACCACACACACCCCACACACACACCACACCACACACCCCACACACATACCCCCCCCCACACACACACACACACACACACACCACACACACACGCACACACCACAAACACATACCACACAAACTGCTGCCACTCCCACACACACGGCAAGAACACTTCACACAATTTCCCCAGAAATTGTACGTTTTTTAGTTACTGTAATTTTACTATAAATAAGTTCCCCAAAGCAGAACTCCAGAAATCCATGCAGTGGACAGGTTAACTGCATGTTTTGCTCTAGGGGGGCTGAGTGTGTACAGATGTGGGGGGGGCTGGGTGCATACAGGTGTGAGAGGGGACTGAGTGTGTACAGGTGCTGGATTGGCACATTTCTTTGCTGAATATATTGGGACGTCTCTTTGCTGAATATTTAGAAATGTCAGTTTTCTGAATATATGGGGCTGTTGCTTTGCTAAATATATTTGTTTTTTGTTTTGTAGGGGAGGATAGATTGGGGAGGGGGCTATGAAAAGTTAGTGCAGTTATCTTTAGTGTAGGGTCCTGCTCAAAAGAGTCAACCTTGTCGTGGTGCCAGGCTTAATGTTTTTTGGCCAAAATATAATTCCTTACTGTTAAATCTTGAAAGCACTGGAATACGCTTTTCATTTTCATATATGAGTTAAAATAAAAGTGGGTGCACTGAAGGACTTGGTGGTATGGCCAGTGGGCAGATTTAATGGGACAGCCAGTGGGCAGGCCTTGGGGACTGTGGGTGTTCAGGCCTGGGGGATGCATGGGTCTAATGCAGTATAAGAGGCCCCAAAATTTCTGATGGCTGCCCAGCCAGCATCCATGCACTTGAATGGATCTGCCTGCACACGGATGCATGGAATACCTGTATACGCCATGCAAGTAAAGATGGCCCCTTCCCAGGGGTGTGTGCATAGGTAAGCCAATGTGAATGAGGCCTAAAGCAGTAAAACTTCAAAGTGTCCAAAACTCAATACAACGATGGAGAATCCCATCATGTGATTCAAAAAGCCAAATATTTATTCTGCCAACCAGTCCTTATTTCTAATTGAAATGCCACTCTAGGGTGGAGTGACCCTTTCATTTTAGCCAAGTTGCCTATGTCTATAAGCTTATTAAAAAATCACACATTAAAAATATCTCTGCCCAGATATAAGGGAAATGTTGGGTTCGCTTTCGCTTTACAGTTTCCTGATGAAAGGTTTAGTCCAGCTGTGACTGATGAGGGAATTAACATTCTTCTGTTCTTCCTCTACAAAAATGGGGGAAAAGGAAAAAAAACCACAAATAAATTCACACATTGTATTTGCATAGAGCGAAGTGCATTGCTGGTTCATCAAAAGGAAGCACAGTTCCTCTTATCTCAACAGACTGGCATATCATAGACTGGTATGACATGTGCAAGTAGGTCACGGTGATGATCGCTTGTGATCATAATAACAGATTTTCTTTCCCCACACAGCAAGGAAGAAACGTTTTAGAATGTGCCTGACGTGCAGGAATTGCATCGGGAACATAGGCACCGCTTTAACTATCGCCCGTGGGCGTATACATTTGTATGTATGAGAGGGGCATGCAATTGTCTGATTCTAGTATCGCTAAATAAGTTCAACTACAATTAAAAAAACAAATTGTCTGGGTTATTTGTAGCATTTTGTTACAATTTTGAGCATATAGGTCACTGTGCATGGTAAAGATCCAGTTTTGCTTAAAGGCTGCATTCACACCTCAGCGTTTTGAATCATTGACAGATTTCCCTTGATTCTGCCTACGATTTTAAAGCGCAGAGGTCTGAATGACAAATCGCAGAACGCACAGTTGAGATGCCATTTAATTGAATAAATTGCGGTATATTTCTGACGCGATTGTGGCACGATAAAGCGCCCCGCAATCGCGGCAACCCCCATTGTGTGAAGCTTGTCACCCAAAAAAAGTTCAGGAGCTACTTTTTGGTGACATGCTTCACGTGATGCGGGTTGCCACAATTGCAGCGCAATTTGTTGCATGGCAATGGCATCTCAAATGTGCATTCTGCGGTTTGTCATTCACACCTTGGCACTTTGAAATCGCAGCAAATCTGCCTGCGATTCAAAACGCCAAGATGTTAATGCAGCCTAAGAGCTCCCATTATTTAGGTTGCTTTAACATAATGTAAAAACATACTTCTTTACTGAAATAACGCATGTTAGTTCTAAACTAATTTTCTGTATTATTAGATCTAATAGAAAGCTCAGTAGCAGTGTTAAAGTAGATGTAAACCCCAACTAAACATAGAAACATAGAAATGTGACAACAGAAAAAGACAGAGTAGTCCATTGAGTCTGCCCTTTTTTTTTTTTTTGTATTTTTTTTTTTTTGTATGTTTGTTTTTTGTTTTTATTTATTTTTTGTTTCCTTAAGAGCCGGTTCACATAGGCGCGACACGACTATGCCGGGCGACCTGTGAAGTCGCGGTGCGCAGCTCGCACCGCGACCTCGGAGCGGCATGCACGGACTTCATATCATTGAAGTCAATGCAGGTCGCTCCAGGTCGCCCCAAAGTAGCTCAGGACCCTTTTTCTAAGTCGGAGCGACTTGTGTCGCTCCTATTAGAACGGGTCCTGTGCTAATCTATGGCAGGCGACCCGCGGTGACTTGTCAGGCGACCAGGTCGCCTGACAAGTCGCCCCAGTGTGAACCGGCTCTTATTGTCTGAGTACAGATCTATGTTTGTCCCAAGCATGTATGAAGCCATTTACTGTTGACTGTCTTACTACCTTTGCTGGTAGTTTATTCCAAACATCAACTACTCTTTCAGTGAACTAATATTTTCTAAGATTAGTTTTGAACTTTCCTCAAGTTAGTTTGAGGTCATGTCCCCATGTTCTTGATTTTGGTTTCATATTGAAAAAACTTCCTCCTGAACCTTATTCACTGTGCGATTTCTTGTTATTACTTTGAGTTCTTCAGTAGCTTCCCTAAGTGGGTGGTTGGGTAGTCAGCTGGGCTGCATTTGCTGCTACATTACTTAGATGACTTCCATTTCGTAGGCCTGGCCAACAGTGGCCTGTGTCAGTGGCTCCTTTCTGTTTATCAGCATACCTGCGAGCAGCTTACCATTCCACTGTCGGCTGACATAACGGAGGGCCCTGTAACGGTTTCATCCTTTTTGGGAATAGATATGGACACGGTGCCAATGGTTTTCACTTGCCTCATGATAAAGTGCATGGCATGCACTGTCATCAGTTAGATGGAGCACTCTGAGAATGACATCAAAAATTACATTTCCTGACAGACTCCATGGCACCCTACTTGTGGGTTAACCCCACCTCCTCTCCAAGGGTATAGAACCCCCCTCCCATAAATTTCAACTCACGGATAGAGACAGTGTTCCTTTTTTTGTCCTCCTCCAAGGACCCTAAAATGGATTACCTGCATGATGGCCGGCTTGCTTCAAGGGGAATTGATGGTGTCTGTGTGCCCGGGGCCCAGCCATGGGCGGGTGAGTGGCACTTTAAATCCCTGGCTCTGTGCAGTTCTCCCGAGAGGTCATGGCCAGCGTAAGTCCTGGCAGGGTCTGAAGACTTTCTTTTGCACTTTCTCCATGGCAGTTATATTTGTTTTGTGTGTGTACTTCCCTGGTGCTAGTGGTTTTTGGCCCCATGGCGGCTGGAACGCTCCCTGCGTTCCAGGCGCCTTCTTCTTCCTCCTCCGCCACTCGGATCTGCTGGGGCACATGCGCAAATTGCGGATAGATGCAAGGCCTGATTCCACGCATGCGCAGTTTGCCACAATCTAAATTGAGGCCTGGTTCACGCATGCGCAGTCGTGATAGTGGCCATGTTAGCAATGACGTCATCCCGGCGGGGAATTTAAACAGCTGTCAGCCCCAGTGCTCTTGTGGAATCCTGTGGGCATTGTGACAGCTTCCCCGTGCCTCCTACTTCTGCTACTCAGGTATGTGCAGGGGTGTTGGTGTAGTGTTGTATGGTGGCGGGGGGGGGGGTTTGCCTGAAGTATTGATCCTGCGTGCCCGCCCTCCTGTGGCCAGCCCTCTCATAACAGGTGGGTGCTGGTGCAGTCAGGGGGGGGCGGGGGGAGGGGAAGCTGGCTCCTAGTTCATGGCTAAAACCCTGTTTCTCCCCGAATTTTCCCTTCAGTTCTTCCAGGTCTGATACACATCAGGATAGGGACCCTGTCAGGCCGCAAAGAAACTCATCTTTCCGGAAGCCATGAATCTCCATCAGGGAGCAGGCTTCAGAGGAGACGCTCTAGTTCCTCCTCCAGACACCGCAAACACCGCCATGGTAGCCGCACGGCCCAGAGAGCCTGTTGGGGATGTGGGGCACATGTCCCGGAAGACAAGTCTCTTTGCGAGCCATGCTTTGCTCACGCAGCCGGTGAGAGGGAGGCCGATGACCAGGGGTTGGAGTCCCTGGTGACACGGGTAGTGCAGCAGTCCCTGAAAGAGTGGGGCACTATTCCCGCACAAGGTCATGCTATGACTGACTCTCCTTTTGAGGCCCCTGAAGATCAAGGCCCCTCTTAACCGAGCTTTGCTTCCGGGAGATCATCAGAGAGTGACTCCAAAGAGGATGAGCGTTAGGGGGCTTCAATTTCGCCCTAGCCTCACCCCTAATCAGAGCTATGAAAGAGGCCCTGAAGTGGGAAGATCCCATGACACCCCAGGTGAAGCAACGTAAGTTCTTCAAGCACCTGGGAAAGGAGCGTACTAACTTCCCATTCCTTACAGAACTAAAAGACGAAGATAACTCAGATACTTACCATAATTTTCCTTTCCTGATGGACTCCATGGCAGTCGGAGTTCCCACCCTCTGGTCTTAGATTCGGCTAAGATATGGAACACTGTCTCTATCCGTGAGCTGAAATTCATAGGAGGGGGGTCCTATACACTTGGAGAGGAGGCGGGGCTGACCCACACGTAGGCTGCCATGGAGTCCATCAGGAAAGAAAAATTACAGTAAGTATCTGATAAGGAATTTTCAGTTTTTTCTTGAATATATGCGCTGACTTGGCCTATGACCAGGACATTGAATAGCCAGACAGGGAACCAAAGCCCCATGCAGCCCTTGGATCATCATTAGGACATTACTAGAGAAAGTTATTGAATTTATATTAATTAGTTAAACACATTTTTCTTTACTAACAACCATGGTATCCTGGAAAAATGTTGACTCTTCTTGTTTGTCTAGAATTAATAGTCAATACATTGTCTGAGACATTGTTGAGATTTGCAGTGTTCTTCTTTGGCTTGAGGGCTCATTTATTTTTCATGCTCTGTGATTTACTTCACACTTTTCCTTTGTAAAGTTTCAAAACTTGTAAAGAATTTACAATGAGTTTTGTCTACTCTCTTACAGTAGTTATAAACTCACTGAAACTTTTTTTTTTTTTTTTTTTTTTTGATATAGATATGCCAGATTGAATTCTTTCAAAATGCAATCTGGTCAAGTTCAATGCACTTTGCCTCAAACTTGCAAAAGAGATTAAAAAAAAATAGCTTTGCTTATTTAAAGCTGGAGCCCTAACAGCTGTTTTAGCAGATAGAGTATTAATGCATCTGTCCATACACTCCTAAAATTTACACAGCTCTGCCAACAAAGCACAGTTGGGTTGATAACCCGACTTTTCTCTACGCAGTTAAATATTAACCACTTCAATACAGGGCACTTTCCTCCCTTCCTGCCCAGGCCAATTTTCCCCTTTTAGCGCTGTTGCATTTTGAATGACAATTGCGCGGTCATGCAACACTGTACCTACACCAAATTTATGTCATCCCCCCCCCCACACACAAATAGAGCTTTCTTTTGGTGGTATTTGATCACATCTGGGTTTTTTCCTTTTTGCTAAACAAATAAAAAACCGAAAAGTTTGAAAGAAAAAAAAAAAGAAGCACAGATATGCAGCATTGGTGGGCACTGATAGGCGGCACTGCTAGGCACTGATAGGCGGCATTGATGGGCACTGATAGGTGGCACTGACGGGCAATGATAGGCGGCACTGACGGGTACTAATGGGCACTGATAGGCGGCACTGGTGGGCACTGATGGGCACTGATCGGCACTGACGGGCGGCACTGGTGGGCAATAATGGGCACTGGTGGGCTACACTGAAAAATGGCAATGATGGGCACTTGTGGGCAGCACTGATAGGGAGGGCACTGGCAGACAGCACTGATGGGGACGGCAATGGGGGGCTCCCTGAGCCCTGATTGCCATCCCTGGTGGCCATAGTGGGCATCCCTGGGGTCATAATGGGCATCCCTGGGGTCATAGTGGGCATCCCTGGGGGTTCTAGTGGCATCCCCCCCCCGAGGGTCTGCACTGGTAATCAATGATCTGATTACCAGTGCCGACCCCCCCCCCCCCCCTGTCAGGGGAGCTGCCGATCGGCGCTCCTTTACTCGTGCCTGTCAGGCACGAACTAAGGAAAGCCGATCAACGGCTGTTCCTGTTTTCTATGTGACCAGCCGTGATTGGACACGGCTGATCACATGGTAAAGAGCTACGTCAGTAGTCTCTTTACCGAGATCGGAGATGCAGGGTGTCAGGCTGACACCTCGCATCACCGATCGCCGCTCTGCGCGCCACCGGGGGGCGCGCAGAGCTGTATTATCCTGCCGCCGTCATAGGACGTCCGGTCAGGATAATACAACCACATTCCCGCCGTCAATCTGTTATAGGGCGGGCGGGAAGTGGTTAAGGTTAGATTGTTTCCCAGCCCTTGACTGGACAGTGAAGGAGCAGCAGCAGGCTAATATGATCCACCTTCTGCTCTCCTCTGCAGTCAGCATGATTACAGGTTTCCTTTAAAGGAGAAGCATAGCCAAAGGTTTTTGGCTATACTTCTCCTATAGATAAGAGGAGTGCAGTTAGCTCTGCACTCCTGTGACCCGTTTTCAGCTGACAGCAGATATCACAGAGCTGGTCTAGGCTCTGGAAAGATCCCAATCATATGGTCGGGATCCACCCAGATGCCTAGATTGGCACCTGACTCTACCTCAATGGGTTACAATACAATGAGAGCCTGAGCCAGCCTCTCCTGCCCTTCCACAGCCCAGTACTCCAGTGAACACCTGGAGGGGCAGAGCAGGGAGCTGGTGACTGACAGTCCGGCTCTCTGCTCAAAGCAGAGGGGAGAACTGAGCCATAAGTGGTGGTTGATCGCTCAGTTCTCACTGCAGAGTCGGCAGGTGACAGATTCAGCATCAGATTTTTTTTTCTTCAGAAAGTCATAATTTTCTTTAAGTTGCCTAAGTCTTAGTTCTGATTGGTTGTCATGGATTAGTACCGATTACAGATATGCTTTTCTGTTCCCATTGAAGAAAGTAATTCCTGACAAAAACATGGATGCTGTCATTGCTGACATCTCTTTTTGTAAATTTTTGTTGCCTGGCTTTCGTATTGAGCTTCTGAAAATAAAGAGGAGCTCCACCCCCCAAAACAAGTTTTGCTTTAAAGCCTCCAGCCCCCCTCCTCTCCTACAATTGCCACTTTTTTGTGGGGGGGGGGGGGCAGGTGCTTAGTGTTGACAGTTTTTTTTCTCCCCCTCCCTCCATGCTGCCTTCTGGGACACTTAATAGGTCCATTGACAACGTGCAGCAAGACTCACGTATGCGCAGTGGGCAACCGGCTGTGAAGCCGCACGCTGTCACAGCCGGGTTCCCTTCAGTTGAAATGCCAGCACCGGGGAGAGAAGCCCATGGGAAGAAGCGGCCCAGGTATTCACATCGCTGGATCGTGGGACAGGTAAATGTCTGTTTATTAAAAGTCAGCAGTTACAGTTTTTGTAGCTGCTGACTTTTAATAAACCAAAAAGGACTGGAGCTCTTTATTGTTTTCAATCCGTAACCAAGAATATGAATGCAGATTAGAAATGTTCCTGATTTGCATATTTGTAAGTCAGTCTTCTGTAATATGGCAGCGGACAGTCTACTGTACTGTAGCATTTGGTTGCTCAGTCTTATACAGTATAACATGGCAGTTATCTCATACAGTATCTTGTGACATAGCAGCAGTCACATTACGTAATGTAGAAGCAGTAATCCAGGACCCTTTAACCACTTATGGACCGTAAGGTTTTTCTCCCTCAATGACCAGGCCATTTTTTGCGATTCGGTATTGCGTTACTTTAACGGACAATTGCGTAGTCGTGCAATGCTGTATCCTAATAAAATTGATGTTCTTTTTTCCCCACAAATAGAGTGCTCTTTTAGTGGTATTTGATCACCTGTGCGGTTTTTATTTTTTGTGCTTTAAACAAAAAAAGAGCAACAATTCAGAAAAAAAACAATATTTTTAACCTTCTGCTATATAACATTCCCAATAAAAAAATTAAAAAATCTAATTTTTTCATCATTTTAGGCCAATTTGTATTCTGCTACATATTTTTGGTAAAAATCCCAATAAGTGTATTTTGATTGGTTTGTGCAAAAGTTATCCCGTCTACAAACTAGGGGAAAGATTTATGTAATTTTTATTTATTTATTTATTACTAGTAATGGCAGCGATCAGCGATTTTTAGTGGGACAGTATATATTCGGTGGGCGGTTGGCAAGTGGTTAACATAGCAGCAGTCACTCCTAGTTAGCAGTCTTCTTCTTCAACTGAGAAGTAGCTTATCACTTACAGTGTGTATTGATGACTACCTAGGGAGCTACTGGAAATTATTGGGTTCTCTTACCTGTACGATTGCTACCTACACTGTATTTGGATCCAACAGCTTTCTGACATACCTAAGACAATAATCAGGCTCTAGTCACTAGAGTCTTTTTACCATTTATTGTAATTCCCAAACTGGAGAGAGAGTTTAGGGGTGCAGGATTCCCAAACAGTACAAACTGAGAGAGTCGATGGGAAGATATACCTAATCAGCAGTAGGTCCTTTGAGGGTGATCTCTAAAATAGATGCTGATAGAGGAGAACCATGTAAATTTGACCTTTTTTTGGGTCGTCAAAATCATTTCTTGATCTTGTATTTGATTCTGTCCCTCTATAACCAGACAAAAATACCTGAGTCCATGGCCAACAATCCCTCTTCCAAGGTTCAGAAGGCAGTTCCTCCTCAGCTCCTCTGCAACCTTTTTCAGGCAAGAGTATATCTGTTCTGCCCAGTGTCCTACAGGTTTGGTATCCAGGACCCTGAGCACATGTCTTATGCTGGCCATACACTAGCCGAAATATCGGGCAAACTCATTTTCGAAAAATGAAAAATCGGGCATGAGAGCAGACGATCATGCCATCATGTAATGACTGAATTTGGAACGATAAATCGGTCAATGGACATAAATTAATACTTTTTTCGTTCAGTTTGTCACATATGCCTAGTGCAAACAGGTCGGCCGAGAAACACATTAACCTTTCAATTTATCGTTCATTTATCGTTCGGCTGGCGGATTTTGAAAACTGTTCCTTCGATTTTTCGGCTCTGAAAAGTTAAAAACAATTTTCTATTTGTGCACATTAACTGGATGAAAAATTAACGATCTGACCAAATGGCAGATTTTCGAACGATCTTTCGGCTAGTGTATGGCCAGCTGGCCATACACTAGCCGAAATATCGGGCAAACTCATTTTCGAAAAATGAAAAGTCACCCGTGAGAGCAGACGATCGTGCCACCATGCAATGACCGAATTTCGAATGATAAATCATTCAATGGACATAAATGAATCAGTTTTTCGTTCTGTTTTTTACATATGCCTAGTGCAAACAGGTTGGCCGAGAAACACATTAACCTTTCAATTTATTGTTCATTTATTGTTCGGCCGGCGGATTTTCAAAACTGTTCCTTTGATTTTTCAGTTTTGAAAAGTTAAAAACGATTTTCTATTTGTGCCCATTAACTGGACGAAAAGCAAACAATCTGACCAAATGACAGATTTTCGAACTGTTCTTCACGCAGGTTTCCTCCCAGGGAGAGGCCCCAGAAAAGAGACAGTTCTGGAAAGACGTTCCAAAATATTCATCATCTTCCCAGGCCATAACTCGGAATAATTGAACATGATTAAATATTTATAAACTAGTGGTTAAACCTGTCCACACCGATTACTGGAATCTACTTCCAGCAACAGGCTGAAGCAATCAAACCATCTAAGGGAAAACCTTAAGAGCCCAAAAAATGTAAATACCAGCTCAGGCTGATTACAGACTAGCAGCACATGGGCCCACATTTCACCACAACAATAATAACAATAATAAAATACAACAAAACATTTTGGCAGGAAAAATTGGCCACGGCACATTTATTGGTTTTAAATCAAACAAATAAACATCATATCTTAAAGCGGAGTTCCACCCGAAATTTATACTTACCTCCATCTTCTCGCTCCCGGTCACCTGAAAAACAAATGGATAATCGCAATTTTTTTTTTTTTTTCACTTACCTTTTAGAGAAAATATACTCACCTTACTTCCTTCTTCCTCCCCTCGGCGGCCACGGCGATTCGTCACTTCCTGGCTTTTGCAATGATTCCTGGGAGCTGAACGTCATAGCTCCCAGGAATCATTGCGCCTGCACCGGCCCCGACGTCAGTTCCGGGGCGCGCGCGTCATCCCCTTCTAAACAGCTTCTGGGCATGCCCAGAAGCTGTGGAGGGATGACGTGTGCGACCCGGAAGTGACGTCGGGGCCGGTGCAGTGCATCGTGGGACCGAAGAAGGAGGAAGAGGCCCGAAGAGGACGCGGAAGAGGATCGTGCTGGCTTCAAGCTGCCCACACCTGAGATGGCAGCGCTGGAGAAGACAATTTCAAGGTAAGTATATCTCCTGAAAGGTAAGTGCAACCCGGGACAGATCAGAGGCTATCCATTGTGGAATGTGCTAGCCCTGACTGTCCCGGGGGTATTTTTGTAAAGAAATGTATAACCAGGGTGGAACTCCGCTTTAAATTGTAAATCAAATTTTTGCAAATACATTAGTATCAAACTGCTCAGTCATAGGACTCAAGCAAAATTTAAACTGACTAAATAAAGTCCCCCTTGATCAAGGGTGACAAACCACACAAGTTGCTGATGACAGGTTGCGAGGGTGAGGAGCTCAAATTCCAGTGTCTAGCCAACTGCAAAGTGTCAAACAGAGCCGCTGACTTTTACACTATTCCTGATGAGATGCAGAGGTTTCTATAATGTCACTTGCTCAATCAATCAACCACTTACATTTTACCTGAACAGGTAAGCTCAACATTTTGAGAGACAGTAACACCAAAATTTGGTATTATACCTGAGGTATAATGTAAATGGTCCCAAATAAATGATGCCCTTTTTGCCATTATAAATGTATTGAAGGCAAAACTGCACACTTGGGGTTGCTACATTTACAACAAACTTTTCAACATATATTATGTGTATAGGAGGAAAACGTTCCACATAATGTCCATTAAGACCAAAACCGCCAAAGCCAAACTCATGTATCCTGGCACATTTTATATCCCCTTCTTTATATCTCTCATATATTTTGTGTTTGTATATTATATATGGGATAATGAGTCTCTAGTAACAGTGCATCAGTATTAGGGTTGCCGTGTAGCTGGTATTTCACCGGCCTGGCAGGTATGAATGGGATTTATTATTAGTATGGAAGAGCTCATAGGGCAAGTATTCGCTACCCCAGTTATTTAACACGTGCCCACAGCATCATTAGTGAAAAATCTCTGGACTCACTCCTGAATTGAACCTACACAAGAAAATAAATTACAGACATGACTTTTAAAACGTATTGATCAATATTATTACATTCAGTGCCTTTTAAAATGAACCTGTGCTTTTCCCCTAATTGGCAAATTAACAGGTTATTAACAAAGCTAGCACCTACTGTATAGGCTAACTAATCTTACTCTATGAAAAACTATATATGATTTGCCACATAGAATGTCTAGTTGCCTCCATCCCTATATATATATATATATATATATATATATATAAAAACAACAAGAGAAGTATGGGACTTTAAATGAGGTCAACTGGACATGAGAGTTTACTAAATAAATACATATACTATAAGAACAATGTTACATAGGCACATACAGAGATAAAGCATACAGTAGATAAAACGGTACATATTGAATCAAAAATGAATACAATATTTCTAGGATCAAACATGGATCACTCTAGAATATAATGAATACAATAAGACATCAAATCTCTGTGTGCTCACAATCTTTAAATATATCACAATTCAATGAAACATCTGAGTATTTGTAGGCTCGACGCGTTTCATGGACCTCCGTCCATTCATCAGGAGCTTGAATGTAAATTATATGTCTAAAAATGAGAATATGGGTTATAATAATATACTTGCATAAAATCATGAACTATAATGGGGGATATAATGGAATGAACACTACCTTAAGCAGTGTCATAGATCCACGAGCAATCCAGTATAGGAAAAAGAGATCGAAGCCGATCCAGGGAATGTCTGACCCAGGGCTGAGGCATAGATAGCATCCAGCACACTGGGGCAACAGAGAGGAGAGGACTTGCTCTATGCTCCCGGATTCACTGCTGAAGCCTGAGTAACCCAGTATTTCTAAAAATGACACTTCCCCTACCTCCCCATAGTGCAACACTCAGTGCCACATGGGGTGGGGAAGAGCTTGTAGCTCTGTGCAGTATTTAAGTTTTACTTTTTTAATGTTTATTAATGTGTTCTGTTCTCCAGGGAAAAAGTACATGTCGTACTTTGCACTGTAAATATATATATATACACATATATATATATGTGTATATATACCCACGCTAATGGATGTAGTAGGAAATAATAAATAAACGACGTGAAATAGTGAATATCATACGTCCTCTTTTTACACATATATACATGTAGTATTTTGCCCCCTCTTCCTAGGTGCTGTCTAAGGCTAGCGGCAAGGTTGGACAGGGTATCCCCCCTTTCCCCCACAGTCATCCAAACAAGCATCTAGCAATGAGAGGGTTGCTTTGATAGACTGCACTTTCCAAGCACTAGCCTGCTTGCCTGGAACCTTTCAGCTGACAACAAAGTACTACATGTACTCTGCCCCCTGGGGAACAGAACACCTCGATAAAAAATCAAAGGGAGACTTCTTTAACTTTAGGAAAGTGGAAACCTTTGCAGAAATCTCTGGTGGTGGGTCAGGTTGGGGTGGGAGCATTGGAGGGCAGGTACCTTATGGTGCCTCCACTGCAGTAAACTTATTATTTTGCTTTGTATGTAAAAACTCCAGGATTACCATTAGGGATTTGTCTCATTAGGAGGCCCATAGGGCCAGATAAAGGGATACGGCCAGCAGATCTGTGTAAGAGGGAATCATGTTTCTCTATCTGCATAGGTCAGGTTAAAAATAAACACAGAGAGTCTGCGTTACGCTGCCAAGACTGGTTTATGTAGACGTAATCTTAAAAGGGATATTGCTAGGGCTACGGTGTAAGTGCGGAGAAATTAACGTCTGAAGGTAATATCACGGATCTAAATTCCAGTTTGGTTTACACATTTTGTCATGTTATGCTGGATATACTGGATATAGCTAGATATAATAAGCAGCCCTGCTAGCGCATTAAGCATGGCAGCCCACTTTTGTATTTAACCATACTTTGCTAATCCCGATAGAGCTTTTGCAGACACTTTTGAACAAGTGAGGTATTGGGGGGGGGGGGGGGGCTAAGTGAAGAGGAAGAGTATAGGCTGCAGTGAAGGACAATTAAAGGTATACAGCAGTAATACTAGAGCCAAACTTTGTAAGGGATAGATATCACAGGGGAATATATCAGACTAAAGGTAATGTTTAGTCTGCTTATATTTTCCCTTTCCTGGTTTCCCCCTACTCCCCTCATTAATATTCTAATCACTTTTTAAATAAAAGTTTTTGTTTTTTTATTCCATACCTTATTTTGGACTCTGTGTTTCTCTATGCAATTCACGCAGATCATGACTCTAGAGAGGGACTGTAAAAAGCTTCCTGAAAACAGTACCCTAGGTATCACCTACATGCTAATGGTGGCCATACACGCTTCAATAAATAATCAACTGCTTTTTAATCTAAATCTATCCAAAGGGAAGTTATTGCTATTAAATTTCTTGCAGATTTAAATGTTTGTATTGACTCGCAGATCGGTTAGATGAAAAAAAAAATCAAAGTGTGTATGGCCACCAAAAGTCTACATGTTTATTAGATCTGAAATCCAATCAATGAAATGGGTGGTCCCGGGGCAGTATAGCTGAGGAGGAAAGTGCTAGATGATGCTGAATGTTCTTCAGCCAGGAAATAGGGCAGACTCTATCTAACTTGCTGCATCTTCTAATCCACACCAAAGCTCACAGTGTGCAGTGAGTTCAGAGTAAGCAATTTTAGCACAGGAGAGGAGCATGTACAACTGTGCAAGGCTGTAGCTTTGGCTGGAGATTATACTTCTTCATTATACTTTGCATAATCATTGGATTCCTGATATTCGTGTTTAAAACTGTACGTGCAAAAGTGATCAACTTAAATTGGTAGTAAATTTGCATTAAAAAAATAACTCTCTCTGCATGGTAACGGCATAATGTGCTAGTAGTGTGCATTGCATACTAACACATTATGAAAGAGATTTACCTTGAAACAAAGTCCTCCAGCTTTGCGCTGCCACTGCTGCAGAGGCTTCCATCTTCACCCAGTCTTCCATCTGGGTTCGCAGGCTCTGCTCGCTTGAATGACATCATTCCCACGCATGCGTGCGGGAGTCTTAGCCATGGCACAGATCTTTTCAGGAATGGCACAAATATGTTAATCCTTAAGAGCGCACGCGCCGGTGACATCACTGACTGCAGAGACACTGAATACCTTCTAAACAAGAGATTCCTTGTACCTACAGGTAAGCTTTATTATAAGCTTACCTGTAGGTATAAGTGTCCAATGGGAGTATACTATCACTTAAGCTAAAAGTAGCTTAAAGTAATTTTTAACATGGTAATGCAGGGCTGGCCAACATAAGATCATAAATTTAGATCTATTTTTGGGTGACCAATGTGCACAGCACCAATTTAGTTTGTGACATCCTCTAATATGTCCAATGCACGGAGGAGGGAAAGCATCTTCTAGCATCACTGGGCCTCCCTGAACCCCAACATATGAATATGCTTGACCATAGCTGTGACTAGGAGCTAGAAAGAGAGGCTCCAATGAAGAAAAAAGCATCCAAGAGGCACAGGGACTTTGATATGAGTTGGTACAAAGTAGTAAAAAGACATAAACATTTGCAGAGTTCACTGGCTCAAATTAGGTTGTTTACAACAGACAAGACTCCAGTGGGTACCCAGCCAGGTTATAAAAAAAAAAAAAAAAATGCACTAATGGAAGGAGTGCCAGACCAAGGGATAAAACAGTCCAAATTCATTTATTAGATTAAACTAAAAAACAGCCAATGCACGGCAGAAAACCATAAACCCTTCCCTTCATCAGAGCTTCAGTAAAATAGGAAACCTTTAAAAGACTCAAAACAGTGTAGGTAAGCTAGTTGCTGTATCAGGGCAGGGTTGGAGTCCCGAAGGAACGCATGGGAACGGCGTTCCTGTATTTTTTCCACAGCAGGAACGCTGTTCCCGTTACCAGCTGCATCCTGGTACCCCCCAACAGAATCCCAGCACCACCTCCGCCTTCCTAAATTCCCAACCACAAAATAATAATAATAGAATATCAAAATACTAAATTGATATAACATGTATGTAGCACCACCCTTGAAGGAGCCGGTTGAGTATGTTTGATTCTGTACTCTGCCTCTCAACCCCAAGAATGGTCTCAGCCCCTCTGGCACACCTGGCAGTAATGTTCTTACAAACACCACAGTACTGTAAATGAACACAAATTGTAGTGAACACAGAAATTATATTTACTGTGAATGTTTTTTTAGGAATCGAACAAACAGTAGCAATATCTAATGATCAACAGATATATTTATATATATATATATATACTGTATATATATATATATATATATATATATATATATATATACATACATACAAAAAACTCAGTTGAGTCTTACTAACTGAAAGGTTAAAAGGTAAAGAAATTCAACCTTGTCTGCATGCAGTGTCTCTGTGAGATGGGCAAGTGCCCACCCACCAATCCTGCTAAAGAAGGCCCAATGGAGAGACGTCCTGGAACAGGCTCTTGTAGGTTCCCCAACTGGCTACCTGGCAACTTGAACACCATGCGATGTCTGTAGAGATGTAATTTGGGATGACCCGGGGTCCCTCAGCTGGCGAGATGTCTGTGAACGGCGTGTGGAGCTGTGGCAAGAACGCATTCACACGACCCTAAATCGCAGCCCATTCTCCTGCATTTGGTCCTCTCTTCTCTCTCTCGCGGTTTCTTTGCAGCTCCCAGGCAGCCTCATGGTGTCCCTATCTCCTCTTCTGTAGTGTTGAGCGAACACGGACTGTATTATTCGTGTTCGTACCGAATAATTGGATTTTTTGTACCCGAACACGGACACGGACACTTTACTGTATGTTCGGGTAAAAATCCGTGTTCGGTCGTTTTATTTCCGGGTTTTGCATGCTTTGGCGCTCTTTTCATGGCGGGCTTTCAACAGCCAATCAACAATCGTTTAACTGGTGTGCCTTAAGCCATCCCAGCCATGCCTGCAAATGTCTCAGTAGCTGTGATTGGCCGTCTGAAGCATGTGACCAAGTCTTTATAAGTTCGAGGCAGCCGCAGCGGCGTCATTATGCTGCTTAGATTCAGGGACAGAGCACACATCAACGTGCTGGCTGCTGATTAGGGAAAGATAGGCAGGAAAAAACCATTTGTGTCCGGATAGAATTGAGGGACAGGTCGGAGTGTTTAGGCAGGGCGAGTTGTAGGCATTTTAGGGATAGAGTCTGCTGAATTATAGGGTCAGTGTCTTCTACAAACTACAATCGATATTGCTGTGTGGGGGGTGGGGTGAATCTGCACTCAATCCTGATCTACGATCTCTTCTCAATCCTGTTAGGGACAGAGTCTGCTGAATTTTAGGGAAACTGTGTTCTACAAACTACAATCGATATTGCTGTGTGGTGTGGGATTGGAGATAGGCAGGTGTCAGTGATCCACATCCATTTTTCTGTGTGTGAGCTGCAGTGAACACAATCTTTTTGGGCTGCAGTGAACACAATCTTTTTGGGCTGCAGTGAACACAATCTTTTTGGGCTGCAGTGAACACAATCTTTTTGGGCTGCAGTGAACACAATCTTTTTGGGGTGCAGTGAACAAAATCTTTTTGGGGTGCAGTGAACACAATCCTTTTTGGTGTGCAGTGAACACAATCTTTGTGGGGTGCAGTGAACAAAATCCTTTGTGGGGTGCAGTGAACACAATCTTTTTGGGGTGCAGTGAACAAAATCCTTTTTGGGGTGCAGTGAACAACATCCTTTTTGGGGTGCAGTGAACACAATCTTTTTGGGGTGCAGTGAACAAAATCCTTTGTGGGGTGCAGTGAACACAATCTTTTTGGGGTGCAGTGAACACAATCTTTTTGGGGTGGAGTGAACAACATCCTTTTTGGGGTGCAGTGAACAAAATCCTTTTTGGGGTGCAGTGAACAAAATCATTTTTGGGGTGCAGTGAACACAATCTTTTTGGGGTGCAGTGAACACAATCTTTGTGGGGTGCAGTGAACACAATCTTTTTGGGGTGGAGTGAACAACATCCTTTTTGGGGTGCAGTGAACAACATCCTTTTTGGGGTGCAGTGAACACAATCTTTTTGGGGTGCAGTGAACACAATCTTTGTGGGGTACAGTGAACAGAATCTTTGTGGGGTGCAGTGAACACAATCTTTGGGGGGTACAGTGAACACAATCTTTGTGAGGTGCAGTGAACACAATCTTTGTGGGGTGCAGTGAACACAATCATTGTGGGGTGCAGTGAACTCAATCTTTGTGGGGTACAGTGAACACAATCTCATACTTCTGAAGGTTTGAGGGTGCTGCCTGTTCCATACTCCCCCTACTCCTCATCTAGCCTTTTAGGGGTACAAACAATAGTAATTGGGGCCTAGTGTGGTTGTGTACGTGTGATATACATACACTTTTTTGGGATCATATTTTCTATTCCGCTATTTAATCAAAAACCTTTGGGGATCAGTTAAATTGGGGGATAGTCTGTGTTGGTACGTGTGAGAGAGATCCACCTTTCCAAGTTGTTGGGGTTCATCTCATACTTCTGAAGGTTTGAGGGTGCTGCCTGTTCCATACTCCCCCTACTCCTAGCCTTTTAGGGGTACAAACAATAGTAATTGGGGCCTAGTGTGGTTGTGTACGTGTGATATACATACACTTTTTTGGGATCATATTTTCTATTCCGCTATTTAATCAAAAACCTTTGGGGATCAGTTAAATTGGGGGATAGTCTGTGTTGGTACGTGTGAGAGAGATCCACCTTTCCAAGTTGTTGGGGTTCATCTCATACTTCTGAAGGTTTGAGGGTGCTGCCTGTTCCATACTCCCCCTACTCCTAGCCTTTTAGGGGTACAAACAATAGTAATTGGGGCCTAGTGTGGTTGTGTACGTGTGATATACATACACTTTTTTGGGATCATATTTTCTATTCCGCTATTTAATCAAAAACCTTTGGGGATCAGTTAAATTGGGGGATAGTCTGTGTTGGTACGTGTGAGAGAGATCCACCTTTCCAAGTTGTTGGGGTTCATCTCATACTTCTGAAGGTTTGAGGGTGCTGCCTGTTCCATACTCCCCCTA
This sequence comes from Pelophylax lessonae, assembly GCF_965119305.1. NCBI lineage: Eukaryota > Metazoa > Chordata > Amphibia > Anura > Ranidae > Pelophylax > Pelophylax lessonae. Next base: position 465,772,091 of record NC_138772.1, read on the forward strand.
CTCCTCATCTAGCCTTTTAGGGGTACAAACAATAGTAATTGGGGCCTAGTGTGGTTGTGTACGTGCGAGATACATACACTTTTTTTGATCATATTTCCTATTCCGCTATTCAATAAAAACCTTTGAGGATCAATTGAATTGCGGGATAGTCTGTGTCGGTACGTGTGAGAGAGATCCACCTTTCCAAGTTGTTGGGGTTCATCTCATACTTCTGAAGGTTTGAGGGTGCTGCCTGTTCCATACTCCCCCTACTCCTCATCTAGCCTTTTAGGGGTACAAACAATAGTAATTGGGGCCTAGTGTGGTTGTGTACGTGTGATATACATACACTTTTTTTGGATCATATTTTCTATTCCGCTATTTAATCAAAAACCTTTGGGGATCAGTTAAATTGGGGGATAGTCTGTGTTGGTACGTGTGAGAGAGATCCACCTTTCCAAGTTGTTGGGGTTCATCTCATACTTCTGAAGGTTTGAGGGTGCTGCCTGTTCCATACCCCCCCTACTCCTCATCTAGCCTTTTAGGGGTACAAACAATAGTAATTGGGGCCTAGTGTGGTTGTGTACGTGCGAGATACATACACTTTTTTTGATCATATTTCCTATTCCGCTATTCAATAAAAACCTTTGAGGATCAATTGAATTGCGGGATAGTCTGTGTCGGTACGTGTGAGAGAGATCCACCTTTCCAAGTTGTTGGGGTTCATCTCATACTTCTGAAGGTTTGAGGGTGCTGCCTGTTCCATACCCCCCCTACTCCTCATCTAGCCTTTTAGGGGTACAAACAATAGTAATTGGGGCCTAGTGTGGTTGTGTACGTGCGAGATACATACACTTTTTTTGATCATATTTCCTATTCCGCTATTCAATAAAAACCTTTGAGGATCAATTGAATTGCGGGATAGTCTGTGTCGGTACGTGTGAGAGAGATCCACCTTTCCAAGTTGTTGGGGTTCATCTCATACTTCTGAAGGTTTGAGGGTGCTGCCTGTTCCATACTCCCCCTACTCCTCATCTAGCCTTTTAGGGGTACAAACAATAGTAATTGGGGCCTAGTGTGGTTGTGTACGTGTGATATACATACACTTTTTTTGGATCATATTTTCTATTCCGCTATTCAATAAAAACCTTTCTAGGGCAAGATCTTAAATTACAGAAATATGAGGAGACCGTCAAATAAGGGCCGTGGCCTGGGTCGTGGTGCTGCTGGTAGAGCTCCTGTTGCAAGGAGAGGACATGGTCGATCTGTGCCAGCTACACGCACAAGTGAAACACCTTCCTCAAGTGTGAGTAGGCGACAGAACCTGCATCAGTATTTGGTAGGGCATCAAACGCCCCTAGAAGTGATGAGGCCAGAACAAGTTGAGGCGATAGTAGATTGGTTTGCTGCTGACAGTGCCTCCAGTTCCTTCACATTGTCTCCCACCCAGTCTACTGCAGAAAGGTCAGAGTTGGCACCTGCAGCCAATGTCCAACCGTCTTTCACCTCACCCCCTTGCAAATCAGGCCAGCAGTCTGAGCCCCAAGCCATACAGCAGTCTCTTATTCTTTTTGAGGACTCTGTCAGCAGGGTTTCCCAGGGCCATCCACCTAGCCCTGCCCCAGAAGTGGAAGAGATTGAGTGCAGCGATGCCCAACCACTTATTTCTCAAGATGAGTACATGCAAGGATCATCGCAGCACGTCTCCGATGATGACGAAACGCAGGTGCCAACTGCTGCGGCGTTCAGCATTGTGGAGACCGACAAGGAGGGCAGGGGTGAAGACTGGGTGGAAGATGATGTGGAGGACGATGAGGTCCTCGACCCCACATGGAATGAACGTCATGCAGGTGACCTGAGTAGTTTGGAGGAAGAGGCGGTGGTCGCACAGAGCCACCAGCACAGCAGAAGAGGGAGCAGGGTGCAGAAGCGGAGCGGCCGTGCCCTAGACACTACGCCCGCTACTGCCCAACGCAGCAAGGGAACGAGCGCACCAAAGTCAGCTCAAAGGAGTTCTCTAGCGTGGAAGTTCTTTAGAAAATGTGCTGATGACAGGACACGAGTGGTTTGCACCCTGTGCAATCAGAGCTTGAAGCGAGGCATGAACCTTCTCAACCTGAGCACAACCTGCATGATCAGGCATCTAAGTGCAAAGCACGAGCTGCAGTGGAGTACACACCTTCAAAACCAAGAAACGTCTCTGGCTCATCCTGCTTCCTCTTCTGCTGCAGTCTCGGCCGCTCCAGCCACATCTGTAGTGATACCGGCACCTGCCACCCCGCAAACAGACGATCTGTCAGCAACACCACCACCTGGGTCACCAACAACCATCTCCACAATGTCCCGTGGAAGCGTTCAGCTTTCCATCTCCCAAACACTTGAGAGGAAGAGGAAGTACCCCCCTACCCACCCGCGATCCCTGGCCCTGAATGCCAGCATTTCAAAATTATTGGCCTTTGAAATGCTGTCATTCCGTCTGGTGGAGACGCACAGTTTTAAAAACCTTATGTCGGTGGCTGTCCCACAGTACGTCGTGCCCAGCCGCCACTACTTTTCCAGGCAAGCCATCCCTTCCCTGCACAACCAAGTGGGGGAAAATATCAGGTGTGCACTGCGCAACGCCATCTGTGCCAAGGTCCACCTAACTACGGATACGTGGACCAGTAAGCACGGTCAGGGGCGTTATATCTCCCTAACGGCACACTGGGTAAATGCAGTGGCGGATGGGCCTGAGGCGGATAGCAATTTGGCGCATGTCCTTCCACCACCGAGGATTGCAGGGCGCTTCAGTTTGCCTCCTGTTCGTAACTCCTCCTACTCCGCTTCCTCATCCTCTACCGCCTCCTCATCCGGACAGCGTAACACCTTCACCACCAACTTCAGCACGGCCAGGGGTAAACGACAGCAGGCAGTTTTACAACTTGCCTGTTTGGGGGACAAACCACACACCGCGCAGGAGTTGTGGAGGAGCATGGAACAGCAGACAAATGAGTGGTTGCTGCCAGCGAGCCTCAAGCCCGGCCTGGTGGTGTGTGATAACGGGCGAAATCTCATAGCAGCTCTGGGCCTAGCCGGTTTGACGCACATCCCTTGCCTGGCGCATGTGCTGAATTTGGTGGTGCAGAGGTTCCTTAAAAACTACCCCGATATGTCAGAGCTGCTGCAGAAAGTGCGGGCCGTTTGTGCGCACTTTCGGCGTTCTCACCCTGCTGCTGCTCGCCTGGCAGCGCTGCAGCGTAACTTCGGCCTTCCCGCTCACCGCCTCATATGTGACGTGCCCACAAGGTGGAACTCCACCTTGCACATGCTGGAAAGACTGTGCGAGCAGCAGCAGGCCATAGTGGAGTTTCAGCTGCAGCACGCACGCGTGAGTCGCTCTGCGGAACAGCACCACTTCACCACCAATAACTGGGCCTCCATGCGAGACCTGTGTGCCTTGTTGCGCTGTTTTGAGTACTCCACCAACATGGCCAGTGGCAATGACGCCGTTCTCAGCTTAACTATCCCACTTCTATGCCTCCTTGAAAAAACAATTCGGGCGATGATGGAAGAGGATGTGGCACAGGATGAGGAGGAGGAGGAGGATGAAGAGGTAACATTTCCAAGGCTTTCAGGGCAGTCATTCGCAAGGGGCTCCGAGGGTGGGTTCCTGCACACGCAAACGCCAGGGACGCAATTGTCCAGCAGGGGCACAGTTCTGGAGGATGAGGAGGATGAGGAGGAGGAGGAGCTGGAGGAGGAGATGGAACCATGTTCACAGCAGGGTGGCACCCAGGCCAGCTCATGGCCATCACTGGTGCGTGGCTGGGGGGATACAGAGGACACGGACGATACACCTCCCACAGAGGACAGCCTTTCGTCGCCTCTGGGCAGCCTGGCACACATGAGCGATTACATGCTGCAGTGTCTCCACAACGACCGCCGAGTTGCCCACATTCTAACTTGTGCTGATTACTGGGTGGCCACGCTGCTGGATCCCCGTTACAAGGACAACGTACCGTCCTTAATTCACTCACTGGAGCGCGATCGCAAGATGCGCGAGTACAAGCGCACGCTGGTAGACGCCATGCTGCTGGCATTCCCATCTGACAGCGGGGCCACAGTGGAAGCACAAGGCAGAGGAGGAGGAGGAGGAGGTCGCCAACGCAACCAGGGCACCGCCAGCACCTCAGAAGGCAGGGTTAGCATGGCCGAAATGTGGAAAAGCTTTGTCAGCACGCCACAACAAACAGCAGCACCAGCAGCTCAGATGGAACGTCTTAGCAGGAGGCAGCATTTTACCAACATGGTGGAGCAGTATGTGTGCACACGCCTACATGTAGTGAATGACGGGTCTGCCCCCTTCAACTTCTGGGTCTCCAAATTGGGCACATGGCCTGAGCTTGCCCTTTACGCCTTGGAGGTGCTGGCGTGCCCTGCAGCCAGTGTATTATCTGAACGGGTATTTAGCACGGCTGGGGGCGTTATAACAGACAAGCGCAGCCGCCTGTCCAGAGACAATGTGGACAAGCTCACGTTCATTAAAATGAACCAGGCATGGATCCCACGGGACTTTTCCGTACCTTATGCAGAATAGCAATGGATACCGACCTTACCCACCCATTGTTCCATTTTTGCTCTTTCTCACTCTTTTGGGGTGTACCCTCATTTAAAATTTTTGAAAAGAAGCAGTGTTGGCTACCTCGTCCTCCTCCTCAGGGCCAGATTAATGTAGGGGCTATTGGAGCTGCAGCTCCAGGCCCCTACCTTTTATATAGGCCCCGGGTTGGCCATATTCACTGTTACCGCTCTTCTGTCACTTGTAAACACAGAAGTCTGGCTTCTATGCTCGCTTCCCCAGGCAGCACCCTCAGAACCTCCCCACACAGCGTGAAGGCCGGACAAGGAGGGACAGTTGGCGATGCATGGATGTGTTTATGGGCTTCAGAGACAGCATCCCATGTTGAATTAGGCATGCATGGCTGCACCCTTCCTCCTCTGGGTGCATGGCAAGGCACGGCCCTTAAGGCCCTTCAAAATCCTCAGCACCAAGCCCATGATGCTGTTAATCCGGCCCTGGTCCTCCTCCACCGCCGCTTCCACCTACACCGCCCATAGGTGTGCGCAGCCTATTGCATTAAGGTGTGCACCCCAAAGTTGAAATACACATGCATGTGTTTGCCAGCAGGGAGAGTAATGTATCGGGGCCATGTACCTGTAGGCAAGGAGAAATAGAGCAGAGCAGGTCCCAGGGAGATCTTTCCCATCTCCTCACTGGCAATGCTATGTGCCCTAGGTGATTAGGGTGTGCCCAGGCACACCCAGCACACCCTGTGCGCACGCCTATGTCACCGCCACATCCACCACCACCTCAACCTCCCTCCTACTCCATATGGGCCTCGTCCTTCAGAGATGAAGAAGAACATTGTTTTATTTTTCTGTTTTTTTTTTGTTGTTTTAAGTTATTTCCCTATCCACATTTGTTTGCAGAGCACTTGCCATGCTCTTAATTACGTTTTGCTGCCATTTGCAGCACTCTAGCCCTTTCCTTTGGTGTTTTAGAGCCATTTTAGTGCCTTAAAGTTCGGGTCCCCATTGACTTCAATGGGGTTCGGTGTCCGGGAAAAGTTCGGTAAAAGTCCGGGACACGGACCCGGACTTTTTTTTAAAGTTCGGCCGAACCCGTCGAACACGGACATCTAGGTGTTCGCTCAACCCTACTCTTCTGTGTAGGCATGCTGGGGTGTGTAGTTTTGCCCCCAGGAATTGCTATGGGGCAGCCTGTGCTTGTGACTACATGTCACAAGGTGCTTTGCTGCAGCTGTTCTGGCTGGTGGCTGGGCTCTTCTCCTCCTGCCACTGAGGAAGCAGGGGAGGGAGCAGAGTGGGTGGCTGTGTCCCTGTGAGCGCCGCTCACTCACTGTACAGTGTAAGGAGAGGGAGAAATCCCTGCAGCTGCTGACAGGCTTTCTCTCTCTCTGAGAGCCTGTCAGTGTGTTTGTGTTGGCGCGGTCAGCAGGAGGTGCAGGGTCGCCGGCAGGCTGAGCGGAACCCGCAACATGTAGATAATTTAATAGTACACTGGGAACTCAAGAACAGTTCCAAAAGGTATATCTAAGTTAATAGTGCTTGTGACCAATGTGAAAAAATATATATAAATATCAACCAAACAAATGTTCCAAAGGTCCTGCAGTAATAAAAATCTTCGGACTAAACACCCATTGTGTCAAACCCAATTCCATCCACCATTGAAGAAGTACAGAAGAAATCAGCAGCTTATCATTGACCATCACCATTACAGAAAATGGTCAGACAACTCTCTTGGGATTAATCTGGTCAACCCCCGGCCAATGGGTCTTCTGTGCTCTGGACACTACAGCCACAGTGTCTCTCAGGGGTAAAAAGCAAGAAACGATTTGCACTCTGTTTGGTTATGTTATGTAACGGTATCAGCCAAATGATCAGACCAGTGGTGATGTGCAATTTCTACTTTACTTAACAATGTGGAACATAGATTACATAGGAGATCATGTGAACAGGGGTTTGCAGTACAAAACAGCAATATGAGGAAGGGAGAAACCTTCATAAAACATGTGAAAACAATTATATTGCAGTTCTAGTAATGGCCACTAGATGGCAGCAGAGTGTTCTGAGTTCAGTTTACTGATAGGATAAAGAACTGAAGATTCTCATGTGTTCCAAAGGATTGATCGTTCATTCAGCAGACTGTGAGCTGAGGGGATTTCCTGCTGGCACAGACTTCACACAGGCACTGCTGATGCTGACTTCGGTCAGGAGGCTCTGGGGGCCATAGATAGGACCAACCCACTGCTTGGACAGCTTCTCCACATGGACTGTAACAGAGTCCTCTCCAGTGACTGGGGCTTGGATAGATGCTGCGTGCTCTTGTGCTCACTGCTGGAGGCCCACACACCAGGCTTATCGAATGAGGACCCAGCACCTGGGGACAGCTCACTTGCCCAGTCACTGCTGTCCCATCAGGCAGGATCTCTCTGAGCACAGGAAGCTGGGCGGAGCTGGCATTTATACTCCCTGGGTGTGTCCTGGAACTCAGGGGATGCTGGGAGCCCAGAGGATTATGGGGAATCGAGTTAAAGGGACTTGCACCTGCATCTGGATAAAGAGGCACACCACTACACTAATGCTAGTGATCGACCGATATCGGTTTTTCATTGCCGATACCGATATTTTGGCCAATGCATATTGGTATTGGCCGATATTAGCCGATATTTTTGTACATTTAAAAAAAGTTTTTTTTATTTATTTTTTTTCTTTTACAGGTACATTTGTGGAGGGATCTGGGGGTCTAAAAGACCCCAAACCCCTCCTCCTCACTTAAAAGTATTCAAAACGCCAAGTTTGGCTGTTTTGAATGCTGTCATTTTTTTTAATCTGGTGCCAGACAGTGCCCGGATGTGATGTCACTCATGACATCACTTCCGGGTTTTTGCATGGAGACCTGATCAGAGCCGAATGCCTGCGGAAGGTGGCAGGAGGTGGGGGACGTCCCCTCCCACTCCGTGTAATGACAGCCGAGCGGCTTCTCAGCCGCATCGGTTGTCATTACAAAACAGCCAACTGTCGGCTATGGATGCCGGTACCGGGGTAATGCCTCTAGCTGCAGGCATCACTCCGGTACATGCACTTTCCCGAAATATCGGCAATATTGGTAACCTCTGGGGCCGTTTCCGATATATTTCGGGAAAAGTGCATATCGGCCCTCGATATATCGGTCGATCCCTAATTTATACACCTTGCATGCACCCCGTTCCTTAAAGAACTTCAGACCAGGCACTTTTAGGACTTTAGCACAATTACTTGAAACATCTTGTAGATACAGAATTAATGTAATACAGTCTCTCAAAGATCCCTCCATACACAGCTCTAGTCCATCCTAGCTCAGGCTGCCCAGTTCATACCTCTAGATAAAGTAGTCCTCTCATCAAAGTTCATTACCGACTTCTGACACCCCCACAGGGTACCCCAAAAGGGAAGCCATGTGTCCAACACAGCACTACATGATACAGCAATCCTTCCTGTCTATTCCCATGTGCAAGGCTAAGACCCTTGATAGGCTGCCTCCCCTTGTATTTATAGCACATTACAAGGGAGCAGAACCATGAACACCTGAGAGTTAACAGCCTTAACTGCTTCCTTACCCCCTGGGCAGCTTGATACACCATAACGCATGAACACATACTTTCATAGAAGCAAAGTGCAAATAACAGTAAGAAGTAGTGTGTAGGCATCTGCCTGCATGTGGCTGTGACAGGCAGCACACAGCACGGAGAAGGAGAGCTGGAGCTGCAAGCTCCGATCCTTCAGCCATCCCCACCCCCCACTAAACTCAGAGCGGAAGGAGGAGGGTTTTAACCCTGCAATCACTGCTCATGTAGAGGAATCACTGCACGGGTAGAGATGGGGGATGTGAGCTACCTTCTGACAGCTCACATCTCATACAACAAGGTTACACCTGGCAGGAAGCTGCATCGGTTTTCTATATGGAAACTGCCCTATTTTCTTTGTTAATCGGATACAGACCTACACTAATTTCTAAAAAACTAGTGCAGGTGTTGCAGAAAGACCTGAAACAAGTCAATCTCCTCTGTTAATGTTACACAGGCCATTTCTGACAGTTTCCTGTGCCACTATAATGGTGCAGAAAGCTTAGTTAATTCCCAAGTCAGTGTTCTGATGAGAAAAGCTTTAACCTTAGGGCCAGTTCACACTAGTGCGATGCCAGACATTGCATGAGATTCGCACCACATTGCTGTGCAGATCACATGCAATGTCTGCGTGATGCGAATTCAGCCATATAAACTGTATAGCTGAATTTGCATCGCATTCAGGCTAAACTCGTTCAGGGCCCTTTTTTTATCCGCACCAGGTTTACACCCATGCAATCAGATTCTGCAAATGGCGCTGCGTTTTACCAACTGATTGTGGGGTGTACTTACCCTAACATACACTCCACAATCAGTTCGCATGAACAGGTTGCGATTTTGATGCTGTGTGGATTTGCAGCAAATTCACTGTGAAATCACACCGCATCTAATGTGAACCATTTCCAAGGCTGTAATTCCTATTGCAGCGAGTGCCTAAAATTTGACTTGTATCTTAGTGCAGATTTCTAGGAAAATCAGTGAGCCAATCATACAAGCAGGAAACTAACATTCGGAGGGTGTTCTCTATGTACCCCAGTGGTGTACAGAACACCTCCTGATTATTGCATTGGAGTTTACAGACAATTAGGACTGCAGATTGAAATGTAAAGGAAATTTGTAATAACTTTAAACTGCAATATGGCTTGCCAACAATTTTATTAACTACGGTATATTATTTTTTATTTGCTATATTTTTTTTTCCAAAGAAGTTGAGCTATGCTTCAAATCTATCAATCATTGTCTGTACTCATAAATTGTGATTGGTTAATCTGTGTTTTCCACTTTTTTTCATAATGCTGGGTACACATAATACAATTTTCTTTAGATTTTTTTCCTTTAAATTTACCAAAACCATATAATAGGAGGTCAGACCTAAATACTTTAAATTTGTATTCAGTCAGTCAGGCCCTTGCACTACCTAGTTGAAGGTAAAGCCCCGTACACACGCACCGATTGTTGGCCGTAAATTTTCGGCCAACGTCCGATCGGCCGATTGTCGGCTTGTTAGTATGATGCTTCCGACAACCGACTGCGACTTTTCGGCCGAACAAAATCTGGTGTGCATGCTATAAAATTTTTGTTGGCCGTCACCAGAACGGCCGATTGTTCGTCAGTCAGTACATATTTCGGCCGAGAAAAGTCAGATGAGCAAGACTGGGCATGCTCAGAGAAGAAAAAACACACGGAAAGTAAACCAGCACATGACATCACTTCTGCAGTTGGTTGTTGTTGGCCGACAAAATTCGTGTGCAGTCTAGAGCACATTTCAACCAACACAACAACACTGGACAAAAGACGGCCGATCGGTCGGCCAACAATCGGTGCGTGTGTACGAGGCATAAATCGAAAGGAAATCTAACAACAAAAGTTGTATAGTGTGTATCCAGCTTAAGGCTGGCCATACACTATACAATTTTCCTATTCAATTTCCTTTAGATTTACCTTCAACTATGTAGTGCAAGGGCCTGCCTGATTGCATACAAATTGAAAGTGTTTAGGTTTGACCTTATATTATATGGTTTTGGTAAATCTAAAGGAAAGTTGAACAAGAAAATTGTATAGTGTATGGCCAGCCTAACATTTTTAACAATTTGTCACAATGGTTTTTACACCCAGTAGTAAAATAAATGAATTGTAGTTATACTGCTGATATCAGTGCAGGACTTATTTGGTTCCCAGCAGTGCTAAAATTGAACTATTGCACTTTATTTTTGGAGCTGTAAAGGAGATTTATTTTCAGTAACATACGTAGGTGTGTTGTGTGATGACAACATCAGTCAGATCACAAAACACTCTGAGCAGGCTGGGCTGCCATTGCGCTATGATCCTTGCTGTGTGATTGACAGGTCCCGTGCAGCAGAGAAAACGTATTTCATATGGGGCAATCATAATAAAAATAAATTCACTGATTCATAAGTATTGTTAGGATTCAAAGCTGGTGACGCCAGCTGAACCTTTCTAGCAGCTTCCAGTTTAATTGCATATGGGCTTAAATGAAAAGGCTGGGAAGAATGTTTTTTATTCAATTCCCAGTGCCTTGTAAAAAAAAAAAAAAAATAGAGATGTACGAGGTCACAGTACACAGCAGCTATATGAACAGATAATTGGTGGAACTCTGATAAGCCATGCCCAACACTTTTGCAATAGAAAACCATAGACATAACTATCCCATAAGTATTCTGCAGGAAGACAAAGCTACTGAGCAAATATTGATGACTGGTGTTGTGTAGTATCAGGTCACTCAGAATATGAAGTCTTAGAGCATATTCAAACCCAAGAACAAAAATTTATAGGATGGCAGCAACCGGTCCATAGATGAGATGACTGCATTCATTTTCTTTTTTAACACTTGTTTCCTTTATTTTTACCTGGCAATCTTGCCATTAAAGTGTTACTAAACCCACAACAGGAAATTTGACTTTATACTGTATGCAGTAATGCTTGTTATACTCACTGTGGAGCCTAAGGGGTTAATTCTCTGCATTGTGTAAAAAGGCTGTATTATCCTGTATTCTCTGTTCCTCCCTCTTCTTCCACAGTCCCCAATCCATCTCCTTATAGAACAGAGCCTTGGGGACAGGCTGCACATACTCAGTTTAGTGTGTATTGCTAGAGAGTTTTTCTTTCTTGGGAGAGTGCATGTGATCAGCACAGGGCCAATCAGCCCTGTCCAGACAGAGGGTCAAGGGTCCTGCAGCCTCATAGACAAGTCAGAGTAGAATGAAAACTGCTTTAACCAGACACTGATAAAAGTCACTAGACTAATCTAACTGCTAATGAGAAAAGGTATTAATCATTTTATATTTACTAAATAAATTGCATTTTCATGTTCTGTGTACTGTGGGAGACCAGATATAGTGAATGCAGGGTCCTGGAGGGTTTAGTAAGGCTTTAACCACTTCTGGACTGGAAGATTTTCCCCCTTAATGACCAGGCCATATTTAGCAATTCGGCACTGCGTTATTTTAACGGACAATTGCGCGGCCGTGCGATGCCACCCAAATAAAATTGATATCTTTTTTTTCCCCACAAATAGAGCTTTCTTTTGGTGGTATTTGATCACCTCTGCGATTTTTATTTTTTGTGCTATAAACAACAAAAGAGCGACAATTCTGAAAAAAAACAAAACAATATTTTTTACTTTCTGCTATATAACATTCTCATAAAAAAAATGTAAAAATCAAATTTTTTTAACATTTTAGGCCAATTTGTTTTCTGCTACATATTTTTGGTAAAAAAGCGTATTTTGATTGGTTTGCGCAATAGTTATCGCGTCTACTAACTACAGGAAAGATTTATGTCATTTTTAATGTTTTTTTTTTTTTACTAGTAAAAGGCGCGATCTGCAATTTTTTGCGGGACTGCGACATTTCAACACTTTTGACATTTTTCTACTAGTTAGTAGAAAATTTTCATTAGTCTACATTCGACTAACTGACATTTTTGACACTTTTGGGGGGACCAGTGACATTACTACAGTAATCAGTGCTAAAAATATGCACTGTTACTGTAATAATGACACTGGCAGGGAAGGGGTTAACACTGTGGGTGATCAAGGGGTTAAATGTGAGCCTAGGGGAGTGATTCTAACTGTAGGGGGGGTTGGCTTGTGAAATGATCACAGAGACATGTGATCCTATATAGAAGGATCACAGGCGCTCTGTGATCATTCCAGGGAGAAGAACGGTCAGCTGTGTTTACAACAGCTGACTGTTCTTCTCTCTCAGCGGGGAGCGATTGGGGGTGTCAGGCGGCAATCGGAGCCGCCAGCCCCGTGCATCGGAGTCCCTGCTGCCGAGTGGGGGCGGTAGTGCACCGCCGGTGGAGCGCGCTCACCCCCTAGCTGCATGCGCGTGACCGATGTAGGTCTACGTTGGTTTGTGCAGGAGGGCCGCACTGCCGCAGTAAATAGGTGGTGGGCGGGCGGGCGGTCGGAAAGAGGTTAATTCGCTTCCTGTCCTAAGGTGACAACTGAGTACTACATAACACTTTGTTAGGGCCACATAACATGTCCCTCTCCTCCTTAAAACAGGGGGAGGTTTTATGCAGTCCACTGATATTGAAGGGAGCAATACTAACTAACAGTCCAGGGGAAGAGACCATAGTAATGTTTACTTCCTGAACATTGGTGATTATGACAGACCCCTTTACACTGAACACCAAAAGAGTAATAGAATGAATTTGGAGAAACATGAAATTACCTTTTAATTTTTTTTCATCTCATAATGTTTCTGACACACTTCATGAGTTCAACAGAGCTAAAAGTGTTTTGCTGCTGATTTTCATTTGTAATTAGTTTACAGTGCATCTCACAAGTCCAACAACAGTCAGTCAACATTGATGGATCCCAGTTGGCCTTATACTGTTTTTCCTTAGGGGCAATGTCCTGGTGATATACAAACAAACAAAAGATTTCCCAGGACACTTACCAGCCAGCCTGCAAAACAACCAAATTGAACCAATCTAACAATTCACTGTAAAAACAGAGGGTTTTGTTGGCACAAATTTGCAAATTTATGCGTAAGCCGCAGTGCCCACATCAAGACTCCTGTTAGGAAGCTAGTTCAGCTAATACTAATTCTCATACAGCTAATGCTAATCATTCTTCAGATAATGCTAATCCTTGTGCAGCTAATGCTAATTCATCTTCATCAGGCACCATCTTGTCACCCCAGAACTTTTTGTTGAGACAGCCAGACCTGATATCTTCTATTAAACAAGCTTCTGCAGGCTGTCCTAAACCTGACGGCTTAATTTGTCAGAAACAAGAAGGTATGTGGTGGCGCAACAACAAAGTCTTTGTTTCACAGGAGGTTCGTCCACATGCTCGACACTTTCCATGACCACCCACTAGCAGGGCACTTTGGGGCAAATAAGACATTAGAGGTTATCCAATGTTCCTTCTGGTGGCCAAACCTTAGCCAGGATTGAAAGGACTATGTGAGGTCATGCACAAACTGTATTCGCAACAAGAGCGATCGATCTAAGTAATGGAGCCTACTAAAGCCATTACCTGTTCCCAAACGCCCATGGGAAATTATTTCTTTGGATTTCATTGTTGACCTCCCTCCTTCTGAAGGGTTTACTTCTATCTTTGTGGTCATAGACTGCTTGTCCAAAATGGCCCACTTTATTCCAATGATTGTCACTCCTACAGCTTCAGAGACGGCACATGCCTTCAATAAAGAAGTAGTGCACAGGGTACCAAGGAACATTGTGTCTGATAGAGATGTACAATTCACATCTAGATTTTGGAAATCCATCTGCAAGCCCCTAAAAATTGAGATCTGCTTATCCTCTGTTTACCACCCTCAGAGTAATGGCCATACGGAACGTACTGATTAAACCTTGGAGCAGTATCTCAAATATTTTTTGTCCTTTTCACTCAATGATTGGGCCTCTCTGCTGCCCCTTGCAGAATTTGCATACAACAATGCAGTCCATTCTTCTACAAATCAGGCTCAGTTTTCGGCTAACTATGGGTTCCACCCTACCTTCCTACCAGACATCATGCCGGAAACCCAGTTGCCCACAGTTCAAGATAAGCTAGCTTTTCGTTAATCTTACTCTCTGCTACTCCAGGAAATCTTTCAGAAAGCTCAAGAAGACAGCAAAAAATACTATGACAGAAAGCGGAGAGGGCAGTTGGTTCTAAAAGAAGGAGACAAAGTATGGCTTTCCACTGCTAACCTGAAGCTTGCTTGTCTTTAACGGGAAGTTAAGTGCAGTGCAAGATATGCTAGCTTTTCGTTAGTCTAACTCCCTGCTACTCCAGGAAATCTTTCAGAAAGCTCAAGAAGACAGCAAAAAATACTATGACAGAAAGCGGAGAGGGCAGTTGGTTCTAAAAGAAGGAGACAAAGTCTGGCTATCCACTGCTAACCTGAAGCTTGCTTGTCCTTCACGGGAAGTTGGGTCCCAGATATATTTGGCCCTTTGAGGTAAAAAAAAAACAAAAAACAATCCTGTGGCCTGCGAGCTGGTATTATACAGAACTTACAAAATTCACCCAGTGTTTCATGTCTCACTGCTTAAACCAGCTGTGCCTGATCCCTTTCCTAGGAGAAATGTGCCACCACTGCCACCTGTAACTGTAGGTGGTGAATTGGAATTTGAAGTTGAATCCATCCTGAACTGTAGAAGGAGAGGAGGCCAAATTTAGTATCTCGTAAAATGAAAGGGTTACCCCCTGAAGAGAATTCCTGGGAGCCAGAAGAGAATATTCACGCCTCTGAGTTACTCCAGGACTTTGCCAACAGGTTCCTGGAGAAGATGGCCATAATGGGCATCCAGGGACTGCCTATTGGGGGGAGGCACTGTCAGGAAGCTAGTTCAGCTAATACTAATTCTCATACAGCTAATGCTAATCCTTCTGCAGATGATGCTATTCCTTGTGCAGCTAATGCTAATTCTTCTTCAGCTACTGCTCATTCCCATACAACTAATGCTCGTTCACGTGTACCAGCACACAGACGAGCTCAGGCTAATGTCCAGCGTGCACTGACACATCTCTGTGCGCCAACACGCACCAGCGCGCACGTCTTCACGCATTGGCGCCAAACGCCCTATTTAAAGGAGACCCTGATGGATACTAGCTGCTGAATGTTTTTCAGCTTTCCCTGATCCATGTTCCTGTGTTCTTACCTGTGCTAACTGATCTTCCGTTGCTGACCTGGGTCGTTCATAACCTTGCTCTGTGGATCCTGACCTCAGCTTGCCTTTGACAATTCTCTGCCTGATCTCCTGGTTCTGACTTTGGCTTGCTACTGGACCTTTCTCTCCCTGCTTCCCTGATAATGACTCGGCCTGCTTCCGGTCCATCTTGCTGTCTTACCGTGTTTGACGTCCCTGACTGTGGCAGTCACCACAGTATAAAGCTACCAGCACCCGTGCTTGGCAATCACCTGCTATCAAGCTATCAGCACCCGTGCTTCTTTGAGCTTTGTACCTCTGTCACCACCTCCAGGGGTGCTCAGATCAGAGCCACAAGGGAAGCCCTCTTGTCAACTCGACCTCCAACCAAGGTACGTGAAAACTCCTCTGTATACTGCGGTACTAATTCTATGTTTTCCTAGTCTCCATGGTTGGAGCACATAAAGCAGTGGATAGATTAGGAGTAGGTGTGCCTGGAGGGAGCCCATCCCTCCTTAAAGGCACAGGGAGGCAGGTAACGCCCAGCAAGGGCACAATAGCAGCTGAAAGCATCCAATGTGTCCTTGCACCCAATTCAACCAACTGTACAAAAAAGTGGCAATCAGCCCCAACTTTAACCAGCCCTTGCAGTAAGGTGCACATAGAAGGGCAACACACATCATAAACAAACGAAAGAGATCCCAGCACACTAATCAGCCAGCCTGCAAAATTACCAAATTGACCCTGTCCAACAATTTAAGTTAAAAACAGAGGGTTTTCTTTGCACACATTTGAAAATATATATGCATAGGCTGTAGTGCCCATGTCGAGGCTCATACCACATAGGAGCTTCAGAGGAACAGGGATCCCCCTGCTCCGTCACCGCTAGGCACCCTGAATCTTCACAGGCACACAAAGTCATAAAACAGTCTGTAGCTTTGTTTTTACTGTTTATTAGGAGGTTAACAACTTGGATAAGGATAGGAGGTTATGGGATGCCCATTTGACAGCAACAATTACTTCAGGGACATCTCCTTATGTACAACTTTAAGTACTTCAGGCAATGCTAGCCCTTCTGGTTGCAGCTGCCTCTTTCACCAGCCCTCCTGGCTGTCTCTTCACCAGCCCACCCGGCTGACTCTCTGCACCAACCCACCCAGCTGACTCGCTGGAGATCTCTCAGAGAAAGGTAGAAGACTAAAGCCCATCACTGTCTTCAAGGGAGAATGGATACATGTGGCAGTCTCTCCCCTTTGTTAGTCCCCAACAGTGTTGAAATACTCACTCTGTCCTCTCTTTGCTCCCGTGCCTCTGGGAAAGCCTCCTCTCCTTTGTTTCTATGGCAGGATCCTTCCAGCACCCCAGCCCCTGCTCGTGGCAGGACCCCCCCCCCCCCCAGACTAGGGGGCACCTCTGCGGGCCACAACAGCCTCCTCAACACTGCATTTCCATCTTCCATCCTACTCCCTAACTTGCATGACTCATCAATATTTAAAGGCTCCCTGGCTCCCTACCAGGCCCACTTCCAGGGATTGGCCAGGGACCTCCAAATATGCTGAGCAACACCCAACACTCTAAAAAAAAAAAAGGGGAGGCACCAGAGACCTGCTGAGATGAGTCATCCAGCCCTAAACTCTAACAACCCTGACCCAATTGTAGACTCACACACTTACAGCATGAGTATGGTTTGCCAGCTCTATTTCCAGCACACACTAGGAAGTGCTATGCTCACCCCCCCCCCCCAAAAAAAAAAATATATATATTTGCAATGTCCCTATTGGCTGGAAAAACCAACACAATGGCTTCGGTGCCCAGGAGCAAGGGCACCCTATAATAAAAAATATATGGGGAGAACGGAAACAACTTGGAGAAGGGATTATGTGCAAATACATATGTGCTAAACATAGCAAAAGTAGAATATGTACATTAACCACTTTACCACTAGAGCATTTTGCTGTCTTACGTCTGGGCCACTTTTTGTGCTTCGGCACTGTGCGACTTTAACTGACAATGGTGCGGTCATGCAATGTGGTACCCAAACGAAATTTACGTCCTTTTTTTCCCACAAACAGAGCTTTCTTTTGGTGGTATTTGATCACCTGTGCGATTTTTATTTTTTGCAATATTAATAAAAAAATAGCGAAAATTTTGCAAAAAAATGACATTTTCAACTTTGTCTTTTAAAAAATATCCAATATACTCAATTTATGTCATTTTTTTTGGCCAAAATATATTTAGCTACATGTCTTTGACAAAAAAAAATTCAATGAGCGTATTTTTATTGGTTTGCGCAAAAGTTATAGCGTCTACAAACTATGGTGTAAATACTGAAATTTTACGCAGCTTTAATTTCTGACTGCCCATCTCATTTCATGAAGTGCTAAAATGGCAGGGCAGTACAAGACCCCCCCAAATTACCACTTTTTGGAAAGTAGACATCCTAAGGAATGTTCTGAGAGGCATGTTGAGCTCATTGCATATTTCATTTTTTTGTCACAGGTGTTTGAAAAATAACTAAAAAAATTTTTTTTTTTTTTTTTACACAAAGTTGTCATTGAAATGATATATTGCTCACATATGCCATGGGTATATGTGTAATTACACCCCAAAATATATTCTGCTGCTTCTCCTGAGTACAGGGATACCACATATGTGAGACTTTTTGGGAGCCTAGCTGTGTACGGGACCTCGAAACCAATCACAACCATCAGAATTTCAAAGGGCGTACATTTTTCATTGCATTTTCTCACTACCTATAACGGTTTAGGAGGCCCTGAAATGTCAAGATACCACAAAACCCCCCCAAATGACCCCATTTTGGAAAGTAGACACCCCAAGCTGTTTGCCGAGAGGCATGGTGAGTCCATGGAATATTTTATATTTTGCCACAAGTTTTGGGAAAATTACATTTTTTTTTTATTTTATTTTTTTAACACAAAGTTGTCACTAAAAGATAAATTCCTCACACATGACATGGGTATATGTGGAATGACACCCCAAAATACATTCTGCCACTTCTCCTGAGTATGAGGATACCCCATGTGTGAGACATTTTGGGAGCCTAGCTGTGTACGGGACCCCGATAATCAATCCCCATCTTTAGGTTTTCTAATGGCGTAAATTTTTGATTTTACTCCTCACTACCCATCACAGTTTCGGAGGCCCTGAAATTTCAAGATAGCACAAAACCCCCCCAAATGACCCCATTTTGCAAAGTAGACACCCCAAGCTATTTGCTGAGAGGCATGGTGAGTCCATGGAATATTTTATATTTTGCCACAAGTTCCGGGAAAAATATTATTATTATTTTTATTTTTATTTTTTTACACAAAGTTGTCACTAAATTATATATTTCTCACACATGCCATGGGTATATGTGAAATGACACCCCAAAATACATTCTGCTGCTTCTCCTGAGTACAGGGATACCCCATGTGTGAAACATTTTTACAGTCTAGCCGAGTACAGGTCCCCGAAAGCCAACCTCCACTTTCAGGCTTTCTAAGGGCATAAATTGTTGATTTCATTCCTGACTACCTATCACAGTTTCGGAGGCCATGAAATGCCAAGACAGCACAACCCCCCCCCAAATGACCCCTTTTCCGAAAGTAGACACCCTAAGCTATTTTCAGAGAGGCATGTTGGGTGTTTTGCAGATCTCACTTTTTGTCACAAAGTTTTGGAAATTGAAAAAAGAGGGAAAAAAATGCATTTTCCTGTTTTTTCTTCATTTTCAAAAAAAAATGAGAGCTGCAAAATGCTCACCATGCCTCTCAGCAAATAGATTGGAGTGTCTACTTTGCAAAATGGGGTCATTTGGGGGGGTTTTGTGCAATCTTGGCTTTTTATGGACTTCAAAAGTGTGATAGGTAGTAAGGAGTGAGATCAACAATTTACGCCCTTAGAAAGCCTGAAGGTGAGGAGTGGTTTTCCGGGTCCTGTACGCGGCTAGACTGCCAAAAAGTCTCACACATGGGGTATCCTTGTACTCAAGAGAAGCAGCAGAATGTATTTTGGGGTGTCATTTCACATATACCCATGGCATGTGTGAGCATTATATCATTTACCGACAACTTTGTGTAAAAAAACAAAAAAAAAAAAAAAATTATAATTTTCCCGAAACTTGTGGCAAAATATAAACTATTCCATGGACTCACCATGCCTCTCAGCTAATAGCTTGGAGTGTCTACTTTGCAAAATGGGGTCATTTGGGGGGGTTTTGTGCTATCTTGTCATTTCATGGCCTTCAAAAGTGTGATAGGTAGTAAGGAGTGAGATCAACAATTTACGCCCTTAGAAAGCCAGAAGGTGCGGATTGGTTTTCCGGGTCCTGTACGCGGCTAGACTGCCAAAAAGTCTCACACATGGGGTATCCCTGTACTCAGGAGAAGCAGCAGAATGTATTTTGGGGTGTCATTTCACATATACCCATGGCATGTGTGAGCATTATATCATTTACCGACAACTTTGTGTAAAAAAACAAACAAAAAAAAAAATTATAATTTTCCCGAAACTTGTGGCAAAATATAAACTATTCCATGGACTCACCATGCCTCTCAGCTAATAGCTTGGAGTGTCTACTTTGCAAAATGGGGTCATTTGGGGGGGTTTTGTGCTATCTTGGCATTTCATGGCCTTCAAAAGTGTGATAGGTAGTAAGGAGTGAAATCAACAATTTACGCCCTTAGAAAGCCAGAAGGTGCGGATTGGTTTTCCGGGTCCTGTACACGGCTAGACTGCCAAAAAGTCTCACACATGGGGTATCCCTGTACTCAGGAGAAGCAGCAGAATGTATTTTGGGGTGTAATTTCACATATACCCATGGCATGTGTGAGCATTATATCATTTACTGACAACTTTGTGTAAAAAAAAAAACAAAAAAAAAACAAATGGTCATTTTCCTGAAACTTAGGGCAAAATGTAAAATACTCCATGGACTCAATATGCCTCTCAGCAAATAGCTTTGGGTGTCTACTTTCCAAAAAGGGGTCATTTGGGGGGTGTTTGAACAGTCCTGGCATTTTAAGCTCAATTTTAGCAACACATCACCCACTCTTCTAACCACTTGAAAACCAAGCCTTTTCTGTGACTTTTTGTTTACATGAAAACATTTTTTTTTTTACAAGAAAATTACTTTGAACCCCCGAACATTATATATTTTTTTAAAGCAGAGGCCCTACAGAACAAAATGGTGGATGTTGCAATTTTTTTTGTCACACGGTATTTGCGCACACATTTTCCAAACGCAATTTTTGCGTAAAAAAAAACACTTTTTTTATATTTAATGCAGAAATACACTATATAATTCCAAATTGTTTGGTAAAATTTAAAAGATGATCTTATGCCGAGTTCATAGACACCTAACATGACATGCTTTAAAAATTGCGCACGCCCGTGCCGCGGCAACAAACTACGTACGGTTTTAAAAGCCTTTAAAAGTCTTTACAGGTTACCACTTTGGACTTACAGAGGAGGTCTACTGCAAGAATTACTGCCCTCGACCTGGCGTTCGCGGCGATACCTCACATGCATGGTGCAATTGCAGTTTACATATGACACTAGACCAACGCTTGTGTGTGCATTTGCGCGCAAGCACAGGGGGACAGGGGGGTTTGATTTTTTTTATTTTTTTTTTATTTGCTTTTCTATGTTATTTTGACACCTTTTCTTTCATTTTTTTTTTTTTTTTTATCATTTTTATTGTTATCACGGTGAATTTAAATTTCCCCTATGATAGCAATCTGTAGTGACAGGTACTCTTTTTAAAAAAAATTGGGGTCTTTTAGACTCTAGATCTTTCCTCTGACCTTAACGCATCTGACCACACCAAAATTGGTGTGATAAAATACTTTCTCAATTTCCCAATGGCGCTGTTTATTTCTGGTGAAACAGAAGTCATGAAATGCTCGTAGCCTCCGGTATCTTAGGCCATAGAGATGATTGGAGCCATTCTAATCTCCAATTAGCTCTATGGTTAGATAATTGAACCACCGGCTGCACTCTCGGGTTAACCGGTGGGACAGGAGAGCCCGAGAAAAACCACGGAAGGCTGCGGAAGGCGGCGGTTGGGGGGGGGGAGGCCCCTCCCACTGCATGTAAAAACAGTCTAGCGGCCAATTACCTGCTAGGATTGCTTTTACATGTAAGCCGACCGCTGGCTGTAAAAAACGATACCAAGATAATGCCTAAATCTGCAGGCATCATCCTGGTATAACCACTCAAAGTCCAGCAACGTACCAGTACATTGCTGGTCCTTGTTTGGCATATAGGTTTTTTTTTTTTTCATGCAGCCTGTGGGCTGAACGAAAAAAAAGAGAACCTATCAGAAATCAGCACAGGAATAATGCGTGGTATTACTCATCATTAACCGCCCAAACAACCACCCACTGAATTTAATGATGGGTATACACGACACTATCCACGTATACCAAAATAGGATTTTAACTGCAGTGCTGAAATCAGAAAATCACCACAGCTGCTATCAGCAAAGGTATCCATATATGCTGAGCGCAAACGCTGTTTGTGTCAGAATATATAAAATCAATGCATGGTAGCCGACGAGTACCTGCAAGAGAAACAGGTCACAAAGGAATGAAAAAAAAAAGTACATTAAAAAAAAGTACATTAAGAAGAGTAGGACATATAAAATGACTGACACAACAAAAGTTTTTGGATTCTCATCATTAACCGCCCAAACAACCACCCACTGAATTTAATGATGGGTATACACGGCACTATCCACGTATACCAAAATAAGATTTTAACTGCAGTGCTGAAATCAGAAAATCACCACAGCTGCTATCAGCAAAGGTATCCATATATGCTGAGCGCAAACACTGTTTGTGTCAGAATATATAAAATCAATGCGTGGTAGCCGACAAGTACCTGCAAGAGAAACAGGTCACAAAAGAATGAAAAACATACAAAGGACATTAAAAGTACATAGGAAGTGTAAAAGAACATAAAAA
This sequence comes from Pelophylax lessonae, assembly GCF_965119305.1. Classification (NCBI taxonomy): domain Eukaryota; kingdom Metazoa; phylum Chordata; class Amphibia; order Anura; family Ranidae; genus Pelophylax; species Pelophylax lessonae. The sequence continues at coordinate 465,794,334 of NC_138772.1, forward strand.
ATGACTGAGACGACAACTATTTTTGGCTTTTATGTATTTTTTTTTTTTTTCTTCAAACGTCGAGTTCCAGGTTCCAGGTTCGGGTCTCTCAAAATGACGATAGCCATCGAACATCTTTTGAGACCCTGTGTAAATGTGCCCTAAACTGTGCCGTGCTGTACCCTACGCTAAAAATCTAGTAGTGTGTGGTAGCGACGGAAACAGTCACCGTGGCAAAGACCAGGTCGGTCAGGACAGTCGGGACAATAATTCCGGGTGTCACGCCTAAATCCGCGCTTGCTGCAGACACGGCATCTTTTTTGGGGGTATCTTTGTTTAGGGGTACTCGGGAGGTATTGCGGAAAATGCCTCTCATGCAGCCGGCTCACTGCATCTGGTTGGGGAAGTTGGGCAGGAGCACCAGCTGGATACAGGAGGGCTCTGATTATCTCTTCTTGGAATTGAAAGAAGGATAATGTTCCGACAGACGCTTTGTATAAGACAAAAGCGTTGTAAACAGCCAATTGAAATAGGTATACAGACACTTTTTTGTACCAGCGTCTGGCCTTACGGGCAATTAAGTACGGTCCCATCATCTGGTCGTTGAAGTCCACCCCTCCCATTTTACGGTTATAGTCGTGGACACAGAGGGGTTTCTCAACAACAACACCGGAGACCGTAGTAATTTGGACTGCCGTGTCTGGGTGAATGGAGAACAGCACGTAAACGTTTCTTTTGTCCCTCCACTTCACTGCAAGCAATTCCTCGCACCTCAAGCAGGCTCTCTCCCCCGAGCTCAGTGGGGCATTCACTAGCCGTTGGGGGAAGCCCCGGCGATTAGATCGCACGGTGCCACAAGCGCCAATTTGCAATTGAAAGAGGTGTTTAAAAAGTGGCACGCTTGAATAGAAATTGTCCACGTACAAGTGGTACCCCTTTCCGAATAAGGGTGACACCAAGTCCCAAACTATCTTGCCGCTGCTCCCTATGTAGCCTGGGCAGTCGGGGGGCTCCACAGTGCTATCTTTTCCCTCATAGACACGGAAATTAACTGTATAGCCTGTGGCCCTGTCACAAAGCTTATACAACTTGACCCCGTATCTGGCACGCTTGCTGGGGAGGTACTGTTTGATAGCAAGGCGACCAGTAAACTTAATCAGGGATTCGTCAACGCAGACATCTTGTTGGGGGGTAAACAAGGCTGCGAACCGCTGATTGAAGTGGTCTATGAGGGGCCGAATTTTGTGGAGCCGATCATATTCAGGGTCTCCCCGAGGACGACAGAGTTCATTGTCGTTGAAATGCATGAACCGAAATATTTGTTCGTATCGAATCCTGGACATAGCAGCAGAGAACACGTGCATTTGATGAATTGGGTCAGTGGACCAATATAACCGCAATTCATTCTTTCTTGTAATGCCCGTGTTGAAGGAAAGGCCCAGATAGGTTTTAAACTCCTGAATCGTAATAGGATTCCAGGCAAATGGTCTGGCAAGAGGTGAATTTGGGTTGGCGGCGATAAATTGTTGAGCATACAAATTTGATTGGTCCACAATAGATCTGTAAAGATCTTCAGTGAAAAACAGCTCAAAAAAGTTTATGGGATTAAAACCAGCTGTTTCCACTTGGATTCCGGGTTGGGCGGTGAATGGGGGAAGTACTGGCGCTGTGGAATCTGTGGGCTGCCAATTAGGATATGCCAGCGCTTCAGGGAGGACACTATGGGCTCTACGGGCCTGTCTTCGGATACGCGGTGGCTGCGGGCCACGACTCGTGCTAGCCACCGCACCAGCTTCAACTGCACTCAGGTGACTCGCCACGTCACCAGGTGATACTGCAGCGCTGGTTGAAGGTCCAGGATGTACTAGGCCGCTCGTGCTTGCCAGTTCACGAGAAATGTGAGCGACACTAGTACTGGCACTCTGCTGCATACGAGAAACCCCCGGTTCTTGCAAGTCAACAACTCCAGAATGGGGTCGGGTACGCCTGACCCTAGCAGGGACCCCTCTGTCGGAGCTATCTGTCAGGGAGCCGCTGCTGTCATCTGGTTCGTATATTGACCCTGATTCTGCCGGTGAGGCTTCCCCATCGCTCTCACCTGGCATGGTCATTATACTGTAAATATCTTCATCACTGAACGAACGTTTTGTCATTTTGGTAGCTAAATTTACCCGTACAGTGATGCGACTACTAGGTAATAAAAGCACCTGGTTGTCGAGGACTATTTGGTCGCTACAAAAAAAAAACTGCTAGTGCTAACAGAGATCAGGCCTGACTCTGCTAACGCAGCGGTTTTGTGTGATGTGTTTTTTGGAAGTGTCAGTAATCTATTGATTACTACACTTGCCTGGGTAAGGTGGTCTGGGCAAGGGGGCTAAACGCAGGTGCTAGCAGGAATCAGTGCTGATTGTGCAAACACTGCGTTTGGGGAACACTAAATTATGAGGACGCTAGTATAGTTCTGATCAGATCAGATATTGATCTGTTCAAACACTATACTAGTAACGGTGGTGTGTGTGTGTTAGTGTACTTGACTCTGACGCTAAGTAACGGTTGTGTAGTGGGACCCTGACGCTAACTAGCTAGCCTAAGTTGTGTCACCCGTGACGCTAATACAGTGATCGGTAATCACTGTATATAGTGAACACTGTGACAGGGAAGTGAAGGGGTTAAACTGGGGGAGATCAAGGGGTTAAACCGTTATAGAGGATAGACGGCGGGTGGCCTAAACCTATTCGGGCCTAGCGCAAGCGCAAATTAGGGTCACAAGTGACACTAAATACAGTGATCAGTAGTTATCTGATTTACTGTATATATTAGTGCACTGTGTTATAGAGAGTGAAGGGGTTAACTGGGGAAGATCAAGGGGTTAAACCTTTATAAGGGATAGATGGCGGGTGGCCTAAACCTATTTGGGCTTAGCGCAAGCGCAAATTAGGGTCACAAGTGACACTAAATACAGTGATCAGTAGTTATCTGATTTACTGTTTCTATTAGTGCACTGTGTTATAGAGAGTGAAGGGGTTAACTGGGAAAGATCAAGGGGTTAAAAGTTTTTTAGGGGATAGGTGGCGGGTGCCCTAACCCTGTCTGGGCTTAGCGCAAGCGCAAATTAGGGTCACTAGTGACACTAAATACAGTGATCAGTATTTACCTATATACTGTATTTAGTGCACAGAGTAATAGGGTGTAAAAGGGTTAACTGTGGGTGATCAAGGGGTTAAAACTTTATTAGGGGATAGGTGGCGGGTACCCTAACCCTATTTGGGCCTAACGCAGGCGCAAACTACGCTCACAAGTGACACTTATACAGTGATCAGTAAAATATCTGTATACCACTGTATATAGTGTTCACTGTGAGGGGTTTTGGGGGTGATCAGGGGGTGATCAGAGGTGATGAAGGGGTTAAATGTGCCTATGTGAGGTGTGTCAGTGTAGTGCTTAGTGGAACTCACGTTTTTGCTGTGTCTCTGTCTTCTCCTGGAACCGAAAGGACTCCAGAAGGGACAGTGACATCACTTCCCCTGTCTGTGTTTACATTACACAGACAGGGGAGAGTTAACCATTGGCTGGGACCGATCGCCAGACACTGACCAAAAATCATTGGTCAGTATCTGGTGATTGATCGGTTCCCAACCGAATCCTATCAGAATCGGGACCCGCGGCGCGCGGGTGCGCGCTTAGGGAGCCGAGAACGCGCCGACGTAGGTCTACGTGACCAGACGGGATCGTGCCACTTTGCCGCAGTACTATTCCAGTACTTAGCGGTAAAGTGGTTAAAAAAAAATCATTTACAGTATATTAATATAATAGGTCCCTGTAGCTAGCAGAAATACGGCACAAATATGTACAATGATGCATACATTTTATTTACCAGAGCACTTCACCCTAAAGGAAAGCCCTCCCAGCAAACTGTATAAATGTGGAAGAAACCCAAAGTCCATCACTTGATCTATAGGCAAAACTTTTTTTTTATTTTGGATAGAGTAAGGGAGAGTTTATATCCCTGTTAGATTTTGTTTCGCCATCTGTGTCCCAGAGATTTCCCCTCCATTCCTGTTTCATAGCCAAACAAGAAGTGAGAGGAAATCCCTGCAAATTAGAGGAATTCCTTGGGGACCCCCAGGTCATCAGAACTAGTGTCCCCATGGGAAGATATCCCCTCTATTACTTTTCTGGGGACAACCCAACTTTTGGGATTTTCTTTTTACTTTCACTTTCAATGATAACTGTAAACAGGAGAAATAGAGAGGGTGAGTCCCCATTCACACTAGCACGACTTGTCAGGCGACCAACGGGGGCACAGACAGCAATAAAAACTGACAAGCGTTCTAATCAAACAAAACAAAATAAATCCACACTCAGTGGTAATTTAAACAAAAAGCAGCCACTATCTGTGATACCAGCCAGACAGTAGTAGAAAACACAATAAAGCAGCGCTAAAGTGATATAATAAATAAAACAATAAGTGTGTGACACATGACCATATGCAGCAAAACAAACAATGCATAAAAATCTGTAAAGTCTGTGTAAATAAAAATAGTCCCAATAATTGTGACTGCATCAATCCTTCCAGATAAGTGTTGTGCAACTGAAAACCATAGAAGGGTTCGTCCCCACCAATAGTTCCTGTCTGTTTGGATGTTTGGCATGACAATACTTTAATAAATTCTAGCAACTTCATTCCATGACGGAGTGGGACCTATTTCTTTTTCTACAAATACCTTCCAACACACGCCTCTTACCGAATCGGCAGCACCAAAAATGATAATGGTCTTAAGGGCTTTAAGCAGGCAAGTGAGTAGAGTTGATCATCACAGGAGGAAAGCAAACATCTATAGGCGAAGGGTCCCATAGTGACTAGAAAATGGATAAACAAAAACACTACCATAGTGAAGTTCATCAAACTCATAAAAGTATTTATTAGAAAGTAGATAGCTACAATTACCTTATAAAGGTCATAAACAAGCATGTATGACAAAAGATCCAGCAAGCTGTTGGCATCCAAACACCGCTTAATCGCGGCCATTCATGCGTGAGTGTTCTAATCCCTCTCCACTCTATCCAAAACTAAAACAATAGCTGTGCCTTTAGTTAAACATTAAGCAGGGGACCCTCCTTGTCTCCACCCACTATATTCCAGAACATTCCCCAACACTCTTAAAACAGAATGAGTCAGAGTATGGTTTACCTTCTCTACTTCTCGCACACACTAGAGGGTACTACAGGTGTATTTTAAATGATAGGGACCTAATATCAGCCAAAAATGCAGAAAACACATGATACGACACAGGGTGATCATGGGAAAAGTGAGGGATTAGCCCAGAACTACACAGGAGGAGGTGGTGAATGATCTCAAGGCAGTTGGGACCACAGTCACCAGAGAAACTATTGGTAACACAATACGCCAAATCCGGCAGCACCCGCAAGGTCCCCCCCCCCCCCAAGAAGGCACATGTACAGGCCCGTCTGAAGTCTGCCAATGAACATATAAATAATTTAGAGAAGGATTGAGAGAAAGTGCTGTGGTCAGATGAAACCAAAATTGAGCTCTTTGGCATTAACTCGAATCGCCATGTTTGGATGAAGAAAAATGCTGACTATGACCCTAAGAACACCATTCCTACAGTCACGGAAGTGGAAACATTATTCTTTGCGGCTGTTTCTCAGCTAAAGGTACAGGCTGACTTTGCCGCATTGAGGGGCAAATACACAACCCTCAGCCAGAACACTGAAGATGGGTCGTGGATGGGTATTCCAGCATGACAATGACCCAAAACATAACCCCAAGGCAACAAAGGAGTGGCTCAAGAAGGAGCACCTTAAGGTCATGTAATGGTCTAGCCAGTCTTCAGACCTTAATCCTATAGAAAATGTATGGAGGGTGCTGAAACCTCAAGTTGCCAAGTGACAGCCCTGAAGCCTTAAGGATTTAGAGATCTGTAAAGAAGAGTGGCTCAAAATCCCTCCTAATATGTGCAAACCTGGTAACCAACTCTTTGCAACGTCTTATCCCTGTGCTTGCCATCAGGGTTTCTACACCAAATACTAAGTCATGTTTTGCTTGGGGATAAAATAATTATTTTACTCACTGAACTGTAACTTAATTTTTAACATTTGTATCATGTGGTTTTTTTTTTGGAGGGGGGGGGGGGGGATTTTTGGTTGATATTCTCTATTCTCTAGTCTCTAGTCTCTATCATTTAAAATACACCTATGATAAAAAGTATAGACCCTTCATTTCTTTGTAAGTTGACTTACAAAATCTGCAGGGAATCAAAAAATGATTTTACCCACTGTAAATGCAATCCAGCAGCTAGGAAGAATCTAGAATTGGTTTTACAAGCGAGCCCACTGTCGTCTCTAAAAAACGGCAGCTGCAGGCATCATCCCAGTATAACCGCTTGAAATTCAGCAACGTACGGGTATGCTGCTTGGTGGCATGTGGTTGAGGAGGGGTGGGCTCCCTCCACGCACACCTGATCTTAAACTATCCAATGCTCTGAAAATTATACAGTTAGGACCGCAGTATGTAGAGGAGCCTTCACATGGCCACTGCAGCTTACATGTTTATTTGCAAATTTGTGTAAACACAACCCTCCATTTTTAATGTGAATTCTTAGACAGGGCCAATTTAGTTGTTTTGAAGGCTGGCTGGTAAGTGTCCTTTTGAATCTTTTGTTTGTTTGGGATGTGTATTGCCCTTCCATGTGCACCGAACTGCAAAGGCTGGTTATAGGTTGGGGTGGTTGCCACTTTTATGTACAGATGTTTGAATTGGTTGCATGGATGCATTGGACTTCTTCAGTTGCCATTGTGCCCATGCTGGGGTCATGTCCTTATACCTTTAAGGAGGAGTTGGCTCCCTCCAGGCACACCTGCTCTTTAATCTATCCACTGCTAAATGTGCTCAAACTTTGGAGACTCTGAAAATTACAAAGTTAGCACATTAGCAATAGAAATAGTTCCCTAATGTTTTTGTACAAAGATACTCTTGCGCTATCAATTAAAGGTGGTCAATTGACTGACTGCGGCATGCACCGGTCAGCGAATCCGTAGCCAAAAAAAAAAAAAATAATAATACAATGTGGGTGCTGCGCTATCGGATGTCAACTACATAATAAATGGGTGATCAACGGAAAGTATTGTAGGTGAAAAATGTACACATAACCATAACAATGTATGCAGTGGTAAATATGTTTAAAAAGTTCCAAATAACTTACATAAAAGCAGGGGTGTCACACTTAGTAAATGCGGTGATCAAATAATAACATAGTGAGTAGTAATGGTGAACATTATAAACCATAATCTGGATCTCCAATCAAGCATAAAAATCAAATAAATCAGTATAGTGATCAATACATGTCCATAGCAAAATACATAGAAAAAAGTCCATAAGTAAATGGTGAAAAAACTAATAACACCATAGAATCTGATTGCAAAAAAAAATCCAAATGCGTGTGAAATTCCAACACCATGCAAAAAAAGGTGAAGAAAGTAACTGGTGTCTTGGTTATCCAGTGCAGTGACACCTCTGTGTGTTCTATTCTCTCACCTTACAGCTGTAAGGTTACAGCATAAATAAATGTCTGGTCTGAATGATGTTATGTTTCCAGATGCCTCCGGAGGGCCTCCTAAAACTGGTGACCCTCTGAAGTGGGTAATATCCCATTTGTGGTGGTACGGATAGCTCCTCAATGGAAGTGATGTGTAAAGGGAAGAAAGCTCCACATGGTGTAATAATGTTTGCAAAGTTTTATTAACAACTTGCCGACCGCTCACATTGGTGCTACTGCGGCAAAGTGGTTCGATTCCATTCAGCGACGTAGACCAACGCTGGACTCCTCCCCTTGTGGGCGGCGTGCGCACGCCACCGGAGGCTCGCTCCTGCTGTATTCAGTTACAGCGGGAGTCGGGCCAGGGGAGGAGCGGCGATGATCACCGCTGCTCTTCCCCGATCGTCGGGGATCGAGTGTGGAGATCCGCCCACTTGTGTATACAAAGCGGGCGGATCTCCTAAGTGACAGGCAGGGTCAGATTGCAGGATTCAGCATAGATGAACATGCGATCTGTCCCTGTGTCACACAGACACCTCCCCCCCCACACACGTCAGTAAGCACCAGGCATACATTAACCCCTTGATCACCAATAAAAATTAACCCCTTCCCTGCCAGTGTCATTTTACAGTAACAGTGCATATATATAGCACTGATTACTGTAGTAATGTCACTGGTACCCCCAAAAGTGTCAAAAATGTCAGTCAAGGGTCCGATCTGTCCGCCGCAATGTCGCAGTCTCGCAAAAAATTCGCAGATCGCCGCCATTACTAGTTTAAAAAAAAACAATAAAAATGACATAAATTTCCCGTAGTTAGTAGCTGCAATAACTTTTGCGCAAACCAATCAAAATACGCTTATTGCAATTTTTTTTACCAAAAATATGTAGCAGAAAACAAATTGGCAAAAAAAGTAAAAAAATTTTGATTTTTACATTTTTTTTTGGGGGGGGGGGGGGGAATTTCATATAAAAAAATGTGAAAAATATTGTTATTTTTTCAAAATTGTCGCTCTTTTTTTGTATATAGCGCAAAAAGTAAAAATCGCACAGGTGATCAAACGACCACGCAATTGTCCGTTAAAGTAATGCAGTGCCGAATCGCAAAATATGGCCTGGTCAGGAAGGGGGTAAAATCTTCCGGTCTTAAAGCGGTTAAAAATAAGCTCATTGACAATTTTTTTGTCAAAGACATGTAGTTAAATACATTTTGGCCTAAATATATGACAAAAATTGAATATATTGGATATTTTTTAACTGTCAAAGTAGAAAAATATTGTTATTTTTTCAAAATTTTCGCATTTTTTTATTAATATCGCAAAAAATAAAAAGCGCAGAGTTGATCAAATACCACCAAAAGAAATCTCTGTTTGTGGGACAAAAAGGACATAAATTTTGTTTGGGTACGGCGTTGCATGACCGCGCAATTGTCAGTTAAAGTCACACAGTGCCGAATCGCAAAAAGTGGCCTGGAAAGTAAGACAGCAAAATCCTCCGGTGGTAAAGTGGTTAACCACTTGCCGACCGCCTCCCGACTATATACGGCGGCGGTTAGCCCCTCCCAGGCAAAGTGACGTACCGGTACGTCACTAGCCTGGAAGCGAATAGGAGACGAGCGCGCGCTGCCGGGGGCGTGCTCCCACCCCCACTTGTACCTGAAGAAGCCGGCGCGTGTGACCGGCGGACCCGATGTCCGCCGGTCACTCGCGATCGTCGGGTAGAGAGGGAGAAAGGCAGGTGGCTAATGTAAACAAAGCCGCCTGTCATTCTCCCCTGTGTAAAAGCACAGATCACTCGGTCCTGCTATGTAGGACCGTTGATCTGTGCTGTTACACACACAGCCACATCCAATCACAGTAAGAAACACGCCCCTAGGGACACACTTAACCCCTCCCTCTCCAATAAAGTTAACCCCTTCCCTCCCAGTGTCATTTTTACAGTAAAGTGCATATGTATAGCACTGATTACTGTAGTAATGTCACTGGTACCCCCAAAAGTGTCAAAAATGTCAGTCAAGGGTCCGATCTGTCTGCCGCAATGTCGCAGTACCGCAAAAAAATCGCAGATCACCGCCATTACTCGTTAAAAAAAAGACAACAACAAAAATTACAAAAATCTTTCCCTTAGTTAGTAAACGCAATAACTTTTGCGCAAACCAATCAAAATACGCTTATTGTGATTTTTTACATTTTTGGGGGGGGGGGGGATTTCATATAAAAAAATGTGAAAAATATTGTTATTTTTGCAGAATTGTCGCTCTTTTTTTGTTTATAGCGCATGATCAAAAAATCGCACAGGTGATCAAATACCACCAAAAGAAAGCTCTGTTTGTGGGAAAAAAAAGATGTCAAATTCATTTGGGTACAGCGTCGCGCGACCGCGCAATTGTCCGTTAAAATCACGTAGTGCCGAATCGCAAAATACCCTATGGTCAGGAAGGGGGTAAAATCTTCCGGGGCTTAAGTGGTTAAAATGGACTAAAAACACTCACTTGCTAAGCAGTAAACAAGACAGATGATCCAGGACCAGCGAGCTTGTCCTCCGGCGACACTTCCAGGTTGGCCTATCGCTCAATCGCGATGCGTAGCGTCACGCCCACGTAACTTCATGAAGTCACATAAGGAGTGATTACCTGTGGTTGAATGCATCCAGGGGAGACGATCTGTTCCTAACTGTAGGTCTGCATCCACCTATGATTTCACCTGCAGGAATCCGCCGCAGCTGAAGTTAAAATGCCATGTGAATGAGGCCTAAGAATTCCAGGAGGAGTGATTAGTACTCACTGTACATTGTTTTTTATGCTATCTTGATATTCCTAACTATAACCATTTGAATTATTATTTGTGACTGATGATGATATGCTGTTGGCATTTTATTATAATGGATACTTCCTTGTAAAAAGGACTTTAATTGCATTACTATTAATATTTTACTAAGAGAACTTTTTTATATGTTGCATTATTAACATTTACATATTGTTTGAGAATATTATTGTGTTACCAGATCTCCTATCCTATAGTGCCTGCAGATTAGTGATTAAAATATTCCCATCCAGTCACAAGCAGTAGTCATGGAGGCATTTTTTTTCATCTTTTTAAATTACTTTTCATTCATTAAAGGGCACATGGTGTTCACAACATTGGTAGGGTAATATAATTCAGCATCTCAATTGCTTCTGTTAGTAGATTTGCGAAGCTATACAGTAGTTTACTAGGATAGAAGGATATGATTAAATAGGTAATTTTCTTTTTTTTTTGTAATGAAAAGTCTTTCCGGAAAGCCTGTGTCAAGATAGCTATGGAGGCTGCAACTGATGGTCTGCTTTTGGAAATGTTATTTGGCTGGCAAATACCTTCTTTACTAAAGTGCTAAGGCTACGTTCACATCTAGGCTTTGCTATATTTACAGACGTTTTTCAGGCGTTTTTTCGGGCATTCACATCTAGGTGTTTTTGGGCGATATTCTGCTCTAATCCCATTAATTTCAATGGTCCCGGTTCACATCCAAGCTTTCTGATGCCTTAAGCAAAACACCCGTCGCTCAAAAAAGTACTTGAGCTTCTTTTTTGGCAGATTACAGGCGTTTTCATTTTTTTTCATTGGTCACTTGTCAACCTAAAAACGGCTGCACAAAAACGCCTGTAAAACGCCCGAAAAAACACCTGAAAAAAATAGCAACGCCTAGATGTGAACGTAGCCTTAAGTTAGAGGGTCATCCTGACAGCCAAGCGACTTGAATTTTTAGAACGAGAGGTCAGCAATGTCAAGCGTGATGTATCTACAATGAGGACTCTTCACTTAAGTCCATGAGTGGTTCTTCTACCCTAAGTCCTGGTTCACACTTATGCGATGCGGGAACCCTGCGAATCTACTGCGGGTTCCCGCATTGTATTCCCAGCTCAGGCAGTTCATACTGCCATATGCGAATTGCTGGGGGTGTCAATTCAAAGTTAACGACACCCCCAGATCAGTTCACATATCGCAGTGCGAACTGACATTCGGACACGAATCGGATAGCATATGTGTGAACCATCCTGCGATACGATTCTGCTGCGGACCAAAAAAAGAGGCCTGTGCGTGTTTGTGCCAATTCAGCAGTGAATTTAGCCATACTATCTGTATGGCTGAATTTGCATCGCACAGACATTGCATGTGATTTTCAGAGCAGTGCGCTCCGAATCACATGCGATGTCTGCCATCGCAGATGTGTGAACCGAACCTAAAGGCTGGAAATGTATAGTAGATGCTGAAACAAAGGTCTTTAATAATGGTTTCATGTAGATCCTTTTATTGTTGCACTCTTAAGCTTCCTACACATGATGAGAATATCGGATGAATGATTGTCCTTTTTTTTCTTGCATGCTAATCTCATATTAACCATAGGCTTTAGGTTTCATAACACTGTATGTTGATGCAAATGTTTCTTTCTTTTGTCTCTCCTATATGCTTAGCACTAGTGTTATCAGTCACCATCTGGGCAGCAGAAACATGACTGTGTGGATAGTGAGTCACACCCTCTAGAGATAAGCCCTTCAGTACTGATCTGCATATAACAAATGCATCAACACTATAAGACTCCAAATTGTATCATATACAATATCTCACAAAAGTGAGTACACCCCTCACATTTTTGTAAATATTTTATTGTATCTTTTCATGTGACAACACTGAAGAAATTAAACTTTGCTATAATGTAAAGTAGTGAGTGTACAGCTTGTATAAGGCCCCGTTCACACTGGGGCAACGCTACTTTGCCGGGGGACCTCATAGGTCGCGGCGCGCTGCTCGCCCCGCGACCTCGGAGCGGCCGGCACGGACTTCATAACATTGAAGTCTATGCAGGTCGCTCCGGGTCGCCCCAAAGAAGCTCCGGACCCTTTTTCTAAGTCGGAGCGACTTGTGTCGCTCCTATTAGAACAGGTCCGCAGCTTCTCTATGGAAGGCGACCTACAGCGACCTGTCAGGCGACCAGGTCGCCTGACAGGTCGCCCCAGTGTGAACGGGGGCTAACAGTGTGTCAGGTACCTGACTGGAGGCTGAAGTGATGAGAGGGCTCCCCTTATGGCTAAGTGCAGAGCACCCCTGATGGTGGGTGCTGTGCCCCAAGATGCATGGTTTGCCTGCCGCTGATGCTGTCTGAAGAGACCAGATGCAAGGACACCCACAGGTAGAGAAGGTGGTAACAGCCAAGGGTTCTCTGGAGGCGCTGGTGGATCTTGACAGTAGAGTAAGCGGAAGCAAGGTAGAAGCCAGGCTGAGGGTCAAACACAGCAGGTCAGTCCGGAGCAGAGACAAGTAGAGTAGTCAAGATCAAGCCGGGGTCAAACACAGGGTATCAATCTGGAATAGACAGGAGCAGGTCCGAGAAGCAAGCCGGGTATAGAGCCAGGAGATAAGCAAGAGTGGGTCAGGGGGAAGCCGGATCAGTAACTGGTAATCAAAACAAAGGCACAAGGAACAGGAACACAGGATACAAGCTGAAGATAATCCAGCAATTTCTGATAGCCACTGATGTCTTTATATAGGCCAGTGAACACTGGCAATTAGCGCGCTTTGTGTACGCCAATGCGCCGTCGCGTACATCAATGCGCCAATGTGTGCCTTTCACTAATGCGCATGCGCGAATTAGCACGGCCATATTATGCATTGGCATATTTGCCTGTTCATCTTGGAGTTCTTCCCTGACAGTGTAAATTTGCTGTCCCCTCAAAATAACTCAACACACAGCCATTAATGTGTAAACCGCTGGAAACAAAAGTGAGTACACCCCTAAGTGAAAATGTGCAAATTGAGTCCAATTAACCATTTTCCCTCCCCGGTGTCATGTGAATCATTCGTTTTACAAGGTCTAAGGTGTGAATGGGGAGCAGGTGGGTTACATTTGGTGTTCTCGCTCTCACTCTCTTACTGGTCACTGAAAGTTCAACATGGCACCTCATGGCAAAGAACTCTCTGAGGATCTGAAAAAAAGAATTGTTGCTCTACATAAAGATGGCCAAGGCTATAAGAAGATTGCCAAGACCCTGAAACTGAGCTGCAGCACGGTGGCCAAGACCATACAGCGGTTTACCAGGACAGGTTCCACTCAGAACAGGCCTCGCCATGGTCGACCAAAGAAGTTGAGTGCACGTGCTCAGCGTCATATCTAGAGGTTGTCTTTGGGAAATAGATGTATGAGTGCTGCCAGCATTGCTGCAGAGGTTGAAGGGGAGGGGGTTAACCTGTCATTGCTCAGATCATATGCCGCACACTGCATCAAATTGGTCTGCATGGCTGTCGTCCCAGAAGGAAGCCTCTTCTAAAGATGATGCACAAGAAAGCCCACAAACAGTTTGCTGAAGACAAGCAGACTAAGGACATGATATACTGGAACCATGGTCTGTGGTCTGATAAGACCAGGATAAACCTATTTGGTTCAGATGGTGTCAAGCGTGTGCGGCGACAACCAGGTGAGGAGTACAAAGACAAGTGTGTCTTGCCTAGAATCAAGCATAGTGGTGGGAGTGTCATGGTCTGGGGCTGCACGAGTGCTGCCGGCACTGGGGAGCTACAGTTCATTGAGGGAACCATGAATGCCAACATGCACTGTGACATACTGAAGCAGAGCATGATCCCCTCCCTTTGGAGACTGGGCCGCAGGACAGTATTCCAACATAACAACCCTAGACACACCTCCAAGACGACCACTGCCTGTACACTCACTACTTTAGATTGTAGCAAACTGTAATTTCTTCAGTGTTGTCACATGAATGACATAATAAAAGATATAATAAAATATTTACAAAAATGTGAGGGGTGTACTATCAAATTATTCTGTTGCTCAGTATTGTAAAAACTGAAGATATTCATGTTTTTTTTTTTTTTTTTTTTATAAATTCAATGCTTATTAGGAGAGGAAAAGGCATACAATACAGGCAAGAGCAAAGGTACAGGTCCAGATACAAGACACAAACAGAGAACAACTCAAGAGTGAACACAAGCGGACCGCAGTACATACGACCACATATTGATAGGCAGTATAGAAAATGTCAAAGAAAATTGCTACTGGAAGCTAGGCCCCCGGAGAGGACTCACCCCCCACCGGCATCCATCACATGGCGGGGGTACGGTGGGAGAGAGGAACAATCCGGGGGGCCCGATCCCCCCCCCCCCCGCAGTCGTCCAGAAGTAACAGGTGTTTGCATGCCCAGGGGGAGAGATAAAAAGACAAGGAAAAAATTGAAAAAAATTTCTTTCCCTTTCTTCCCCCTTTTTCCTTTTTTGTTTAGAAGTTGGGAAGAACCCACATAGTAAGAGGGGAAGAGGAGAGGAGAGGAGAACAAGAAAGGGGGGAAGTTATAGGAGAAAGGAAGAAAGGGGGGGAGGGAGGGGGAGAGAGGAGGGGGGGTGGCCAACCGGTCTGCCGAAGATGTTCATGTTTTAAAAAAGAACATGCGGTGAGGTCAGTGGCTGGTGAGGCACTGGCTAGTATCAGAGTCAGATACACACAGGTTACATATTCACAAGTTACGTATTTGATTCTCATTATGTAAGCCATTGGAATTCTATAAGTTCTACTAGTTCTACTCATTTAACAAAAATATTTACAAATGCTGTCCCTTTAAGATGTTTTTCAGTCACCCTTTTTGTTAATGCTGGAAACAATATTACTAGAAAAGATGACAATAAAGATTGAAGAAAAAATAAAACATGGCTCTTTATTTTCTGAAGCCAGAAATATAACAGTAATATTCAGTAATAAACAAGTAAACAATAAAGTGTTTAGGGTTATTTACTAAAATGTGAAATGCAGGAGAATTTAAAATAAATGGTAAAACAGTGAAACAATCCAACTAAAAAATATATATAACGTTTGGGGGTTCTGAATAATTTTCTAGCAAAAAATTCGTTTTTTTTACATGTAGGAGAGAAGTGTCAGAATTGGCCTGGGTAGCAAGTAGTTAATTACCATAAGTAAGAAATATACAAATAACTATTATATATTGTTTTTAAGGTAATTTACTATATTTTTAAAAACTGTGCTCAAGTAGGTGGCTTAACAGACAAATGAATGAAGTTTGAAGTTATAACTTCAAACCAGTAATTTCGCACTAAATAGATAAATAATAAATGATTATGTTATAACATGTATCATAAAAATATATTATTTAAAAAAAAATATATATATATTATTTTGCTTGAATAAAATCAAAATCCGCAGCAGCAGATTCTCCCTCTTAACCACTTCAGCCCCGGAAGGATTTGCCCCCTTAATGACCAGGCCATTTTTTGTGTTTCGGCACTGCGTTATTTTAACGGATAATTGTGCAATCGTGTGATGCTGTACCCAAATAAAATAAAAACGTCCTTTTTTTTCCCCACAAATAGAGCTTTCTTTTGATGGTATTTGATCACCTCTGCAGTTTTTAGATTTTGCGCTATAAACAAAAAAAGAGCGACAATTTTGAAAACAACACCATATTTTTTTGTTTTGTGCTATAAAACATCCCCAATAAAAAAATATGTAAAAATTTAATTTTACTATCAGTTTAGGCCAATTTGTATTCTGCTACATATTTTTGGTAAAAAAAAATCTCAAAAAGCGTATTTTAATTGGTTTGCGCAAAAGTTATAGCGTTTACAAACTACGGGATAGATTTTTGGATTTTTTTTTTTTTTTATTAGTAATGGCGGTGATCTGGGATTTTTAGCGGGACTGCTACATTGCGTCTTCTCTCTGTTTCCTGGACGATTGAGGGAGGAAGGTGGCAATCGCTGCCTCTCCTCCTGCGGCCCACACGCGCCGCTGAAACCACAAGCATTCCAGTCATGTAGTACTACGTGACTGGACGCAGCCGTGCTGCCGTGCCGCAGTAAATAGCCGGTGGGCGGTCGGCAAGTGGTTAACTGTGTGAGAAAAACATGGGATTATGGATAAACCTTATACCTATAAACCCATGTTTTTTCCTTGTAGGTAAGAGGGCTGGGCTGGGCTGGAAGGGAGTATTTGTCTTTTAGACACATGCCCTCTTCTATAATACTACAGTGAGGGGAGAGCCTCCACTGCAGCATTTTTATTGGAGAGCTTGGACCAATGGTTCACATGAACTCGCACAATTTCAAAGCCGCATTTCAGTCCGACTTTGGGGGCAACTTCATGCACAGATGTCTATTGAAATCACCCCCGAAATTGCCAAAAGTAGTGCAGAAACTACTTTTGGAAATTGGTGCGGTGCTGCAAAGTCTGCGTCCCACCGATTGGGACTCTCCCATTGCCAGCATATGACTGCAATGTCAAATCACGCCTCTGTGAAAGGGGCTTAAATGTAAAAAGTCGCAGCAAATTTTATTTTATTCAATCCAACTAATTACTCAAAATGTACTGTAACATGAAACCTATAGCGTATTTTTCATAGGTACATCATTTTTTCTTACAGTACTTGCTGTTCCAACATTGATGCCTGAGAATCATATACTGTACAAGTTTGTAAGTGCTCTCCCTAGTGGTCATCTGTATATTAGGGAATGTGATTACGAGCCCTCCTTTATTACTTCTGATATACAGTATGTTTCGTTTGCCTCATGGGGAACCTGTTGTTTCAGTCTGTTTTGACTGCAGTCTATAGATTTAAAGCGGTAATAAACCCAAAACCAACAATGTAATATATTGCAGCTTACAAGTCATTAGATGTGGTGGCTATATTAATTT
Source organism: Pelophylax lessonae (assembly GCF_965119305.1). NCBI lineage: Eukaryota > Metazoa > Chordata > Amphibia > Anura > Ranidae > Pelophylax > Pelophylax lessonae. Next base: position 465,811,554 of record NC_138772.1, read on the forward strand.
TCTTCTTTTTAGGCTTTATTTTGCCTGGTGATTCGGCCAAGTAACACACTTTCTGTATTAGAATGCCCCCACTCTGGATGAAAGAGCAACAGAGACAACTATGAACAGCAGCATTGTCAGTATGGGGGAAGGGGAGTGTGAGATGGACTAGCAGATTTAGATACACTAAACAAATTGAAGTTAAACTCCAGATCACACTTTTTAAGCAGTTACAGTTTTGTTCCTTTGGGGATAAAGGTTTTACATAAATAAAAGCTGAACACTGTAAGCACCCTTGCCAGTGATAAATAGTTTGTCTCAATCCTCTAATTGCTACATCTTCAGAAAAGCTTGTTTTGTTGAAAAACAACAGACATAAACCTGGTACACACAATGAGAATATCGGACAAATGATTGTCTGTTTTGTTTTTTTGCATGCTAGTTTCGTATCGAAAACCAATAGGTTACCAGAGTTACAAAAATTCCCATGAGACAGAATACAACCTCCCACAAGTCATTTTAAATGTGATTTGACTTGTTTTTTTTTTCTTTAGAAATGTAATTTTTGCTACAGCATGTTACAGAAAACAAGAGACGGTTTTTGACAAGTTCTTTATTTAAAATGAAGAATGTACCCCGTTGTAGCTCCAACGTGTCTTCTTTCTCCAGTTTTGCCACCGCTCTCTTCTTCCTCTGGTCTTCTCTCTTTGCTGTCTTCTCCCTCCTCTGATATCTTCTTCCTCCTGTCTTCTCCCTCTGCTGTCTTCTCCCTCCTCCGACTTCAGAGTTGTGGTTGTGGGGGTCCATGGGCGGGGGGCATTCAGTACAGGCACAAGGTATCTGGCAAGATTTGCAGGTATTTGATGCACTTATCAAACAGATATAACAAAATGCTATCAATGGTATATTTAACAGACCAAAAGGAACCAAATAAGGTCAGATCATTGCCAAGGTTTGCATACCCTTTGATTTGTCTTCACCAATGGTTGCAATGTAACAAAGGAATTAGCCAGCTTAACAGAACTCCAGGCCACCACATTCTAAAACCCTTGGAGTCTTGAGCTTTGGCATGTCTCTTCCAAACCCTCTATCTTTCTGTAAGCCATTGAGGGACCTTATTGGGCGGTGGGTTACTGGGCATGCAAGATTTGAATGAGCTGTCTCATAGAATGCATCCTTCTGTAGGCTCAGGCAAATGTCAACACTTCCTATTGTACCCTAAGTCAAATCTAAGGCAAATTTTGTGCTGTACACCCCCAAACCTACCCCCCCCCCACTATTCCTTACACTGACTGCAATAATGGAGCACTCTTCCCCCCACTGACACCCACATTTGGGCGCTATTCCTCCCACTAATATAATGATGGGCATTGTTTTTTTCCACTGACACAAATACATTTTTTTCATAGACTGATCACAGTCCAGCCCCGCTAAAGTCTGGAGGACAGTTAATTGGCCCTTTGTTTTGATGGTTTGGAGACCCCTGGTATAGACTGCTGGTAAGGGGCCCCTCTAGTGGTGAGAAATAACACTGGGAGGCCTCAGTGAGAGTTTATTGGCATTGGACTCTCATATATAAATTTTTAGCCCCTACTAGAAAAAAAAGAAGAAAAACGTTTTGGATGCATGTGGTCTTTAACCACTTCAATACAGGGCACTTTCACCCCCTTCCTGCCCAGGCCAATTTTCCCCTTTTAGCGCTGTTGCATTTTGAATGACAATTGCGCGGTCATGCAACACTGTACCTACACCAAATTTATGTCATCTTCCCCCCACAAATAGAGCTTTCTTTTGGTGGTATTTGATCACCTCTGGGTTGACTGAAAAGTTAAAAAAAAAAAAAGTTTTTTGTTTATGTTATACAATTTTGTAAATAAATAAGTTTTTTCCTGCACCGATGAGCACTGATGAAACTGCACTGACAGGCACTGATGAGGAGGCACTGATGGGGTGGCACTGATGGGGTGGCACTGATGGGGTGGCACTGATAGGCGGCACTGATAGGCGGCACTGATAGGCACTGATATGTGGCACTGATAGGTAGCACTGATATGCAGCATTGGTGGGCACTGATAGGCGGCACTGCTGGGCACTGATAGGCGGCATTGATGGGCACTGATAGGTGGCACTGATGGGCACTGATAGGTAGCACTGATGGGCACTAATGGGCACTGATAGGCAGCACTGGTGGGCACTGATGGGCACTGATAGGCATCACTGATCGGCACTGACGGGCGGCACTGATGGGCACTAATGGGCACTGATAGGCGGCACTGGTGGGCAATAATGGGCACTGGTGGGCGACACTGATAGATGGCAATGATGGGCACTGGTGGGCAGCACTGATAGGGAGGGCACTGGCGGGCAGCACTGATGGGGAGGGCAATGGGGGGCTCCCTGAGCCTTGATTGCCATCCCTGGTGGCCATATTGGGCATCCCTGGGGTCATAGATGGGCATCCCTGGGGTCATGGGTGGGCATCCCTGGTGGTTCTAGTGGCACCCCCCCTCCCCGAGGGTCGGCACTGGTAATCAATGATCTGATTACCAGTGCCGACCCCCCCCCCCCTGTCAGGGGAGCCACCGATCGGCGCTCCTTTACTCGTGCCTGTCAGGTACGAACGAAGGAAAGCCGATCAACGGCTCTTCCTGTTTACTATGTGACCAGCCGTCAGTAGGCTCTTTACCGAGATCGGAGATGCAGGGAGTCAGACTGACACCTTGCATCGCCCCGGGGGGCGCGCAGAGCTGTATTATCCTGCCGCCGTCATATGACGTCTGGTCAGGATAATACAACCACAATCCCGCCGTCAATTTGCTATAGGGTGGGCGGGATGTGGTTAAAAGCAGTTCTCTAATCTGTAACAAAAATATAAAAGTCAGCAGCTACAGTGCATCCGGGAAGTATTCACAGCGCTTCACTTTTTCCACATTTTGCCTTATTCAAATATGAATTTAATTCATTATTTTCCTCAAAATTCCCTAATACCCCATAAGGACTAAGTGAAAGAGGTTTGTTTAAAATCTTTTCAAATTTATTAAAAATAAAATAACTAAAAAAAATCCCATGTACATAAGTATTCACAGCTTTTGCTCAATAAATTGTTGAAGCACCTTTGGCACCAATTACAGCCTCAAGTATTTTTGAGTATGATGCTACAAGCTTGGCACATCAATTTTTGGACAGTTTCTCCCATTCTTCTTTGCAGGACCTCTCAAGCTCCCAGTGTGGCTTCCAATATGGCCACTCTACCATACAGGCCTGATAGTTGAAGTGGTGCAGAGATGGTTGTTCTTTTGGAAGGTTCTCCTCTCTCCACAGAGAAATGCTGGAGCTCTGTCAGAGTGACCATCAGGTTCTTGGTCACCTCCCTGACAAAGACCCTTCTCCCCTGATCACTCAGTTTGACTTTGCGGACCGCACTAGGAAGAGTCCTGGTGGTTCCAAACTTCTTCCATGATGGTCGGATGATGGTCACTGTGCTCATTGAAACCTTCAATGCTGTAGAAATTTTTCTGTACCCTTCCCCAGATCTGTGCTTCAATACAATCCTGTCTCAGATGTCTACAGACAATTCTTGGATTTAATGGCTTGGTTTGTGTTCTGACATGCACTGTTAACTATGGGACCTTATATAGACAGGTGTGCACCTTTCCAAATTATGTCCAACCAACTGAATTTACCACAGGCGGACTGCAATCAAGTTGTAGAAACATCTCGAGGATGATCAGTAGAAACAGGATGCACCTGAGCTCAATTTTGAGTGTCATGGCAAAGGCTGTGAATACTTATGTAATACAGTATGTGATTTTACATACACAATACACTTATGTGATTTTTTTCGTTTTTATTTTTAATAAATTTGCAAAGATTTCAAAAAAATGTCATTCGTATTGTCATTATGGGGTATTGTTTGTAGAATTTTGAGAAAAATAATGAATTTAATCCAATTTGGAATAAGGCTATACCATAACAAAATGTGTAAAAAGTAAAGCAGTGCAAATAATTTCCGGATGCACTGTACACATCCTGTAGATGCTGACTTTTACTATTAGGAAACTTGCCTGTCCATAGATCCAGCGCCGTCTTGACCCAGTTAACCCTTGTTAATGGTCCCACAGTCTTCTGGGGCCTGTGACTTGTCCAGAAGACTGCGGGGAGGGATGGGTTGAGAAGAACTTCAAAACTGTCAGAACTGTCAAAACTAGGTACTAGGGATGGGCAACGGTTCGGCCTGAGCATGAGTTTAGGCAAACGTTGGCTGTTTGCCCATTCGATGAACACCTGAATTATTAGGGCTCTCAACCGTTTGTTCGGCCCGCTAAATGACCATAATGCACTACGCCGCCGCACAGTACATTGAAAGCCCCGATTGGCTGAAGCAATGAAAGTTTTGCTCAATCGGGGCACAGAGCACTGTTAGAGCCATGATTGGAGAAAGTAATGATGACTCTATTCAATCATGGCTCATTGCTCTTAGTCCCACCCCACACTATAAAAGTTTTCTTTCAATAGTGGCCAATTGTAGTGTGATATTGGTGTGGAGAGAGTATCAGTTTAGTGTGAATCTAGGGGTAGTTCAGTCAGTGTGAGTGTAGTGACCTGAGTCACCTGCCCATTTATGTTTACTTTAGTGTCAGCTTGTTTTGTCAGGGCAGGTTTCCTGCATTATAGTTCAGTGCGCTAGTGCACGTTTAACAAAGTATATTTCTGTGTGCTACGTGCAGCTTAACGTAGTATACTTCAGTGCATTACGCACTGTTTAACGCACTATATTTTTGTGCATTAGTGCATGTTTAACGCAGTATATTTTTGTGCATTAGAGCACGTTTCACACAGTATATTTCTGTGCGTTAATGCACGCAGTATATTTCAGCGTGTTACTGCACATTTAACGCCATAAATTTCTGTGCATTAGTGCACGTTGAACGCAGTATATTTCTGTGTATTATTGCACATTTAATGCAGTATATTTCTGTGCATTACGCAATGTTTAACACAGTATATTTCTGTGCGTTAGTGCACATATAACGCAGTATATTTCAGTGTGTTACTGCACGTTTAACGCAGTATAATTCTGTGAATTAGTACACGTTTATCGCAGTACATTTCTGTGCGTCATTTCAGGTTGAATGTAGTATATTTCAGTGCGTTATGTGCCGTTTAACGCAGTATATTTCAGTGCGTTAGTGCACATTTAACACAGTTTATTTTAGTGCGCTACGTGTGGTTTAACACAGTATACATCTGTGCGTTAGTGCACGTTTAACACAGTAAATTTCTGTGTGTTACATGCCATTTAACGCAGTATTTTTCTGTGCGTTAGTGCACGTTTAACGCAGTATATTTCAGTATGTTACTGCACATTTACCACAGTATAATTCTGCATAGCAGTATATTTCTGTGCATTATTGCATGTTTAATGCAACACATTTCTGTGCGTTAGTGCACGTTTAACGCAGTATATTTCGGTACGTTATTGCACATTGAACACTGTATATTTAAGTGCATTACGTGCCATTTAACGCAATATATTTCAGTGCTTTAAGTGCCATTTAACGCAGTAAATTTCTGTGTGTTATTGCACGTTTAACGCAGTATATTTCTGTACGTTTTTGCATGTTTAATGCAGTATACTTCAGTGCGCTACTGCACGTTTAACGCAGTCTATTTCTGTGCATTAGTGCACGTTTAACGCCGTATACTGCTTTGCAATATTGCATGTTTAACGCAGTATATTTCTGTGCAATATTGCACGTTAAACGCAGTATATTTCTGTGCGTTATTGCACATTTAATACAGTATATTTCTTTGCGTTACATGCCGTTTAATGCAGTATATTTCAGTGTGTTACTGCATGTTTAACGCAGTATATTTCTGTTGCGTTGGTGCATGTTTAACACAGCATGCTTCTGTGCATTATTGCACGTTGAATGCAGTATATTTCGGTGCATTACGTGCCCTTTGATGCAGTATATTTCAGTGCGTTACGCGTCGTTTAAAGCAGTATATTTTTGTGCATTACTGCATGTTTAACACAGTATATTTTATTGTGCTATATGCCGTTTAATGCAACATATTTCTGTGCATTAGTGCACGCTTAACGCAGTATATTTCTGTGTGCTATTGCAGGTTGAACGCAGTATATGTCTGTGCGTTATTGCACATTTAATACAGTATATTTCTGTGCTTTATGTCCTGTTTAACGCAGTATATTTCTGTGCGTTAGTGCACGTTTAATGCAGTTTATTTCTGTGCATTATTGCACATAGTAGGCAGTATATTTTAGTGCATTTCATGCTGTTTAACGCGTATATTTCTGTGCGTTAGTGCACGTGACGCAATCCCTGTTGTGTTCCTGCTGGAGCAGACTCTGCGTGGCATTATGGACAGGGCAATCGAGCAGAGCAGCAGGACGAAGATGAGGTCTTCCTTTCCTCTCAAGGCCCACTTTATGCAGACATCATTTTTCCTATGCCACAGAACCACAGAATACACAAGAGGAGAGGGAGGAGGAGGAGGAGGAGAAGGAGGATTCTGGCAGTTTTGGAGGCATTGAAGCATAGGAAGACATACGTCAACCCACAACAGATGGTTTTCCGTCCTCAGAATCCTTGGGAGTAGTACGTGGCTGGGAGGAGGCAGTTCCAGATACTGTATTTCTCATTGACCCCGGGGAGTCTGCTTCTCATGCCTCCGTAAACTGGCTGTGCATGGGTTCCCTTATACTTCAAAGCCTGCGAAAGACCCAAGAATACGTGGCATCAAGGGGAAGGATCACTATTGGTTGGCAACCCTCCCTGACCACCGTTACAAGGGGAAAGTCTCAGAATTCATCCCGTCACCACAGAGGGTGCAGCAGATGAAATCTCTTGAGGACACTTTAAAGAGGAGTTTATCTAATGCTTTTCTCCTTTTTCTACAGTGTCATTGAAAATGTAGTTTTGAGGCTTCTGTTGGTCAAGAGAGGAGCGGTGGAGAAGGGGGCCACCTAAGTGATGCATTTCACAATTTTTTTAGTCCTCGCTGCCTAGGGCTCTCAGCTTCCACATCCTATTGGCAGCATCTGTATCATATGGTGTACAATTATCTAAGGGCAAAAATAGAGATGGAGAGCTTTCCAGTTGATGACCCCTGGGTTACTGGGTCATGAGAATAGACCACTGGCCAGAACTTGCCCAGCATGCAATTGAGCTGCTGGGCTGCCCTGCATCCAGTGTGCTTTCTGAAGTTCTGCTGGCGGTTTTGTTACTGATAATAGAACTCGTCTGTCCACAGACTCAACGATCTGTCTGACATTTATTAAAATGATGCAGTCCTGGATTACCAGCAGCTATGAAGCCCCTGATGCCAGTGTCACTGATTAAGTGTTTTTGGGATGCCGAATCTCTGCAAGACTTCTAGGCTGCCTAGTTTTGTGGGTGTTGATTTCATCTGGAAGAATTTTTTTGGTGTAGGTTTCATGGGCACAATTAACACCCAAAGACCAATTTTTCCGCACCTGTTTGACAGGGGCATATCATTTAAATTTTTGATAACAAGGCCAATTCTTACTTTCATCAAGAGTACCTCTATAGAGTTACGGTGTGAAGGCACCACAGACACCCAAAGACCAATTTTTATGCACCTGTTTAACAGGTGCATATCATTTACATTTTTGACAGCAAGGCAATTCTTGCTATCATCAAGAGTACCTCTATAGTGTTACGGTGTGAAGGCGCCTTAGAAACACAAAGACCAATTTTTCCACGCCTGTTTCTTCTATCCAAAGTCTGCGGAAGAGACACCAGAATTTATCCCAAAAAATCTCTAATCTTGTTCCCAATGCACTGCATTGTGGCCTCATCATACAGACTGGCTCCCCAAATTGTTGCTTACAAAATAAAGAAAGTTTTAATGGGGAAATGTCATTTTTTTGGCTTTATGAATACAATTATTTCTGCAGCAGCATCTCTACACAGTACAGATGTACAACTTTACAGGCAGACTAAGGGGACCCCTCAGGCACTATATTGAAAGGAATTTTTCATTTTTATTGCAATCTTTATGCTTTCACTTTAGGCTTCAGTAAATCACTGCTCATTTAGAATTGATGTTTTTTACAAACATTTTTTCATTGATACATGTCCCCCAGAGCAGTACCCAGACACCTATAACCATTGTATGCCCAATTCATTGCATATAAGCCTTCAAAATGGGAACTTTTTCCAGTTCGGGTCCCATAGACTTCTATGGGGTTCGTTATTCGGTTCCGAACTTTCGTGATGTTTGAAGGTTTCTGATGCGAACTGAACAGGGAGATGTTTGGCCCATCCCTACTAGGTACTTGCTTAAATGACATGCCAAATTAGGTAGAGTAGGGGGGTAGGAGGACTTAACCTTAAACCTTTAATAATCTGTAGGATCAGTTATACATGATTATGTGAAACAGTTGCCTTTTGTATGACTTAATTATTTCTACATTTATCTGAAATGTTTTAAAATGCATTTTCAAATGAAATCAGATAGATCTAACAGATTTAGTACTCTCGTTACACACAGTACCATTACCATGCGATGGTACAAAACTAATTACACCTTGATGTATTTTTCTACTGTAAATGTGCTGCAAGCACATTTTAATCATTTATTACATTAACTCTGCCATCTGGTTCTGAGCTCTTATATCAATACAGGCTGTAATCTCAATGTGTGGCACAGGCATTGTTTGATATAGCTTATTAATTGTTTTTCTCCTTCTCTCTGGTAAGGGAACATTTACTTTGTTTTGTTTGGATAGAGCAGAAAAGTAAATGTGACATCATGAGGGTCATATGACATCCAGTTAGGGACAACTATCTATAATATAGCAGCACCAGTTACAGTACATCTTTAGAATAGCAGGATTATGGTAAGGAGGACTGATGTAGCTGAAATAATTCAGCAGCTTCCTCTACCTGGGCAATAACCATAGTTGTAACTGAAAAGTAAATGATGTCTGCCAAATGTTTGGTTGGATGTGCCAAAGACTTCAATTATTCTTCCATACAGCATTCTTGTTGAGTGCAAAATACAAAAGGGGTTTTTGGGGGCTGTTCTGTTTTAAATGCCACTTTATAAAATGACATGACATACCTCTTTAGACCTAGTCTGTCTGAACAGTATGGTCACTTGCTCACTTGGCACCATCCACAGGTAGCGTAACTCTTTAATAATACAGAGAAGTTGAATCCAACTCAATTTTACTTCAGCTATTACAGTACAGAAAATGCATTTCCACTTTCCCAATCTTTTTAAGTGTGAGAAGACATGACTTCCATAAGCCTTGTCTCTGCAAGGAACTAACACTGACTAAGGAAATATGGAAGGAAAAGAGAGGGTCTAGCTAGGACTGAACTAACTAACAGGAGGGGAGGGGAAGAGAGAGATTCCAAATCACATAAGTAAACAAGCTGTAGTCTAAAACACCACTAGATTTCAGTGCACTACAGAGCAATAACAACTTCATGCAGTTTAATACATCATATAAAAAATTGCATATAGGTGGGACACAACAGGGACATAACGCAACATTGTCCCACTGTTCAATTTACCAGCACTCCTTGATGATGTCCTTGTGAAGGTGCCAAGGCCTGGAATAAAGCAGTTTGTTATCAAATATCTAGGTGCATTATGGTGCTGTCATTTCAGCACTGTAAACTTGAATATTAAAGAATACGTTCACCTTATTAATAAATGTAAAAAAGGAACAAAAAAGGTTATTTATTATTTTTTTATTTTTTTTTATTTACTTGGAGCCTGCATTGCACCTGTGATCAGCAGATTGTGGGTGCATTGCAGGACTCCTGCAAACTTCTCAGTGTACCTGTCTGCTCGTACCACATGCAGGCAGACAGATACACACTGATAAGAAGAGTAAATAAACTACCAGAGTGCTTACCAGCGCCTTGTTAGTTCATTGAAACTACAAGTCGACAGCCACAAATGAATGACTTGGCCAGGCAGGCGGAAGGTGGAATTTTGAAGGTGCCAAAGACAACACAAACGTTATAATAAAATATCCAAAATATTATTACAAAGTGTGTACAGTATTAAAAGACAACAATACATAGTGTTGTCAATTTTATACATAAAAACCATCAAGACACATCCAAATGGCATGTTGTACGTGCAGTTACTTCAGCTCAACATGTTTCATCAATTGCTGGCTTCATCAGGAGTCTTCATCAGTGTTGGGGTAGTTACTCAAAAAATGTAACTAGTTACTAGTTACTTCTGTAAATTGTAACAAGATTACTTTACTAGTTACTGCATTTGAAAAGTAACTTCACTACTTATTACTTTACTTTCCTCTTTCTTAATTGACCGTGTAGAAGAAGATACATGACACTCTTTCTGCATAGAGTTTATTGTATAAACACAGGCAATGTTCCCTCTAATTTTTTACTGTGCTGAGCAAATAAAAAAATTTCTGAGCGCAAACCTTTAGATTGAGCAATTGGGGGGGGGGGGGGGGGACGTCAATGCAGAGTGACCAGCTTGCCCCAATAAACTGCAGAGTGCCACAGCAATGCCCCCAATAAACTGCAGAGTGCCACAGCAATGCCCCCAATAAACTGCAGAGTGCCACAGCAATGCCCCCAATAAACTGCAGAGTGCCACAGCAATGCCCCCAATAAACTGCAGAGTGCCACAGCAATGCCCCCAATAAACTGCAGAGTGCCACAGCAATGCCCCCAATACATTGCAGAGTGCCACAGCAATGCCCCCAATACATTGCAGAGTGCCACAGCAATGCCCCCAATACATTGCAGAGTGCCACAGCAATGCCCCCAATACATTGCAGAGTGCCACAGCAATGCCCCCAATACATTGCAGAGTGCCACAGCAATGCCCCCAATAAACTGCAGAGTGCCACAGCATTGCCCCCAATAAACTGCAGAGTGCCACATCAATGCCCCCAATAAACTGCAGAGTGCCACATCAATGCCCCCAATAAACTGCAGAGTACCACAGCATTGCCCCCAATAAACTGCAGAGTGTCACAGCATTGCCCCCAATAAATTGCAGAGTGCCACAGCATTGCCCCCAATAAACTGCAGAGTGCCACAGCATTGCCCCCAATAAACTGCAGAGTGTCACAGCAATGCCCCCAATAAACTGCAGAGTGCCACAGCAATGCCCCCAATAAACTGCAGAGTGCCACAGCAATGCCCCCAATAAACTGCAGAGTGCCACAGCAATGCCCCCAATAAACTGCAGAGTGCCACAGCAATGCCCCCAATAAACTGCAGAGTGCCACAGCAATGCCCCCAATAAACTGCAGAGTGCCACAGCAATGCCCCCAATAAACTGCAGAGTGCCACACCAATGCCCCCAATAAACTGCAGAGTGCCACAGCAATGCCCCCAATAAACTGCAGAGTGCCACAGCAATGCCCCCAATAAACTGCAGAGTGCCACAGCAATGCCCCCAATAAATTGCAGAGTGTCACAGCAATGCCCCCAATACATTGCAGAGTGCCACAGCAATGCCCCCAATACATTGCAGAGTGCCACAGCAATGCCCCCAATACATTGCAGAGTGCCACAGCAATGCCCCCAATACATTGCAGAGTGCCACAGCATTGCCCCCAATAAACTGCAGAGTGCCACAGCATTGCCCCCAATAAACTGCAGAGTGCCACAGCAATGCCCCCAATAAAATGCAGAGTGCCACAGCAATGCCCCCAATAAAATGCAGAGTGCCACAGCATTGCCCCCAATAAAATGCAGAGTGCCACAGCATTGCCCCCAATAAAATGCAGAGTGCCACAGCATTGCCCCCAATAAAATGCAGAGTGCCACAGCATTGCCCCCAATAAAATGCAGAGTGCCACAGCATTGCCCCCAATAAAATGCAGAGTGCCACAGCAATGCCCCCAATACATTGCAGAGTGCCACAGCAATGCCCTCAATACATTGCAGAGTGCCACAGCAATGCCCCCAATACATTGCAGAGTGCCACAGCAATGCCCCCAATACATTGCAGAGTGCCACAGCAATGCCCCCAATACATTGCAGAGTGCCACAGCAATGCCCCCAATAAACTGCAGAGTGCCACAGCATTGCCCCCAATAAACTGCAGAGTGCCACAGCATTGCCCCCAATAAAATGCAGAGTGCCACAGCAATGCCCCCAATAAATTGCAGTGCCACAGCAATGCCCCCCCGCGACCCCGTGCACTTACCTCACGGACGGTCACGGCACTCTGTCTTCAGTCCCCGGCTTCCAGCTTCCCGCGTCTCCATCCTCCCGAGTCCCGGTGCCTCCTCCTCGGCCAATGGCATGAAGTTGGCCTTTCGGCCAATCAGGAAGCGGGAGGACCCGCTCCCTGATTGGCCAGGAGGAGGACCCGTATGACAATAGCGAATTTTCATTCGCTATTGTCACACGATGGGCGTGCTCTCGGGGTGCACGCTCTGCTCCCTGGCCGCTCCGTCTGCGGCTGCGCCGTCTAACTAGGTGCTTGCGCGGGACGTAATTTCCACTGCGCGTCCGCGCACGCGCGCACCTTAAAGGGAACACTGAACACAGGCTTTGGGAAACATGAGAACAAAACCTGAAAAAAACAGAATAAAACATAAAGTGCAACAAAAAGTCATAAACTTCATCCCTCTCTGTTCTTCGAAATAACGATTGTATCGCACGGCTTGGGTAACGCAGGAAAGCGCGTTCCTATAGCCTAATAAAGTAGTGTAGCTACCTCCTATAGCCTAGTAAAGTAGTGTAGTTACCTCCTATAGCCTAGTAAAGTAGTGTAGTTACCAATATTAGTATTGTAACTAGTTACATTACTTAGTTACCAAAAAAAGTAATGTTGTTACTGTAATCAGTTACTTTGTAACTAGTTACCCCCAACACTGATATTCATACCACTAGGAACGAAACACGATAATTAGCACATATGTTCATCATATCAAGAATGATACATACAACATTTAACATACATCTATTGTATATACTGTACATGGGTAATCTTGGAGAGTACCTTACCAGGAGTGTTCAAAATTCTTCGAACAATGGTTGTTAAAAATACTACTTTAAGTACCAAAAACCCATTTTTGGCAAGTTTAACAGGTGTTTTCTGTACTTTCTGAAAATGTTCATAGAAAATGTTCATCTATGGACTGGCAAGCTGCAATATATTACATTTGTGTTCTTGAGTTCAGATATCTTTTAGCACTTAATCTAAATCCAACACAGAACTCTAAAATAACCTATTGTTTTCAGTAAAACTTTCTGACCTAAAAGATCATATTGTATCTAAGAAAAATGTAACTGGTACATGACCAGATTTACACCTAATCTTTAAAATAGTCAGAAAATTAAGTCCTGCAAGATCACTTCAGGCTGGCTTCTTTTGCAGGTACAGCTGTAAAACATTAAAAATAAATGCTTATACTGTTAAAAATCCAGTAACACATTGTCTCACCCTGCTCTGAACATGCTCAGTTGCTCTCAATTTTTAGGCATTTTTAGGCACTTCCAACTTTGTAGAGGCCGATCTGCTGACAGCCTTAAAGAGGACACAAGCAAACGTGACAGTTAGCAATCCTGGCATTCCAGGAATGCAACTGTTTTTTGAAACTTTTAACCACTTCCATACCAGGCCTATTTCGGACACTTTGTGTTTACAAGTTAAAACCAGTATTTTTTCCTAGAAAACTACTTAGAACCCCCAAACATTATATATATTTTTTTAGCAAAGACTCTTGAGAATAAAATGGCGGTCATTGCAATATTTTTTGGCACGCAGTATTTGCGCAGCGGTCTTTAAAACGCCATTTTTTTGGGAAAAATTAAATTTCACTGCATTTAAAAAATACTAAACAGTAAAGTTAGCCCATTTTTTTTGTATATTGTGAAAGATGATGTCATGCCGAGTAAATAGATACCCAACATGTTACGGTTTAAAATTGCGCCCCCCTGTGGGATGGCGACAAACTACGGTCAATAGAGATCTCAATAGGCAACACTTTAAATTTATTTAACGGTTACCAGTTTAGAGTTAGAGTGTAGCTCTTTTTTTTAAATTATTGCTCACGCTCTGGCGATCGCGGCGATACCTCACATGTGTGGTTTGAACAGCGATTTCATTCGCGGCTCGACTTCCGTATACGTTTTTTTTTGTGCGCGAGCTAACGTTGATCGGGGTGGCTAAATTTTTTTTTTTTCCCATTTATTTAATTTATTTTTTTAACTTTATTACAGTTTTTTAAAAAAAAAAAAATCTGATCACTTTTATTGCTGTCACAAGCAATGTAAACATCCCTTGTGACAGCAATATGCAGTGACAGGTACACTTTATGGAGGGATCGAGGGTCTAAAAGACCCTCGACCCCTCCACTACACTTCCCTGTATGCAAAACGCCGAAAACGGCGTTTTTGCATACAGCCGTTTTTCAAATTTGGCGCCGTTTTGCAGCACACTAACCCGGAAGTGACGTCATGGACGCCGCCTCCGGGTTACGTCATCGGAGACCCGATCGATGCCGTATCCGGCATTCATCGGGACTCCATCCAGCCGGCGGACGCGCCGGCTGGGTGCTCGGGGCTCCCGGTGGGACGGGAGCCCCGGTAAAAGCCGCGGAAGGCGGCGAGAGGGGGGGGACGTCCCCTCCCGCCCCCCAGGGTAACGATCGAGCGGCTCCCGAGCCGCATCGATCGGTACCGACGGAAAGCCGACCGTCGGCTTCAAACAACGGTACCGGGATGGTGTCTCTAGCTAGAGGCATCATCCCGGTATACCCCCGCAAAGTTTACGACGTCATATGACGTCGTCCTAGGGGGAAGTGGTTAAAGAATATCTTCACTTTTGTGGGGAAAAAAAATAGCAAATAAAGAAAAAATAATTTAGCATATACAATTGCGACACAAGTCATATTGTACAGTAAAACCTTGGCTTATGAGTAACGTGGTTTGGGAGCATTTTGATAGATGAGGAAAGTTTTTTTTTTAAATGTTGTCTTGGTTTGCGAGCGCTGTCTTGATATACGAGCAATATCAGAGCAGTAGTTTTAATGTAAAAAAAAGGAATGACACTCACAATGTTAAAGTGTTTGTTAACCCACTCTGCTATGTTGATATAATCCTCTTTGTTTCCCAATGCTAGCTGCTCCTGTCACTGTGTTTTATAAAAAAAAAATGGCTTTACCCGATTTCAGATCAGCCAGTCACGTGACCCACTGCCTCTCTCCTCTCCCTGCCTTACAGCTGCAGCGGGTGGAGCCGTGATTCCCCTGCTGACGTCAGTCAGGAGGGGAGGAGCAGAGGAAGAGAGAGCCGGCCAGTCACGTGACGGCCGAGCGGCACTCTGAAATCATCTAAAGCCAGCATTTTTTTAATAAAACACAGTGACAGCAGAAGCTAGCATTGGGAAACAAAGAGGATTATATAAGAAAATAAGAGGTTTTTCATAATTAGAAGGGGAGGGGACAGGCACCTGACACAGACCAAATTACACAGTACACTTTATACTGTATTTTGTATTGCTGTAAACATTTTTATATGAATAAATGGTTGTGGAACGAATCATCTGATTTTCCATTATTTCTTATGGGGAAACTTGCTTTGATATAAGAGCGCTTTGGATTACAAGCATGCTTATGAAACGAATTATGCTCGCAAACCAAGGTATTACTGTATATGAATGTTATTAAAAATTACCTTAACTTTTTAATCTGCAACTGCTGTAATTTTCTGAAAATGCAATGCAATATGGCTACCTGGAGGTGTTCTGTACACAGAATGTATACTGAACAAACCCCAGAAACATCATTTCCTGCTTGTGTGATTGGATCACCAATTCTCCTAGAAGTCTGACTGAGATACAAGTCAGATTTCAGGCATCCCCTGCAACAAAAATGCATTTTTGGTGAGATACTCCCAACAGGAATAGTTAATACTCCCATTGCACACATTCCTGGATACAGGCACATCTATGCTGCAGCAATCACCAGCTGGACACTGGATATATCACAGATAAGTATACATGTTCACCAGCACACCGTGGATCTTGCATAGCAGTCCCTAACCTTTTATTGCAAAAGGATCATGCGACGAGCCAGAACCGCAGGGGTGACACGTGAGGTGCACGGTGGGCCGATGAGAGACAGCAATAATACAGTTCATCGGTTTACTCACGGTTAGCAGAAAGCCTCCCTGGGCTGGTCGCACAGTGAAGAGGAAGACAGCACGAAATCCTCCGGGGCACGCTCTGTGATAGGGAAACGCCAGCCAAGATGGTGGTTGAGGTGCCCGTGATGACAGGGGTGTTTAGAGTGCTTGTTGTGGCTGGGTCCCTTGATGGTATTTGTCGTGACGCCAGTACCGTTAATGGTGGTACAACCAGTTGTGATAGCAATAGTGAAGAATGAGGTAGACAGTGGTAGGATACAACTCACAACTTTTACTGTGACTGGTTTTGATTGCAGTACAAACATCCAGATAGAATACAGTCTCTGGGTAAATAGAGGAATTCTGCTGATCCACTGTTAATAGGTTTTGGTAGGTCTTGTCTCAGGCTGTGGTTCAGTATAATGCTTACTTGTTCCTGGTCCCTTTAGAATCCAGTGAAATTTGGTGAGGTTGCCAGTGGCTAAGGAAATCCTTCACCTTTATTCTCAAAGGTCTTGCTGCCGTTTGGTGGCTTTTACCCTTTGATTTAAGCAGTTCCAATTTGTCCCTTCTCTGGACTGACCTTCACTAACCTTCTACATGGAGCTTCTCCACACACTCACTTCCTGAACTGAACACTGACCACAGATAAACCTGAGCTGGGATAGATATCCCAAAGTGGTGCTAACCCCATCTTGTGGTGGGAAGTATGAAGCACACTTGACCAGCCTATGAACAGGGATTAAACAGGTGTCAAATGCAAAATGACATGCAATACAGCGATGACAAAGAAATAATACATTTGCAGTTCCCACGTGTCCTGAGTGGGACGCTGCATACCCCCATGGTAAAACGTGTGTCGACCTCGACACATTTTTGACTCGATGTTGTGTCTTCCTGTAAGATATAAGAGAAAGGGAAAAGCATGCATGCATAGGAAATAACAACATAACCCCATTCTTGTACTTCTTGTATCTGTAAGTAAAATAGGTTAGGCAAACATATCTCAGGCAACAACGAAATGTGTCAAAAAGGGGTGTAGTTTTTCCTCTGAAGACTGGTGATGTATGGCAAAACCAGAATAGTCCATGATGAGATGGAAAAAGAAAAAGAAAACAAAAATAACATCTCAGGAGGCTCACAGGGTATGAGTCCGTTCCCTGGGCACAGGAAAAAAATGTCAACAGAAGAATATCACGGAGGCTCAGGTACGTGAAAGTCTATCTCCGGGTGCAGGCTTGAACGTTGCAAAACAGTAGGTAAGTAGTCCTTTTAAAAAGTCCTTTAAAGGAAATGAACATATCACAAGTAAGTCTTCTTCTCACTCTGGAACTTCAGATGATGTAAGGATGCATTCAACGATGAGATGGCAGGGTTGGTAGTTGTCTTCATGGCTGCTGGTGCAGGAAATCCTTAAAACGGACAGGTGGTTGTCCTCTTGTAGTCCTGTCGGATCTTCGTAGCGGCTGAGTTTCTACAGGTCTTGTTTCAAGGGAACTTGGTGTCTCTTGAGCTGTAGTAGACACTTCTTGAGATAGCTCTTCTGGTTGAAGTGTGGTTGTATTGGTCTTGGCAGGCACTAAGATATTGAGCCATGGTGTAAGGAACCACTGTAAAGGATCAGAGTCTAATAATGCTTTTCCAAAAGACTGTAGTGGACCCTCTGAATCAGATGATTTTGTAGGCTCTGGTTCTATGGATTGAGTTTCCTCTTGGACAGCTTCTTCTTGAAGAGTTTCTTCTTGAGTACTTTCCTTGAGACATAACTTAAGGCGATTGCGATGTACTACACGTGATTTGTTCTCTTTAGTGATCTCATAAGTATGAGTCTCTGGATTGAGAATAGCTGTAATGGTGTAAGGTTCTCTCTCCCATTTGCTATCTAACTTGCTGGTGCGATGGTCGTTTTTTAACCACACGTGGTCACCAATTTTGAGAGGTTCTGCTTTGGCAGATTGGTTATAATCTTTTTGTTGCTTTTCATGAGCATGTTCCATGCGATGTTGAACAATTTCTTGTGCATCAATTAGACGTCTTTGGTGCTCACTCACCCAATCAGTCTTTGGTAGAGGGTTGATTGCATCAGGCACTTGTACGCCCAAAGTATGGTCAGCAGGTAGTTTACCTTGTCGGCCAAACATGAGATAGTAAGGTGTATATCCAGTAGAACAGTGAATGGTGTTATTGTAGGTGTACATCAATTGAGGCAATAGAGTAGGCCAATCACTTCTTGTAGCAGGTGGTACTGCTCTTAACATCTCAATTAAAGTTTGGTTCATTTTCTCACAAAGTCCATTTCCTTGGGGGTGGTAGGCTGTGGTCCTGATTTTCTGACAATTGTGAAGTGTACACAGTTCTTTGAAGAGTTGCGACTCAAAGGCAGATCCCTGATCTGTAAGGATTCTTTCTGGGCATCCATATGGCAATAGGAAATGTTTCCAGAAGGCATCTGCAGTTGTCTTAGCGGTCAAGTCCTTGACAGGTACGGCTACAACAAATTTGGTATAATGATCAATGATGGTCATGGCGTATGTGTAACCTGAGCGACTTGGTTCCAGCTTCACATGGTCAATTGCAACTATTTCTAGCGGTGTTCGGCTTACAATAGGGTCTAAGGGTGCTTTTTGGTCATGTTTTTCATTTCTTCCAACAGCACAGGTGGAACATTCTCGACACCACTGTTCAATGTCTCCTCTCATCCCAATCCAATAGAATCTTCTACGGATGGTAGCTTCTGTCTTCTGCACGCCAAAGTGTCCCGATTGATCATGATACATCTCAAGAATGATCCTTGCATCTCGGCGTGGTATTAAGATTTGGTATAGACGATCCCAGGTAATTGGGTCTAAAGTTCTTCTTAATAGTAGGCCCTTCTGTAGGAAGAGATGTTTTCTGTGTCTCCATAGTTTTGACAATTCTGGATCAGCATTTCTTCTGCGAATTCTTTCAGGTGTTCTTCCGCTGGTGAAGAAATCTTGCAGTTCTCCCAACACTCTGCTTTCATTTTGCAGCTTGGTCCACTTTTCTTTGTCCAATTGGGATCTTGGATCCACTTGTTGTTGAAGGTTAAGAACTTTTCTTCCTTTGATGGTGATAATGTCTTGTTGGGCAAAATTTTTGTAAAAAGCTGGCATTTCTACCTCTTCCCAAACATCTTCCTGTGTAGTAGGGACTTCTTGGGTAGGCAGACGAGATAATGCATCTGCATTTCCATTTGCTTTTCCTGTTCTGTATTTTATGGTGAAATCGTAGTTAGCTAGGCGTGAGGCCCATCTTTGTTCCAATGCTCCCAGCTTAGCGGTATTAAGATGTGCTAGCGGGTTGTTATCTGTGAAGGCCACAAATGGTGTTGCGGCAAGGTAATCTTTAAATTTTTCTGTAACAGCCCACACGAGTGCGAGGAATTCCAATTTGAAGGAACTATAGTTTTGGTCGTTTCTTTCAGTACCTCGAAGAGATCTACTAGCGTAGGAAATAACTCTTTCTTTACCTTCTTGTACTTGCGACAGGACAGCTCCCAGACCTTTCTTACTAGCATCTGTGTAAAGATGAAATGGCTGCTGGTAATCTGGATAGCCTAGGATTGGTGGTTCTGTTAACTTCTTCTTCAGGAGCTGGAAGGCAATTTCTCTTTCTGTGTTCCATTCAACTGGTATTGGAGACTTTTGGTACCTCTTAGGATGTCCTCTCAGAAGTTCTAGTATTGGCCCCGCAATTTGGGCAAAATGAGGAATAAAGCGCCTGTAGTATCCTGCAAAACTGAGAAAACTCCTCACTTCTTTCACTGTAGTAGGAGTAGGCCAATTTCGGACTGCGGCTATCTTCTCTGGATCCGGTTTAACACCTTCAGAGCTTACAATATGCCCTAAGTATTTGACTTCTGACTTCAGTAGATAGCACTTAGATGGTTTGACTTTGAGTCCATGTTTAATGAGGATTTGAAAAACTTCGGCCAAATGTTTCAAGTGATCTTCATAAGATTTGGAGTAGATGATGACATCGTCTAAGTACAACAGGACGGTTTCGAAATCTTTGTGTCCTAAACAACGCTCCATTAATCTTTGAAAAGTTCCGGGTGCATTGCAAAGTCCAAAAGGCATGCAGTTGAACTCAAATAGGCCCATAGGGGTGGTAAATGCAGTCTTTTCACGATCTTCAGGTGCCATTGGTACTTGCCAGTATCCACTTGTTAAATCAAGGGTAGAGAAGTAGGCTGAAGATCCTAAAGCTGTCAAAGATTCCTCTATGCGTGGTAAAGGGTAAGCATCCTTGTGGGTGATTTGGTTAATTTTTCTGTAATCCACACAGAATCTGATGTTACCATCCTTTTTACGGACAAGGACTAGAGGTGCAGACCATGGACTATGGCTGTCTCTAATGACATTGGAGCCCTTCATCTCTTGGATCATTTGCTTTACGGATTGGTACATAGTTGGTGGTATAGGCCGATATCTTTCCTTGATCGGTGGGTGTGAACCTGTAGGGATGGAGTGCTTGATGATATCCACTTCTCCATAGTCTGTGGAATGCTTACTGAAGGCACAGTGAAGCTCCTTCACAATTTTTAGTACTCCCTCAATTTGGTTTGCTGGTGTGGAAGCATCTCCCACATGAAGTTCTTTCCACCAGGATGTGTTTACATTTTGGTCCTGTGGGTTCTGGCTCTTTTTAATTTGCTCTGTGGTAGCTGTAGCCACACTGATGACATCTTGAAAAGTGACTTGGATTAGCTGTGCAATAGGACGGTGTTTTGTTAGTGTTACACTGCTATCACTCAAGTTTAGGAGTCGAATAGGCACTTTACCTTCAGAGACAGTTACTAGGCTTCTTGCAGCTCTAACTAGAGGATAGTCTTCCAAAACAACAGGCTCTACCAGGGCTTGGTAGTCTTGACCTTGAATTCCGACTACAGCTCGGCACCACAGGAGAGTTTCGGTGTTGGGTTTGAGGATCACAGGTTGCTTATCCCGGATGCGGGCACAGCAAATTTCTCCTTTTTCGTTGGTGAATCTCTGTTGCGCATTTAGTACACGGATGGTTTGTTGGATCACCTTCTTAGAATCAGGAGAGGCAGTAGGCACTAACTGGTGCAAGGCTTCTAGCATCTCAACATAACAGTTCCTGAGGACATTCATTCCTAGGACTATTGGGGGGTTAGGGTTATTGTCTCTGACTCGTACCACAATAAGGCCTTGTCGAGGTAGTGTAGTTCCTCCTACTTGAATGGTAGGTTCCCAATAACCATGGACTGGTACGGGTTTGCCGTTACTGGCTATGAGACTCAGCCAGGATTCTGGAGGCTGGGTAAGCTGATTTTGATCCCAGTATTTTTCAAAGGCTGCTTGTTGGATAGTGGTGACTTGGGATCCGGTGTCAACTAGGGCAACAAAAGGAACTCCATTTATTTGAAGTGTCACTTCTGGACGGGATCCAACGTATCTTGGCATCCAGTGGGGATCTTCTGGACCTATTGGTTTAACTCCCGAGGGGTGGTCCTTGGCCTCGGGGGTTTCCCTGTTTAACTGCCAGCAGGTTGCTTCTGTATGGCCTGGCTTGTGACAGTACGTGCAGATAGGCCGCTTAGGGGTACTAGTGCAATCAGGGGGGCGTCCGCCAGAATTTCTGGAATAAGTCTCTCTATAATTAGAAGGGAAGAGTCTTCTGGAAACAGGTTTCTCATCCTCTAGCATTAATGGTTTCTCCCATTGTTCCAACTTTTGGTGGACTTTCTCCAGACTTTTAGTCAGGAAATGGACTTGCTCAGTCAAGGCGGCAACTGCGTCAGGAACTGGAGCTTGGGTTGCCTGACTGACTATAGGTAAAGACTTTGCAGGGGTAACCAGCTGTGATACAGGCACTTCAACAGATCTAACAGGTTCTGTTGGTGGGCTTTTTCCCAGTATGCTGATAGCTAATTCTTTAAAATCTAAGAAGGTAGCTCCTGGATGTTGGGCGGCTAACATTCTTAGTTGGCTCTTTAGATTGTCTGTATTGACGCCTTCAATAAATTGTTCTTTCAGGGTTTTGTCCTGATTCTCTGCCTCACGGGGGTCTACTTGGACAACAGCTCTAAGGGCTTCCTGCAAAGATAATGCAAAGTCTCTGAGTGACTCACCAGATTGCTGTTTCTTGCTGAAGAACCTCATCTTGACCTCTGACATGGTTCTGGGTTCAAAGGTGGTGTAGAGACGTTCAAAAATCTGCTCCATGGTCTTTCTCTCTGAGCTCGGCCAAGATTTCACTTCTCTGAGCGCAGCTCCTTCCAATTGTGCAAGAAGAATCTCCATCTGTTGCTCTGAGGATACAGGGTACAATCTGAACACAGCAAGAATTTTTTCTTTAAAGTCCCTTAAAGTATGAATTTCTCCAGAATATCGTGGGAACCAGGGGGC
The DNA here is from genome assembly GCF_965119305.1 of Pelophylax lessonae. Lineage (NCBI taxonomy): Eukaryota > Metazoa > Chordata > Amphibia > Anura > Ranidae > Pelophylax > Pelophylax lessonae. The sequence continues at coordinate 465,834,061 of NC_138772.1, forward strand.
TCCAAAATAATAAGGCATGGTTAAAGGCATTAAGCTTGGTACTGCAGCGGCTGGTATTGTACTGGGACCGACTGCGGCTGCTGCAGGGGGTCCGCTGAGGTCAGGCTGCATGTTATCTTCCTGCACAGACATGGTAACAGCAGGTGAATTCTAGTTAGGTAAGTCAAATGCGTTTTTAGACACTTTTTGTGCGGCGTTGCTATGGGCGACCGTTGTCTTGCGGGTGTATGGCCCTTTAAGAATTTAATGTCAGCTGAATACAATGCTGCAACAAAGTTGATTTTGGGTCTCTGGCAAAGTTCCTGCTATTAGTGCTCCTTATAGTTAGTAGAGGCAGCTGACAGGTTGCGATTACTGCTCGGACAGCAAGCAATGCGATTATTTTCTCTTCTTTTGCTCGCATGCGAAGTCTCGCGACTTCTGGGGCGTGCGCTTGTCACACTCTCCTCCCAGGATTGACACAGCAAAGGTAAGGCGGGCTGGCTGGACAATTTTGCATAAATGGGTGGCACCAAACTTTCCCGCTCTGCAGGGGGTGTCACTAACTTATCCACAGTGATGGCGCAGAAATATTTAAACATGAAGGCCTCCGGCAACCATTTTAAGTGAATAGAAACAGTCAATTCAAATACAGCAAGCAGTTTTGTTGACACACAAATGTCTGATTTCCTCTCTTTGGATGCTGCGATTTTTATGCTGATAACTGGGATAACACTTCCATGCGACTTTGAAACAGTTTAAACAGTTCTGTGGCCCCACACAGTGTGCAATAAGTAAACAGTCTCTCAATAAAGCAAAGGGGCTTATTCTGATGCAACAGTCTTTTAGATAAGTCGCAGGGGTTAATATCCTGTTCGTGACGCCAAATTTTTATGCGACGAGCCAGAACCGCAGGGGTGACACGTGAGGTGCACGGTGGGCCGATGAGAGACAGCAATAATACAGTTCATCGGTTTACTCACGGTTAGCAGAAAGCCTCCCTGGGCTGGTCGCACAGTGAAGAGGAAGACAGCACGAAATCCTCCGGGGCACGCTCTGTGATAGGGAAACGCCAGCCAAGATGGTGGTTGAGGTGCCCGTGATGACAGGGGTGTTTAGAGTGCTTGTTGTGGCTGGGTCCCTTGATGGTATTTGTCGTGACGCCAGTACCGTTAATGGTGGTACAACCAGTTGTGATAGCAATAGTGAAGAATGAGGTAGACAGTGGTAGGATACAACTCACAACTTTTACTGTGACTGGTTTTGATTGCAGTACAAACATCCAGATAGAATACAGTCTCTGGGTAAATAGAGGAATTCTGCTGATCCACTGTTAATAGGTTTTGGTAGGTCTTGTCTCAGGCTGTGGTTCAGTATAATGCTTACTTGTTCCTGGTCCCTTTAGAATCCAGTGAAATTTGGTGAGGTTGCCAGTGGCTAAGGAAATCCTTCACCTTTATTCTCAAAGGTCTTGCTGCCGTTTGGTGGCTTTTACCCTTTGATTTAAGCAGTTCCAATTTGTCCCTTCTCTGGACTGACCTTCACTAACCTTCTACATGGAGCTTCTCCACACACTCACTTCCTGAACTGAACACTGACCACAGATAAACCTGAGCTGGGATAGATATCCCAAAGTGGTGCTAACCCCATCTTGTGGTGGGAAGTATGAAGCACACTTGACCAGCCTATGAACAGGGATTAAACAGGTGTCAAATGCAAAATGACATGCAATACAGCGATGACAAAGAAATAATACATTTGCAGTTCCCACGTGTCCTGAGTGGGACGCTGCAATCACATCATAACAAGGTAACTGCAACGTTTCTGTGCCACGCAGGACCCCTTTGTCATGCCTGACAAAGAGGTCATGCGTGGCTACAAAAATTTGCACTTACCTTGTTATGATGTAATCCTTTTGCAATAATAGGTTTTGGACTGCAATGCAAGATCCATGGTGTGCTGGTGATTATGTATACTTATTCCCAATAGGAACACGTCTAAAGGGATGCAGGCCCATGAGATTTCATCATCAGTGCTCTGCAGGTGCACAGCTGATTGATAATTATGAAACCACTCGCATTAGACCCACAGAGGCACAGAGGAACACACTGATTTATTCAGAATAATAAAAGATAGGACTCTGGAACAAAGCTTGTTATAATTCTTGCAATGTACAGAGATCACTCAGAGGGGAGTGTTTTTTTTTTCTCAACAAAAGTGGAGTTACACTTTAAATTGATGGATTTAGTTCCCCTTTATGATTTACTGCTGTTCATGGGCTCTGGGCGTCAGCAAATGGGGCAGCCTCCAGCAAGAAGAAATAGGAGCAATGCTAGAGATAATTTACAGCACACACTAATTTTGGTAGCATAATTATTAATATAGAATGTATGTTACTTGCTAAAGAACATTTTATTTTATCAAATTGTTTTAGGAAAAGATCTGCTTTAAACTTAATGATTAACTTGAACCTAAGGCCTCATGCACACTGGATGTTACCAAAACGTCAGTAGAAAGCTGTAGCTTTAGGAGTTTTTCAGCTTTTTTGCAGTAGCATTTTTCAGCATTTTTTAGCTTTTTCAGCTGTAGTGTGTTTTAGCAAAACAATACTACCACAAAAGCATATGGCTCAAAAATGTTAATAAACACAGAATAGCTGAGTTTTTCTGCGTTTTTTTTGTGTGTTTTTTAGCGTTTGCTTAAAAAACACTAGTGGATGAAAAAAAGACAACACATGGCGAAATGTGCATGCATTGAAGGGATATACTGAACATATACAGGTACATATACAGTATATATATATATATATATATACACACACATTTTTGTTTTCACCCAGGCATACATGTACATTGTACATGAATTCTGATGAGCCTTTCAACCCCCTCCATCTAAGTTTTGATTTATCAGGTGCCATGCTTATTTGTGAATCAACTGAGGACGAACTTTAAGTCCTTGTAGTACTTTATAAAAAAGAGCAAAGTTAACTAATAAAATATGGACCTATATACAATGAGAACTACTAATCTACTAAGTATTAAGCTGTTATATATACTGAAATCTGTATTGCAGTGGATAATATTAACATTGAACCATGTACAGGAACTGTGTTGAATATACATTTTAACTGTATGGTATATAGTAAACTAATACTACAATAAACTAGACACACTGCCGTTATTCTTATATTGTCTCCAACTTCTAATTATAGCTGACTGCGAAAGCTATTTCCTATATGTATTTATGTCTCATAATTTGAAGTAGATTTAAATACACCCCACATTACAATGTAAACATACTGTAAGTACACAATGACATTCAAAATAGCTTCTCTAATAATTTACGTCTAAAGGAATTAAATACTACAAGCAGTTGTTTAAATGATAAATTGTGTTTATTTAAGGTAGCAAAATTTAGGCACAGTTAATAGTTCCCATAACACAGTTAAGCTGGCCATACATGGATCACAATTCGGCCGGTTTAGAAGGAGCTGTATGAATTTCGATTCATGTATGACTGTTCCCATTCATGAGAAGTCGATCTATCAATAGCTTCTCATGAATGGGACTGCAGGGGATTTTCAGTTCAATTGGCTGCAGAGCTGATCTGTGGATTCTGATTGCATGGAGGAGGGGGAGTCTCCCTGCTGTATAAATACAATAACTGAATGACTCAGGGAATCAGTTCAGTATTTTTGGATTTTTTTGGCTGGCTGTAGGCTAAAGCTGAACAATGTATGGACACCATTACCCCGTAACACTATGAAGCTCTTTAACCAGTTTCCGACCACCTGCTGCAGTTTTACTGCGGAAAGGTGGCTCGCCTGCGTGAACTGACGTAACTGTCCCTGTGTTGTGCTGATTTGGTTCAGAAATGATCAGTCATCAGGTCCAGGCTAATGAATTTTGGCCTGGACCTGATGATCGGTTCTGACCAATTGCAATGTAAACACAGGCACAGGAAATTATGCAATCTCCTCTCCTGGTGCCCTTTTTGGTTCCAGCATGAGAGGAGAGAACATCAGGCAGTGAGTACACAAGCACTTCACTGACACCAGTGCACATAGGCACATTTGTCACTCCCTGATCACCCCCTAGTTCAGTGTTTCTCAACTCCGGTCCTCAGGGCACACTAACAGGCCAGGTTTGCAAGAAAACTAAAATACATCACAGGTGATATCATTTTCTACTCAGTGATTGCAGTATTCTAGTCTGCATCTCCCCAAGGTAATAATTAAAATCTGGCCTGTTAGTGTGCCCTGAGGACCGAAGTTGAGAAACACTGCCCTAGTTAACACTTTCACTCCTTGTCACATGTCACTATATACAGATAATTTACTGATCACTGTATTAGTGTCATTGGTGACGCAAGTTAGTGTGAGAGGCACTTGGTGGTAGTTTAGCGGCAGTCCCAGATAGGTTTAGGGTACCCACCATATATCCCTTAATAAAGATTTAACCCCCTGATCACCCCCAGTTAACCCCTTCAGTGCCTTGTCACAGTGTCACTATTATAGTGTACAGATCTTTTTTCTGATTATTGTATTAGTGTCACAGGTGACATTAGTTAGCGTTAACGTCAATCTAGGCTAGCGTCAGATTTCCTGCCGAATATTTAGTAATGCATTTAACCCTTTGATTGCCAATGACACTCACTAAACACCTCCATTGCTAGTATAGTGTCTGAATGGATCAATATCTTTGATCAGATCAGAACTATACTAGCATCCCCAATAGTTCAGTATAGTGTTCCCAAAATGCAGCGTTAGCAGCATCAGCCCGACACCTGCCATCACCTGCATTTAGCCCCTCCGCCCAGCCCCCAAGAAGTGCAGTATCAGCAGATTACTGTCGCTTTCAATACAGAAGCACACTAAACCGCAGTGTTAGCAGAGTCAGGCCTGATCTCTGGTAGCACTACCAGGTACATTTTTTGGTAATGGTTCAAACAGTCCTTGACAACCAGGTGCTTTTTTACCTGTGAGTCACACTAGAAATCTATGAATGTATTGGGCAAAATGTCCAAACAGAAGTATACTAGTGAAGAGGCCTACACGATGCTGAGCATGACAGATGAGAGCGATGGGGAAGCCTCAGTGTCAGAATAAGGCTCAGTATTTGAACCTGTAGACAGCAGCGGCACCCTGACAGATAGCTCTGACAACGAAGTTGTGGTCCCTGCTAAGGTCAGGCATACCTGACCCCGTTCTTCTGTTGCTGAGGTGCAAAAATCGCAGGGTTCTCCTATGCAGCAGAGTGTCAGTACTAGTGCAGCTCAACCTTCTGGTGAACTGGCAAGCACCAGCGTCCTTGTACATCCTGGTCATAGTCAAACCAGCACTACAGTAACATTTGGTTACATGACAAGTCCCATAAATGCAGTTCAAGCTGGTGCGGTGGCTAGCACAAGTAGTGTCCCACAGCCATCAAGAATTCAAAGACAGGCCCAGAGAGCCCATAGTGTCCTTCCTGATGCGCTTATAAATCCTAAATTGGGAGCCCACCACTTCTGCAGCGCCCGTACTTCCCCCATTCACTGGCCAACCCGTAATTCAGCTGGAAACAGCCGATTTTACTCCCCTTGATTTTTATGAGCTGTTTTTCACAGAAGATCTGTACAGATCTAATGTGGACCAAAGCAATTTATATGCCGATCAATTTATCACCGAGAATCCAAATTTGACCTTTGCCAGAGAATTTGCATGGAAACGTATCACTGTTTCCAAATTTAAAACCTTCCTGGGCCTATTCCTCATCATGGGCATTACTAAAAAGAGTGAGATGCAGTCATATTGGTCCACTGACCCAATTCATCATATGTCTGTGTTCTCTGCTGTCATGGCTAGGACTAGATACAAGAAAATCTTGCGGTTCATGCATTTCAATGACAATGAACTCTATCGCTCTCAGGGTGACCCTGGATAGGACAGGCTCCACAAAATTAGGCCCCTCGTAATTCACTTCAAACAGAAGTTTGCAGCCTTGGGTATGCCCCAACAAGCTGTCTGCGTTGATGAGTCCCAGATTAAATTTTCTGGCTGCCTTGTTTTCAAACAGTTTCTCCCCAACAAGCGTGCCAGATATGGGGTCAAGATGTTTAAACTCTGTGACAGGGCAACAGGTTTTACATGTAGTTTCCTGATTTATGAGGGAAAAGATAGCAATGTGGAGCCCCCCAACTGCCCAGACTACAATGGGGGGCAGCGGCAAGATTGTTTGGGACTTGGTGTCACCCTTAGGGGTACCATTTATATGTGGACAATTATTACACAAACATGCCACTTTTTAGTCACCTTTTTGATTCTGGAATTGGCGCATGTGGCAGCATGCGACCTAATCGCCGGGGCTTTCCCCAACGGCTTGTAGATTCCCAACTTAGACGGCGGGAGAGAGCCTGCTTGAAGTTTATTAAATTTCTTGCAGTGAAGTGGAGGGACACATAGAATGTTTTCGTTTTGTCCTCCATTCACGCCCTCCCCCCACACCTCTGGACCCCTTTACATTACACAGCACCCCCCCCCTACACACCTCTGGACCCTTTTTGCATTACACAGCCCCCACACCTCTGGACCCTTTTTGCATTATACAGCCCCCCACACCTCTGGAACCCTTTACATTACACAGCCCCCCTCCCACACCCCTTGACCCCTTTACATTACACAGCCACCCCCCCCCCCACACCTCTGGACCTCTTTTGCATTAAACAGCTCCCCCCCCCCCACACCTCCAGACTCATTTTGCATTACACAGCCCCCACACATACCTCTGGACCCCTTTTTCATTAGACAGCCCACCAAACCTCTGGACCTCTTTTGCATTACGCAGCCCCTCCACCCCCCCCCCCCCCCCCACAGCTCTGCCCCTTCCTACCTGATTAAGGCATGCAGAGGGGGAGAAACAGGATAGCGGAACAGGGAGCAGGACAGAGACAGAACTAGAGATAGAAACACCAGCACTGAATAAACAGCGGGAGTTGACAGAGTTAACTTTCCAAGTTACCCAGTAGGTGATTGGTTGCTAGGACTAAGGGTAACTTGGAAAATTAACTCTGGCAGCTCCCGCTCTCTCTCTCTCAATGGAATGCACTGTACAGCGTGCAAGGTTCAGGAGTGCATTGTACAGAGAGCAAACTTCAGGAGTGCGTTGTGCAGAGTTCAAGGTTCAGGAGTGCGTTGTACAGAGTGAAACGTTTAGGAGTGCGTTATGTACAGATCGCAAGGTTCAGGAGTGCGTTGTACAAAGTTCAAGGTTCAGGAATGCGTTGTACAGAGTGCAAGGTTCAGGAATGAGTTGTACAGGGTGCAAGGTTTAGGAGTGTGTTTCGTACAGAGTCCAAGGTTCAGGAGTGCATTGTACAGACTGCAAGGTTCAGGAATGCCTTGTACATACAGAGTGCAAGGTGCAGGAATGCGTTGTACAGAATGCAAGGTTCAGGAATGCGTTGTACAGAGTGCAAGTTTCAGGAACGCATTGTACAGAGTGCAAGGTTCAGGAATGCTTTCTACAGAGTGCAAGGTTCAGGTATGCTTTCCACAGAGTTCAAGGTTCAGGAATGCGTTGTACAGAGTGCAAGGTTCAGGAATGAGTTGTACAGGGTGCAAGGTTTAGGAGTGCGTTTCGTACAGAGTGCAAGGTTCAGGAGTGCATTGCACAGAGTGCAAGGTTCAGGAGTGCGTTGCATAGAGTGCAAGGTTCAGGAGTGTGTTGTACAGGGTGCGAGGTTCAGGAGTGTGTTGTACATAGTGAAAAGTTCAGGCACACTTATCTTAAAATCTTTATTAGCAGCATACAGTAGCCGAGGGAAGAATGGCGGCATCAGATGGAACATAAATGAGTGCAGCCTATAGCAGGACATGCAGCAGTGTACCATCTATCCGGCACAGCCAGGGATTGGTGGGCAAGCTGGGGGCAGCCGTAATTAGAGTGAGTGGAGCTGTCAGATTGAAGCATTGATGTCGGGGATGGGCGGACCCGATATGCAGGGCTCAAACGCTTTGTCCCATGCACAGACAAACAGACGGCGTCAGTGGTGTGTATACATTGTTGGCTGGAGAGGAAGGTGGCAGGGGCGGGACCAATTGTTACTACTGTATATGTACCCACAGTGGTGTATAATTCAGGATTATTATACACCACTGTTGGTGCACATACAGCAGCTGTTTGTCTTTGCACAGGACAAAGGGGTGGAGCCATGCATATCAGCCACACCCAGCCCAACTTTAGTGCTTCAATTTGACAGCTTCAATCACTCTCATTGTGACTGTTCCCGGCTTAGCCACCAATCACTTGTTGCACTAGATAGATGTTACACTGCTGAGGTATGTAGCCCTGAGTTCTCAGCCAACCCCAGGCCTTGGGACTCGGGGCTAATAATTTTAAAAAAGCAATACGAGACCCAGGGCTTTTTGTGGGCCCACTCGGGTCTATACCCCCGGTAAGCCCCCCTCCCAACGCCACTGGCTATAACTTTTGCACAAACCAGTAAATATATACGTGTATCAAAGACATGTAGCTAAATACATTTTGGCCTAAATGTATGACAAAATTGAGTTTATTGTATATTTTTTATAAGAAAACTTAGAAAATTTAATTTTTTCTCAAAATATTTGGTCTTTTTTCTTTATATCGCAAAAAATAAAAACCACAGAGGTGATCAAATACCACCAAAAGAAAGCTCTATTTGTGGGGAAAAAAAGGACATAAATTTTGTGTGGGTACAGCATTGCATGACTGCACAATTACCTGTTAGTCACACAGTGCCAAATTGCATAAAAATGGCCTGGTCATTAAGGGGGTAAAACCTTCTGGTCCTTAAGTGGTTAAGAAGATCTATCATTAAAATTTGTCTTTTACAGTTATGCCTCCAGGTTCCTTACCCCTAGTCTATAAATTATAATACTTTGCTTCTGTCATTTTGCAATCCTCTATAACTTATAAAGTAGAATGCAAAAGCTGGTTGTCCCACAGATGTTATTGCATGCCAAATAGTTAAGAATGAAAAGTTTATTTAATATACAGCAACGAAAATGTCTAAATCAGATGCTTTACGTCTTTATTACATGCAATCACATTTGTAGGCTTGTCACATCTGATGCTCTCACGCTCTACTGGATTATCAGCCTGTAGTTAAATTGAACTAACTTCGAAAGTACACAAAATGTGATCTTATAAGGGGGAGTACAACTGAGGGAATCCATGGTGAAGAAGGATCTGGGGCTTTTGGTGGATCCTAAGCTTAAAAATAGCATGCATGCAGCTTCAAAGCAAGTAAGGTATTTTCTTGTATTTAGAGAGGCATGGAGATATCATTTTCTCCCTGTACAAATCATTAGTAAAACCTCATCAGGAAAATGCAGTTTAGTTTCGGGCGCCAGTTCTCAAAAGGGATAGCGGGGTACTGGAGAAGGTGCAGAGAAGGGCAATCAAACTGATAAGAGGCATGGAGTTTCTCATCTATGAGGATAGATTAGAGGAAGTGATCTTATTCTCTCTTAAGAAGAGGAGATTAAGAGGGGATATGATCAACATGTACAAATACATAAGGGGTCCATATAGTGAACTTGGTGTTGAGTTATTCACTTTAAGGTCATCACAGAGGACAAGAGGGCACTGTTTATATCTAGAAGAAAAGAGATTTCATCTCCAAATACAGAAAGGTTTCTTTACAGTAAGAGCTGTGAAAATGTGGAATAGACTCCCTCTAGAGGTGGCTCTGGCCAGCTCAGTAGATTGCTTTAAAAAAGGCCTGAATTATTTCCTAGGTGTACATAATATAACTGGGTAATAATATTTATAGGTAAAGTTGATCCAGGGAATATCTGATTATCTCTTGGGGGATGAGGAAGGATTTTTTCCTCTGCTAGAGAAAATTGGATCATGATTTACTGGGGTTTTCGCCTTCCTCTGGATCAACTGTGGGTATAGGATTGTGTATATGGGATTGTATTGTTGTTGTTTTTTTTTTTTATTGGTTGAACTAGATGAACTTGTCTCTTATTTCAACCTTACTAACTATGTAACTATGTATAAAATGCACTCTGCTGCCATACAGGTAGGGACATTTTTTGGTAATTTAGCTCAAATGCCAATATAGAAACAAAGTACTGTAAACTGTATATGATTTTTCTATGTGAAAGAAAATGTCAATATCTGCTGTGAGATGTATTTCTGATATTCTTTTTTGTTTCTGTATTTTAGTAATTGTATCTTCCTTGATACCGCACACCCTTATGCCCCTGATGAAGCGGACCCCCTCGGAACATGTCGGGTAGTGGGTATATAACCACCTAGGGTCTCATGCACCCAACTCATGAGTCATTTTGAGTCATTGTTTGTGACCTCCTTGGTGTATATTGTTAATCAAGCAATTTGATACATGATTGATATGTGTGTGTACATACACACACTTTGTATTGTGGCTTGTTCTTGTATTATGTATTGCTTTTAATTGAATATTTGTAATATAATATGTTATATTTTTTATGGACAAGACTTATCTCTTTATGCAGTACTATTAGTCATAAGACAGTACCATTAAAATCCCGCTGCCTGCCCCACACTGTGCTTTTGTCTACATATAAAAAGCACTAGGTAATAACTAACCTAATGGCTACTTATCAGATATCAGATCAAATGTTCATGATTCTGAATTCTTTTCCTAAAAAAAGTGACGGGGGTGCATGGACTATAAAGTATTTATGTCACATTCTCCAATGCTAAAACATATAATAGTGGAATGCAAAAGCTGATTTTTCTTACAGATGTTATAATATCCTATATTCAGGAATGTTCAGCCGAAAATACAAAAAGTGGCTGAACCAAGTGTTGCATATCTTTAGTACATGCAGTCATATGTTGTCTGTAGTCAGGCCTGGCAAATCTGACAATCATAGGGTAGCCGGCATTTATCTCAATAACAGTGCAAGAGTAATCAGGTCTGTCAAATCTGGTCTCTCCCTTTAAAATGTATGTATATGTTAGATCTAGTTTTTACAATACCTATCATCCTTTCTCATCATACAGTTGTGTGCCATTTTTTGGTAATCTGTTGCAAAATCTCTTAACTGGAGTTCCTGCAAATAACCGCACCTCCTGTTACAGGATTACTAAATGAAGCCACTATTTTGTGGCATCACGCATTTGGTACTGTCGCTGGCTACAATGCACAAGCAACTGCAGAGAAAATACCTGCTTCCGTGTGTTGCAAACGTAGTAGGGATTTTTAACATCTGTGGAAGCCCTTGGTCTAATCCAGAGTTGTATAAAGTATTCGAAACCCATACTTGAGTAAAAGTACAAGTGCTCAATCAAAAAGTGACTTGAGTAGAAGTGGAAGTGTTCGATCAAAAAGTGACTTGAGTAGAAGTACTAAAGTATTCAACATTTTTTGTACCTAAGTATTGCAAGTAGTTTTTTTTAAAAATGTTGCTACTCAAGTACTGAAAGTAAAAGAACCAGTAGTTTTGAAAAAAAATTGCTACTCAAGTACTGAAAGTAAAAGAACAAGTACTGTGTTTTGTAGTTATTAAAGAAAGAAGTCAAAAGTTTGAACATCATATTGTTTTTTATTATTTCAAATGCAGCTTTTATTTATACATACAGTAGCATTTATTTTCGTATGCGCTGATAATACACATGTTTTGAGCTTCATGAAACCTGCCATCTACTGTTCTGGCAGTGGTAATTTTTATAATAGTAACGAGTAACTATGCAGCACAAAAAAAAAAAATATCGGAGTAGAAGTATTGAAATCATCGAAAAAATGTAGTGAAGTAAAAGTGGAAGTAGGAGAAAAAAATTATACTCTAGGAAAGTACAGATACCACCTTTTGGTACTTAAGTACAGTAGTGAAGTAGTTCTACTTAGTTACTATACATCTCTGGTCTAATCCCTGTGTAAACTCTGGCGAGGAGGAAAAAGTCACATGGTATGTCCATAGTCAGGAGATTGGTGACAGATTTACCTGGGCTAGGCATCTATCTCCTTCCTATGGGCTGCTCTACTCTTTTCCAGCATTTTCTATGGTAATATAAGACATATTTCAAGGAGCATTGTGCACTAAAGTTTTTGAAATGTATTTTGTTTGCTTGTCTGGTTGGTTTTTATTCGCCTCACAGCACACATGCTAAGAACAGAACACTGTTGTTAATTAACATAACTAGAGTTTTCTGATAAATCAATAATCTATTAATGCATTGACATATTAACAATGAACAATTTAACCTCTAAAGAACTGAACCTTTTGATATTCTTTGAACTAAGGGATTAGGACACAAAAAACTGGCCAAACAAATAAGATAACAGTTGTCTGATCTCACTGGGTTTGGTTGCAACAGACTCATTTCTATAAGCAGATGCCTACTGACTGACTGATATTGGTGGATAAATCAATAATACAGGTTTAAAAAAAAAAAAAAACTCTTGACTTACTTTTATACTGCCCCATTATAGGGATCACTGGAACTTGCCTTCTAAAGCTTTCTTCATTCTGTCCCCAAGGCACAGCTGAACAAGGGTGTTTCTGTGCAAGCCAGCAGAGAATCACACTGGAGGGCAGTTGGACCATTTCTGCACTCCCAAACTTACTCTTTTGTCAACAAACAATCTAAAGTAGGATTATACCTGATTTTTTTTAAGTTTGACTGGAGTAAAGGTGAGTTAGGTAATGTGTCAGGCTTTTCCTGCTTCTCATCCTTTGAGAAAATGATGTATGGTTGTCTGTTTGCCCATTGGGGAAATGTCCCCACATTTCCCTTACAAGTGACATCCAGGGCATTGCTCCATAAATTCCTTTTGAAAAATCCCTTAACCACTCGCCGACCGCTCACTGAACTGGTACTGCGGCAAAGTGGCTCGTTATCGTGTGACGATGTAGACCTACGTCACCAGACTCTACCCTCTCTCGGCGGCGCGCGCGCCACCGGAGGCTCGCGCGCCGCCGGAGGATCGCTCCCGCTGTATTCAGACACAGCGGGAGTCGGGCCAGGGGAGAAGAGGCAGTGATAACCGCCGCTCTTCCCCGATTGTCGGGGATCGAGTGAGGAAATCCGCCCACTTGTGTAAACAAAGCGGGCGGATCTCCTATGTGACAGACAGGGACAGATTACAAGATTCAGCATAGCTGAACCTGCGATCTGTGTCTGTGTCACACAATCCCCTCCCCCCACACACGTCAGTAAGCATGAGGCATACATTTAACCGCTTGATCACCAATAAAGTTAACCCCTTCCCTGCCAGTGTCATTATTACAGTAACAGTGCATATTTATAGCACTGATTACTGTAGTAATGTCACTGGTACCCCCAAAAGTGTCAAAAATGTCAGTTAGGGGTCCAATCTGTCCGCTGCAATGACGCAGTCCCGCAAAAAAAATCGCAGATCGCCGCCATTACTAGTAAAAAAAATAAACAATAAAAATGACAAATATTTCCCGTAGTTAGTAAATGCGATAACTTTTGCGCAAACCAATCAAAATACGCTTATTGTGATTTTTTTTACCAAAAATATGTAGCAGAAAACAAATTGCCCTAAAATGTTAAAAAATTTTTATTTTTAAATTTTTTTTTTGTGAATGTAATATATCAGAATGTAAAAAATATTGTTTATTTTTTTTCAAAATTGTCGCTTTTTTTTTTTAAATTAAAACTAGCACAGGTGATCAAATACCACCAAAAGAAAGCTATATTTGTGGGGAAAAAAAGGACATAAATTTAATTTGGGTACAGCGTCGCACGACCGCCCAATTGTCCGTTAAAGTAACGCAGTGCTGAATGGCAAAATTTAGCCTGGTCAGGAATGGGGTAAAATCTTCCGGTTTTAAAGCGGTTAAAAATACGCTCATTGAGAATTTTTTTGTCAAAGACATGTAGCTAAATACATTTTGGCCTAAATATATGACAAAAATTTTATATATTGGATATTTTTTAACTGTCAAAGTAGAAAATGTCAGTTTTTTCGCAAAATGTTTGCTCTTTTTTTATTATTATCACAAAAAATGAAAAGCGCAGAGGTGATCAAATACCACCAAAAGTAAGCTCTGTTTGTGGGAAAAAAAAGGACGTAAATTTCGTTCGGGTACAGGGTTGCATGACCGTGCAATTGTCAGTTAAATTTGCGCAGTGCCAAGTTGCAAAAAGTGGCCTGGACGTTAAGCAGGAAATTCCTCCGGTGGTAAAGTGGTTAAAGGCTGGTGACATTGTCTGGTCAATAGATTTGTTTCATTCTGTTTACTGTCCAGAAGATATCAGGTCCTGTTACTTCCAATATCAGGTATCTACACTTGAATATTAATGACTTGTGAATTTTGTCTGTCACCTTTTTTTCTTGAAGGACAAAGATCACTGCAGAGCACTGCAAGACTTTAACTGAATAAAGCAAGCTTCATCACCCATATGATTGCTGTTCCCTATAAGTGCAGCAAAAGGGTTCCATACCATTTTTTATTAAAAACTTCTTGCATTTGTATAGTTCTGTTACATAACGTGCCATAGGGACAGTGATCAGTGAATATGTAGCTGTAAATGGCTCTGCAAAACCTTTAATCCAGAATTTTGTCACATACATAAATAATTACAACACTGTGCATTCCAGGTTAAACCCTGTTACTGGATAAACCTAAGGTAGGTGGGTGTAAGGTGTTAGAAAAAGGGAGTAGTAAGAGATTATGGGGTGATCGGGCTAGGATAGGCTGGTCGGGGTTTATAGTGTTGGGGGGGGTGTTGAATAGGATGTTACATGAGGGACAGACGGGGATTAGGTATTTGAATATTGCGTCTTCAATAACTACTCTCCCATCGCTTAAACCCCCAATAAGCCCCATTGCATCATTTCATTGCCCATATTTTCCTAATACTCTTGGGGTTATTGGAAGAAGTGTTGTTGAATACAGTGTATACTGGAAGGGGAAGAAAATGTACTCATCTAGCTAAAATCATAAAATCTATGCATCTAACTTGTTCTTTAAATTGTGGCTGCCTTCCTATGTAGGCTACTTTAACAACTAAAGTAATTACATTCTCCTAGGTCACTGGCAAGCTTTTCAAAGACATTTGCACAACTGCATTTATTGAAATTGGGTTCAATTTTTTAAGGTATCCTTCAGTATTTCGCTTTCATCTTTTTTGTCATTGATCTGGATTACATCACTCTGAGATACCTATTATTGTCCAATACTCCCTTTATTTCTTACATCCTGTTTCATAGTCTATCCCAGCTGCACTTAAGATACACACTGCTAGCGAAAGAGTTTCATTTATTGTAATTTATTTGTTAACTATCTTCACTAATGATAATCTAAAACTTATTCAAAGCCCCCTATATTCTGTAGAGCCTAAGCATAGAATGAGGCACACAACTTAGTAAAATTGATTATTTTGATACCTTGACAATTGTAATTTTACCCAGAATCTACCCTTGACATAATTTAAAGCAAATATATAGTCTTTTCAATGTTTTACTGTCAACATGTGTTAAAGGAGAAGTATAACTAAAAGCTATTTGGTCACTGTTGTGTAGTTTGTTCTGCACTTCTATGACCCATTTTCAGCTGACAGAGGGCTAAGTCACTGTGGACTGATGTCCACAGAGATGCCTGGGCCAACACCTGGCTCAGGCTCTCAGCGATCCGCTGAGAGCCTGAGCCAGATTTTCTTGCCCTCTTCACAGCCCAGTGCACCAGTAAGTGTTAAAGGGGCAGAGGAGAGAGACAGTGACTGATGATCACTGAGAACTGTGAATCAGCGGTGGTTGATCGCTCAGATCTCACTGCAGAGCTAGTGGGGTACAGATGCAGCATCAAATCAATGTTGCATCCCCCTCGGTGAGAATAAATGTTTGTTTTTTTTCTAAGTCAATACTTCTCTTTCAAAGTGTATGTGAAACCCTTTTTTTTTTGTCAAACCCTGTTAGATAGTTGCTGTCTGAGTCCCTGTTGGAGATGTTCCCTTACTTAGGTTGTTGGGAGTGGCAGCTAAGAAGATATATGTGGGAATATCCTTGGATCCAATTTTTCCTCTGATTGGGACCGGTCCATTCTGCGAATTTGAGGGGCACTTTATTGAATGTACATCCTAGGGGATTTCCTAATCTCTGAGTCCTGGATGGTTGCCTGCACTATTTCAATATATTTCTGGTAAGCAGTGGTATATGTTGGTGGTGGTTACATCTACGGACTGAAATTGTCGCATGGGATAGATTTGTGGCGGCTTTGAACTTTGTTTTGTCATGCTATCACCTTTTTGTATCTGGTAAGCAGCCTATGATGTTGGTGGTGGTCCTTCACTATATCTATCACTTACTCAGAACTTATTCACATAGGGGATTCATACCTAGTGTGTGCACTTTCTGTTTGAAATACAATATCACGCTATGAATTTTTCATTTTATATGCACATGATTGACGCCTATTGAGCTTATCGCATCATCTGAGGCCTGGAATCCTTTCTTGAGGGTTATTCCTAGGATTTACAGTTGGTCCGGAGAACTACCATCTTTTTATCAGGCGATCTTATTTGCTGTTTCTGGTAAGCAGTATACATCTAAAATTATCTCTTTAGAGGAGTCATTAACTGGATGCATTTGGACTAATATTCAATACTTTTTCACCCAATTCATTGTTTTATGGGACTGTATGAGGACTTTCACAGTTAATTTCATGTTTGTTTCTTTCATTTAGGGCAGCTTTTTTATTTATTATGCTTTTAGGATGTTTGTCACATTTAAGTTGCAGCTCTGAATTCTTTTGAGTTTTTTGGTGGAATTTCTAGCGCGGTTACTATTTACACAATGTTCCCTTACTTTCCATTTAGTAAAACCATTGCCACCAGGACAGAAAGCAAGGTACTGTGAGGTCATTTTTTCCTCCCAACAATGCCAGGCATTCTCTTCTCAGGGCATTTTGTTCCCAATAACCAATGAAGCTGGGTGTTTTCCTCCCACTTACCAATAACACCAGGCATTTTTCCACTGGCCCCCAACAGAGGGCATTTCATTTTTCTCGTACTGACCAATGACACCAAGCATTGTTTTCTTTCACTGAACACCAACAGTGGGGCATTTTTTATTTTTCACATGGATCACCTACACCAGGGCATTTTTCCCCTTCCATTGCCCAACAATGTGAGAAGAACTGTTGCAGGATCTTAAACACTGCATTATTTATGCTGTGCTGTATGTTGTATACTCCTGACCAAAGTTGTTGTTTCAATAGATGCTGGGTACTAAGTAGTGTTACATGTACTACCTAGTAGTAGTAAAAGAACTGTAGCAAACCTGCACAGGGTATACTGTGCATAGACTGAGATTTCATTTAACCATACCACCCAGAACCACATACATTATTCAGCGCTATATAGCCATGCCCAATTTTCACTGCAGGGTGTGCAGTTATTCTTTCTCCTTGCTATCCCTCTGTACAGAGGCATAACTAGAACCTTCAGGGTCTCGGTGCAAGAAACCATGAAGGGCCCCCCCGACCCCTGGCTGGGGCCCTTTACTTCAAGCCTGGGGCTCTTCCCACTGATGGTGGGGGGGGGGACTGGGGGAGCACACAGGGGCCCAGAGACAGCAGAACACAAGTGAACTGGATAGGAGGAGTGACGGGGGCAGCATATAGAGGAACCAATCTCCTCCGTTTTTCTTCTGCAGCTACAGGAGGAAAAAGGAGGACAGTGATTTCTCTGCATGCTGCACAGCCCCCCTGGAGCATGGGGCCCGGTTGCTATTGCAACCCCTGAAACCCCTGTAGTTACGCCCCTGCCTCTGTATGAAAGTCTAAAGTTGGGAGGTATGTATTACTGTGTCCTGCTTCCTCTTTGTAAGGAACTACATTATTGGAATTTTCATTTTAGTCACAGGGCCATGTTAAAGTCTTAATTCCAACTTTATTAATGTGTTCTGTTCCCCAGGGGGCAGAGTGGATTTAATACTTTGAATCAACTTTCTATGAACTGTCTAGTGCTTGGTGTGAGGTTAGACAGGACTCTCCTCCTCCAGCTCTGACCATCAGACAATGCAGCTAGTGAGGGGACAAAGGAGGAGACCAACGGCACTTTTACCTTTCTCTCTAAGCACTTGTCCACTTGCCTGGAACAATTTAACTGATAAGCCTACCCTTCTCAGTGTACTACCTAGTAGTAGTAAAAGAACTGTAGCAAACCTGCACAGGGTATACTGTGCATAGACTGAGATTTCATTTAACCATACCACCCAGAACCACATACATTATTCAGCGCTATATAGCCATGCCCAATTTTCACTGCAGGGTGTGCAGTTATTCTTTCTCCTTGCTATCCCTCTGTACAGAGGCGTAACTAGAACCTTCAGGGCCTCGGTGCAAGAAACCATGAAGGGCCCCCCGGACCCCTGGCTGGGGCCCTTTACTTCAAGCCTGGGGCTCTTCCCACTGATGGTGGGGGGGGGGACTGGGGGAGCACACAGGGGCCCAGAGACAGCAGAACACAAGTGAACTGGATAGGAGGAGTGGCGGGGGCAGCATATAGAGGAACCAATCTCCTCCGTTTTCCTTCTGCAGCTACAGGAGGAAAAAGGAGGACAGTGATTTCTCTGCATGCTGCACAGCCCCCCTGGAGCATGGGGCCCGGTTGCTATTGCAACCCCTGAAACCCCTGTAGTTACGCCCCTGCCTCTGTATGAAAGTCTAAAGTTGGGAGGTATGTATTAGTGTCCTGCTTCCTCTTTGTAAGGAACTACATTATTGGAATTTTCATTTTAGTCACAGGGCCATGTTAAAGTCTTAATTCCAACTTTATTAATGTGTTCTGTTCCCCAGGGGGCAGAGTGGATTTAATACTTTGAACCAACTTTCTATGAACTGTCTAGTGCTTGGTGTGAGGTTAGACAGGACTCTCCTCCTCCATCTCTGACCATCAGACAATGCAGCTAGTGAGGGGACAAAGGAGGAGACCAACGGCACTTTTACCTTTCTCTCTAAGCACTTGTCCACTTGCCTGGAACAATTTAACTGATAAGCCTACCCTTCTCAGTGTCCAGTTGCCATTTAAGGTGGCACAAAAATTCACTTTACCTGGGAACAATTCCAAATGCTTAATCTCACATGGGATTCTGTAATTTTAAAAACCAAAACCAAAAGGGCTGCATGCAGCTAATTAGGTATTTTGCTGAGCTACGTCCTTCACAGACCTTGGATAGTGTGATAAAAATAGTATAATCATAGGTACACTTCCTTGTTGGTAAAAATATACACTTGGTCTTTTTTACAGCAATGCAGTAAAATATTAATAGATACCCTCAGTCCTTTCAGTAGCAAGACAGTAAAACAAACCGCAATGCTGAAGTTTTATTGCATATTTTTAGCACACTCCAGTTAATACTGATTTTATTTTTTTTCTGTATATGTGCAACATACAAGCGTTTTATTTGCATCCTACATTTTAGGGAGTTGATATAAAATAGACCAAGTGTATGTTTATATCAATTAAAAAGAAAACTTACAGTATAAGAAGAATTTTATTTTTTCTTTACGATTCAGTTCTGAAGGAGCATGGCTGGCCACTAGGCGAAAGCGTGCCCTTCTGTAACCAAATAAGAATAAGCAGTGTGTGTACTGTTCTAGTACTGGAAACAAGCATTGTTTTGGGTCAACTTTATCTTATTGTTTAGATTAATAAGTACTGTTTTATACCTTTATACGAGAATCAGTTGAATAATGAGAGCAAAGAGGGGGATAGACTTAGAGTTTATCATTTGAAATCCTACACAGTATAAAGTATGTACAGTATCTACCATAAATCATCTATTTTGCTTCACTTTTGGTACATGCCAATAATTCTCAAGCTCATGCTTCAACTGTTGCCATGGCCAGAGTGTTCCACTGTTAACATCCCTTCTAATCAGCAGATCTGAATTTTTACTTATTCCAAAAAATAAAAAAAAAAACACCTTGCTGGAATCTGATATGCTTCGGTTGCTTCTCCTCTTCATGACGAAGCTTAAAATATTCCAGTCAATCCTTTGAAATATTTTTAATAGATAATAACTGATAATTTCAGAGAGGGAGCACCAGGGAGAAATCCCTTCTCTGACTCATTCACTTATTAGCGGAATTTGTTTAGATTTAGCTGTTAAACACTGTAAACAAACAAAAAACTTTTTTCCTACAAAGGAGCTAAAGCAATCTAGAAAAATATGAGAAAGAGGCCTATAGCTCCACTTGATGGCTGTATAACAGAATACATGACATTCTCATTCAATATTCAACTTTCACCTAAATTTAAATGTTATTTTTTTTCTGGTTCTTAAAGAGGAGGTAAAGTCTTTTTTTTTTTTTGTTACCTGAAAAGTAAACGCATAATGTGCTAGTATGCATCGCATATTAGCACATTATGTGACAGTTACCTACAAACGAAGCCCTCGTCGTCTCTGCTGGAGGCCTCATTCACCTTCCCCCATCTTCCTTCTGGGTCCGCGGACTCTGGCTGTGCTACAGGCCGAAGCCGCGTGACATCACTCCCGCGCATGGTGGCCGTTCCTTCAGAGTGCATGTGTCCATGACATCATCAGCGCAGTATACAGTAAATATCTCCTAAACTGTGCAAGTTTAGGAGATATTTACAGTACCTATAGCCTATAAGCTTTCTTATAGGCTTACCTCTAGGTACAAACACACAAGAGGGGTTTACAACCACTTTAATACATCAATACACAAATAAAATATGTAAAAGATAAATATATATTGCCTGTTATTGAATTTTTAACCATACGAGTTGCACTTAAGGTGCACCAAAGTGTAATGAGACTGAAAGTCTTTGGAAACATACTGTAATCATACATACAAAAATCACAGACATAATTTCTTTAATCAAGTTATGTAAAGGTGCCAATTAATGCAGCAGTTTGCTAGTAACATTAGATTTTCAGTTCTGGAAGAAATTAAAATTAATTTTTAATACCATTTTCACAAACCCTTCATCAGTGGGTCAAACGAAATGTATTGAACTAAGCTCATTATCCAAAAAGTAGTTGGCAAAACAATTGAATTTACACATCATCAGACTGCACTTTCTGCTAATTATTTATCTAGACTCTGTCCGAATGATTCTTTATGACAGCAAACTAGCTAAGATTCCTTATCTTTTAAATGATCCATTTACAGTAACAACCTTGATAGTGCTTGACTGCATCTGTTTGTAAGCATTTGACAGTACCTATTTACACTTGTACCTGACCAAGGGGACTACAAAGACTTACCTGCTGTGGTAATCCACCTTGGCACATAATTGACCGAATCATTAGGTGATTAGGTGTACACTGGGGCAGTAGATTGAATAAAAAAGTGTAGGGAAAGGAAACTGGGCCATAGGGGGGTGCGTGCAACCCAGGGCTGAACCTCCCCTTCCATAAAAAAAAAAGCTGTCTATGGCACTGGAAGGAAAAAAGGTTGACCCAGATACCAGTAGAAGGAGTGGTGATGATTGTAAAGCTAAACTCCATATATATAACAGCATAAATTATTATTACAAAATAGCTAAATATATCCCAGCATAACTACACTAATGTTACTGGACCACAGCCTTCTGTAATGCACTGCACAGCATGACTTATACTGGGAGAAGAACAGTCCACAATCTGAACCAGTCAAGGCTCTATTGCTTTTCATAGCGCAATCAGTTTAACACTGGCTGATGTAGATCCTTGAGCCGACTGTTGAAACTTATCTTAAGTGTAAGAGGAAAAAAGTGTAGTCTACAGGGATGCACAGGACCTGGCTGTGATGTCTGGCATTAATGGCCAAAACATGAGACTAGCTAAAAAAGATGACAGTTCACATATATGTTTTTCCACTGCACATGTAGCCTGTAAGCGGGTTGAAATAGCTAAGTAGGTGCTGAAGACACAGTAATGCATTTTACGGTTCTTTGGTCTTTTTGACAGGGTTCTGCTCTGGGGCTGGCCTACTAATCTTGTGGTATATAAATATGGGACAGTTGTCCAGTACGAGAGTTCAGCCCCCAGAGGTAGTTGGGGAGAGTTCCATCCGGAGGACAAAGAATTCAGGGATTTTCCTCCATGGGAAAGCCCAAGAGGGAGACAGAAAGTTGTATCTGGGTCCCGTAAGGGATAGAGATGGAGAATGACACCTGTGAGGAGAAGAAGGAGATTTCTATCACCATGTAATGTCATCGTAACCTCGGGTTCGCCCCGAAGACACCAACACTGGAGTATGCCTTTGAAGAACCTACATCTGCATGCAAATGCCTCTGAAGGACTGTAAGTGCTTGGACTTCACCTTTGCAGGTATGCTTGGGCAGAGTAGGAAAGACCCTGTTTTTGTACGTTGGACATTGAGATGGTAATTTTGTACTTTTCTAAGTAAAATATTTAAATGTTGTCCTTGCCTGGTCTGAAGTTACTAAAGAGGTGTATTGCAAGTAACAGCACCCACGGCAACCCACACATAGTTCACCGATTGGGTCTTAACACATTGAGGTATGAAGACATCAGTGTAGAGTGGAGTAAAATGAAGGCATCAGAGTGAAGTGGAGTAATATAAAGACACATGTGGTTGCCTAGAGTAATGGGAGTTAACAAGCATCTTGGCGATAACATGTACCTGTTAAAGGTGGAGTAGCCTTTACCAGAGAGGGAGATATTGTTAGCACTCCTGCCGCCAGAGGTCTGTCTGAGCAGATTTGCGCTGCAGAGGTTTCCATCCTGTACAGAGCTACAGAGGTTCAAGAGTTAAGTTAAGTTCACATGTGGAGCCAGTGCAGAGTGCAGGGCGGGGCCCACTCAAAATGCTTGACAGGTGGATGTGGACAGAGCTCAGCATGCCCCTCCTAAAGCCAGATTACAAAAAAGATGTACATTGTCATAGAGAACCAAGATTTAACTGGAGAACAGCTGCAGTGCAAGTGTACATGGTGTCATTCATGTCTAGGAGTAGAGGTCCGCCTTTAGGTTGGATGCCTTGTCCGAGGGCATTGATGAATATGACACAAAGCAAAGGTACCCTTTGTGTAGTAAAGTGACCCTGTACTAGCATACTAGTACATATGCTAGTATGCCTAGCATACTGTGGCTCAGAAGAACCCACCCTCTCATGTGACCCTTTCTTGGTGCCCAATGAAGAGGGAAACATGGAGGATGTGACAAACAACCATAATCACCCACCTTATTCCCACTTACAAGCTATTGATCTAGAGTGAAGCTTTATAAAAGACATTGATAACCACAGACCTATGTTTAGACCATTAATAGGAAAAATAAACGGGCAGACTACATGGACCATCTGGCCTTTATCGGTCAAAAGTGTACCAACCCAGAAGCTGCTAACACGTGGAATTTAAAGTATCAGATGGATTAGGAACAGAAAGGTGAGTGTAGATACACAATATTCTTCCCACCCTCAACTCTTCCAATGCACAAGAAATAAAGTGAAACATTTACAGAGGTGTGTCATACATAATATAATAGAGAACCAGAATACGGTACACCAGATCAACATTAAAATTGTGCAATTGCATTTATCTGATCTGCCTGATGATCAGACCCAATGTTCATCCTGTTTCTTATTTATTTGTCTACTATAAAACCCTAAACTTATTTTTTGCTGTCTATGAACATGCACCTGTGAAAACTCAAATAAGTGTGTTCTCTGGTTCCTGGTTCCAAGTTCCCGCTCTGTGGTTTTCAGAAATAAAGAGGCTGAATAATAAAGAGATACTGCAATACTGCTCAGCTGTATAGAATTGCTGGACAGCATTAGCAGATCTTCGTGATCTTACCAATTTCCTGAAGCCAGTATTCCAATATTGTGGAGATTCTACATTTGCTCGTACCATATTTGATATGTCCATGTAACCGCAAAAGATGCATCAAAGCTCATGGCAATCTGTTCAAAGCACTGGCTCTGCATCTAGGAAAGAAAACCAAAAACCATGACTTGTGACCATGACTTGGTTTATTAAAAAACTTCTATGTATGTAAGCCTGGTCAGCTGTATATGTTTATGCTGCATATTACTGTGCAGCTCAGCTAATGTTGCAAAAAAATAAAACTTTTTTTTTTTCATTCCAAGACCCCAAACATTCAGCAATGTAGGAACAATGACCAACAGCAACCCTAAGAATTAGAGAATGTTCTGACCCCGGCTATGCGAATGGTGGTGCGGGTATGGACCCAACTGGTGGTTGCGCCGGAGTGGAAGCTGGCCCGCTGGTCTCCGGACACTCCGCTCTGGTTCAACCCCCACTTGGGGGAATTTCTTTCCATCCCGGACCCGGCCCTGTGGGCCGCTAGGGGCGTTAAGTCCCTGGCGGACATCAGCGTTGGCGGGGCTCTGGCTACATTTGACGACCTTAAGGCTAAGTTTCAACTCCCCAACTCCTTCTTTTTCAGGTTCCTCCAACTCCGCCATGCCTTACGTGCGCAGTTCCCCTCGCCTGTGGCCTGGAGCGCAGCGACTTTGAGTCCCAGCTGTGGGACCCTGGTATGCGTCAGCCGCTCTCCACCATCTACAAGGCCTTGTTACCATCGGTCCATGCTGGGTTGACAGGACTGCGGGCGGCGTGGAGCGCGGGGGAGGAGGGTTTGGATGATGAGGATTGGGAGGACATTTGGGATAGCATCGCGACCAGGGACGTGCTGGTCCAATTTAAAATTTTGCATAGGGTTTATTACACTCCTCACAGGCTACATCGTATTTATCCTAGTGTCTGGGCCTCCGGCCGGAGATGCACGTGCACTTCTGCAGACTTTTCTCACATTTTCTGGGACTGCCCGCAGATTGCTTCTTATTGGTTGGAGGTGACCCGTTTTGTATCCAGTCTAGCTTCTTTCTCGGTTACGATGACGGTGGGGGTCTGTCTTCTTGGCCTGGTCGACCAGTTGGCAACGGCCAGGGCGACGAGAACTCTTATCGGAATATTGCTGTTTTATGCCAGGAAGGCCATAGTCCTCAGGTGGAAGTCTCCTCATTCTCCGACTCTGGGCTTCTAGAAAGGGTTGGTTAATGCGGTGGTTCCGCTGTACAAGGCGACCTATATCTCTAGGAATTGTCCTAAGAAATATGAAAAGGTCTGGCGAGTCTGGGTGGATTCCAAATCCACGGTTGACGAGCGAGACTCTGAGCCTGACGCGGCTTGAACTCTGGTGGGACCATGGGGAGAGAGAACGGAGACCATGTGTTCCTGTCTAAGTATTGGTTTGTTTTGCTAATGTTGATTCTTGATTGAGGGTGCTGAGCAGTGTGGTTGCGGGTTATTTTGGGTGGGTTTTTCTGGGGTTATGTTATTGTCTGTTGGCCGGGGTATGCCCCCTTATGGCCTTGTCTTTCTATGTGTTTAAACTTAATAAACAGAATTTAAAAAAAAAAAAAAGAATTAGAGAATGTTGAAAGTAAGGACTGCTGGATATAGCGGGTTGGGGTTGTAGGATGACCAATAGCATGGGATCAGATTTCATCATGTTTACTCTGTGTTTTATTTTTTAGAGCTCTCTTTGAGAAAGGTGAGCTGCACCCTAACAAAACCTTGGATTACCATGAAGTTACTTTTGAATGTTGCCAAGTTCTAATGAGTGCTTACTGCCTGTGATGCATCAAAGCCTTGTCCCTTTAAGGAGTGCAGACACTAACCCACAATGGTATATACAGTATATATGTATATATACAGTATTTATTTAATATATATACAGTATAAAATGATATCTATACTATCTTTAGAGTAAAATCAGTATAAAGTTTAAACGTTATTTAATTATACACCCGCTGCAATCCCTTTACTGTGCAACTTCAATTTAATAAGAAAACATGATCCCTTGTAAGTTAACAATACACATTGCAAATTTTTTGGGTAATTTTTTGGGAATTGTATCGCTACCACCAAAGGAGCCACTTGGTAATATGTGTTCTCTTTTATGCACCTCAACTCCAAAAACAACCTCAACCCTTTTGACACACCTGGTTGAATGCAAGTTACTACAAGCACAGTGGCATCACTTTTAGGGCGCGCTGTGTGTGTCAATAGACGGAGACAGGGCGACTTGTGAGCGAGCCTGCATGAGTGCTCCCATAGAAAATAATTTTCTATTGAGGCAATCGGCTGGGGGAGGAGCTGAAAAGAGAAGGACCAGGGCTGCTCTGTGTAAAACCATTGGACGGGGCAGGTACTGTAAATATAACATGTTTGCTGTTTTTTCAAAACAGAGCATTTAGAATCACTTCAATGTATTGGTAAGGTTTAGAGTAAATGGTGGTTTGAGCATAAATAAGCACACAAAAGATTCAGACACAGTCCACTAGACTGTATAACCACTATTCCAAAGTAACTTGAAATTGAGTTCTGTACCAATAGAGTGGGTTAACTCAAGAATCAGCAAAGTCAGCAATAAACAGTGCAAAAAAAAACCATTAATTGCAATGTGAACATTAATACTATAACTAGTGTAGAGTGCACTCTAGGAGAATGGCTAAGATATGGTGCAATGTCCCCTGAGAGGTACCGCTTAGAATAAGCAATAGGTAAAGGCCTCTGTGTAGCAGCTATAAAGGGGCAGTCTTCAGTCCTACCTTTAGTGTTGGGACCCAGTTGTACCATTGGTGCATGTGATAATAGTCCCAGTCAAATCTGCAAGCAGAATTAAGGCTCCTGGATTGCTGTATGGTCAGTTCCTAAATGGCTCAGTTTCTCTAGCAGCAGATAGTAAATCCCCATAGGAGCAGCTGACTGGTCCCAGCAACATTTCAGCTTACTGTCCGGTCACACACAGCGATTAGTCCAGTCTCTGCTCTGCACCCAGGCGACTGTGGCTGTTGGCACACCTGGACTCAGCCCTCTGGGTCCTTCTCAGACCACTGTTATGCAGCTGTGGTGGTGCACATTGGACAGCGATGTGCAATCTCCGGGCTCCCTCATGACAAGAGGAAGCTGTGTTCTCTACAGCTTGAAAAAAAAGCTCTTGAAAACAATAGTCTCTCTCTTTTGGACTACAGTTTCCACTGTGCAATGCAGCCTGACTCAGTCTATTGAACTCTTCCTGCTCAGCAGCTCCCTTTTCTTTGTGATATAGCTGTTAGGCAGTATAGCTACAGATAGCAGATGCAGCCAGTGTTTCTCTCACTCTCCATTCTTGGCCAAGCATCTGGCTACAGGATATTTCTACCTTCCTCTGAAGAAGTTGTTGCTTTTCTTCTCTGAGACAGGGTAGAAAGTAATCACCTCACTTCTATTGATTCACATTACTAGTATTAGAATTATCTTTTTTTCCCGAGATTAGTATACTAGAGCAGTGTTTCTCAACATTTCTCCAGTCAGGGCACCCTTTAACATTCCGGGTGACCTTGAGGCACCCCCTTCTAAAATGTAAAAAACAAAATGAATAGTTTTAAATATTGCAGCATCATCCACACACATGTGACACCCAATATTAGCAAATACACTTTTGCACACTGGTGTGGACAAGTATTCCAGCATTTCTTCCTAATTATTTCACCCTCACATAGCCAATGTGACCCCCAGTGCTTGGGGGGGGGGATCAAACAAGGAGTCTGTGCAGATATCTAATGTCTTCCTTATGAACCAATGATGTCAGTGATTGTTAGGACGCTGGTGGCTGACCAGCCCAGTGTCCAAGGTTGTAATGTTGCACAAAGAAAACCTTTAACTTTGTGTAACACAAAGCAACTTTAATCCACCTGTTTCCTTGTATGCAATTTTTGGGCTATTGGGAGCAATTTGTAGGCTTTCTATTAAGGCACCCCTGAAGAACCCGAAAGGCATCCCTGGGTGCCTAGGCACCCTGGTTGAAAAAAGGATGTACTAAAGGATTCTTTTGAACCATTTAACCTGCGGTAGTGAAAAGATTTTTCATCTGTCTATGGAGAAAAGGGACAACATACACAATATTGAAACATTACTATAACTCATAAAGTTTGCTTCATGTACTCATTTATATTCTTATTTTTTTTTTAATAATATTTTTTATTGGATAATAAACAACATACAAGGAGAAAAAAGAATGCAACAGTCAATGCATGGTGTACATCTCGAAAATACATTTATATTCTTATTATTATTTACAATATGTCATCCCAAGGCAGGATTTGCAAAGAATATAGGTGTTTTTGTCTTCCCTAACTTCCTCCACATCCCAGTGTGGTTATATTTAATCAATAAGGCGTGGGTCTGGCCAAAGATCTTAATGTCTTTAAAAAGGCTAATAAACTAATGATCGTTTAGTTATTAGTGCAAAGAACTATGAACTTTAGATAATAATTTATCATTTATAATATCTATGAATAATTTGGGTGACAGGTGACACAGGCATCCAACACTTCATTCCTCTAGAGATTGGACCATGTCTCTTTAAACCTACTCCTAACCTAAATAACTCTAAATATATCCTTTGGCCTAATACTTAACCCAACAAATAAACCTAACCCTAAACTTACTCTTAAAGTGAGGTTTAGGGAATATAATCCCAATGTATCTAGATTATGGAAAATGTGTGTTTATATGAATGAGTGAGATGAGGGGACCTCAATAGGAATTAATGGTGAAATATTACTGGACTTAGTCATGTAAATGACTCATCATATACAACCACATAATGTTAGAATATGAATTGATCTGGCTATAACTGGGGCAAACCTAGTCAATGAATGCATATCATAAGCAGAGCTAAAAAATAATAAGACCTGGTAAGAGATTAAAAAACATACCATCACATGCCAAGTTTAAAGGATAACTAAACCCAAGAACTTTCTTTGAGATGCATTAAAGATTATCTCCCTTATCAAGGAAACAGCAAAGAGTGACAACCCTATCTCCCACCATAAATACACTGGGGGTATTAGGTAGCCACCCAGAGACAGGAAGTATGTTGGGTGATTTCCTTCAGCCACTGGTGATAGACATTCCCTTTTTCCTTAAAGACACCAAACATGTCATTCATTTGTTGGGGAATATACAGTGGAGACCAGATTACTTGTTAATATCGGCAGATGTAGCATTGTTGTACACTGCTATCTCCCATGAACCAGGATTTGAGGCGGAGCAATATTACCTGGACAAAGATGTTTACATCTCTCGGATCCAGAATCAGTTTATATTGGACCTACTCCAATTTTCCATGACCCATAATTATTTCTGGAATCAAGGGTCCTCTTATCTTCAAAAGAAAGGCGTGGCTATGGGTGCTAAATTTGCCCCCAGTATGGCCAATCTTTTTATGGCAAAATGGGAGAAGGATGTGGTATTAAGTGAATGCAGGCCAGAATTAGTCATGTGGAAAAGATTATTTGATGACATTTTGTTTATATGGGCGGTAGACAAGGTCTCAGCTATATCTTATTTAAAAAAATAGGTGTCTGAAGCTTAAAACCCCAACCACCTGCCCGGCGCTTATGGATAAAATGTAACAGTATTTAGGGATAAAATTATAGATATCTAAAATATTGTATTAAAATATTTTAAATAATCGTATAAAATCGTGTGTATCCTTGTAGTACACTAGCAGCCACTGTAAACAAAAACTCTATGTATATACAATGTATAAAATGCAACTCAATAACTGGATCCTATTCAAGCATTATAGACATTCAGCGGCGCTTAAACATACACTGATAATGCATGTTAAAAAAATCCGTCCACATATCTAAAACAGTTCATAGTGTTCAGAATCAAAAAGTGTCCAATCACAGTGCAGGAGAAACAGGTATAGTGTGTATAATCTTGCTCAGATGTGAGGCACCAGTGTTCTCAAACAAAGGTTCAACAGCCTTCACCACACCTTCCGTGCTCCCCTATGCAATGGGCACTCACCGCATCTCACATTAGATCAAGCCTGTATGCATTAGCTGCATGAGCCCTTGCTTCCGGGTAACCAGCCGTTTCAAGTGATTATACTTTAACCAGGGACACTGTCAAAGGTTTCCTCAAGCTCAGGGTCAGGCACTGTATCTCATGCAGATGAGAATGCAAGCAAACAACAGGAAACAGGAGATAGCGTAATATTGTTAATGCTTTATTTCCCCAATATACAACGCTCCCAATCCCCCTCAATATATCTGCTTTCACTTCATCAAAATTCACACGCTTTAT
This sequence comes from Pelophylax lessonae, assembly GCF_965119305.1. NCBI lineage: Eukaryota > Metazoa > Chordata > Amphibia > Anura > Ranidae > Pelophylax > Pelophylax lessonae. The sequence goes on from NC_138772.1 coordinate 465,864,117, forward strand.
AAGGTTATGTCTGGGACTAGGAAAGTACCGCTGCTCGCTGACCGCGAGCCAAGGCGCCTCCTTGGAACAGGATATGTCGCTCTGCGGCTGCCCGGCGAGTTCCAGAACATCAGCTGGTACTTCCTTCTGTCTCCAGGGTAACAACGTACGTGCGTACTGACACGTTTCGTCACGTGGGACTTCAACTGAGTGTAATGTTCCGGTACCTTTGGTACTCTAAATTACTCTTTTCACAAGTGTATGCGCCCCACCATTCTCTTTTGGAAAGGTGCGCATACACCTTTAAGACTGAAGCTGTCATCACTCAGCGCCGGACTAGATGGCTATTTAAAGCGCCGGTTCTCACTCACATGTGTTCGTTCAAACACCCTTACCTGGATGCTAACTTGGCTTGAAGCTTTCGTGCTTGCAAGCATACCTCGCTGACGGAACCTCGCTGCGCTGATCCCTGCATCCCGCTTCCGGATCATCTGCTCCTCCTGAATCAACCTTCGGCTGTATTGCTATTAGTGCTAAGTACCCCGCAGGGGAACCCTCTATAAACTTATACTAAGCTTACACTATCTAGCTCTGCATAGTAAAGACTATTTATCACATCTGCATATCTAGATTGCTAGCTCTTAAGACTACTGCTACTTATTCCTGCACTGGGTTGATCACTCTTGTATGTCCACCTGCTACTCTGTCATCTGCTACCATACATGATTGCTAAACCTACCTGCATCCATCTGCTACTGTCTTACCTTCAAGTGTCTGTCACCTACCACCTCCACTCAACCTGTCTCTTAAATCTTCATCACTGTGTTACTACATACATAAAGTCACTCTAGGAACCAGCTTGTTGAGTGTGTGTATTTACTAGCTGAATTAAGACCTTCCACACATGATGAGTCATTGAGGTTGGGAATGGTATCTCAGCATCTCTCTTACATGACTACTGAAGTGGAATATTTCTGCAGCTGAAAATCCACACCATACATGAAACGCAGGAGCGTTACAGATTGAACGAACCCACAAATGGATTCAGCAGAAATAACCACTCAGGTGACACAATTAAAACAGCAAGTAACTGCGTTAATACACGCACTTGCTGAATTAAAAGAAGACAATCAGGCTCTCTCGCAGCAGGTAATTAGACTGACACAACTTACCTCTGCTCAGTCCCCTGAACCCAAGATAAATCCCCCTTTGGTATTTACAGGCGATCGCAAAAAATTTCGCAAATTTAAAAACGCATGTGAGTTATTTTTTTTGCTAAAACCTCGTACCTACCTTACTGATCACATTAAGGTTTGTACTATTATTTCTTACCTAACAGGCGATCCTCGAGCCTGGGCAGACTCTCTTTTTGAGAAAAACGACCAGCTTCTCAACTCCTATGCCTTGTTCCTAGCAGAACTCACTAGCCTATATGATGACCCCAATAGGCAGAGTACTGCCGATCTTCAATTAAGATCCTTGAAACAAGGAAGGAGGCCTGTAGAAGACTTTGTCGCGGAATTCAAGAGATGGACCCTTGATTCAGAATGGAATGATGCATCTCTAAAAACCCAATTTAGGCTTGGCCTATCAGAAGCCGTTAAGGACGAGCTCGCCCGAGCGGATCTACCAAAAACCCTGGATGCATTAATACAACTCAGTATTACCATAGATAGAAGACTACGAGAAAGAAAGGCTGAGAAAATGGGAATGCCATTATCCGTTTCCTCTCGGATTCCGGCCGTTAACCCCGTTCCTATGGAGGTAGGAACCATACGCCCGCCGCTATCAACTATGGAAAAAGCCAAAAGACGATATGAAAATCTCTGCTTGTACTGTGCATCCCCGGATCACAAGATAAATGTCTGTCCCCTAGTCAACAAAAAGAAGGGTGAGTGTTCACATGTCCTCCTAGGGGGATTGACAACTTCATTCACTAACCCTTACATTTTTGTTTGTTTGACATTACAGTGGGACCAGAACAGGATTACTACTAAGGCCATGATTGACACAGGATCTTGTGGAAATTATATTGATATATGTTTTGCTGCTTCAAATAAAATTCCTATAATTTCTAAACTTAAACCTGTCTCAGTAAGTCTTATTACCGGTGTTCCATTATCCTCTGGTCCAATCACCGATCAGACACAAGCACTTCTAGTCACTATTAACGAGTTTCATAGGGAGACTACTACCTTCGATTTAATATCTTCACCCCACTTTCCCATTGTGTTGGGACTTCCCTGGTTACACACACACCAACCAACCATAGATTGGAAGGAACGGTCCTTGGCCTTCCTCTCTTGCTATTGCGAGGATACGTGTAACCTCCCGTCTTCCGGAAAGATTCTGTCTATGGTGACAGATGAGATTGCACCACTATGTTATCAGGATCTTTCTGAGGTTTTTCTTGAGAAAAATGCTCAAGCATTACCTCCTCATCGAGACTATGATTGTAGCATTGATCTACTCCCAAATAGCAAATTGCCGTTCGGTCATGTTTATCCTCTTTCACAGGATGAACTTTCCCATCTCAAAACTCTTTGGATGAGAATTTGGAAAAAGGTTTTATTAGACCTTCCACTTCTTCCACAGCAGCAGGACTCTTTTTTTGTTCGCAATAAGGACTCAAGTCTCAGACCTATCATCGACTACAGGAAATTGAATGCTATCACAATAAAAGATCGCTATCCTCTACCGCTTATCCCTGAGCTCATTGAGCAGGTGCGTGGAGCTACCTATTTTTCAAAATTGGACCTGAAGGGAGCATACAATCTCATTCGAATCCGTGATGGAGACGAGTGGAAGACTGCATTCAGAACCAGATACGGATTGTTCGAATATCTTGTGATGCCATTCGGGCTATGCAACGCCCCTGCAGTTTTCCAACGATTTATAAACAATATTTTTAAAGACTTACTAGATGTCTGTGTTGTGGTATATCTGGACGATATACTTATATATTCACGATCCCTGTCTGAACACATAAGACATGTAAGACTTGTACTATCGAGATTGCTTGCACATAACCTTTATGTGAAACTGAAGAAATGCTTGTTTCATAAAGACGAGGTACTCTTTCTAGGCTACATCATATCCAAAACAGGAATCGAGATGGACATGAGTAAAATATCCTGCATTCAGGATTGGCCTACACCAACCACACGCAAGGCGCTACAGCGATTCCTGGGATTTTCAAATTTCTACAGGAAGTTCATTAAAAACTTTTCTGCTATTGTGAGACCCCTCACACAGCTCACTAGCATAAAAAACCCATTCAAATGGTCAGAAGAAGCCAATAAAGCTTTTCACTTGTTAAAGACAAGGTTTACTTCCGCTCCCATATTACGCCATCCAGACCCATCCCTCCAATACATTCTGGAGGTACATGCGTCAAACATGGCAGTAGGAGCAATACTCTCCCAACGACCAACCCACACTTCACCACTTCATCCAGTCGCCTTTTTTTCTAAATCCCTAAGCAGTCCCGAGATAAATTACCCCGTGGGTGAAAAGGAACTGCTTGCTATAAAATTGGCTCTGGAGAATTGGCGACATTTAATCGAAGGCACCCAATTACCAATAATTATATACACGGACCATAAAAACCTCCAATATCTTCAGACTAGCAAAACTCTCTCGCACCGACAGGTACGATGGTCACTATTCTTTCTAAGGTTTAACTTCCTAGTGACTTACACACCTGCAGATAAAAACAAAAAGGCGGATGCACTATCACGACTAACTGAAGAAAACTACTTTGAAATCCCTTCCGTTCCTATAATACCTCACAAACGCATTATTGGAGTTGTCCGTTCCTTGAAGGAAGAGGTTTTGCATGGTATAAGTTTGGATTCACCCCCACCACAACTAAATACTGACGCAGAAGGCTTCCTCTACTACAACGACAAACTTTACATACCACCTACCCTACGCACCAAGATCTTGGAATTATCTCATGATGTGCCTATGGCAGGACATATGGGTATGACAAAGACTCTTAATTTGATTTCCCGGCAATTCTGGTGGCCTGACATGAAAACATCTATACAAAAATTCGTCTCTTCATGCAATGTCTGTGCCAGGTCCAAAATTGACACTACGAGACCATCCGGTCTACTATGCAGTCTACCAATACCCCAAACTCCATGGGAAGTTTTGTCCTTGGACTTCATCGTAGAATTGCCTCTTTCCAAAGGATTTAATACCATCTTGGTGTCAGTGGACCATCTGACAAAGATGGCACATTTCATTGCTATTCGCAGACTACCTTCGTCCAAACAAACGGCAGAACTCCTGATGAAACATGTCTTTAGATTACATGGTATCCCAAAAACTCTTCTGTCTGACCGTGGATCCCAATTTATTTCTAAGTTCTGGCAAGAACTATGTCACATACTACGGATCGAGCGGAAGCTCACTTCTCCTTACCATCCGCAGACCAACGGACAGACTGAAAGAGTCAACCAATGCATCGAGCAGTATTTACGTTGTTACACTTCTTACCAACAGGATGATTGGGTGGATCTTCTCCCTCTGGCAGAATTTGCCTACAACAACGCAACCCACAGTACAACCAAGCAGAGTCCGTTCTACTTGAACTATGGGTTTCATCCCTCTATTCTTCCACCACGCATCCTTCCTTCAAACAACCCAGTAGCCTCAGACTATCTTACCCAAATAAAGGATTCTCTGGGTTTATTAAATACTACCATTGCACACGCTCACAGTCAACAAAAGAAGTACTATGATCTTCGCAGAAGACCTTCTCCACAGTACACTATCGGGGACCTCGTTTGGCTCTCAACAAAAAATTTAAGACTGAAGATCCCTAGCAAAAAGCTTGGACCTCTGTTCTTGGGACCTTTCCCAATCAAAAAACTTATTGGAAAAGCTGCAGTACAGCTTACATTGCCAATAGACCTAAAAATCCATCCCATTTTCCATGTGTCGCTACTGAAGCCCCATGTTCCGGACCACGGAATAAGGCCTAATATTCCACCTCCGCCTCCTGTACAAGTTGAAGGTGGAGAAGAATACGAGATAAAAGAGATTCTGGATTCTCGTATCTACAGAAGAAGACTTCAGTACTTGGTTAGATGGAAGAACTATGGGCCCCAAGACGACACCTGGCTAAACACCTCTGAAATACATGCCCCTAGATTAATCCGCAATTTTCATGCGAGATACCCAGACAAACCAGCTCCAGAGGCCTTCAGGAGCCGGCCTTAAGGGGGGGTATTGTAATGTTCCGGTACCTTTGGTACCCTAAATTACTCTTTTCACAAGTGTATGCGCCCCACCATTCTCTTTTAAAAAGGTGCGCATACACCTTTAAGACTGAAGCTGTCATCACTCAGCGCCGGACTAGATGGCTATTTAAAGCGCCGGTTCTCACTCACATGTGTTCGTTCAAACACCCTTACCTGGATGCTAACTTGGCTTGAAGCTTTCGTGCTTGCAAGCATACCTCGCTGACGGAACCTCGCTGCGCTGATCCCTGCATCCCGCTTCCGGATCATCCGCTCCTCCTGAACCAACCTTCGGCTGTATTGCTATTAGTGCTAAGTACCCCGCAGGGGAACCCTCTATAAACTTATACTAAGCTTACACTATCTAGCTCTGCATAGTAAAGACTATTTATCACATCTGCATATCTAGATTGCTAGCTCTTAAGACTACTGCTACTTATTCCTGCACTGGGTTGATCACTCTTGTATGTCCACCTGCTACTCTGTCATCTGCTACCATACATGATTGCTAAACCTACCTGCATCCATCTGCTACTGTCTTACCTTCAAGTGTCTGTCACCTACCACCTCCACTCAACCTGTCTCTTAAATCTTCATCACTGTGTTACTACATACATAAAGTCACTCTAGGAACCAGCTTGTTGAGTGTGTGTATTTACTAGCTGAATTAAGACCTTCCACACATGATGAGTCATTGAGGTTGGGAATGGTATCTCAGCATCTCTCTTACATGACTACTGAAGTGGAATATTTCTGCAGCTGAAAATCCACACCATACATGAAACGCAGGAGCGTTACACTGAGGTCCTCCGTTGAAGTCCCACGTGACGAAACATGTCAGGACGCACGTACGTTGCTACCCTGGAGACAGAAGGAAGTACCAGCTGATGTTCCGGAACTCGTCGGGCGGCCGCAGAGCGACATATCCTGTTCCAAGGAGGCGCCTTGGCTCGCGGTCGGTGAGCAGCGGTACTTTCCTAGTCCCAGACATAACCTTATAAAGCGTGTGAATTTTGATGAAGTGTAAGCAGATATATTGAGGGAGATTGGGAGCGTTGTATATTGGGGAAATAAAGCATAAACAATATTACGCTATCTCCTGTTTCCTGTTGTTTGCTTGCATTTTCCTCTGGATGAGATACGGTGCCTGACCCTGAGCTTGAAGAAACCTTTGACAGTATCCCTGGTTAAAGTATAATCACTTGAAACGTCTGGTTACCCGGAAGCAAGGGCTCATGCAGCTAATGCATACAGGCTTGATCTAATGTGAGATGCGGTGAGTGCCCATTGCATAGGGGAGCACGGAAGGTGTAGTGAAGGCTGTTGAACCTTTGTTTGAGAACACTGGTGCCTCGCATCTGAGCAAGATTATACACAATGTGTATGTGGGAGGGTGCGCTGATAGTATTGGGTTAAAGCTGCTACCGGTATTCAGTGCCAACTGAATATAAATTATAATGTGAAATAGATGAGGTGCGCTAAAACAAGTATATACATCCAAAATAAATTGCAATCAAACAAAACATTGGATAACAAGTGAATGGTGTGTTTCAAAAGTCCATAATATGTCAATCATAAGTGTCCATATGTGATAATATCAAACTGGTGCTCCACAACATGAAAGATATCTTCAACTTCAATATGAAAGACCCACCATCAGGTGAAATTCCTCCTTACCAGACAGAAATAAGGTGTGCACAAAATAGCAAATCTGCTGATAACCACAAAATATAAGTGCTTCCAAACTCCAAGTGAACCACCCAAAATAGTCCCTTACTGGACAGCAGGTATTAAGCGCTTTAAGGATCAGTTGATATCCACTATCACCTCCTCCGTATCCAATCTACAGCCAGGTGAGTTTCAAACAGCAGATAATGAGCGCTTATAGTTCCACTGATATCCACTACCTCCTTCGTATCCAACCTATAGCAAGGTAAATCCCTGACCAAAGGGCTGGTGACTTCCAAGCATGGGGTATAAGGAATAAGGCCGCAATAGTGTGATATCTTCTATAAAATTTATTAAAAAACAGTAATGCACTTACAGTAGATGCATGGCAAGTCAGCATAGATGGTATAAATGTCGGAATTTCTTTAGCTACACTCGTACCGGCTGCAGCACGGACCTCGAGCAATCGTACGTAACGGTTACGCCTTCTCCCTGACGCGTTTCTTCCTATTGGACATCGACCGAGATAGGAGTGGCTTGCGTACCGTCACTTCCGCCTTATATGCACCGGAACTCGCTACCTCACTTCCTGTGTCCGCACAGGATGTCTATCCTTTCCAGATTAGTGCGAGTGTGGGTGCAATTTACATATAAAACAAAGCAATTTGCTATATCGCGGAACTCAAGGTCCCGATCTGTGACAAAGTCATACTTAATAACAAGAATTAAGCGAATTGCCGTGACGATCCAAATTTTAAAGAGGGTGACACCGGAAGTGATGAATAACATGGTTCCTGTGTGCCTACATCCCAATTCGAAATTTAAAAAGTATTTTAATTGATAAATATATTTATGAATATAACAATAAAACACAAAAATGATTCCCTCTCTGATTCTAGGCAAATTTACAACACTATGCCGCAAATCTGGGGGATCATTATTATAATGGGTTAAAATAGCCTAAGTATAAAAGTTGGCAAAATTGCCTATAAGCTTTATAATAATTATAATTAAAATATTTAAAATAAAAAATGGAGAATAAAGAATTTGAAGATAGAAATTATCAACTGTTGTTGATGTGGGCGTTAATGTCCCACTCTACGTTGTGTCCTTGGGGTCTATAGCATCTGAGCTCGTATATCCAGAAAGTCTCCCTCCTGGATATACATCTCCTCAGATTGCTACCCCTCCAGTGCGGCACATATTTTTCTATGGCGATTATTTTCAAGTTTTTAGGGTTTTAATTGTGGCACTTAGCAAAGTGTTGGGGTACACTGTGTCCCGGAAAGCCTTTATATATATTGGCCAGATGTTCGCCAATACGTATCGAGGCTGTTCGAATGGTTCTTCCCACGTATTGTAATTTACAGTCACACTCTAGTAAGTACACTACCCCCTTGGTGTGACAAGAAATGAATTCCCTAATGGGATATTCTTTCCCTGTAACTGTGGATCGGAATTTGTTGGTTCTGACTGTGTTAGCTTCTTTACATACTCTGCACTGTTTACAGGGGAAGAAGCCTTTCATATCGGGAAAGATTTTTGACATGTGTGGCTTCTCAACAGGGTTACGTGCTATTAAGTCTTTCAGGTTTCGAGCCTTCTTATAAATGACTTTTGGGGTATTGGGTAGAATAGGGCCAAGGATTTTGTCCCCTTGTAGGACTCACCAATGTTTCCTGAAGATGTGGTTCAGCCATTTGTAATGGCAAGAGAATTGCATAAGGAAGGCAAACTCCAAGTGAGAGTTATTTCTCCCTGTAACATCCTTATCCTTCGGAGCAACTAATACCTCTTGTTTAACCGAGCTAAGGGTTTGAATTTCCTTATCCAGTTCTTCTGACTTGTATCCCTTTTCTAAGAATCTTTTCTTTAGAGTGGAAGCTTGAGTAAGAAAGTCTGTGTCCTCTGTGCAATTTCGCCTAATTCTCCTGAGCTGTCCCTTAGGTACTGCTCGCAGCCAAGTTGGATGATGGCAACTATCCAATGCTATGAAGCCATTCCTGTCGGTGGGCTTGAGATAGGATTTGGTCTTAAATCCTGAACCATGTCTCATGATCGTGAGATCTAGAAAGTTCACTGTTCTAGGGCGGTGTTGGTACGTAAATCTGTGCCCCAGTCATTACAATTCAGATCTTCCATGTGCCTTTGCAGTGAACTCTCATCACCCTGCCATACTAACAGCGTATCATCTATGTAACGCCTCCATAGAATAAGTTCCTTGGCCCTATTGGAAAAGACATTTCTGTCTTCCCATAAGGCCATGAATAAGTTGGCTAAGCTGGGGGCAAACTTTGCCCCCATAGCTACACCTAGGCATTGACGATAGAACGTGTGACCATAGTAGAAGTAGTTATGTTCAGTACCGAAGACCAGGAGGTCCAAGATGAACTTCTTCTGTTCAAGTGGAATTTCATAGTTCCTGTCCAGAAAGGTACAAACGGCTTCATAGCCTATATGGTGTGGTATAACCGTATATAATGATGTCACATCTGCTGTGACTAGCAATACGTCACCTTTAACCTCTAACTTGATCATTTCCTGGATACATTGAGTCGTATCTTTCAGGTAGGCTGGTGTTTCTTGTACTAATGGTTGCAAGAAGAAATCGATATATCTTCCTATTCTTGAGGTCACGGAGTCTATTCCGCTGACTATAGGCCTTCCTGGTGGTCTGGTGAGGCTTTTGTGCACCTTCGGAAGGTGATATATCGTGGGTATCCTAGGGGCCAGCGGGATCAGGAATTCTTTCTCCTTTTTGTTTATAATCCCATTTTCAAAACCTTTATTGACTATTTTCTCCAGTTCTTTTTTGTAACGGTATGTGGGGTCTTTCATCAAGATTTCATACGTATTGTTATCCGAAAGGAGTCTTTCCATTTCGTTCCTGTATTGGTCTTTGCTTAATAGCACTATGCCTCCACCTTTGTCCGCAGGTCTTATCACTAGGTCTTTATTCTCACATAGAGTTTTCACTCCTCTAGCTAAATCTCTCTGCGGCTGTTGCTTTAGATCCTTTTCCTCCAATTCCTTAATAACTAGGTCCTTAAAGATAGTCACATGGTGACTTTGCATTCCTGATGGATTAAATAAGGAAGCGTTTCTCAGGCCTGTTGGAATAAAGGATGCAGGTTTGTAGGAAACATGGTTCCTTTCATTCGCTTTGGAGAGGAAATGTCTTTTAACATTCAATTTCCTAATGTATTTGTGGATGTCAATAAAGGTTTCCAATTGGTTCAGTGTTTTTTTAGGGGCGTATTTGAGTCCCTTATTTAAAGCACGCTTCTCTGACTCTGTCAGTTGGATGCAACTGATATTAAAAATTCCTGGTGTCTCCAACTCATCTTTTTTATGCGTAGATACGAAGGAGGTAGTAGATATCAGTGGAACTATAAGCGCTCATTATCTGCTGTTTTAAACTCACCTGTTTGTAGATTGGATACGGAGGAGGTGATAGTGGATATCAACTGATCCTTAAAGCGCTTAATACCTGCTGTCCGGTAAGGGACTATTTTGGGTGGTTCACTTGGAGTTTAAAAGCACTTATATTTTGGGGTTATCAGCAGATTTGCTATTTTGTGCACACCTTATTTCTGTCTGGTAAGGAGGAATTTCACCTGGTGGTGGGTCTTTCATATTGAAGTTGAAGATATCTTTCATGTTGTGGAGCACCAGTTTGATATTATCACATATGGACACTTATGATTGACATATTATGGACTTTTGAAACACACCATTCACTTGTTATCCAATGTTTTGTTTGATTGCAATTTATTTTGGATGTATATACTTGTTTTAGCGCACCTCATCTATTTCACAAGATTATACACACTATACCTGTTTCTCCTGCACTGTGATTGGACACTTTTTGATTCTGAACACTATGAACTGTTTTAGATATGTGAACGGATTTTTTTAACATGCATTATCAGTGTATGTTTAAGCGCCGCTGAATGTCTATAATGCTTGAATAGGATCCAGTTATTGAGTTGCATTTTATACATTGTATATATATCTTATTTAAACTACTTGAATGACAAGAATAGAGGTATACAACTTAGCTATGAAATCAGCCCCACGGTCACCCCCTTTTAGATCTCACAATATAGATAAAAAAATTACTACTTCCATATTTTTTAAGAAAACCAATAGGAACAAGTATATTCCTATTGACTCATGTCACCACCCTAATTAGTTATCAACTGTACGCACATGGAAGGTTACCTAAGGGAATCTAGGATTCTTAAATCAAGGTTTCCTGATAAGGGATATCATGAGGTATCATTGGAAAGGATCATCCAGGAAGTGGGTGAACGTGACCGTGATCAGCTCATATCCAATAATTCACGCCCAGATAGGAGGTCACATGATTTTGGCATGACCTTCTTCACCACTTATTCTTGCCAACATTTTGACATTAAAAGCATAATAAAAAACATTGGCCGATATTAAAAAATGATCGTGTATTGGGCCCATTATTACCAGAGAACCCCTTGGTCGATTTTAGAGGTAAGAATAATTTGCAGGATAAGGTGGCACCGAATGTGTCTGATCCACCCACTAGGCCCCTATTTTTTGGTGAAATTAAGGGATATCACCTATGTAGAAAATGTAGGGCATGTCAGTTTAATGCTCTTACATGTAGGAAGGTTTAAAATATGAATTCTGCTCAGACTGGTAAAATGTATGATATACAGTCATTTATCACTTGCTCTACTCAGAATGTAGTAGATCTGATCCGGTGCCCTTGTGGCCTGGATTATGTTGGCTGGACCACTAGGGCTTTATGCGTTAGATTGGAAGAACATATTTCTAATAATATCAAAGGCTTTCCAGGGCATAGTGTATCCAAACACTATGCCTAGAAACATCATAAAAATCCCTCTGGAACTGTGTTTAAAGCTTTGGAAAAATACATCTCCATTGGAGGGGTGGTAACGCTAAAAGGTGTATTTCACAAGCTGCAACCAGTTGGATTTATCATCTGAGATCCTTTTCCCCTCTGGGAATAATATTGAGTGGGACATCAATTGTTGTATCAATAACAGTTTACTTCCAATGATTTTATACTTTAGACATAGGAATTATTTTGAGGTCTTGATATAACATTAAGCAATTAATGTGTGTGTTGTTATTTTAACCATGTATTTAATTATTCATTTTTAGCTGCAATAAACTTGGCAGGATACCTTAAGTTGTTTATGTAAATGTACATCTTTAGAATTACGTTGGTTGATTTACATCTACAGTACAACTTAGTTTAATAATTTATCCAATGACAACAATTTTGGACTCCTATGGAGTTTTTTGGAATGTATTTTCCATTCAGTCACTAGATGGCGACGGCAATGAACCTTGATATAACATCGGGCATGTATAATGCACGTGTTGTTATTTTAACCATGTATTTAACTGTTAATTTTTATGTTGTAATACACTTAGGAGTAGAGATGTCGCGAACCTAAAATTTGCCGTTTGCGAACGGCGAACGCGAACCTCCGCAAATGTTCGCGAACTGGCGAACCGCCATAGACTTCAATAGGCTGGCGAATTTTAAAACCCACAGGGACTCTTTCTGGCCACAATAGAGATGGAAAAGTTGTTTCAAGGGGACTAACACCTGGACTGTGGCATGCCGGAGGGGGATCCATGGCAAAACTTCCATGGAAAATTACGTAGTTGACGCAGAGTCGGGTTTTAATCCATAAAGGGCATAAATCACCTAACATAAACTTTCCTAGCCAGTTCTCACATAAAGTCCCAAATTGCCCATTTCTTGTATCTTACTAGGGATGGAGACGCTTGCTTTACAGGCAGGTGTCTCACTCAAAGTCCCCATTTGCCTATAACATCTTTATTAAAGGGATGGGGGTGTGTGTCTCCCAGCTGATCACATTTAGTTTGCACCCCATGGTTTTTTATACAGCCATGCATTTTTCATTGCCAGTCATGGATTGGAGCAGGTGGGGGAGGATTGGGCGGTCTCCAATCCCATCTGTTTCCCATCCATCTATTAGCAAGCATGTACTTCCCTTTGTGAAGACACTTGGACACTCAGGTTGAGTAGTGTTATTTAGTGTTAGGTTCTGCAAGAAACGCAGGATGCCTTGTCGTTGGCCTTGAGGCTTCCGCATGCATTTGCAAATATGTGTTAACTAAACTCCTGCTTTTAACTTATATTGTTAGACAGGTTTATTTTGGTTTGCTAGCAGACTGGTGGGTAAGTATTTCAAACTAGGGACCAGCTGTTTTTCACACACCTTCATTTATCCCATCTTGCTTTTCAATTGACTATTCACAGGGATGGAGACACTGAGCAGTGCTCGCCAGTTCTCACATAAAGTCCCAAATTGCCCATTTCTTGTAACATTCCTAAACTGTTTGGAATAACGTGCTTTAAAGCATCCAGTGTGTGTATATGATCAGGTATGATGTTGTATCGATCAGGTAGTGTAAGGGTTACGCCTGCTTCACAGTGACAGACCAAACTCCCCGTTTAACAGTCAGTCCATTTGCACAACCGCAAACTCCCCATTTGCACAAGGTTGGATACCAAGCTAGCCATGTCCCGTTCCTTGTCCTCACTGACATCATTGAAGGTCTCTTCCTCCACCCAGCCACGTACAACACCAAGAGTCCCCGAAAGGTGACAACAAGCCCCCTGGGACGCCTGCTGTGGTTGGTCTTCCACCTCCTCAAAGCCACCTTCCTCCTCTGACTTCTCTTCTTCAGACTCCTCTCTCTGCGTTGCCACAGGTCCAGCAATCGACAACAACAAGGCTGCTTCTGGTGGTGATGGGGACCACAACTCTTCCTCTGCATGCTCATCTACGGCCTGATCCAGCACTCTTCGCAGGGCACGCTCCAGAAAAAACGCATATGGGATGAGGTCGATGATGTTGCCTTTGGTTTGACTGACCAGGTTTGTCACCTCCGCAAAAGGACGCATGAGCCTACAGCCATTGTGCATGAGCATTCAGTAACGCGGCCAAAAAATACCCAGCTCCGCAGAGGCTGTCCTCTTTTTTTTAAATTAAAAAAATCTGTTCTTATCAGTTTAATCCCTGTTACGTTACGTCCCCTATAAGGGGCCGGTGTATGGAATAGATTTTAGGAACCGGGAGATGGAAAAAGATGGTTGGTCTGTCCTCTTACTTCCAGTTTTAGGCACTGCGCGTGCGCCGTGCAATGTACTGTGCCATCCTATATGAGTGGTGTGTTAAGTAGTACTATTTTTATCAGTTTAATCCCTGTTACGTCCCCTATCAGGGGCCGGTGTATGGAATAGATTTTAGGAACCGGGAGATGGAAAAAGATGGTTGGTCTGTCCTCTTACTTCCAATTTTGGGCACTGCGCATGCACCGTGCAATGTACTGTGCCATCCTATATGAGTGGTGTGTTAAGTAGTACTATTCTTATCAGTGTAATCCCTGTTACATTACGTCCCCTATCAGGGGCCGGTGTATGGAATAGATTTTAGGAACCGGGAGATGGAAAAAGATGGTTGGTCTGTCCTATTACTTCCAATTTTGGGCACTGCGCGTGCACCGTGCAATGTACTGTGCCATCCTATATGAGTGGTGTGTTAAGTAGTACTATTCTTATCAGTTTAATCCCTGTTACGTCCCCTATCAGGGGATGTGTATCAAATAGATTTTAGACAACCGCAAAGAGTTGTCAATAGTTGACACACTCATGACATAAATTTTATTCCTCTATGCGTCAATCTTGCTGTAGTGATGACTGTGCTCATGCGCACGTTTGGGAGATTGCAGGCGATGGCTGTTTTTCAAAGCCCATGGTCGTGCTGAGGTAGTTCAGTGACAATTAAGTGACACAGAAAACAATGATTCTGCAGTGTGGGCCCATTGTTGGCCTAGTAGGCTTTAATGATCACCTAAGATGATCATAAAGAAAATTAATGTTTTTTCTATGAAAAATTATCCAGCCGATCATTTTGGTCTGTTCACAATGAAGCAACGACCTTATCATCTGGCGTGTGCCAACATTGCCAACACACTCCTAGAGGTGATTGCTTCATTGTGATACGCAAGCCCCTTCACCACAACAAGGTAACGATCACGAAGGGGAATTGACACATGTGCCTTTTTTTTGTGTTTTGTTTTTTGCAGCCACAGTGTAGCACCAGAGGCCAGAAAAATTAGGCATTTACACATGCCTGAAAAAGTAGGTATTGTTGCAGCCGCTGCTGTAGCAGTGGCCGGAAAAATTGAGGTTTTCCAGGCAGAAAGTGCACTAAAACATTGCGGCTTGAACCCTAGTTGGTGGCGGAGAAGTCACATAAGTCATCCGGCATACAGAGATTAAATACAGCAGCGTGTGGACCATTTTTAGCCCAAGGCATCTCATCAGGCCTTTTTTAGTCAAATGCATCCCCCACTGTCAGTCCCTTCGGGATCCATGCCTCATTCATTTTAATAAAGGTGAGGTAATCTAGACTTTTTTGACCAGGGTGACTTCTCTTCTCAGTGACAATACCTCCTGCTGCGCTGAAGGTCCTTTCTGACAGGACACTTGAAGCGGGGCAGGCCAGAAGTTCTAGCGCAAATTGGGATAGCTCAGGCCACAGGTCAAGCCTGCACACCCAGTAGTCAAGGGGTTCATCGCTCCTCAGAGTGTCTATATCTGCAGTTAAGGCTAGGTAGTCTGCTACCTGTCGGTCGAGTCGTTCTCTGAGGGTGGACCCCGAAGGGCTGTGGCGATGCGTAGCACTTAAAAAGCTCTGCATGTCCTCCATCAACAACACGTCTGTAAAGCGTCCTGTCCTTGCCGGCGTGGTCATGGTAGGAGAAGGATTACTTTCACCTCTTCCCCTGTTAGATTCCCGTTGTGCTGTGACATCACCCTTATACGCTGTGTAAAGCATACTTTTTAACTTGTTTTGTAACTGCTGCATCCTTTCCGACTGACGGTAATTCAGTAACATTTCAGACACTTTCTGCTTATAACGGGGGTCTAGTAGTGTGGCCACCCAGTACAGGTCGTTCTCATTCAGCCTTTTTATACGAGGGTCCCTCAACAGGCATGACAGCATGAAAGACCCCATTTGCACAAGGTTGGATGCCGAGCAACTCATGTCCAATTCCTCGTCCTCACTGATCACATTGAAGGTGTGTTCTTCCCCCCAGCCACGTACAACACCACGGGTACCAGATAGGTGACAACGAGCACCCTGGGATGCCTGATGTGGTTGGTGTTCCTCCTCCTCAAAGCCACATTCCTCCTCTAACTCCTCAGACTCCTCTTCCAGCGTTGCCGCAGGTCCAGCAAGCGATGATAAGGCTGTTTCTGGTGGTGATGGTGACCACAACTCTTCCTCTTCACGCTCATCTACGGCCTGATCCAGCACTCTTCGCAGGGCACGCTCCAGGAAGAAAACAAATGGGATGATGTCGCTGATGGTGCCTTCGGTGCGACTGACTAGGTTTTTCACCTCCTCAAAAGGACGCATGAGCCTACAGGCATTGCGCATGAGCATCCAGTAACGTGGCAAAAAAATACCCAGCTCCGCAGAGGCTGTCCTAGCACCCCGGTCATACAAATACTCGTTGACTGCTTTTTCCTGTTGGAGCAGGCGGTCGATTATTAGGAGTGTTGAATTCCAACGTGTCGGGCTGTCGCAAATCAAGCGCCTCACTGGCATGTTGTTTCGCCGCTGAATATCTGAAAAGTGCGCCATGGCCGTGTAGGAATGCCTGAAATGGCCACACACCTTCCTGGCCTGCTTGAGGACGTCCTGTAACCCTGGGTACTTCTGCACAAAGCGTTGTACAATCTGATTCAACACATGTGCCATGCACGGCACATGTGTCAACTTGCCCAAATTCAATGCTGCCAACAAATTGCTTCCGTTGTCACACACCACTTTGCCGATCTCCAGTTGGTGCGGGGTCAGCCACTGATCCACCTGTGTGTTCAGGGCGGACAGGAGTGCTGGTCCGGTGTGACACTGTCGTATCCGGCATGTGGAATAGCCCCTGGGGGGCTGGGGGGGTGCAGTTGGTGTGGAGCAAGACGCAACAGCAGAAGAGGACTCAGCCAAGGAGGTTAGCAAAGAGGATGGAGTAGGAGGAGTAGAGGAGGTGGCAGCAGGCCTGCCTGCAAGTCGTGGCTGTGTCACCAACTCCTCTGCAGAGCCACGCATTCCATGCTTGGCAGCCGCCAGCAGGTTTACCCAATGCACAGTGTAAGTGATATACCTGCCCTGACCGTGCTTTGCAGACCAGCTATCAGTGGTCAGATGGACCCTTGCCCCAACACTGTGTGCCAGACATGACATGACTTCCTTTTCCACAATAGAGTACAGGTTGGGTATTGCCTTTTGTAAAAAAAAATTTCGGCCGGGTACCTTCCACTAGTCCCAATAGCTACAAATTTTTTGAAGGCCTCAGACTCCACCAGCTTGTATGGTAAAAGCTGGCGGGCTAAGAGTTCCGACAAGCCAGCTGTCAGACGCCGGGCAAGGGGGTGACTCTGTGACATTGGCTTCTTACGCTCAAACATTTCCTTGACAGACACCTGACTGTGGGCAGATGAGCAGGAACTGCTGAAGGTGAGAGGCGGAGGGGCGGGTTGTTGATAGGGGGCAAGGAGGACAGCAGTGGTTGACGTGGCTGAAGATGCTGGACCAGGAGAAGGATGGTGGCTTTGAGTTTGTGTGCTGCTTGTACTCATATGTTGATCCCATAGGCGTTTGTGATGTGAGATCATGTGCCTTCGCAAAGCAGTTGTACCTAGGTGGGTGTTGGACTTCCCACGTTTCTTTTGGCACAGGTTGCAAATGGCATTGCTGTAATCAGAGGCAGACACACAAAAAAAATGCCACACTGCTGAGCTTTGCAATGACGGCATTCTGGTGGTGGCAACAGCTTGCGTTGATTGGCGTGCTGTCTGGCTGACCCCGGGTGCCGATACATGCTGTCTGACTGTGCCACTAGCTCCTTGCGATGACCTCCCCCTGCTTCCAACTCGTCTCCTCCTCCTCTCTGTCTCCCCATCTGAACTTTCCCCCTCTTCTTCTGCTCTTCGAGCAGGCACCCAGGTGACATCCACGGACACATCGTCATCATCAGCCGCTTCACTTGACAACTTAGCAAAGGCAGCAGCAGCAGGTACAACATCATCATCATCATCACAATGTACGTCCATGTGTATAATGCTGCCTGACTGAGACATATCCCCGTTATCTACATCCTCTGGCACTAATGGTTGCGCATCACTTATTTCTTCCAACTGATGTGTAAATAACTCCTCTGACCGATCAAGTGAAGTGGCTGGGGTGCTAGTGTTGGTGGTGGTAAATTGAGAGGTGCCCGAAGCTGAGCTGGAGGAGGATGGTGCATCAAGGTTCCGAGCAGAAGCTGTAGAAGATTGGGTGTCCTGTGTAAGCCAGTCAACTATGTCCTCAAAATTTTTCGAGTTCAGGGTACGTGGCTTCTAAACACTGGGCATTATTCTAGGGCCAAAGGAAATCACAGCACCACGACCACAACGACCCCTGCGGGGTGGCCTGCCTCTGCCTGTCATTTTTTTTTAGATTAGGGGTACTATGCATGCAAGGTGCTGTGCCACCCTATATGAGTGTTGGGCAGTGGGTACAGTACAGTCTGTGGACCTGACACTCACTGGCAGGCCAGGCAACTGCAATTATAAAAAATATTTTTTTTAATTTGCAAGGTGCTGTGCCACCGTATATATGAGTGGTGGGCACTGCAGTGGGCACAGTACACTCTGTGGACCTGACACTCACTGGCAGGCCAGGCAACTGCAATTATAAAAAGTTATTATTTTTTTAATTTGCAAGGTGCTGTGCCACCGTATATATGAGTGGTGGGCACTGCAGTGGGCACAGTACACTCTGTGGACATGACACTCACTGGCAGGCCAGGCAACTGCAATTATAAAAAATATATTTTTTTTTAATTTGCAAGGTGCTGTGCCACCGTATATATGAGTGGTGGGGGCACTGCAGTGGGCACAGTACACTCTGTGGACCTGACACTCACTGGCAGCCGGCAGGCAACTGCAATTATGACAGAGGAAAAAATAAATTATTTTTTTAACTGCAAGGTACTGTGCCACCCGATATGAGTGTGGTGTGCACACAGTACAGTCTGTGGTGGGTCTGTGGCCTCTCACACACGACGGGCAGGCAACTGCACAATATATATATATATATATATATATATATATATATATATATATATATATAAAAAAGCTGACTGAAATACCAGCCCTAAAAAGGGATTTTTGGGGTGCTGTCAGGACGCTGTCCTAACAGCAGGAGTGGACACGGAACACTAGCTAACAATGTCCCTATTAACAGCAGCAGCAGCACTCTCCCTGCTCTCACTAACACTGCAGCTTCAGAATGAATCTAAGATGGATGCTGCCCTTGCTTTTTTATAGGAGGTGGGAGGGTGTGGGAGGGAGGGTATGCTGATTGCCTGGAATGTGTCTGCTGACTGTGAGGTACAGGGTCAAAGTTTGCCTCAATGATGAAGTATAGGGGGCGGACCGACCATCGCATATGTTCGCCCACAGCGGCGGACGCGAACAAGCGATGTTCGCCGGGAACTGTTCGCCGGCGAATAGTTCGGGAGATCTCTACTTAGGAGGATACCTTAAGTAGTTTATGTGAATGGACATCTTTACAATTGAGTTGGTTAATTTACATCTATAGCTTAATTGTTTAAATTTATCCAATGACAACAAATTTGGACTCCTATGGAGTTTATTTGGAATGTATTTTGCTATCCAGTCACTAGATGGTGCTGGCAACGGACCTTCTAGTGTGCTTGACATTGCTTGACTTAGTTGATTCCTCCCCTTTTGTTAGATTGCTTGTCCAATCGCGGAGATCCCCCCGGGTCTGTCTGTGAGTGTGTGTTTGTATATATATATATATATATATATATATATATAGAGTATACTCTTCACATTTTTGTAAATATTTTATTATATCTTTTCATGTAACAACACTGAAGAAATTACACTTTGCTACAATGTAAAGTAGTGAGTGTACAGCTTGTATAACAGAGTCAATTTTCTGTCCCCTCAAAATAACTCAACACACAGACATTAATGTCAAAACTGCTGGTAACAAAAGTGAGTACACCCCTAAGTCAAAATGTCTAAATTGGGCTCAAAGTGTCAGTATTTTGTGTGGCCACCATTATTTTCCAGCACTGCCTTAACCCTCTTTGGCATGGAGTTCACCAGACCTTCACAGGTTGCCACTGGAGTTCTCTTCCACTCCTCCATGAGGACGTCACGGAGCTGGTGGATGTTAGAGACCTTGCGCTCCTCCACCTTCCGTTTGAAGATGCCCCACAGATGTTAAATAGGGTTTAGGTCTAGAGACATGCTTGGACAGTCTATCACCTTTACCCTCAGCTTCTTTAGCAAGGCAGTGGTCTTCTTGGAGTCGCTAATAAGAGGCATGGAGGACCTCAGCTATGAGAATAGATGAGAGGAACTGAATTTATTCTCTCTTTAGGAGAGGAGATTGAGGGGGAATATGATCAACATGTTCAAATACATACAAGTATGGTTTCTTCACAGTAAGAGATGTGAAAATGTGGAATAGACTCCCTCCAGAGGTAATTCTGGCTAGGTCACTAGATTGCTTTCAAAAAGGCCTGGATTCTTTCCTAAATGTACATGATATAACTGGGTAATAACATTTATAGTTAAAGTTAATCCAGGGAATATCGGATTGCCTCTAAGGCCATCAGGAAGGAATTGTTTTTCCCTGCTGGAGCAAATTGGATCATGTTTTGCTGGGGTTCTTCGCCTTTCTCTGGTTCAACTTTGGGTATAGGATTGTGTGTTTTTTTTTTTCTTATTGTTTGAACTAGATGGACTTGTGTCTTTTTTTCAACCTGACTAACTATGTAACTATGTAATAAAAGTAGAACTCTGGCTGGATTTTACTACTGTGTCTCATCTTAGAAAGCCCTTTCCAGTCCTGATGATCACTGTCTTGGAACGTGATGCAAGAAACAATCTTTTTTAAGACCTATGAGAGAAAAAAAAAAAAATTCAAAAACTATGTCTAAGTACCTTGGGTCCATGCACACTAGCATAAAAAATGGCAGTGCTCTTGGCAGAAAAAAAAAACGCTAATTTTATAGCATTTAGCGTTTTTTTCTGCCAGAAAAACACTCTAAAAAATGCAAAACAAGGGTTTTTTTCTGCCTCTAAAAGCTGAGCTTAAATTATGCCTCTAAACGACATAATGTGTATGGACACATAGTATAACTTTAGTTGCTTCTAAGCCCTCATGCACACTGGGCGGCAGAAAAAACGAGCTGCAGAGCCACTTCTAACGCCAGGAAAAAGCAGCTGTAAAAACGTGCTTTTAGTAGCTTTTTCCATCTGCGTTATTGCACGTTTGGCCACGTCGCTTTTAGCAGTGTTTTTTCTGCTTCCATTCAAAATCAATGGTTCCCTATGGGAGCCTATTGATTTGAATGGAAGGCGCACCGCAAGTCGGATCATCCTGATCCGACTTGCAGTGCGACTTGCGCTGTGAGAATCTTGAGGGGGAACTCCACGCCAAAATGGGGAAAAACGGCGTGGGGTTCCCCCCCAGGTTCCAAACCAGGCCCTTGGGGTCTGGTATGGAATTTGAGGGTAGCCCCATGCCGAAAAAACGGCGTGGGGTCCCCCCCAAAATCCATACCAAACCCTTATCCGAGCATGCAGCCCGGCAGCCCAGGAAAGGGGAGGGGACGAGTGAGCGGCCCCACCCCCCCTGGACCATACCAGGCCACGCACCCTCAACATGGGGGGGTGTGGGTGCTTTGGGGCAGGGGGGGCTCTGCACCCCCCCACCCCAAAGCACCTTGCCCCCATGTTGATGAGGACAAGGGCCTCTTCCCGACAACCCTGGCCGGTGGTTGCCCCGCCCCCTTATGTCACAGGCGACGTTGGTGACATAAGGGGGTGGGGCCTCCCGGTAACGTCACCGGGAGGCCACGCCCCTAATGGCTATATAATAAGCTGCAGAGACCGGAGACACAATCATCGGGGACAGCGTCGGAGGAGGACCGGAGGAAGAAGAAGACCAGAGGAGGCAAAAGAGCAGAAGGGCAAAAGAGCAGAAGGGCAAAAGAGCAGAAGAGCGGAGGGCAGAAGAGCGGAGAGGAGAAGACCAGAAGAGCAGAGAGGAGAAGACCAGAGCGGAGAAGACCGGATGAAGAATTTTAATAAACTTTTCAAAACGTCTCCTGTCATTATTTACATACACTGCCTTTTATGGGGTGAATGGGTAGGGGTACAATGTACCCCCATACCCATTCACATAGGGAGGGGGTCCGGGATCTGGGGACCCCCTTGTTAAAGGGGGCTTCCAGATTCCGATGAGCCCCCTGCCCGCAGAGCCCCACAACTACCGTCCGGGTTGTTGGGAAGAGGCCCTTGTCCTCATCCACATGGGGGCAAGGTGCTTTGGGGTGGGGGGTGCAGAGCCCCCCTGCCCCAAAGCACCCACACCCCCCCCATGTTGAGGGCACCTGGGCACGTGGCCTGTTATGGTCCAGGGGGGGTGGGGCCACTCGATCGTCCCCTCCCCTTTCCTGGGCTGCCGGGCTGCATGCTCGGATAAGGGTTTGGTATGGATTTTGGGGGGGACCCCACGCCATTTTTTCGGCATGGGGCTACCCTCAAATTCCATACCAGACCCGAAGGGCCTGGTTTGGAACCTGGGGGGGAACCGAACGCCGTTTTTTTCCCCCATTTTGGCGTGGAGATCCCCCTCAAGATTCTCACAGCGCAAGTCGCACCGCAAGTCTGTTCAGAATTATTGCTCTGTGTAATGGATTGTTATACTACCCTGCTCTGTGTAATGGACTGGTATACTTCCCTGCTATGTGTAATGGTTTGTCATACTTTCCTGCTATGTGTAATGGTTTGTCATACTTTCCTGCTATGTGTAATGGTTTGTCATACTTCCCTACTTTGTGTAATGGTTTTGTAGAGAGCAGCACTAATCTTCCTCTTCTCCCACTGCCGCTTGCTAAGAAAGCACTCATGCATGCTTGCTTCATGCAACCCACCCAGAAAATGCATGGCTATGCCCGTCAAACATGCATCGCTCTCACTGTGTCGTTTAGGGTGGGTTTGCATCTGCGTGCGGCAACCTGCACAGAAAACACACGCTTTGATGTATTTTTCTAAAATGCGCTGCAATGCACGTCGCACTTTCATTACCATTTGGGTTGCATTCTTATTTGCACATTTCCGAGTGCATGACAACCTGCAAGAAAATGGATGCTTTGCTGTGTGTTTCCAAAACAAAATCACATTTGCGTTACCATTCTCTTGCATCTGCTTGTTTACAAACGCACGGCAGCCTAAAATTAAAAAAACTTGTGCCTTGCGGTGTGTTTCGAAACTGCGCAGCAATGTATGTCATGTTTCCAAATGCAACCAGCACAGAAACCATGCGCTTCGTTGTTCATTTCAAAAACACATAGCAAAGCATGTGTGGCAACCTGCACAAAATCACACACTTTGCTGCGCATTTATAAAAACGCACGGCAACGTGCATCACGCTTGTGTTACCATTCATTTGATCTGCGTGTTTCCGAATGCACATCAACTCACAAGAAAACGCGTGCTTTTGTGAGCATTTCAAATACGCATGACATTGTGCAGATCACTTGCATTACCATTTGTTTGCATCTGCGTGCGTCTGAGCGCATGGCAACCTGCAATAAATGCAATGCTATGCATTTCAAAAAAGCTATGTGTGTCATGTCAGTGTTAACATTTATGCTGTGTTCACATTTACATGTTTCGAAATGCACAGCAACCAGTAAAGAAACATGTGCTTTGTCATGTGTTTAGAAAACAAATTGCAATGCACGTTGCATTTGCGTTACTATTCATTCACATCTGCACATTTCCAAATGCATGGCAATCCATAAGAAAACACACAGCGTGCTTTTGTTACCATTCATTTGCATCTGTGCGTTTTCTAATGTATGGCACCCCACAAGAAAATACACATCATGCCATGTTTTTAAAAAACATGCGGCAACACACGTTGTGCTTGTCTTACCATTCGTTTGCATCTGCCCATTTCTGAATGCACAGCAACCCACAATAAAATGTATATTTTCTGTCCACTTAGAAAACACACGGCAATGCGCAGTGCACGTGTATCCATTCATTCGCATCTGTGCGTTTCTAAATGCACAGTAAGCCGCAAGAAAACACATGCTTTGCCAATTTGTTACCATTTAGGCTGCATCCACATCTGTGCATTTCCAGATGAGAAAACGTGTGCTTTGCTGTGCATTTCGAAACCCGTGAAAAGGCATGTCATGCTTGGATTACCATTCGTTCACATCTGCGCATTTCAGGATGCAGGACAATCCTGCAAGAAAAAGCACACATTTTCTGTGTATTAATGATAGTCTGTGATAGTGGCGCTGGTAGTCACTGGACTTTCATGTGGTGCTGTGTGTACCAGGGCTGTCTGTTCACTCCCTCCCAGCAGCAGCGCCGCTAGCTTTCAAAACAGGCTGTGCATGAAGAACAGGCTATGTATGAAGAACAGGCTATGTATGAAGAACAGGCTGTGTATGAAGAACAGGCAGTGAATGAAGAACAGGCTGTGTATGAAGAACAGGCTGTGTATGAAGAACAGGCAGTGAATGAAGAACAGGCTGTGTATGAAGAGCAGGCAGTATATGAAGAACAGGCTATGTATGAAGAACAGGCTATGTATGAAGAACAGGCTATGTATGAAGAACAGGCTGTGTATGAAGAACAGGCTGTATATGAAGAACAGGCTGTGTATAAAGAACAGGCTGTGTATGAAGAACAGGCTGTGTATAAAGAACAGGCTGTGTATGAAGAACAGGCTGTGTATGAAGAACGGACTGTGTATGAAGAACAGGCTATGTATGAAGAACAGGCTATGTATGAAGAACAGGCTATGTATAAAGAACAGGCTGTGTATGAAGAACAGGCTATGTATGAAGAACAGGCTGTGTATAAAGAACAGGCTGTGTATGAAGAACAGGCTATGTATGAAGAACAGGCTGTGCATGAAGAACAGGCTGTGTATGAAGAACGGACTGTGTATGAAGAACAGGCTATGTATGAAGAACGGACTGTGTATGAAGAACAGGCTGTGTATGAAGAACAGGTTGTGTATGAAGAACAGGCTATGCATGAAGAACTGGCTATATATGAAGAACAGGCTGTGTATGAAGAACAGGCTGTGTATGAAGAACAGGCTATGTATGAAGAACAGGCTATGTATGAAGAACAGGCTGTGTATAAAGAACAGGCTGTGTATAAAGAAGAACGGGCTGTGTATGAAGAACAGGCTATGTATGAAGAACAGGCTATGTATGAAGAACAGGCTGTGTATGATGAACAGGCCGTGTATAAAGAACAGGCTGTGTATAAAGAACCGGCTGTGTTTGAAGAACAGGCTGTGTATGGAGAACAGGCTGTGTATGAAGAACAGGCTATGTATGAAGAACAGGCTGTGTATGATGAACAGGCCGTGTATAAAGAACAGGCTGTGTATAAAGAACCGGCTGTGTTTGAAGAACAGGCTGTGTATGGAGAACAGGCTGTGTATGAAGAACAGGCTGTGTATGAAGAACAGGCTATATATGAAGAACAGGCTGTGTATAAAGAACAGGCTATGTATGAAGAACAGGCTGTGTATAAAGAACAGGCTATGTATGAAGAACAGGCTATATATGAAGAACAGGCTATGTATGAAGAACAGGCTGTTATGGAGAACAGGCTGTGTATGGAGAACAGGCTGTATAAAGAACAGGCTGTGTATGAAGAACAGGCTATGTATGAAGAACAGGCTGTGTATGGAGAACAGGCTGTGTATGAAGAACAGGCTGTGAATGAAGAACAGGCTGTGTATGGAGAACAGGCTATGTATGAAGAACAGACTGTGTATGGAGAACAGGTTGTGTATGAAGAACAGGCTGTGTATGAAGAACAGGCTGTGTATGAAGAACAGGCTGTGTATGAAGAACAGGCTGTGTATGGAGAACAGGCTGTGTATGAAGAACAGGCTGTGTATGAAGAACAGGCTGTGTATGAAGGCGTGCATTATGTGATTTTGAATGATGCTCTGTGAGGAGGGACTTGGGAGGTTTGGACTCTTCCTGTAGGTGTGACTGGGCGGCCCTGAATGGTAATTAGGATGTGTTCATTCCCACCCACCATCAGAGCTGTGAAGAAAGTTATATCATTTGCAGAGTACAGAGGGGTGTGTTTTAGGCTGGAGATACTGCAGGAAGTGGCTATGGAAGAGACTCAGACTACATCTGACTATACAGACTGTCACATGGTACAAAGCCACAACTAAACCCAGAATATCAGATCTGCAGACAACAGAGCAACATGGTACAGAGGTATGATCTATGCCGGGACTAGTCATTCCATTCAGTTCTAGTGAAAAGAAAGTTGGAGTTAACTTTAAGGTTATTGCCAGGCATAGTATGTAGCCTGACACCAATATTAATTTTGGCATCGGATTTTGATTTAGTTTTAGGTATAGTCTTTTGACTAAAATACCATTTAGTTTTAGTCCCATTTTAGTCATCTTATAAATCTCCAGTGCATTTTAGTCGAATAAAATGATTTTAGTCAACTAAAATCGAATGTGTTTAGTTAAATTGTCATGCATTATTTAAGAATTTATATATAATTTCAAAACTCCTTATATACTCCTGGAGTGAAAAAATCTATTATTTTATTATTGTTATAAAATGTTATTATTTATGGTATTAGGGTTTAAACAAATTCACAGATACAGATTTAGCCACTCTGGACGGTCTGAGGAGGCCTGTATTGTTGCACAGTGCTCTGGACGATAGTCTGAGGAGGCTTGTAATGCTGCACAGTGCTCTGGACGATGGTCTGAGGAGGCCTGTAATGCTGCACAGTGCTCTGGACAATGGTCTGAGGAGGCCTGTAATGCACAGTGCTCTGGATGGTGGTCTGAGGAGGCTTGTAATGTTGCACAGTGCTCTGGACGATGGTCTGAGGAGGCCTGTAATGCTGCACAGTGCTCTGGATGGTGGTCTGAGGAGGCCTGGAATGCTGCACAGTGCTCTGGATGGTGGTCTGAGGAGGCCTGGAATGCTGCATAGTCCTGGATGGTGGCCCCAGGTTTGAAGGATGGCCTGTAATGCACAGTGCTCTGGATGCCAACATGCCGGTGGTCACTGTTCTGAGGAGGAGGCCTGTAATGCTGCACAGTGCTGGATGGTGGTCTGAGGTCTGAGGGGTGGCCTTTAATTCACAGTGCCCTGAATGCCACTGTCAGTGGCATACCCCCCAACTTTCTGAGAAGGGAATGAGGGACACCTATTAGCAAAAGTATGTAGGCATAGGGCACATCCCCTGTCACGCCTCCCTTAAAAGAGGATTGTACAAAAAAATAAAAAAAAGATTGGTTAATCCCACAAATGTTTTTTTAACCATAACTTTTACTTTATACTGGTTTTTGGAATTTACAAATGCAGCAATTTAGAAATTGGATAAAAGGTTTGGCACTGGGAAACACTTTTTGATAGATAAGTAGTGCATTTTATATACAACTATGTAGATCAGACCAAAATGAGGGACAAATGAAGAAGGAAGAGGGACAGAGGGACTTTGTTCCAAATCAGGGACAGTCCCTCGAAATCAGGGACAGTTGGGAGCTATGCAGTGGTCAGAGGAGGCTTGTAATGCACACATAGTGCTCAGAACAGACAGTGGTGGGTAGGCTTCACCTCAGGCCTGCTGTAATTGTAATTTACACTACACACTCACAGTAGGTACTCTATCTGCACTCTGCTCTGGACATGGTCGGTCGTCGTGAGTCGGGATTTAGGAGTGGGACTCTCATTGGGACTCACAAGGTCTGGCTGTAATGCACAGTGCTGCTCTGGTCTCTGGCAGTCGTACTTGTCATGGTGTGGGACTCGGAGGCCTGTAATGCTGGCTGCACAGTCGCTTGCTTGCTGGGAGCAGAAGCAAGCGGAGCTCCGTGGAAATCGAAAGTTAGTTTACGAGGGTAACGTCCCTGTCTCACATTTTCATTTCGTTTTAGTTCGTTAACGAAAACAGAATGGATTTTCGCCATAGTTTTTGTCAGTGGACGAAAATGTGCTGAATTTTTTGTTTCGTTTTCGTCACTGTAAAAATGGCGCTGAATAAAATTTTGACAAAACATTTTCTTTGATGAAATGAACACTGTCTGGCACCGGATTTTTACTGTCTGGGATGTAGGCAGGGTGCCGCTGGTGTCAGAGGAGGTAAGTAAGGTTCTGTGAGGTGAGGGAATGACTCAGCTTAGTGTATTTAGGGGATGCTGGAAGGGGACAGTTTTTTTTGCAGCACTAAAATTGTCATATAACATGCATTTTAGAAAATAACATTTTGAATTGCAAAAAAAAAAAAAGAATGACTCACTTCCACTGACCTTTACTATGTGAGACAAACTGTAGAACAAAAGTGGGTGCTTTTTCTCATACATTTCATAATAGTTATATTCTTACTTTGGGTTGCTAGGCACTTGAAGCCATTGTTAAGCATTTTCCATATTCAGTATGTAAGTGTATTATTAGGAGCGCATTCATTGTAGAGCACGGTTAGCAGCTCTCTGTCATTCTGTCCAGCAAAGGTAAATTACACAGGAGCTTCCACTGCTAAATCCACATACAATAATTTAGCTTCATGCAAGTGATGGTTAAGGTCAATACGAGGGTAAAGTCAGAGAGTTATAAATACATATTCAGAAGGATACAGAAGAAAAATACATTGTCCAAGTGTTATTCTGGCAGAGAATATGATTGTAATATGGATGGGTCTTCGCAGCTGAAAGACAAGAGTTTCCTTCTGCTCATATGAACACAGCATTAGGATGTCAGTGTGCAAAAAAATAAAGCCTCAGTCTGGTCAAAGAAAAAAAAAAAAAAAAAGTCAGCACAAGGGATATGTCTTTCTATTAATCTGCTATGTCCCTTGTGCTGCTGGCTCCTGGTCTGAAAATTCCCTTCATTCCCCCCCCCCCCCCCACGCCCCACTGCTGTCCTTCCAATAGTTAATAGAACTGAGGGAGCTGTCATTTGCACTTTGCACTCATCAAGACTATGCCCATCCTTTCCGCCCAGCTCTGCCATTCATTGAAGCTGTATTACAGCTGGTATGAATGAAACATGATCTATGAATAAAGGACATTTACATTTCATCTGTTCATTTTTAAACAGAATCATCTACATACTCCTGATGAGTGGGCGTAGGGACCCACGAAACGCGTAGAGTTTTTTATACCAATTACCCTTTGTCATACAATATCCATGTTGATATGTTGTCACTATGTCGCTATTGCTGTAATGCTGCTATTTTTCCATTATGTTTTACGTGTTTTATATGCTTGTAATGACACCTGTGGTTATGTATATATATTCATGCCTACATTTATCATATATCCTTATCTGATAATAAAATTTATATTTTTTATCTTCTATGACTATTGTATTCAACCACATATAAAGTCACGTTTAGGGCCACCTCTCTGTTTTTTTTGCATAATTTAGGGATGGAGGTGTTTACAATTGCATGTGTTAGACCATTCCCTTTTACTATGAATAAAGGAAGGACAGATAATTGAAAGGCCTGTCCCTTCCATTCATAGACGCTGTAGTACTGGCTTCTATGACTGGCTCAGCTGGGCAGAAAGGGCAGCTATAGTTGGCAGTCTGGATGAGTGCAAATGACAGCTCCCTCAATTTTATTAACCCCCACTGCACCAGAAGATTGTAGAGGTGGACGTGGTGGGGGCGGGGGGAATTGCTGAAAGAAAATCTAGAAAAAAACAGGAGCCAGGGACACAGTGCATTGAAAGTAAGTCACGTCACTGACATGTGCTGATTTTTGTGGTTTTAAAAGAGATATATGGGATTCGTTTTTACCCCCCCCCCCCCCATTTATATTTATCTAGGTGGACGCAGCATTGGTCCCCCGGTGCCTCTGCACTGAGAACGGAGCGATCGAACACCGCCGGCGCCGATCGATCCGTTTTGACAGCTCCCAGAACAGACAACTGCTGTCAGTCACCTCTCAGCAGCTCGCAGAGAGAATGAGCCAGGTGTCGGTCCAGGCACCTGGCAGATCCCGACTCCGGGGTCACGATGATGCGGTGCCTGGACCGACATCTGAGACATCAGCAGAGTGCGGACGTCAGAGTCATAGGAGTGCAGAATGAGCTGCACTCCTGTGATCAATAGGAGATGTACAGCCAAATGAGTATTTCTACTGGGAGGGGTTCATATTTAAATAAAACTGGGACTAGTTTCATATTTAGTAAGCCTAACAAACCTTATAGAAAGTTACAGTGTAAAAATAGAAAGGCAAAGAAGAAAAAGGATTTATTTTTTTCTTCTGTACAGGCTATAATGTGGGCATGCTGTGGATGAATATACACTATGTTGCAAAATGTTTGTGAACAATTGACCAACAGAACTTCATGAACTTGTTGGATATCCTAATTCATATTAAAGGACATTGATACAGAGTTCCCCCCAATCTTCACTAATCTGGGAAGGCTTTCTACAAAAACATTAAAATTTCTCCACAAGTTCAGAAGAATCACCAGAATCGCACAGTGGTTCACACTGAGATCTGCGAATCGCTGGGGGTGTCAATGTAAAGTTAATGACACCTCCAGATTGGTTTGCAGATCGCAGTGCAAACTGTGAAGTGGTGCAGGAATACTATTGCACCCATGCGATTTGATTTGAGTGCAAACCAAAAAAAGGGTCCTGCACCATGCGAACGTTTGGTGCGAATGCGATTTCAGCCATACATTTTGTATGGCTGAAATCGCATCCCACAGACATTGCATGTAATCTGCACAGCAATGTGGTGCAAATCACATGCGATGTCTGGCATCGCACTAGTGTGAACCGGCACTATCACGAACGGCTGCGAGTATTAATGCGCAATCACGTGCACGCAGTGCGTGACAGATCCTGGCACCCAGTGGCCTATTTATAGTCAGCAGTCTGATCTACATATTTCTGGATGATCTTCAACTTTCCGCGTGTTCCTCTATTCTGCTTCTTTTGTTATTGGATTCCCTGTTACCGACCCGACTGGTCCTTGACCTGTCTTGTCTCCAAGTCCTGGCTGCTGACCTTTGGCTTGTTCTACCGACTACGCTTCTGTCTGCTTACCAATGTATGACCTCGGCTTACCCTCCTGACTCCGCTGCTGCCTGATTTCCTGTGTATGACCCCCAGCTTGTTCCCCATTCTGCTCTCTGCCTCTGCTCCTGGCTGACATCCTGTGTATGACTTCCGGCTTGACTTCTGACCTGGTTCCCGGCTCTCCCCACTATCAAACATTCCCTGGCACATCTGAGGGACTCTTGCCCTGCAGAGCATACCGCTTGTCTGGCAATAAACCTGTGTACATCTTTTCTACACCTCAGCCTATCGCAGCTGGAGACCTCTGCTTTGAGCCTAGCATTCCGGTTATCACCTTCAGGGGTGCTCTGCAGGGGAAGCCCTCTCAGCACTCCAGCCTCTGACCAAGTACGTGACAACTGGAAACAGCTACACTCAATAATTTAAAGTGATATCCAGGAATGATTACTGCCCTAGCTATGCCCCAGAATAGAAAATTTCAAAAAGACTTAAGATCCTAATGTATACTCACCCGGAGTATAGAAATGTTCACTACATTCTAGGACAGCCTTTTTTGGAATGCTCCAATTTAAGTTGACCTATTTTTTGAGTGAAGTTCACTGACCAGCAGGTCTTCTAAAATACAAGTTTATGGACACTAGCTTCAACCATTATCCCAACAGGTAGAGTGGTCAATTTGAATGTACTTACTTTAAAACCTATAAAGCACTAACCCGATAGGGGCCGCTAGATAGGATGGGTCCTCTGTTCTTTGCCTCAACCTTCTCAATAACTTCAGCCTGCCTGACACACCAGGTTGAGTGTACAAATATCATACAAAGTAATCCTTAGCACCCAATAGCAGTGCTACATCAAAGAAAATAGGCACCAAACCAATATATTTGCTTGACTATTCAGAATCAAATTAGTTACAGGCTACTGTGTGGGAATCACAACTGAAAAATCAATGCAAGAGCTGTGCTTTAATCTCTCTATGCACAGAACCCACTAAGCCCTAAGGTGATTACCTAATAAAGTTATATACTTGAAACTGTTAAAAGTTGGTAATAACGTGCAAACAAAATTGGCAGTATGAATCTAAACATGTATCGTACAATTAATACAATCAATAGTGATTTGCCAATTGACCACAGGGGTGAGCTCTCTTAAGTGTACATTTAATAAACAGAGAAAAGTGGTGATCCTCAGGATCACGACTGATCTCTGGTGTGTACCGGTTTAGGTAGCTGAGATGAAGAGCAGAGAACACGTTCTTCTCTGCTCATCACAGTACATGACCGTTCTGTCACTAACGGCCAGTTTAGAAATGTGAGATCTGAAGATCTCACAGTCGTTACTCTGAAATATCTCCATTCCAGATTCTCCAGCTCAGAGGTGGAGAATCAGGGAGAGAAGCTGTGTGATTAGAGGAAGAAGACTTCTTTCTTCCTATATATCAGCACCAGTGGGTTCAAAATTAATTAAAAAAATATATATGTATATATTGTATGTATGTATGTATGTATGTATGTGGGCGTGGGTGTGTGTGTATGTCTATATATATATATATATATATATATATATATATATATATATATATATATATATATATATATATAGTTTGTGTATATATATATATATATATATATATATATATATACACACACACTGTATATACTGGTGTGTATATATATATACATATATATATACACGTGTGTGTGTGTATATATATATATATATATATGTATATATACTGTATACATGTATTGCTTTTTTTGATCTGTATATATGTATATATACTGTATGTGTGTGTATATATATATGTGTGTGTGTATATGTATATATGTGTGTGTATATATATACTGTATGTATATATATACTGTATATATGTATATATACTGTATATGTGTGTGTATAGATAGATAGATATTCGGTTAGTTTTCATGTGTCAGAACATGTCATTAGTGTTCTTTTAAACTTTGTTTTCACTTTTTAAACTTGGCGGCACTGTAATCTCACTATATATCATGAGATTACAGGCAGTCCACCCAGTTATACACGGATCTCGGCCGTTTTCAGAGGAAAAACTTCTCCGCTGATCACCCTGTGAGAAGTGAAGTTCTCCGCCTCCTAAACTGAGTGTCAGAGGAGATAATTTTTCTCTGAGAACTGCCGAGAAGTGAACTGAGAGAAAACTTCTCAGTTTAGTAAACGTACACCTTAGTATGATGGAGCTCCTGTCTGAACTGGATTCCTGTTTGCCCCCTAGTGGTGACTAAAATATATAAATAAGAGTTATAGATGGCAGCTGCCTTCATTGCACATGTTGTTTTGAGCACGTTAGTCACTCCTGACTAACCCCTTTTATGGGTGAACCATGGTGAGCTTTAGGGTTGGAGTGCTCGCTTTTTGATGTGCTTTATTTTATCAGGGGCTGTAGAGTAAAAGTGAAAAATTGTCTGGTGTGGAAGGCACTCATTAGTATGACCAGATTTTGGACATAAGTAAGGGAATGCTTCTCTTCATGGAAAACATACACCTACCAGATTTTCTATCCCCTGCATCCACCTACAGGTTCATGATTTGTAAATTTTTGCCAACATATGTTGTTTTAGCTGTGTATGAATAAAAGTTATGTTTTAGGGCTTAGTGTTTTTTTTGCTTAGAGAGATTGACTCACAGCTCTCTCATAAAGTTAATCTTTTATCACTCAGTAGGGTTGGTAGCTACGCAAGCATGAGATGGATTAGAATGATAATAGCACAATTTAGCATACAAAGGGATTAACAGTAAGGACTAGGCATAGTATGACATTTGGCATCCAAATCAACTTAAACAGTAGCAAGTCTACTGGGAGCCTAAAACCTCCCGGAAGATGGCGCTGGACCGTAAATGACGTGGTAGTAGGCTGAATAAAAATGGTAAAATCTCAGATGCTAGAGGCCCTTGAGAACACACTATCATGTGAAATGCATTGGGCGGATCTTAGGGTGTGACGTCACGCCGCCACATCAGCATTCCGAGTGGCGATGTTAGACATGAGTGCTAGCCCCTTTTATTCCGTTTTTATTCATATGTGGATACATGTGGATTTTATTTCTATAAATTGCTGTTTCTAGTGCTGGTTACTTTTTAAATAAATACTACACTAAATGGCAGTTTTCCGTCTATTGCCTAATGGTAATTTCTGAGCACTAAAGCAGAGTATTGTCCCCAGTGGAAGAAGGAAGGAGAAAGAGTAGGAATTGGTAGACGCTGGATGTCTGCATGTCTCAAAAGTGATTTGCTCTTTGATTGCACGCTTATCTGGCAGCATTGTTTGGTGGTTACTGCGCATTGCATGTGGTTGGTGGTTTTACACTTTTATTCACAATCACGAGGGTTTATCCAGTGGAAGATCCATAAAAGTATTACACTATATTGTTCTTTTTTCCTCTTTGTCTGGATGGTCCATGAGTACAAGCCATGGAAGGGGACCGTCTGATTGTACAACCTTCAACCAGCTAGTGTGATCACGCTTTTTAGGGCAGCCTGGAGTTCTGGTGAATGGGCAATTCATGCGTTTGGGATATATGCAAGATTTCATTATTGTTTATGGAATATGGTTCTATCATCACCAATGAACTTTAACAGACGGAATTAGACTGTCATAAGTCATGAATTCATGTATAATTTTTCCGAGCGCTGCATATTATATATTTTTTCATTAACAGTAGCATGGCCACCTAAAGTGGGCAATAGTAAAGTTTAATCTACAGAATGCTGCCGAGTACTGCCAGAAAGCATTAATGGCAGTAATGCTAGTCCTAGATCGACTGGGTAGTGACTGTCCACAAGAAATGGAGGATGGTAGTGGAGGAGGCAGGAGAACCAAAGGGGGCTTGCAGAATAGCTATTGCAGGAGGAGCAGTCCTTTAGGATGTTCTTTGCTGGCTATCATTGGGGCTTTTTAAGAGTGTCTTTACACTTAATGACAGTCACAGTTAACCTGCATGCAGTATAGGTACAGTATAGGTATGGTACAGTCTCGGCACAGGTGCAAGGTAGATGGGGTTCAGGTTTTGGTACATTACGGTATAGGGTTGGTAGAGGGGCAGTCTAGGTGTGGAAAAAGTGCAATATGGATAGGATTTACTAGCGGCATCAATGGACGAATAGCCCTCTCACCAGTCCCTGCAATGCTGCAGTGACCTCTCTTTGTAGAAGAGTGGTGCTGCGCTTCTCCCAGGTGTCCTCACTCCCAGTCTTAGGCTCAGATCCCTGCTGATGTGATCTCAAGCTGGCATGTGAATATCCAAACAGAAATGCTCTACTGCTAACTCCCCCACCACTAAGTGGAAAAACTCTTCCCGGCAGTTTAACCACTTTCTGACCAGACTATAACAAGATGATGGCTGGACAGGCCTCTCATCAATCTGGGTGAACGTCATATAATGTCCTCCTGGACCGCGCCCCACGCCCACTGATCAGTGTACCGACTCACTGCCAGTACCATGTGATCGCTGTGACAAATCACAGCAGGTTACATGACAATTGTAAACAATAGATGGCTTTCTTTCATGCCATCGATTGTGTACAATTGTGTCGCTAGCTGTGATTGGTCAGTGTGATCACATGGTACAGATAGGGCCAATCGTAAAAAAAGAAAAAAAATTATTACTTTTTTTTTGTACTGTCCTTAGTCAGTGTCCCTGATCACCGCCACACCAGTTATATTGATAATGCTATACTGCACTGGTGACAGTATGTACAAAAAAAATTGCAAACATTTTTTTTTTCATTTCTTCATTTTCCCCAAGAGAAATGAACAAAAACACAGTTCTTTCAGAATTTTCAATGTTTTTTTGTTTATTTAGCAAAAAGTAAAAAAAACAGCAGTGATTAAAAACTGCCAAAAGAAAGCTTTAGTTGTGTGAACAAAATGACAAAAAATTAGTTTGGGTAAGTGTTGCATGACCGCGCAATTGTCATTCAAAGTGCGACAGTGTTGAAAGCTGAAAACTGGCCTGAGCAGCGAGGGAGTAAAAGTGCCCGGTATTGAAGTGGTTAAAAAAGAATCCTCTCTCCACTCTGCTTACTGCACAGTACATATTGGGATCTGTAGTGTAATCATCATAAGGTAGCAATTATATGGCTGCTGTCTCAAACTACAACTCTCAGCATTCCCAGCACTCTGCATAGAAATCTATGGGCGCGTTTGGCTTTAGCTCTCCCCCTACTGGCCAGAAGAGAATGGTGCATCATAACATCAGAATCTCAGTAGAGCGGGAGAAGAATAAAAGGCAATGGGGTTTATTTACTAAAGGCAAATCCACTGCAAGTGCACTTGGAAGTGCAGTCGCTATAAATCTGAGGGGAGCATGCAAAGGAAATAAAAAAACAGCATTTTTGCTTCCAC
Organism: Pelophylax lessonae; assembly: GCF_965119305.1. NCBI lineage: Eukaryota > Metazoa > Chordata > Amphibia > Anura > Ranidae > Pelophylax > Pelophylax lessonae. The sequence goes on from NC_138772.1 coordinate 465,900,609, forward strand.
ATAATTGCATAATAGAAATCAGCAGAGCTTCACCTTATTTCCTATCTTCCCTTCATATCTACAGTGATTGCACTTCCAAGCGCACTTGCAGTGCACTTATAGTGCACAGTGGATTTGCCTTTAGTAAATCAACCCCAATGTCTCCTTCTACATATTTCTGTAGCCCAGCACCTGGCTACACCTATGATGTGACTTTCCATAAAAAGTGAATTTCCCAAATTCTGACACTATTTTTCTAGCTGAAATAAAATTGTGTGAATTAAAGCAGGTGCAAGAAAAACTTTCTACTTAAATTATGAAGCTGTGTTTGGAATCAATTATTCTCAGTAAATATAAATTTAGAGTTAGGCTCCATGTACACGGGACGTTGTTAAAAGTCCCTTTGAATGCTGGAATTTTTAGGACGTTTGAAACGTCCGTTCAGTCGCGTTTGTACCCGCGTTTAGTGGGCGTTTAGCAGCGTTTGCGGGCGTTTGCGTTTAGAAGCGTTCCTAGAGGTCCTAAAAATGATTCCCCTTTAAAATGGAAAAACGCGAACGCTAAACGCGGGTCATCGCGTTCAGACGCGTTCGGACGCGTTTGTGTGTTTGAAACGCCGGGAAACACACGTTCGAACGCAAATAATTGCGTTCTAAAAACAGTCCCTGAACGCAACTGCCTGCAAATAACTGTAAACGACCATGTGTACATGGACAGATAAGATAAAATGTAGATGGGTTCAGGGGCATCTGAAAAAAACGCCCAACTGCTCCTAAACGGCCATTTCCAGCGTCCCGTGTACATGGAGCCTTACTGGCTGGGTACTGGCAAGTGCAGACATTTATTTTATCTTATATCATTTGTGTGTATTTTTCTCACAAGGATCTAATATCAATGCATATTTATACAGTAACATGCAGGCTTTTCTGTTATGTACTTTCTTCTTTTTTTGGCTATTTGACAGTTGCAAAATTAAATGGAATTCTTCATTAATAATAAAGAAATAGTGTAATACAATCAGCACAATCACTCACTAAAAATGTGTTCAATAACCTTTCACCTAAAAAAAATATATTTGTGCCAAATGACCAAGGCAAAAGTTGCCTCTAATACTCTTCTAAGTGATTCCACTTATCCACCATGTGTGACATAAAATATGTGAATTAAGTGCAGCGCAATTAGTTATACACTCCTAAATAACTCTCATAAGAAATATCAAAATGAAACAAAAATCGCGTCATCAAAAGTCCTTCAAACATCTCCAAATCAAAAACAGTCCCATCAAAAATACACACAACTGTGTCCTAATCAGTTGACAGTTCATATATCTTATCAGATGTGTCCTGTGAATCACCACCTCAAGGTTAAATTCCCGCTTACCTCCAGAATCAGACCCATTGTGTGACGACACAGGCTCGGCTCCTATCACCCATATGCATTACGCTCTCTGATTGGGCTTCTTCAGTAGGCCCATTAATAGTGTCTCCTGTCACTGTGTCAGCTCTGGGCGGCTGCAGGGGAATGAAGAGAGCACTTGACAACGGCTTTGAAACCTAAAAGCGATAGCATTACCTATAGGCTCCCATGGTGTGGTGTAGCCGTTGTTGGTAGCCCCTGCAGCCGCCACTGGCTGCCACAGGAAAGCATGATCATGTGACCTGACCGAAGTGGGCTGAAAAAAAATGTAGCACCCTCCTAGTGTAGGATGCTAGGCAAATTTAGTTTTTTGGTCCCTCTGTAGTCAAGGGAGCAGTCATTGTTTGTTCTGGTCTGTGTAAACTTTCACTGACTGGGAGTTTGATTGCTTCCCCTTGCCTCTGGAAGAAGCTTCCAAAACAAAGGGAGGAAGATTCAGATACTGCAATGCTTTTTACATCTGCAGCTCTTCTCTTCCTTCACTTTCTGGTCTCACTAGCTTTGCTGAGGCAGCGGGAGCCATTGGTTGTCAATTAAAGCCAAGGGAGCGGGAAGTAGGGCTGAGTCCCGATGTCTGTGTCCAGGGATACTGATAAGGCCATCCTGTACTGGGCCAGGACCCCATCAGTTCAAAAGGGGGGCCCGGGCACCTGCTGAGCAGGAGGTCCAGCTGTACTGTCTTATTGTAGACACTGATCCTCTTCTGCCTCCCCTTGCAGCTCTGCCAGCTTCTCTTTTTACTCCCTCCAGCTTCACTGAAGGGGAATTGGTTCTAGCACATGAACCCACTCCATTTGCTGTCCAGGCCCCTCACCTCCCCCCTCCCACAGCACTACTGGCTTCTCACCTCTCTTCTCTGCTGTGGGCACACAGGGGGATGTTTAAAGATAAAGAGCGGGGGAAGAGGCAGGTACATATGTAAACCGTGTTTACTATGCTTCAGTTAGTGAATGAGCAAGAAACCTCAGAGCACTTCCTATTCATTCATCTGTGCAGCTGAGGCTACAGAGAAAGGGACTGATAAATCTGTCCTGTCACTTTGACCGGGAAGGGGGGCCCTGTCAGGTGAGCTGTATGGGGCCCCGTGATTTCTAACAGCAGCCCTGTCTGTGTCAATTGAACTGGCTTCCCATGGGGGCACTCAGGAGGGAGGAGGAGGAGCCATAAGCACCCACGGGAACCCAAGAAAAGGAGAATGTTCAGGGTTGCTCTGTGCAATTCCAATTCACAGAGCAGGTAGGTGTTTGTCATTATTTTTTTATTCAATTTACAGTCACATTAAACTAGCCCTTGAAAACTGTATATCTGTTTTATTGGAACATATGCCTAATCGCCTCATGTTAAGATCTACCAGCGCCAAGATCTATGCTGATAACTCTTGGGAGGTGAAATAATATTTCCCATAAATAAAACATTTTAGCTATAAATAGTATTCGGTATATGCTCACATTCTGTCCTTAGAATTTGAAGGTTTTCACATTGTATTGGCCTCTACTCTGCAGCGGACAGCTGCCTATTGTTGCAGCTTATCAGCTTTTGCAGGAATTGGGAAAAGGTGACTGCTGTCCCCTCCAGTGGGATATCCAAACAGGAAACAAAACTGTACAGTATGTCGCTCATTATCTCTAATATATGCAATTCTGATAAGCTCCTGAAACTCAAGTGTATGGCAATAATTGCTGCTCTTGGTTCTTTACAATAAGCCATGTTGTGCTGAAGGTGTGTGATTCTTTTAAAAAGCAACAATTACCATCAATCAGTGAATAGCTACAGTGATACACATGAATCACTGCAGTTCTATTAAAATGTATTCAATACCAAGGACACAAATGTAATAAATGTCAGCTTGCCAATCCTTAGATGGGATGGCTGCACTAGTTTTATTTTTCCAGGCTATTTTTTATTTATTGACAACTGGTGACTCTGCCAGTAACACACATCCTGTACTAGGGTCACAATATTAAACCATTGTAATGTATATACAGTAACTCACAAAAGTTAGTATACCCCTCACATTTTTGTAAATATTTTATTATATCTTTTCATGTGACAACACTGAAGAAATTACACTTCTTATGTAAAGTAGTAAATGTACAGCTTGTATAACAGTGAATATTTGCTGTCCCCTCAAAATAACTCAACACGCAGCCATTAATGTCTAAACCGCTAGCAACAAAAGTGAATACACCCTTAAATAAAAATGTCCAAATCTGGCCCAATTAGCCACTTTCCCTCCCCGGTGTCATGTGACTCATTAGTGTTATTAGGTCTCAGGTGTGCATGGGGAGCAGGTGTGTTAAATTTGGTGTTATCGCTCTGACTCTCTCATACTGGTCACTGGAAGTTGAACATGGCACCTCATGGCAAAGAACTCTCTGAGGATCTGAAAAAAATAATTGTTACTTTACATAAAGATGGGCTAGGCTATAAGAAGATTGCCAAGACCTGAAACTGAGTTGCAGCACGGTGGCCAAGACCATACAGCAGTTTAACAGGACAGGTTCCACTCAGAACAGGCCTCGCCATGGTCGACCAAAGAAGTTGAGTGCACGTGCTCAGAGTCCTATCCAGAGGTTGTTTTTGGGAAATAGATGTATGAGTTCTGCCAGCATTGCTGCAGAGGTTGAAGGGGTGGGGGAGTCAGCCTGTCAGTGCTCAGACCATACGCCGCTCACTGCATCAAATTGATCTGCGTGGCTGTCATCCCAGAAGGAAGCCTCTTCTAAAGATAATGCACAAGAAAGCCCACAAACTGTTTGCTGAAGACAAGCAGACTAAGGACATGGATTACTTGAACCATGTCCTGTGGTCTGATGAGACCAAGATAAACTAATTTAGTTCAGATGGTCTCAAGCGTGTGTGGCAGCAACCAGGTGAGGAGTACAAAGACAAGTGTATCTTGCCTACAATCAAGCATGGTGGTGGGAGTGTCATGGTCTGGGGCTGCATGAGTGCTGCTGGCACTGGGGAGCTACAGTTTATTGAAAGAACCATGAATGTCAACATGTACTGTGACATACTAAAGCAAAGCATGATCCCCTCCCTTCAGAGACTGGGCCGCAGGGCAGTATTCCAACATGATAAAGTCCCCAAACACGCCTCCAAGATGACCACTGCCTTGCTAAAGAAGCTGAGGGTAAAGGTGATGGACTGGCCAAGCATGTCTCCAGACCTAAACCCTATTGAGCATCTGTGGGGCATCCTCAAATGAATGGAATGTGGAGGAGCACAATGTCTCTAACATCCACCAGCTCTGTGATGTCGTCATGGAGGAGTGGAAGAGGACTCCAGTGGCAACCTGTGAAGCTCTGGTGAACTCCATGCCCAAGAGAGTTAAGGCAGTGCTGGAAAATAATGGTGGCCACTCAAAATATTGACACTTTGGGCCCAATTTGGACATTTTAACTTAGGAGTGTACTCACTTTTGTTGCCAGTGGTTTGGACATTAATGGCTGTGTGTGGAGTTATTTTAAGGGGGCAACAAATTTACACAGTTATACAAGCTGTACACTCACTACTTTACATTGTAGCAAAGTGTAATTTCTTCAGTGTTGTCACATGAAAAGATAGAATAAAATATTTACAATGTATGTGAGGGGTGTACTTACTTTTGTGAGATACTGTAAATGAAGGAGCAGCATTTCATTTTAGGACAATTAGGCCTTCTTTACAATAGTGAATTTGTGTTTACTGTCAAGCAGCAATGTACGACAATACAAATTACATTATTCTCTATGGTGCCTGTTCATATCAATGCAACATGGTGCCGTGCAACTTTTGAAAATGCCCAAGCCGTGCTGTGCATTGTAAGTGGTAGATGCAGTCTTCTGGGACCTGTCAGTGTCCCAGAAGACTGCAGGAAGGGAGGGAGATAGGAGAACTTTAGTATCCAGCCGCCTAGGCGGTCAGAACAAAAGCGGAAGCTGGTACCTGTCAAAATCCCTCCACAACTCGAAAGTGCTAATTGCTTAAGAGAAGCTGGGGAGGAGTCCTTAAAGTGGAACTTCCCCTTTTGGGTGGAGCTCCGCTTTATATGAAGTACATGAAAAACACATATACATGTATTTTTGGTGTGTTTTTTGCAGGGCATTTTGTACTTAACAACCAGTCTCCTCCTCCCATACATAGAAAAATGCATTAAGCATGAATACACATCAAAAACATCCATAAAAACATGCTACAAAAACACAATGAAAAACACATTATTATACAGCAACACTAATGAGCACTTAGGCTAAGTGTGTTAGACATACAGAACACTTTTCCTCTCTCCTTGTGTCCATAACATGGGGGGAACTGTTCTATAGTCCACAAATGCCTCGTTTCCACTGAGCGGAACGATTCGGGTCAGTTCGGTACGGTACGCTAATTTGAGTGTTTCCATTATGAAAGTGGCCCATACAACCGAACCAAACCGCACCATTCCTGGTCCTGCTTCAGATGTAGGGCCATAGGAAATGGTACGGTACGGTTAGGGCGGAGCTACTGGCGTCACACGATAGATTTCACTGATTGGCGGACAGGAAAACTTCAATGCTCACATCAAATGAAAGAGCAAAACAAACACCTCATTTGGTGTAAACCCCGCATGGTCCCTGGTGGCCCGACTTGCAGTGGAAACGCTCACCTGAATAGACCGGACCATTGTAACCCTTCCAAACTGTACCGACCTGAACCGGTCCGCTCAGTGGAAACGAGGCAAAAGAGAACTGGAAACACTGTTATCTGGTAACACTGCTGCACAGGGAAAGTGCACAGGAAGCTATCAGCTCACTACAGGTCTGAAAGGATCAACTAGTATTTCTTAGCACTTCTTAAACAGATAAGAGAAATTGCCTTCAATTGTATTTTTAGCACACCAAAAGGGAGCAAACAAGAGAAGTTCCATGTTAGGGTTATTATACAGAAAATCCACTCCGCTTACATTTCATATAATATATTGCAACCAGATTGAACGGATTTATCAATCTGTTCATGGCTAGGACTTCAACATCTTATCACATGATTCATTGCTATTGAACCTTCAGTTCATTCTCCAGCAACTGTGGGCAAGAATGCAGAGTGTTCAAAGAGTAGACAGTGGAGGAACCAGGAACATCATGCACTGTATTTTCTCTGGAACATTTAGAAAATGAGAATATGGGAAACTACAGGGGTTTAGTTGTTGAAGTTAATCAATTATCGGAATACTGGCATCATGTGACCAGAATCATGCCCCCTGGTAGAGGTAAGATGGTACAGAGGCATTATCGTGGTCTTTTGTTGCATGTATAGAGTACAGAGGTAACTAGTGCTTCAGGGTGCAAGCATATTGCCTGTAATTGAGAAATCAACCAAAATACACCTAAATCTAAATGCACTGAGGACAGGAGATCAGGCAGGTCTGATCTCTTGGAAAATTACATAAACAGCTAAATTAGAGTGAACCTATCACCCATTGTTTCTAGTACCATTATTGGATAGAAAAGCATCCCTGCAAGCTTTTGTGATTTTATTTTATTTTAACAGGACTTGATTTCTCTGATTTTGTTGCTGAGCAATTAAAAAAAAAGTATACATTTGCTGACTAGTGCAAAAATATCATAATTATACCTTTAATAAAAACAAACATGAAAGGACTGGCGCAACCGGACTCAAAGGTAACCTCAATGGGCTCCTAATAATCATATAAAAAAGTAAACGGACCTGAATATTGTTATGAAAAAGTCCATGGAGTCCATAAGTAAAACCGGTCTGTGCTCTCCTGAAGGCAGCTGAATCTCAAGTATAGAAGAAAAAACTTGCATTGGACCCACCGATCTTTTGAGGAATTCACTATGCTTTTACATTTTTAATCTTGTGAGTACCCATGATGGTATATGTTTTAATAAAGTACCGAGTCTACTGCACTTAGAGTGGCGCTTTTCTTTTTTTCCAGCATACCTTTAATAAATACTACATTAGTTTGACTAGGCAGTAGACATATACCTAGTTAGTGTAAGATTTTCTGTAATCTGCTCCTTTTTTGTTTTTCTTCAGGATATTTTTGAGGACGCCTGAAACTTTACAGGTTAATGATCAATCACATTTATTTTTGAAGTCAGGGTCTTCTCCTTTTTTATTAAGCCCATATATTTCTTTTATTTAAAAAAACTGTTCATAGTAAGTAATTATGATTTTTTTTTTTTTCTCTGGAGACATTTATCTGTCAGTCATATATATATCAGTTATATGTATTATAAATCAGCTATTTGTGTAATCATTATTGCTGACATCTAACAGCGAGTAGAATATTTATTGGGAAAACCAGGAATGACATGGTCAAATGTTACAATAATAAGGTATGCAAATTGCAAATAGCATTTTCTTTCTTCCCTGGGAAAAATAAGTGATGCGTAGAAAATGATAGGCGGCCTTCAGGATTGTTCATGGGAACAGATGTCTCTGCTAGATCACAGATATAGACCAATCATTCTTAAAGACACAACTACACATTTCCAGCTCCTGAAGATATTTTAGGAATTAGGCAAAGAACAACCAAAAGTCAGTAAACTTGAAGTAAAAACTGGTTCACATGAAAAAAGTGTAAGATTCACAGATACCGTATATATGTAATATATATATATTACATATATACGGTATATATGTAATAGTTTCAGGAAGTGATTTCTCTTTGAAGGTAGATACATTTTCCCAGATGCAGATATCTTTCTGTGAAATATACAATAATTACCACATAATACACTTCTAGTCACTATTGTAGAATCTCTGTAGAGTAACATCCCTTTACAAGGATGAGTTGGCAGCATGTCTCGTGATTCTTATCATCCTCACCAAATCACAAATACACTGCTGAGGATGTTACACAGCTCACTGAATTAATTCTTCCACTACTTCATTTTTAACAATGACATCTATCTTCAGTGTATGGGTACTGCTATGGAAAGTAAAATGGCACCCCAATATGCAAACCTAATAATGGCTGACCTGGAAGATAAATTCCTGAACCGCATACAACAAACGCCATACAGATACTATCACTATATCGATGATATTTTCATCATATGGACAAGAGGTAAAGAAAATCTAAAACAGTTTTACTCATGGATCAACACTTTTCCTCCATCAATCAAACTAAAAATGGATTATTTAAACACACATGTCAACTTTCTAGACACCACAGTAAACATCAGGGATGACAAGCTTCACATTTCGATAAACAGGAAACCTACTGACAGATGCAACTATCTCCACAGTTCCAGTTTTCACCAATGTGACAGACCCAACCAGACAGGGGCTTTTGGAGGAGACTGCAGGGTAGCCTCTTGTCTACTGACTATGGGCCAAGGCTTTTGAGGAGGCTCTATTCTGTGGGAGGTATGTTCATGGGGTACCTTTGAAGTTGTTTTGCTTCACATTCGGGTCCATATCTCCCCAAAAACTCACAGACTCTGTGAACCTAGGACCCGGAGAAGGGCTTTGGGCCCTCTGTGCCCAAACCAGCATTGATTGCTTCAACCCGGCCTTGAAAACCCAAAGAGAAAATCTCCTCCAATACAAAGAGAAGAAAACAAATAACTGTGTAACTCTAGTAACCACATACAATCCAGCACTAGAAGAGATAATAAAGATAATCAAAGATTCACAACCCATCATAACAGAGGGTAAAACTCTGAAAGAAATTTTCCAACAACCTACAATACTGGCATTCAGACAACCACCAAACCTCAGAAATAAACTAATCAGCAAATATTCATTCTGAATACGAAGTCACAAATAATGGAAGCAAACACTTTAATAAAAAAATGCTGCAATCTGTGCAACCAAATCAATCAATCTAAAAGTGGCACGCACACAAAAGGGACCTTCAATACCCCAGGATCATACAACTGCACCTCCAGTAATATTGTGTACCTCATCCAATGCAAAAGATGTAGCAAAGGATCTGATGTTGGCAAAACAGGACAAAAGTTGTGAACAAGGATGAATTTGCACAGATACACCATCAAGGAACATAAAGAAGATGAGCCCTGCACACCCATGGGACATCATTTCCTACAACTGGACCACTCTATGGAGGACCTCAAAGTCTTAGTTCTTAAAGGGATTTTCAAAAAAAACTATTCATGAAACTTTTGAACTAAGAATGATAGTTTCATTTGGCAGAAAAGATAATGGCCTAAATATAGATGTGGGGTTTCTGATCTAACAGTTTTTGACCCTCTCTGTGACTAACACCCCCTCCCCCCCTTGTCTATATCTCTCCCTGTCTTATCTCACTAACTATGCTAATTCTATTACCAGTGCTGTGTACATTTGTTTGTGTGTGTGTTTGTTTTTTCCCTTTCCCTCAGCGATTGTCTTTTTTTAACATTCTGCTAAAACATTTGTCAATTAGTACTGCTCAGACCTAAGCTTGTCCTGAAAAATTGTATGTTAGTGCAAATAAAAAAAGTATTGCAGGCAGTAATTGTTTCTGTAAAATATTCATCCTTGGGTACTGCTAATTTGTTTTTAAGTAGATTTTATGGCCTTAAAAAGACTTTACACATTTGCATATCTTTTGAGCACTATAATAGCAACACCTTGGTCCCCCCATGTGATGCGTTCTCCTCCAGGTAGTCTTACTGCGGTTTCATTTTTCATGCATTTCATATTACTAAGAATGCAACTGGAAAAGTAAAAAATCAATGATGGGAAGTGGTAATAGACTTCAAGTGAGGAGATACTGCCATTGGAACATTTTAGTTGTAGCTGAGGGCAATTAAAACAATTTGTGCATGGTATCTGAGGAACACTTGTTCATGTAAAGGGCATATCCATGCATTTTGCAAATGCATGAAATGCTTGTACAATGCTTGCATATGCGTAACTGTTCACATAACCACATCTAAAAATATATTTATTGCAATACTTTTCTACCACATTGATTCAGCTCTGCCGATGAACCTGGGAGAATGATTAAGGCAAATGTGGGGACACTGTGATAGTAAATGTGTGGCTTGGCCCTGTCTCTGCCAGCCCTTCTACCCTAAAGCCTGTGTGGCCCAATCAAAAAGTTTCCCCTAGTCATCTCGTAATATAAGCCATGGAAAAAATGTGTACGATTCTTGCAAAACATTCAAAAGAGCCCTTGAACTGGGCTTTTGTCATGTGTGAACTACTTACCTACTCACACAAGTCAACAGGAATACCAAAGCAACTTGAAGAAGCTTAGAAGAAGGTGAAATACAGGTCAGAAGGTGCTCAGATGTACCCATTAAGGCAGCGTATCAAGCTGATCTTAAAAGAAAGCTAATCACACCTGAAATCATTTGCCCGTTATTAAAAGGTCTTTAACACTAATAAATTGAACTTGACCTTTCCTTTTAGATTGTAAGTGCTAATGAGCGGGGCCCTCTGATTCTTCCTGTATTGATTTGTATTGTAACTGCATCGTCTGCCTCTATTTTGTAAACTGCTGTGCAAACTGTTGGCACTATATAAATTCTGTATAATATTAATAGTAATATTAATAACACTTGTGAATGTTTAAATTATTTTTCAGTTCTATAAATACCACAATATGCGTTCAATAAAAGGTATTTTTTATATATTGGAACTGCAACGGTATTTAACCCTATTGGAGGTCAGTCCACCATCTTCTACAATGTCTCTTTGACTCTAATGTCCCTTTCACTCCAAGGTATTTCTGCTAGGTTTGTTTCCTCCTACTTCTCCCCAAAATGCTAAAAAATTAATGCATCCCATCATTACATGATGTTTAGTAGCGCTACACTGGAAAAAAAAAAGAGACCCCCACCACTTGTTGACTTTTTACGCAAGAGTTAATGATATAGAACTCATGGAGATGTGGGCACCCTGGCACAACAAAGAGGACCTGCCTTAGTAGGCACCCTTGCTGCACACCCTTTTTTTTTTTTATGACTAATGCCTGGCGGTTAGGGAGGTGGAGAAACTTAAAGCTTATAACTTTTCTGCTAATCAGGACATATTCTCTTTTTCTTACTTTTGTATTTCCTTTTTTATTTTTTTATATTTTCTTTGATACACACACGAGGGTGCTAACTTTAGCACATACAGCCGGCATGTACCCAATGCGTTTGGTGCCATAACCTAATTTTGCTAAATAGATTATCGCTGTCTTTATTGATACAGTTTACCTTGACACTCTCAGTTGCATAGAAGGTGACATCTTATCTTTCTTTTTATGTACTTTTTCTTGCTTACCACATGATTGCACCTGGAAATTGCTTACTGGCTTACTGATCCATTTTGTTTATGAGTACCCAGCGACTTTTCTATGTTTTGCAATGTGGAGTCTTTTACACAATTTTGCAAAATTGTGAAAATCTTTAATAAAAAAAAACATCATTTTTACAGATATGACATCACTACCCTTCAAATGCTACAAAATCTTTACAATGTGATATCATTACTCTCTAATTATGGGGGTTGTCATCATCATTTAACACATATGTTATATGATGCTTCAAAAAGAACCTATCTATCATGTTTTTAATGTCTGTCTATTGATCTGTACATAACCACACAAACATACATGAACACACTCTATTACTCAGGCTTCCTGGATTCAGTGCCACCATTAAATCTCCTCTGTGCTGCTTATTTCATCTGCTTCTCTGCATGTCAAGAAGAACGTTATTTACTTTAGAGATTTGAATGTAGGACAAGAGATAAGTAAAAGCATTTATATAAGCAACTTTCTAAATCTTTCTGCACATAAAAGAGCAACTGGCACATGGGCTCATATTTTATTCAATGTCTTTAAAAATTAAAACATGTCTAAGCACATTTACATTACAAAAAGCTCTTGCTGGAAGGACTGAAAGAAAACTGAGTATTTTTACCAACAATTGACCAAATACATAGCACAGAAAACAGGTTTATAAAAAAAGTTCATGGCATCATCATACTGTGGCAAAATACCGTCACACCCTGGTACACTAAGAACTATATCTTGAATGTCTATAGACACAGGCAAGGTTGAGAACGTTTTGGTTCCCCAATGAGGACTACAAGACCAGGCATGTCAATGGAAGAGGTGTTGTGGTCACAAATAGGACAGCCAAACCTCAGCTGGCAATTCCTGAGAAAGAACAGCCAAGATCTCCAGGAGTGTCCTTATCCCTCATTTGTTACTTTGCTTATGGCATTACATTTATTTTATGGTTGACCTCTGGGTCTTCCATCTGGTGATTGTCACAGAGAAAATCCAGTTGAGCAGTTTAGAATACCTGACCACTGTTTACTCCCCTTAGGATAAATGTCCAGGTGCTTACTTTAATCCCTTCCTCTCCCCACTGAAAGAACTTGCAATCTAGACCAAACCAAGTTGATGCATTACTGCCAAGAGATTACCCCTAGCTTGTACCTGCACAATTGACTGCTCTCTAAAACCTAAGGATAGCTAAAAACTATAACTTTAAAGTCAATTCCATTGTGTATAAACAGTTGTACGACCTATTAAATAATAAATACACATTAGCTTTATATCTTGGCAAATCAAGCAAATTTGCAAATATCGCCTTACCCTTTTCCTTTCTTTTAGCATCCTTTAAGAGCTGTGTGTGAAGAAACACAAAAGTGGCTCTAGGTTTTAAGGGTATAAAGTTATATTAAAGAAGGCTTAATAGGAACTCATACCTTTGAAATATGGTCTCAATATGGTGGGGCTCAATAGGGATGGATCCACTTCTTACTGTAGTTTCCAACTGCTTTCAGTTCTATTTTTTTGTGTACACATGCTTCCTGATATTCCACCACATTTTATAGCTATGAACAGGGCCGGAGTGGGACTCATTTTCAGCCCTGGAGTTTCATGCCTTAGACTGGCCCACTTTAGTTCACGACTCCCTATATTAAAATAATGTAATTAAAACCTCTGAATATAAGTTTGCAATGGCGCACTGTTCTCTACAGCCTTGTAATTGATTCAGTGAGAGAGAGAGAGAGAGAGGAGGAGTGAAATAAAGAGGGAAGGAGAGGCAGGGAGCGAGAGAGAGAGATAGACAGGGGTGGAAAGAAAGAGGGAAGGAGAGAGAGCAAGTAGGTGGGGTGGAAAGAAGAGGGAAAGACTGACCCGCCCTACACTGCTCCCCCTACACTGACACCTACACTGACCCCCCCTACACTGACCCCTTCACTGACACCTACACTGACCCCCCTACACTGACCCCTTCACTGACACCTACACTGCCCCCCCCCCACCTTGCAGCAGTGGCATCTGTAAACCTCTAGCTGCTGCCTCTGCAGCTTAAACGGCGGGAGTGATAGGGAGCTGTAAAATGAGGCTCAGCAACATGTTTTATTGCCCGCCAACCGCAAGTGTAAATGAGCCCATGGCTAGGTTCACACAGTTACAGGTGGTTGCATGTGCGGGACAGCGTGTAAATGGCACCTATTCCCACAACCACCTGCAGGAAAAATTCCCTGCTCTTTTACAGCACATTTTTTGGTGCGGGAAATTGCATGGTACTTTTGCACCATGCGATTTTGCTGCGGCTGCGTTTTCATAAAGGTGCAGGGGCCTTTTTCCTGTGTTTTCCTAATAATTATTAAAGTGCATAAATGTCAAAAATTAATAAAATATACATAAAGTGCTCTGTGACATTCATGTAAACATCCGTACCCAAAAGAATATAACTGTGTGTATATAACACTGCAATCAATTAAAGTGCTTAGTGCTCATGAAATACCCAATTAAATACAATTATATATATATATACATATATATATAACACTTCAAACAAATAAAAGTTCTTTTGTGCTCAGTGCTACTATAATTTGATCACTCAAAGTTCAGTGCAAAAAAATTGTCCAATATTCTCCCAGAGAAGTATTCGCGACCATTGAGGGGAACAGTGGTGGTGGGTATCTCCTATTCACCCGTGCAGTATTATCTGGGGTGTGCGCTTACCAGAGGGATATGATCCCTGTTACCTTATGGCAACCAGGATCCTGAACGCTTTTTAGCTAATATTTAGCCGTTGAATGGTCCTCTCGTCCACTTTTCCTGTGTTTGGAATCACCTATATGTCTCAGGGTAAATAATAGGAGAGAGACAAGGGACTTCTCATGGTGTAGTATGTTCAATAATCGTATCCTTTATTACAGGTTCATTAAAACTCATACAAAATATAAAATCAATGAATGCCTATGTAGCATTATGCTGAATAGCTGTATATACTAATTACCGGATCACGGAGAATAGCAAGCCCTCAGGTGCAAATCACGTCGCTCCTCCCCGGCTACTAGTCCGGCATCCGGCGTGCGTTCCAGCTAAACTCTGCAGGGAGGCGGATCCTGGTTGCCATAAGGTAACAGGGATCATATCCCTCTGGTAAGCGCACACCCCAGATAATACTGCACGGGTGAATAGGAGATACCCACCACCACTGTTCCCCTCAATGGTCGCGAATACTTCTCTGGGAGAATATTGGACAATTTTTTTGCACTGAACTTTGAGTGATCAAATTATAGTAGCACTGAGCACAAAAGCACTTTTATTTGTTTGAAGTGTTATATATAATTGTATTTAATTGGGTATTTCGTGAGCACTAAGCACTTTAATTGATTGCAGTGTTATATACACACAGTTATATTCTTTTGGGTACGGATGTTTACATGAATGTCACAGAGCACTTTATGTATATTTTATTAATTTTTTACATTTATGCACTTTAATAATTATTTATAAGGATTGCTATTATTTAAAAGTCCATGTCACTATAGTATAATGCATACATTTCAGCACAGTTTTGGAAGACAACATATGCGGTGCCTAAGTGAAGCATAGCTTCTTAATATTAGTAGATCTCTGCATTGTACCTGTAATTCTTCAGTGTTCTTGGGTTTAATCTGGGCATCTTCTTTCTGCTTCTGTCCCCGTCTGTCAGCCAGCCCACCACCTGCATTGCTTTAGTGTTCTTAGCTCTGCGTGCCAGGGATGTAGTCCCGACATTTTTTTCCTCTTCTGCCGGCCTCTATCCCCGCCCACTGGCCCGCCCACCACGTACAGCACTTCCCTAGACCATTAACTACAGGTCTGATAGGAGGTGGGCGGGGACAGAAGATGCAGAAAACGCCGGGACTCAACCTAGACACAGAACTAAGAATACTAAAGCAATGCAGGTGGTGGGCGGGCTTACGGTCGGGACAGAAGCAGACAGAAGATGCTCACAGTAAACCCGAGCCCTAAGCACTTCACCTCCGCTGCTCCCCCCCTCCCCTTTCCTACAATAAATTGTTCCACCCCTTGTACCGGCCCTGCACTGGACCAGCCCACCGGGAATTCTCCCGATGCTCCCGATTGGCCAATCTGGGCCTGGCTATGAATATGATTATTTTATGGTTCTGGCTGTTGATAACATTAAATCGACGATCAATGCAGATACCTGTTCCAGGGATTACTGTTTAATGGGAATTTGACTTTGGGTGAGTTCCTTTAACGTATTGTTGAATTTCTGTAAAAGGAAGTAAAGGGAGGATTCCCCAATGGCCCACCGACATAAAAAAAAAAAAAAAAAAAAAACTACAAAGCTACCAGTGGTTTTATTCTATCCAATACTAATAAAAAAAAAACAACATTAGAGAGCTAATATTATTAAAACTGTTTAGCAATTCCTCTCACCCTGTTTGCAGCATTTACGTTTGTCAGACAGAGCCACTGTGATTTCTGTTCTGTTACATTGTACAGATGCTGGTTTGGGAGATTGACTGCAGTTCTTTTGCAATCCTCTATCACAGTTAGGGTCAGATATTTAACATCTAAACATTCACTGCAATTTAAAATGCATGCACCAGGAATATACAACCGTATTGAATGTTTGATGTAATTTCAGTGCTTCCGCTGTGAAATTTGAAGATTTATTTTTCTACCATACCTACAGTAACAGAGGTCAGCCATGGTTTATTGTTTGTTATTTAGATCTAAATGCCTTATTCTGCAGCTCACAGGGCAAAATTCTTAGAAAATGCCAAAAGTGCAAGCAGACTGACAGTAAAATGCATTGCATAGTTCGCCTGCCCTTAGTTTCTTTGCAAAGTCCAATTCGCTTAGAGTAAGTATTATTCTGACAAAGTCACTGGCTCTCAGAAATTGCTCTTAGCATGCTGTCATGGTCTCACAGGTGTGCGCATGGGGTGCCCCTGTGCACACCCTAATATCACCCCGTGAACATGTCTTCCGACAGCCAGGTCCCAGTAGCGGAAAATGATCTATCACTTGGTTCCAGAGAAACACTGTTCTGTGTCTCCCCTACAGCTGTGGTTCTCACAGACAGCTACAGAGAAAAAGCTGTTTAGTTATGTCAGGGAGAGGGCAAGTACTAAAGGGCAGCACAGGGAGTGGGGAGGCGGGGCTATGATTTATTGTGATTGGCTCTAAACCAGGGAGGCGGTGGGTGCTAAATTCGGCATGACAGTGGGGGCGGTTCTATAAGCAAATCACAGTTAATCATAGCCCAGCCCCCTACTCTCTATGCTACCCTTTATTACCCGCCCCCTACCTGATATAAACAAACAGTGTTTCCCTGTAGCTGCCTGTGAAAAGCACAACTGTAGGCGGACAAAGAAAGAGCAATAACTTCTGTTCTTCTCCCTCGACCGTTCACATTACTCGGGGTCCTGCAACTTCAGCTCTCAGTAGTAAGGCAGGTTGCAGGGGTTAGTAGTAACTGTAACAAGAGTTTAAAGGTCAGTAGTAGGTGAACCAGAGATTAGGGGTCAGTAGCAAGTGAACCAGAGTTCCAGTGTCAGTAGTGGGTGAACCAGAATACCGGGGTCAGTAGTGGGTGAACCAGAATACCGGGGTCAGTAGTGGGTGAACCAGAATACCGGGGTCAGTAGTGGGTGAACCAGAGTTTAGGTGTCAGTAGTGAGGCAGAGTTCAGGGGCCCGTAATAATTGACAGAAAGTTCAGAGCTCAGTAATAATAAACATAAGTGGGTGGTGCCATGTCCTATTGCCAGCTACCCTTTGTGTAAAAGAACTATTATACTTTTTGACTGCCTTGCTTGTTCCTGACCCAGACTGTCTTGACTACTCTCTGGCCTGCTGGATTCAGGTTGTGGGGGCCAATGAGATTCAAAGGGTTCAGCCACTAAGAAAATGGTTGTAGACCCTTGGGGCGTCTCAGAGAGTCCATTGGAAAAAGAAAAGTGGGAGGGCACTTATAGCGTAGTGAATGATTTAGGTATAATAATTACCTCAAAAACATTTTTCCATAAAATCTAAAAGGACGTAACTTACATCAGCTGAGGTTGTGGTGACACCACAGGGTAAAAATTTGCAAACTTTATTTCACAAAAAAATGCATTTTGTGGCTTTAAATTGCCACTCCCTCAGTTCAAGATGATACACTGATGTTTCATAACTCAATTGTGCTATGCTGCCAGGGTGAACCAGCGGAAAGGCCTATCTGCCATCTGCCCAAGAACTCTGCCCAGAAATCTCTTTTCATACTCTTTTGAAGTTGCTGTTCTGTTCCAGCTATTCCCATGGTGGTGCAATACTGAGGGCCATGACCTGGTGACAGTTTGCAGTGACAAATGCCAAGACCACTTCTGTTGCTGGCCCATCATCACCATTAGAAGCAATGAAGAAGATCAACTGTCACTTAAACTCTGTGCCTTCAGCAAACCTGTATCACCTGCCAGGGGGAGCAATAACAAGTGGACACTCCCTTGATGCTAGTTTTTCTAACTATATCAATATTTCTGTTTCTGTTTCTATTTTACAGGCCAACCACCAACTTATTATTGCACTGAACAAACGCAGACTATGGTGTACGTTTATGAAAGGGTGATTTTTTTCTCTATTCACTTCTCTGCAGTTCTCCGGGGAAAATTATCTCCTCTGGCACCCTTTTTATGAAGCAGAGAACTTCAGTTCTCCCAGGGTGATCAGAGGAGAACTGTTTTCTCTGAGATCTGTGTAGAAGTGAACAGGAGCGCCTGTAATCTCGTGAGACAAAGCGAGATTACCGTAGTATGAAAATCAAAGGCGCTCTTTAACAAGCAGTGATAAATTATCACTGCTGAGTACACGATCCCCACTAATATTAATAAATAATAGTCCCCTTACATAAATATATATATACACTGAATACACACACGCATACATTTTATATATATACACATTAAATATATATCTACATGTATGTGTGTATATATATACATGTATATATATACATAAATATGGCAGGGGGACATGATTACTGTGTTGGGGGGTCTGAACGAGGAAGAAGGAAGTCGATAATCTTCCTCCTTCCCCCTCAGTTCTCCCCCGATTTGGTCTTCACTCCCCGCTTCACAAGCTCCAGGCTGGTGAACCCGGGAGTGTGAATTCTGGCCCAGATCGCCAGTGAAGTGCGGAGATCGCAGCTTCATAGCCTGGCTGTTTCTGTGTCAGTCAATGACAGATTACCGTGTGAAGAGATGATCAGCGAAGAACATGTTCTCCGCTGATCATTTCTGTTTCATGAACTGAGAATGATCGGAAATGAGCTGTGATCAGCAGGATCACTGCTCATCTCCGTTTCATAAAAGGACACCTAAATGTGATATAAAGTGGATGAAGACATACGCACATGCCTAGGAGTAGGAGATGTAATGTGACTAATTCACCTGCTTTACATTATAGAATGGATATGCATGGTATCAAATAAATTGTGATTTACCTTTGGGTAGATGCTTGTTTTTAATGTAATTGTATCATATCATGATTTATAGAAAACAAATAGACTTTGGTTCTGGAATTTTGAAAAAAAAAAAAAAAAAAAAAAAAAAAGCAGACTGAAACCTGTATTTCTTTAACTTCACTGCAAAACTATTTACAACCCTCCAATTATAGTCAGGATACATTGGAGTGGGCTGAGCACTTGAGAAGACTATATACACTTGGTCCACTGGAGGATTGAATAAAAGTTCACCCAACCCCAAAGCACCTTGTCCCTCTGTAGATGGTGACTATGGCCTTTTCCCCACAACCCTGGGCTGTGGTTGTAGGGGTCTGCGGGCAGGGGCTTATTGGAATAGCCATTAGCAGATTAACAAGGGGGCCCCCAGATCCCGCCTCCCACCCTATGTGAATGAGAATGGGGTACATTGTACTCCTACCTATTCACCAAAATGTGTAAAAGTGAATAAAGACAGTACAACATTTTTGACAATTCCTTTAACAAAAAAATAATGTCCCCCAATGTTGATCCATCATGATGCTGCCATACCTTAAAAAAATAAAAAAACCCTCACCATGAATACTCAGCCTACCTTGCCATGTGACATTCTTTAAAAACTATGGGGCTAGGCCAGCCAGCATGGTCGAAAATATGTGAGTAAACTGCGCTAACTTAAAACTAATCTGTAAAGTAAAACACAATATAAAGCTGCTAACACTCCAACCGACAGTGATGGTGATCAAAATATTTAGAAAAATAGTGCAGCGCTAAAAATGTGTGAGTAAATGTGCACGAAGTAAAACGTGAACAATCAAACCAAAATGCAAAAAAATGCAAAAATCAAAGTCCAGAATGTCCATAAAGTGTAAACTGTGACTTGAAAAAGGTGTTGACTCAAGCATGTGAAATAAATGCAACAAACGATAAATCCCACACCAAAGGAATAAAGAAATCAAGATGTGCTCACCAGATGGTATGGACCCAAAGTACTGTACAGCAAATGGGTCATACACGCTGTATATTTAGATGTCCTCGGTACCGGTACTCTAATCCCTGATGTCAACCAAATGCCTAACAGTAAATAAACAGGTGTGAATCACTGACATGGGGCAACCATGTAGCAACTGAAGTCAGAACAAAGTCAGAACTCCTGAAATGCATGCTTTTTGAATATCAGTGACTCGAGGTAATGGATCCTAAAGACCAGCATAATAGCCATGCTTCTAGCATTTGGCAGCCTACATTCTTCAATCAGTGCAGGTTTACTTTAAATGTAGTAAATGTTATAATTGCCTTTTAGTATTGGTGACATATCCATTTTTGTAAGATTTCTCAGTCTGGGTCACCTTCAGCTGGTGCTGACTGATAATGTTTTCCTTCCAACATTTCACTCGTAAACAGGGTCCTTCTAAAATGTGACAAAAAGCTGGAGTGAATGCCAAATTGTAAACCTTGCTTAGGTACCGCAAGACATTTAGCCCCCGTTCACACTGGGGCGACCTGTGAGGCGACCTGGTCGCCTCACAGGTCGCCGCAGGTCGCCTCCCATAGGGAAGCTGCGGACCCGTTCTGATAGGAGCGACACAAGTCGCTCCGACTCAGAAAAAGGGTCCGGAGCTTCTTTGGGGCGACCCGGAGGCAACCGCCATAGACTTCAATGTTACGAAGTCCGTGGCGGCCGCTCCGAGGTAGCGGCGCGCTGCTCGCACCGCGACCTCGGAGGTCACGGTGCGAAGTAGCGTCGCCCCAGTGTGAATGGGGGCTAAATTAACCTAATATTTAAAATGAAAACAAAAGCACTTTTATCAGTGTCAAGATTGGTGCCAACAAACTTTATGTGCCGGATCACATTCTTGCGGCTGCGGCGATCGCATGTAATATCGGAGCGCACTGCTCCTTCATTACATGCGATCAGCTGTGCGGTGCGAATTCAGCCATACACTTTGTATGGCAAAATTCGCACTGCACCCGCACCAAAGTCGCACAGGACCCTTTTTTTCAGCCGCATCAGGATCGGATCGCACAGTGGTTCACACTTGTGCGATCCGATCCTGTGCGAACTGTAAAGATCGCACTGCGATATGCGATCAAACTGGGGGTGTTGTTAACATTTCATTGACACCCCCAGCGTATCGCATATGGCAGTGTGAACTGCCAGGGGTGCGATTGCGATGCGGGAACAGGCTGCAAATTCGCAGCCTTCCCGCATCGCTTAAGTGTGAACCGGCACTTAGTCTATACATAAATCTACAGACTGTAATATTGCCAAAGCTTTTTTTTGGTTTTGGGAAGAGTAAGAAATAATTAAAAGACCTGTAAATGTAAAATGTTCCCTGTGCCCCATTGAGGGGGAAACAGGGAATGCAATAGGAAGTGATTGTAATCACCTCTAAATTGAGGGGAATTTCCCTCTTTGACAGCTGTCATTTAGGCCCCTTTCACACATGCTGTCCGTTTTTCCGTTTTTCATCCATCCGTTGACAGATGAAAAACGGACATCAATGTATCTCTATGTAAAAATGGATGACAACGGATGATCATCCGTTAACATCCGTTTTCATCCGCTTCCGTCAATGTCAGTTTTTTTGAATGGATGAATGCCCTATTTTTCATCCGTCAAAAAAACGGATCGGACGAAAAACGGATGACAACAGATGAAAAACGGATGACAACGGATGAAAAACGGATGAAAAACGGATGAAAAACAGATGAAAACAGATGAAAACGGATGAAAAACGGATGACAACGGATGAAAAACGGATGACAACGGACGAAAAACAGATGAAAAACAGATATGAACTGAGATGAACACGGACGTTGACTGAAGACAAAAAACGTGACTGAACTGATGAACTGAACAGACCGTATGTGTGAAAGGGGCCTAAAAACTAGCATTTCCTTTGGAAGTTTATCCTCACCTGGTGACAGCTGCAGAATTTTGGATTACCCAGCACTTTCTTTCTCAGGGACGTCGGATGGACAAACAGAGATAGTAAATCTTCCCAGCAGGAGCACAGACAGCAATAAAAACCTCACAGGGGTTCTGATCATTCTCTACTCTAGACAAAATAAAAAAAAAAAAAAGAATATAATAAATATACTTTAAAGTGGTATTAAACCCAAAAGAAAAAAATTATTATATTGCAGCTTACCAATTCTTAGACCTTGCGGCTGCATTCATTTTCTTTTTTAGGATTTTCTTTACTTTATTTTCATCTGGTGATCTGGCCAATAAGTCTGTTGTTTTCAACAGAACAAGGTCTTCTGGGAATGTATCAGTTAACTGATTGTTGATCGCCCTATAGCACTTTTACTGCTACAGGGCTGCAGCTGTGCCCCGGATTACGTATACAGTATTTACGCAATTACAGACTTCTGGCGGCAGGGGGTGCGTGTGCGCCATCATTGAGAAGCCGATCTCCGGGTGCCGGGCCCTCCATGTCCTCCGGCATGTAAACAAGGCATATCTCAGTTCTGATGGGGGGAAGGGATATATTCTGTGTCTCTGCAAAGCATGGACTTAAATCGATCTCTTCCCCTAGTGAAAGCAGCGCACGGTGTACACAAAAAC
The DNA here is from genome assembly GCF_965119305.1 of Pelophylax lessonae. Lineage (NCBI taxonomy): Eukaryota > Metazoa > Chordata > Amphibia > Anura > Ranidae > Pelophylax > Pelophylax lessonae. The sequence continues at coordinate 465,923,255 of NC_138772.1, forward strand.
ACTGGCTAGGCAAAGAGTTAATCCTTTAATTGCCCTAGATGGTTAACCCCTTCCCAGTCAGTGTCATCAGCACAGTGACAGTGCATATTTTTAGCAATGATCACTGTATTAGTGTCACTGGTTCCCCCAAAGTGACAAAAGTGTCAATTAGTGTCCGATTGTCCGCGGCCATTAAAAGTCCATGATCACCGGCATTACTGGTATAAAAAAAAAAAAAATTAAAAATTACATAAATATGTCCCATAATTTTGTAGATGCTATAATGCTTGCGTAAACCATCAATATACGCTTATTGGGATTTTTTTTTACTATAAATGTCAAGCAGAATACAAATTGGCCTAAATTTATGAAGAAATGTTACCTTTTTACATTTTTTATTAGATGTTTTTTTTTTTTATAACAGTAAGTAAAAAAACATTTAAAAAAAAACAACAACAAATTTTGGTCTTAACCGCTTGCCGACTGCGCACAGTATATTTACTGCGGCAGTCAGCCCCGGCCAGGCAGAGTGACGTAGATATACGTCGCTAGCCTGTCACCGGGTTTTGAGCCAATAGTGGGTGAGCGCGCGCCCGCTGAGGCGCAAACCCGCCTCGGCTCGTTCACAGAGGAGTCCGGGCGTGTGACCGGCGGACCCGATGTCCGCCGGTCACACTACGATCGTCGGTAGAGCGGGAGAAAGGCGGGCGGCTTATGTAAACAAGCCGCCTGTCATTCTCCCCTGTGTAAAAATGGAGATCAGACGGTTCTACTATGTAGAACCGTTGATCTCTGTTTTTACAATAGGAGACATGTCCAATCACAGTTAGAAACACGCCCCTAGGACACACTTAACCCCTCCCTCTCCAATACAGTTAACCCCTTCCCTGCCAGTGTCATTTTTACAGTAACAGTACATATGTATAGCACTGATTACTGCAGTAATGTCACTGGTAACCCCAAAAGTGTCAAAAATGTCAGTCAAGGGTCCGATCTGTCTGCCGCAATGTCGCAGTCCCGCAAAAAAAAAAAATCGCAGATCGCCGCCATTACTGGTTAAAAAAAAAAACACCAAAAATGACAAAAATCTTTCCCTTTGTTAGTAAACGCGATAACTTTTGCGCAAACCAATCAAAATTTTTTTTACCAAACATATGTAGCATAAAACAAATTGGCCGAAAATGTTAAAAAATTTTGATTTTTACATTTTTTTGGGGGGGAATTTCATATAAAAAAAGTGAAAAATATTGTTATTTTTGCAAAATTGACGCTCATTTTTTGTTTATAGCGCATGATCAAAAAATCGCACAGGTGATCAAATACCACCAAAAGAAAGCTCTTTTGTTTGTGGGGAAAAAAGGACGTGAAATTCGTTTAGGTGCAGCGTCGCACGACCGCGCAATTGTCCGTTAAAGTCACGCAGTAAAAAAATCGCAAAAAACCTCCAGGTCAGGAAGGGGGTAAAATCTTCCGGGGCTTAAGTGGTTAAAGTGCAAAAAATAAAAAATGCAGTGGTGCTCAAATACCACTAAAAGAAAGCTCTATTTGTGTGGGGAATAAAAATGACATAAATGTTATTTGGGTACAGTGTCCCACGACCGCCCATTAGTCAGTTAAAGTAATGCAGTGCCGTATCGCAAAAAAATGGCCTGGTCATTAAGGAGTGTAAAATCTTCTGGAGCTGAAGTGGTTAAGGGTGTTAAGACAAACCATTTACCACTGACAGGGGAGTTTACAATGATCAGCTTTTATTTATTCATGTAAAACCTTAAAAAAAAAAAATCGGGGGTTTGGTTTCAATTTGTTAGTTTATCTAAATTTGCTAGTGCATCTAACACTCCCCTCCTCCCAGACTGACAATGCTGCTGTCCCTGCACCCTGTGCTCTTACATCCAGAGCAGGGACATGCTAATACAGGGGGTGTGTTACTGGCCAGATCACCAGCTGAAAACAGAGAGAGAAAAAAGCCTAAAAACAAAACTACAGTAATGCATCCACCACATCATTGGTAAGCTGCAATATATAAAATTTTTGGTTTTGGGGGTTATAACTGCTTTATTTAAAGTGGTTGTATACTCAAAGGGAATAAATCGCATACTAGCTCATTATGAAACACTTACCTTAGAACGAAGCCCCGACACGGACCCCCGGGCACCGCTGTGGGAGCGGACATGATCCCTCGGCGTCTCTTCCGGGTTTGGCGGCTCCGGCGCTGTGATTGGCCGGAGCTGCGATGACGTCACTCCCGCGCATGCGCGAGAGTGATTTTTCGGCAACTTCCCGGCAAGGAACTCTGAAGGTCCGCCGGACCTTCAGAGCGCATGTGCCACTCGCGTCAGCAGCTGCATGCCGTGCAGGTTTAGGAGATATTAATTGTACCTACAGGTAAGCCTTATTATAGGCTTACCTGTAGTTAAAAATCACAAAAAGCGGTATACTACCGCTTTAAAAGCCAAATGTTGTTTGAACAGAAAAGGTATTGAAATAACTAAATTAGGACCAATAAAAACATTGTTATATACTTTGCATGCAGAGGGAAAATCTTTCATATATTTATAGTATGAAAGAGAT